>NC_079198.1:83359881-83984395 GCF_029499605.1 Hyla sarda
TGCTTCATAGACTGTGAGTGATGGCTCATGCAATCAGGTCAATGATGGACATCAGTGATCCCACCAATGCCAGTCAGTATTCCTTAAGTGCCATGATCAGTAGTGATCACGACACTTAAATGGGCACTGTTAGATTCAAAAACTTTTGATATGTTGTAAAGCATGCAAAACCAATAGGTTTTGGAATTTCTTTCATTAGAAAGTTTTCAGTATTTCATACTGAAAAAGACAGTCAAACAACTGCCCCCCTGGCTGCTTGGACACATACTAGCCCTGCTGTGTCTATGCATCATCACCTATGTCATGGACACACTTCCTTGATTGACAGCTGTGAGCGCAGGGCTCAGAGCTGGAGGAACAATCCTCCCACTGTCAGCTTGTGTCCCGCTACTGTCAGTGAGGACAAGCTGGGAGTTGTAGTTTTGCTAATGCTAGGGGAGATGTGATCAGACAGCATACTGAGGTAGGGGGCGGAGACCTGCACAGTGAGGCCACGCCCCCTCCATTTGAGAGGAATTCAGACTAGTGAGCTAAATTAAAAGTATAATAAAAAAGTAAATAAAAAGGTGCTAGACACATAAAAAAAAAATTTAAGAGCATTAAGGCAGTCCCCCTGTCAGCTCTGCAACATATTTGCGGGGTTGGATCTGTTTTCCTGGCAAGAGGTCCCCTTACCTAATCCCAGTTGGTCTTGTGCTGATCTGCTGACAGAGACTGCCTAGGCAGCCTCTATCAGTAGATTGCTGATAATAGTGACTAATGCTATGCAAAAGCATAGCATTATTAAGTGTTAAAATGATTGCCTCTGACAAGAATAAATATGTACATTCTTTTGTCTGGTCTGGAATCCTGGAATTTCCACCATGGAAATGCAGCATTATAAATGGGTCAACAGAAAACCCATTCACACCGCTAGATTTAAGCAGCTGAATTTCAGAGCGGAGATTCGGTAGTGGGAACATACCCTAATAATGCACCACACAGTTAAAGTGCTACAGTTAAAGGGGTACTCGGGTCCTGAGACATCCTATCACGCCCCCTCCCATAGACTTGCATAGCGGGGGCAGGGGGTGACGTCACACGGGGCAGAGTCGTGACGTCACGATACTACGGCCCTGTGGTCGCCACCCGGCTGTTTGTGAGCTGGCACCGCGATGTGCAGGTCAAACAGGTGGGTGGCAAATACAAGATTGCAGGGGGCCCAGCGGCAGGACCCCCGCGGTGAGACATCTTATCCCCTATCCTTTGGATAGGGGATAAGATGTCTCAGGGCCGGAGTACCCCTTTAACAGTAATCTTCTCCACACCTGGAAACCCACCTATGTGCCCCTATACAGCACTAATGCTCCTTTTTATGCTCCTAGATAGTAATATCCACACAACTATGCTCCCTACAACATTTTTGCCTCCTTTGTGACAGTATTACTTTATAATATTAATGCAAAGAAAACCAATATATAACAAACATATCCATATACAAATTCAAAATAGAACTAGTCCAGATGTATACTGAAGTAAATATAGTCTGCACAGTAAGTATTCTGTCTGCATTTATTCATATATTTCAATGTACATATTATAGAGCTTCCACACACAAAAGGAAACTAACTGAACTAATCTCTATATCTAAGCACTGGCACCTCCACCAACTTCTGATTGTATACAGAACTGTCAGTCACCCTACCTGACTGTATATAATGACAAAAGGCCTTACATGTACATATAGAAGATGTAAGATGAGATAAAAAACACACCTGGCTTACACAAGAACACTGAGGGCTTGTATGGTGGAGTTGGCCGAGAAGCATCAGACATCACTGAGATTGTCTAGAAGCCGAAAAGGGAATTTCCATGTCAAGCACTGCTTGCTACTTAAGACGTTCCTTGTAACTGAGTAGTCCCTAAACAGGTCACATCATTTCCCACATTTTTAACGTATTACACATGTTCCCTCCCTTATAAGATAACCTGTATACGTTTTTTTTTTTTTTTTTACAGTTGATATTTTTGTACTTTTCCTGCTAAGAGGAGATATATGGAAGTCATAAAATACTGATTATATGCAATGGCTGCTCTAAAGTCCAAAGAGGAAATAAATAGTTGAAAGTTCCTTTTCTAGAAAAATTAAACTTATGTGAGCACACACGCACACATTTTTTTTTTCACAACACCCTAAGCAAATTTTTTCATACCATACCCTGAGCACTTATAAACATAACAAAAATTCTCTGGAAAAACTACTTTAACTGTAAAACCTATAATACCATTGTCCCAACATATAATCGTACACCAAGTCCTGCTCTGATCTCACTTGATGCCAGATTTCTGGCACAATTTCCTCCAAAAATCTGGTGTGCTGGCTTTGGCACCACATTTATGTCATTTTTTGCACCTCACTTGGCAAGAAGGCACATGCCTTGGGGAAAACTAAATATAGCTGGGAAGAGGGCTTTAGCCAAGTCAAAATGTTATATTGTGCACCAAAAAGTGTGCTAAAAGTTAGAGAATTTGGCATAAAGTGAAGTAAAGTGCAGCAGTCGGACCCCCCACGATCAGACACTTATCCAAACAATGGGTATAAGTTGTATAATGCTGCAGTTCCCTTTTAAATAGTGAGAATAATAATAAAAAATTGCCATAAAATTAAATCTTAATCTTAAAAGGCACCAGAAGAAAAAGTGGCCCCAAAAGGATGAATAAAACTCAGAACAAGACAACCAAGTATATCCGCTATGTTATAGTCACGTCACAAGCAGTCTATATACAATGGTCCTAACCTAAAAAGAGAACAGCCTAGCAACATCTACATGTACATGCTGTACATGCTGTTAACCCACGACTAGGTATCAACACTATAATGCTGGATTTTTCCCCAAATTTTACAAGGAGTGATAGGAGACAATGCCCCCCAAAATTTGTAACCCCATCTCTTCTGAGTATGGAAATACCCCATGTGTGGACGTCAAGTGCTCTGCTGGCGCACTACAATGCTCAGAAGAGCATTGGGGGGGGGGGGGCAGTGAAAGGGGGTGTATATGTAGTGTTTTTACCCTTTATTATGTGTTAGTGTAGTGTAGTGTTTTTAGGGTACATTCGCAATGGTGGGGGTTTACGGCCAGTTTCCCGCTAGGAGTTTGTGCTGCGGCGGAAAATGTGCTGCAGCTCATACGTGAAGAAAGAAACTCACTGTAAACCCGCCCATGTGAATATACCCTCCATCTGTTGCAAAACTACAACTCCCAGCATGCACTGACAGACCGTGCATGCTGGGAGTTGTACTTTTGAAACAGTTGGAGGCACACTGGTTGGAAAACCTTCAGTTAGGTTCTGTTACCTAACTCAGTATTTTCCAACCAGTGTGCCTCCAGCTGTTGCAAAACTACAACTCAGAGCATGTACTGATCGCCAAAGGGCATGATGGGAGATGTAGTTATGCAACAGCTGGAGGTACGAAACTACAACTCCCAGCATGCCGAGACAGCTGTTTGGGCATGCTGGGAGCTATAGTTTTGCAAGATCTGAAGGGCCGCAGTTTAGAGACCACTGCACAGTGATCTCCAAACTGTAGCCCTCCAGCTGATGCAAAACTGCAAATCCCAGCATCCGCAAACAGCAAACAGCTGTCTGGGCATGCTAAGAGTTGTAGTTTTGCAACAACTCACCAGCTTCCGTAGGATCACAGCACCAGGAAGCTACACCAAGGAGCCGCATTGCCATCCTCTGCCGCACTCCGCCGATCACCGGTGGTAAGTGGGCCACCGGTGCCGGTCACTGCCGGTTCCCTTGCTCTGCCTGGACTACAGTGGGTGGGCCGAGCAGGTGAACCGAACTTTAACCGCCCGCCCCTGATCTGCTATTGGTCAGTCGCTTCTGACCAACCAATTGCAGGGATAGGAGGGGTGGCACCCCTGCCACCTCACTCCTATCCCTTCAGGGGGATCGTGGGTGACTTGGACAACCCCGATCCCCCCCATTTTCCGGGTCACCGGAGACCCCCTCCAGGGCATTGTCACGGGATGCCTGCTGATTGATTTCAGCAGGCATCCCAGTCCAGTCCCCGCCTGGCAGGGACCGAAATTCCCACGGCCGTACAGGTACACCCTTGGTCCTTAAGTAGCAGGGCATCAGGGTGCACCTGTACGCCCGTGGTCCCTAAATGGTTAATCATATTGACCCAGAGAAGAAAGAAAACATGTCAATTTTACCGTAAAGTGTACAGCATGGAAATGAAACTCCCCAAATTAGCAAAATTGTGATTTTCATTAAAATTTCCTCACACAAAAAATAATTGTTTTGGTTTACCATACATTTTAGGGTACAATGAGGGATGTCATTACAAAGTACAACTGGTCACACAATAAATAAACCCCCATTTGGGTCTGTGAATGGAATTTTAAAAGAATTATGGATTTTAGAAGGTGAGGAGGAAAAACGAAAACGCTAAAATAAAATTGGCTGTGTCCTTAAGGCCAAAATGAGCTGTGTCCTTAAAGGGGTACTCCAGCCCTAAGACATCTTATCTCTTATCAAAGGATAGGGGATAAGATGTCTGATTGCGGGGGCCCCCCCGTGCAAACCCCTGGGGGGGGGTCCTGACTGGAATTGAAGGCCATGTGCATTTACATAGCCTCCATGGTGCCAGAACAATGGACGCCCCCCCCCCCCCACATGTGACCCCATTTCAGAAACTACACCCCTCATGTAATGTAATAAGGCATACAGTGAGTATTTACACCACACAGATGTCTGACAGATTTTTGGAACAGTGGTCCGTGAAAATGAAAAATGTAATTTTTCATTTGCACAGTCCACTGTTCCAAAGATCTGTCAAACACCCGTAAATGCTCACTGCACCCCTTATTAAATTCTGTGAGGGGTGTAGTTTCCAAAATGGGGTCACATGTGGGGGTCCACTCTTCTGAAACCACGGGGGGGGGGGGGGGGGCTTTGGAAACGAACAAGGCCCCCGACTTCTACTCCAACCAAATTCTCTCTCCAAAAGCTCAATGGCGCTCCTTCTCTTCTGAGCATTGTAGTGTGCCAGCAGAGCACTTGATGTCCACACATGGGGTATTTCCATACTAAGTAGAAATGGGGTTACAAATTTTGGGGGGCATTTTCTCCTATTACCCTTTGTAAAAATGTAAAATTTGGGGAAAAAATATTTCTAGAGAAAAAAATTTTTTTTTTTTATTTACACATCCGAATTTAACAAAAAGTCTTCAAACACCTGTGGGTTGTTAAGGCTCACTGTTCCCCTTATAACGTTCCTTGAGAGGTGTAGTTTCCAAAATAATATGCCATGTGTTTTTTGTTTTTTTTATGCTGTTCTGGCACCATAGAGGCTTCCTAAATGCGACATGCCCCCCCCCCCCCCAAGAACCATTTCAGCAAAATTTGATTTCCAAAAGCCAAATGTGACTCCTCTTCTGAGCATTGTAGTACGCCAGCAGTGCACTTGACGTCCACACATGGAGTATTTCCATACTCCGAAGAGATGGGGTTACAAATGTTGGGGGACATTTTCTCCTATTATCCCTTGTAAAAACGTAAAATTTGGGGAAAAGCAAGCATTTTAGTGAAAAAAATATTCATTTACACATTCAACTTTAATGAAAAGTCATCAAACACCTGTGGGGTATTAAGGCTCAATGGACCCCTTGTTGGGTGTAGTTTCCAAAAAAGTATGCCATGTGTTTGTTTGTTTTTTTTGCTGTTCTGGCACCATAGGGGCTTCCTAAATGTGACATGCCCCCCCCCCAAAAACCATTTCAGAAAAACTCACTCTCCAAAATCCCATTGTCACTCCTTCACTTCTGAGACCTCTAGTGCACCCAAAGAGCACTTGACATACACACGAGATATTTCCTTAATGGAGAGAAATTGGGTTAGAAATTTTAGGAAGATTTCTCTCCTTTTACCCCTTGTAAAAATTCCAAACACTGGGTCTACAAGAACATGCAAGTGTAAAAAAATGGAGATTTTTAATTTTCTCCTTCACTTTGCTGCTATTCCTGTGAAACACCTAAAGGGTTAACACACTTACTGAATGTTATTTTGAATACTATGAGGGGTGCAGTTTTTATAATGGGGTCATTTATGGGGTATTTCTAATATTAAAGCCCCTCAAATGCACTTCAAAACTGAACTGGTCCCTGAAAAAATAGCGATTTTGAAAATTTAGTGAAAAATTGGAAAATTGCTACTGAACTTTGAAGCCATCTGATGTCTTCCAAAAGTAAAAACATGTTAACTTTATGATGCATACATAAAATAGACATATTGTATGTGTGAATCAATATATAATTTATTTGGGATGTCCATTTTCCTTATAAGAAGAGAGTTTCAAAGTAAAAAAAAAAAAAAATGCTAAATTTTCTAATTTTTCATCATATTTTCTAATTTTTCAGCAATGCAAATATCGCCGAAAATTTACCACTAACATAAAGTAGTATATGTCACAAAAAAAAAGAAAAAAATTCTTGGAATCAAAATGAAAAGTAAAACATTAATGCTTAAAGTGACAGTGGTCAGATGTGCAAAAAATGCCTGGGTCCTTAAGGTGAAAATGGGCTGGGTCCTTAAGGGGTTAAAATTATGGACATAAATATGTTTAAAATGTAATGGAACAAACAGCCACTAGGTGGCGCTGTTCTGTTCCCTGCCACAATTAATACAGTGAGTTTGGTCTCCTCTCGGGCCTGGCAGAAGACCAAACTCAGGAAGTGCTTCTATGCACTGAGCTTGATAGACAGCTGCACAGAGCCTCACTGAAAGCTGCAAAGAGCCTCACTGAAAGCTGCAAAGAGCCTCACTGAAACAGGCATAGAGCCTCACTGAAAGCTGCAAAGAGCCTTTCTGAAACATGCATAGAACTAGAGGTCTTCTATTCATCATAACACTGCAACCATGTGAGGACGGAAGTGGTCCCCCAGCAGGCTTCAGTGATGTCCTGTCTGATGGGAAACACCCACTATCTCCTGCTGGGAGATTGCATTATATGAGCAAGAATAAAAGGTAAGATACACAGCTTTTAAAAGCTCTGAAAAGTTTAAGGTTGGGAGGAGTGTTAGGAGTAGTTAAGGAACATAGCCTGAGTTAGTTTAGAAAAGGTTATTTAGTGACAGGTACTTTTTAAGAAATTTTTTTTGCAAATCTGACCTCTGTTACTTTATGCATTAATAACTCTGAGATGCATATACTTATGAATTTGATTCCAAGACAGTTTTTTCGTGACATATTCTACTTTAAGATAGTGGTAACTTTTCGTTGATCATTGCATAATTTCTTTGAGTAAAATTCCAAAATTTTGTGAAAATTTTGCATTTTTCTAACTTTGAAATGGACATCCCAAGTAAATTATATATTGATTAACATATACAATATGTCTACTTTATGTTGTCATCATAAAATTGACATGTTTTTACTTTTTGAAGACATCAGAGGGCTTCAAAGTATAGCAGCAATATTCCACATTTTCACGAAAAATTCTAAATTTTTCAGTGACCAGTTCAGTTTAAAGTGGATTTAAGAGGCCATTCTTTAAGAAATCCCACAAGATTAACCCCATTATAGAACTGCACCCTCAAAGTATTCAAAATGACATTCAGAAAGATTGTTAACCCTTTAGGTGTTTCAAAGGAATAGCAGCAGAGTGGAGGAGAAATCTCCAAATTTCAAATTTTTTCATGAACATGTTCTTGTAAAAGGAGGAAAAGCCCCCCAAAATGTGTAACCCAATTTCTCTCGAGTACGGAAATACCTCATATGTGGAGGTGCTCTGTGGGTGCACTAGAGGGCTCAGAAGGGAAGGAGCCACATTGAGGTTTTGGAGAGCGAATAGTTTTTGGGGGCCTTGTCGCATTTAGGAAGCCCCGTGGTGCCAAAACAGCAAAGAACCCCTCACATGGCACACTATTTGGGAAACTAAACCCCCTCAAGCAACATAACAAGGGGTACAGTGAGCCTTAACACCCCACAGGTTTTTGACAAATTTTACTTAAAATTGGACGTGAAAAGGAAAAAAATTTTTTTTTCACTAAAATACTGCTAGGGTGCAATCACACCACGATTTGCTCTACGGTTTTGGAATAAGGTTTCATTTTCAAAACCGTATTCAACCGTGCAGCAAACAGTGTGCATTGACTTAACATTATAAACCATATACCCAATTATGTATACGGTTACATCCGTTTTACCCGTTATCCGTTTTTTTGTTAGTTTTTTTTTTTTCTGACTCCAAACCATGGTTGACCACGGTTTTTTGTCCAGGTCCAGAATCGTATAGTAACCGTACACGTGTTTTTTTACTTAGCAGTCTATGAGAACCGTACATGTCTACGGTTCAGTACTGTTTTCTGAATACGTTTTTTACTTTTGCACATATCGAGCAGAAAGCCACACCTACCTTCTGGAACATGCTCAGAAACGCCTCTCCCTTCTTCCTCACGGCCGGAGAGCTCATTTTATGCAGAGTCATCAAGAGGAGCCATCTTGGTACACCTCTGCATCTGCCTTTGTATCTTGGTACACCTCTGTACCCACCATCTGCAATTCCTGGCCTGCAAGTAAGTGTATACGCAGCATTTTCTGTCTGCTAGTGTTTAACCCTTTGCTGTTCATACATTTAACTCCCTTTACCTGTGAATTGATTCACTTTGCATTTTGTTTATTTGCATAAATTTTTCTTATGTTTATAAAGCATGTAATATATATATATATATATATATATATATACACACACACACGCAAAAAAAAATTATAGCCAGCACAATAACCTAATACACGGGTGCACGCTGCTGTGGCAGATCCAGAGTATACAAAAAAAGAAGATTGCAGCAGCACACATTGGTCAAAAAATTGAGGCTCTTAGCGCACTTTTTGATCAAAACGTGTCCCCCATCCACCACGGGGAGGTGGCCTCATTTAGGATGGGACCCTAGCACAAATTCTGAGCCTAACACTCGTATCCACTCACCTCTGCTGGGCATATAAATTTTTTTTGCAGTCTTCCAAAAAACTAAGATATTCAGGTTATAGTATTGACCCAACAGACTTCAGTAGCCAAGCTGTTATACAACTAGTCCAAGAGCGGCCATCCCTATGGGATAAAGAGCACCCAAAACATTTGGATAATGTATATAATAGAAAAACATGGGACAAGGTATACATCTGCCTTTTTCCAGACTTTTTGAAGCATGGAAGCAAGCTCCAGGAGGCGATCAGTTAGTATTTTTTTCCCTATTTTTTTTCCTTTATAGTATAGCCTAAAGGCAAACATATTATTATTTTATTTTTTATTTTTAGTGGAGTTGGTACAAAAGCGTTGGTGTTCCGTACGCGACAGCTATTTCAAACATCTACGGGACACCAACCTTCCTAGTGGCTCAGGGACAAATAAATCGGGATACAAGCATGCAGATAGATTCTCACTTCTGCACAAAGTTCAAGAATTGAAGACGTAAGTTTGCATTAAACTTTAAATTAACATAAATGTATTAAACAAAGCTATTTATTGCTCTTTATTTTATTTAGTCACATGAAGATTCATAAATTTTTTGCAACGTATATCCCTTTACAAAATACTGGTATATTGCTTTTTTGTACTGGTGCTTTGGAACACTCCTAATTTTTATAAAACAAAAATACATGTGATGCCCTGGTGACAACTGCAAACAATCAAATTGGTTGAAGAGCACTTGCAAGCCAACCTGTACACTTTGTTATAAACAAATATGTTTAATTTACTCCCAAGCTTAATTTTTAAAATAACATTCATCTGCAAAGTTCTAAAGATCTTTAAAGTTTCAAAATCCCTATCCCTAGTAAAAAGTCCGAAGATACCTGCATTGTAAACTAGGCAAAATTTATGACATATGTAATGTGCTTGTGTGTATATATAAATATATATTATATATATTTTCTCTCTATTTTGCTTTTAGAACCACTTCAAATACTGCTGTACAACCACCAACAGCCGATGTGGAAGAAGTGGAGATTGAAAGGCAACAGGAAGAGAGTGCTTCACAGCCCCAAGCAAATGTCACAAGGGGGCTGCGTTTTAAATTATCCCAAGGCCATATTTCTCGTAAAAATCGTTACTCACAGAGGGAAAATCTGATTATGGAGGCCATTCAAAAGTTGGAGGATCTATGCGCCTCAAAATTCCTCCATATTGATGTGCGTCTGCTACGTCTGGAGGGATTAGTCACTGGACCTGGCCGTAGTCCAAATCAGGACTTTCTAATGACACTTCTTCGATCTTTGGATAGAATGTCTGAAGAGCAGGTAGCAAGTTATAAAACCAGATTGATTAAAAGAACCCATGATTTTCTTAACCACCCTCAAGCTCCTTTATATCCTTCATCCTCACTCTCAGTACAACAACAACAACAAAGACCCAGACAGTTCCCTACACCTTTCTCTCAAATGCGTTATGAGGAGAGTTTCGAGGTAGAGGAGGGTCAGGTATATAGGAGGATGTGATGTTAATGTTTTGTAATTAGCTTATTAAATACTGTGTTTTCTACTATGTTTTCCGAATGTTTACCAAAAACACACAAGATGTTGTTTTATAAAAGTTTTACGTAAATTTGTTTACTCAAGCATAAAACTTTCATCGTATTCTTTTGACAAGGTAAAAAAAACAACAACATGTTGATAGATGTGTAGTCATGTAGAATTCATCTGAAAAAGGAAAAAAAAAAATTGTATAATTTTTATATAACGATACACAACCCATACAACCTCCAAAAGGAAGTCTTATTACCTATACAGCATCTTGCCATGGGACAGCACCAAGTGGAGAATTGAAGTAGGTAGCAAATTGGTCTCTTATTTGCATCACCGACACTGCTGACCAAAGAGGGGTAGCATCCAGTCCAAGCAATGGTGACTCTTCTACTTCTTCCAAATTTGGCACAGCTGTGTGCTCAGTGTTGAGGATGAAATTGTGGAGTACTACACAAGCCAGTATCACACGGTCAACATTATCAGGCTTTAATTGTATGCTTGTTGTGAGAACTCTCCACTTGTTGGTTAAAATCCCAAAGGTGCACTCAATGTATCTTCGGGCACGTGTGAGCAGATAGTTAAATATCCTGCGTTCAGGTGTCAACCTTCTACCGGAATATGGCTTCATAAGATTTCTGCACATCTGAAATGCCTCATCTGCGACTATGACATGTGGGATAGCAGGTCGTTCTGTACCGGGTAGTGGTTTGGCCACAGGCATTTGTAAAGCTTCACTGTATAAGGCCTTTCCGAAATTTGACTCCTTAAATACCTTAGAGTCGTTATTATGTCCATAGGTTCCGATAAAAGAGTCACATATCGCCATTAATATAATGGAAAATAATTTTTTATAATTGTAGTACATAGACCCACTGCCAGATGGTTTACTGTTGCGAATGTGCTTCCCATCCAGGGCCCCAACTCAATTAGGGAAGTTGGCATTAACCCTTAAAGGGTAGCTCCCACCATCCTTTTTTTTTTGCTAGCCCGTTCCCCCCCCCCGCTACGGCACTAGCCCGTTCCCACATCCCCCCCCCCCCGCCCCGCATACCCCGTTCCCTCATTACACTTGCAGTTACTGCAGAGTCCGGCAGCGGGCATGCAGGTACAGCGGCGGCAACGAGGCGGCGGCGATGTGTGGGAGGAGTGGCCTCCCAGCCAGTGGCCGGGGAGCCAATGTGCTCGCTCCCGCCTGTCTGATTGACAGGCAGGGAGCGAGTGCAGCCTAACTGAAAAAGGACTGATTGCCACTCCAAAATCAGTCCTTTTTCAGTGGCCAGTTTTTAAATGTAAATTAAACCTTTTAAATGAAAGAAAAATAATAAAATTATATTAGAGATATGTTGTAGTACATAAGTACTACAACATATCAAAAAATAAAGTTGGTGACAGACTGGAAAGACTCTCCACTTGCCAGAAATCTATAAAAAAAAAAAAATAGAAAAAGAGAGAGAGACATTTTTAATTAATAGCACAATGAAAAAAAACTAAATTTGCAAGTAATTAAACAAACATATTTGTAGGAAGGACAGCATCACTAGATATCAATTTGAAGAGATAGTTTGGTCTCTGGGTGGATTTGAACCACCAACCTTTCAGTTGTCTGAATGTGCTACCAAATTGCACCACAGAGACTACACGAACATTCCAAATTAATATCTGACACTATCCTGGGAACATGGGTCTCATTTATCAATAACTTTACAAATGTAAAGTAACTAATTTGCCCATAGCAACCAATCAATTGGCAGTTTTCATTTTCTCAAAAGAAACAATAATAAATGCATACTGATTGGTTGCTATGGGCAAATTCACATCAGGACCAGTTTGGATTCATCTCCTACAATTTGTGTGGATCAATCAATGGAACAGTGGCCTATAGCATTCAAACAACTTGCTTTGCACAAAAAATAAAAAATATGCTTGTTTGGTATGGCCAGATGCCAAACTTTCACTATGGGGAATACATTTAATAAATTAAAAAGAATTTACCTGAGAGTAACCACTAGACGCTGTTCAGGGGATACAGCAAGGCAAAATTTTGTATCCTGCTGCAGAATGTCCTCTCGAAGCAGATCCAACAAAGTGTCAAAGCTGGAAGGGGCCATCCGCAGGTAATTATGGAATTTCTCTAGGTACATCCGTATTTGTATGTACAGCGAGTCAAAGGCACCTAGCCGTGGCCGAATGGCATTAACTGGGTGCACCCAAAAGCGACATGAAACTCACCTCAACTTATGCTCCCTCTCATGCTCCCGCAACTGTGAAAGCTGAAGGCGCAAAATGGGCACTACAAACATGGTAAATATCCAAAATACATGACAAAAATCTCTAGCACAACAAAACACTTGCTCTCCTGTCTCTCTCCAACTTAGCAAGGTAAAGCCACATGGCAAACCCCTCCCACTTCTGTTAATTTCAACAGAACAACTGTAACTTTATAAAAAAAAAAAAAAATTACGTTTTATGGAAGAAAAACGTATGCAACTGTATGTAACCGGACTTAAAAAATCAAACTGTATATGGTTTCAAAACATATACGGTTGACTTTTTAAGCATACGGTTGAATACGTTTTTGGATAATCCGGTTTTATACATTAAACCGTATTCAGAAACTGCACAGCAAAATAGTGGTGTGAACGCACCCTTACCCCAAATTTCTCACACAAAAATGTGCCTCCAGCTGTTGCATAACTACAACTCCCAACATGCACAGACAGCTAAAGGGCATGCTGGAAGTTGTAGTTGTGCCTCCAGCTATTGCATAACTACAACTCCCAGAATGCCCTTTGGCTGTGCATGCTGGGAGTTGTACTAATGCAACAGCAGGAGGCACACAGGCCTCACCTCCTGCTGCTGCCTCTCCTGGGATCGCCTCCTCTGGACCCGCCGCTGCCACCTTTGGACTCCGCCACCGGTAAGTAGACCCTCGCCGCCGCACATCACCTGCCCAGCGGGACCCGTGATTGTGGCGGCTACGGGGTGTTAGAAAGAGTACCTGTTCACGTCGGGAAACCAGGGCACCGTTTTTCTGATCCACGGTCCTAAGGTTGGAGGCCGCTTCTCCGTGGCTGACACTGGTTCAGGACTGGAGCATGGAGAAGGCGATGTGAACCCTGTCCCGAAAGGGGTATTGACCTTGGAGGTTTTGCTGTGGAGCTCCGCCCAGGATCCCCACGAGGTGAAGTGGGGCGAAAGTCTCATCAGCAATGGCGCCCAGGATGAGGCGGGAGACTGCGCTGCAGGACATTCACCAGCCGGCGGAGTCCACGGTGACTTGCGAGCATCACCAACGCGGTCCTTCAGGCCGATGGCAAGGGCCACAAAAACTTTAACAGCCTGACTTGTCTCATTTTCTCATGTGAGCTCTCCATCTTGCTGCTCCTTCTCTCCTTCTCACAAGGCAAATCTGGTGGGTGGAGTCCTGCCAGAGGCTCTATAACAGGCTCCCTCAAAAATGCCGCCAGCCGGAAGTACGTCATCTGTGCAGCCTCTTCAATCGTCCCCTGTGCAACAAGTGGGCAATCCTTTGTGTTCCACTTAGGCTTTGGGGTGGGGCGTTTCGTCTGGCGGGAATTCTTCTTGCGCTTTGCGCTCACTGAGTTGACCCCTGCTGGGGCGGACTGGAATCTGTGGCACAGCAAGAATTCACTGCGCTGCTTGCACATGTCTGTAGACTTGAAATACCCAATCTTTAGCAATCTTCACACGATGTACCACTTGCTAATAAAGTGCTCCCCCTCTATTTCATGAGTGCCGGTCAGCATACAGTATAAACAAAAAGAAAGCAAAACAGCTCCAAAAAGAGTCACTTTGATGAAAGAGTAAAAACAAATTTTATTGGTATGCACTAAAATTAGATACACACAAAGAGGAAGACAGTGCATCACAAAAAACGGCACCACCGGATATCCTGCAGGGGAGATGGTGGTATGGGGGTATTGCACATAAATCCGTAATCAAGCAGTACATATAAATATATATACCATTGTAAGTAAAAGTAACATATATACAAACAGTATAAAAAGTGCAACACTGCAAGTCAATAAGGTGCTATATATAACGGTGTATAGGCAATCTATACATCAGAATTGAAGTATGTAATAGTACAAATAATGCTATGCAAAATACCCACAACAGATATAGCAGTCACTAAGAAGCTGCAGGGAGCGGGGTGCCGCCACTCCAACGCGCGTTTCAGCACGCTGACCTTCGTCCGGACACATTTACGGGTTCAATACGTTTAGGGAGGGTGTTACATTATTGAATATTGTTATCACACACCTATTATTCTCCCCTACTTTTTTGGTCTGTCTTTTTCATGTATTATTAGCATACAGTATAAGCAAAGTCCCATACAATGATTCTGGCGCATAAACTGTTACACGCTTTTTGCAGCTTCTAAAACACAGTTCAGACTAGGGGGTCCTGTTCATGCATGCCGAAAAGGGTGGTGGCGGCCATGATTGGTCAGCCGGTCTCGGCTGATCAATCACAGGGATTGTGAGGTGGAACCTGTGCCACCTCACTCCTGCTGTAGAAAATAAGGGAGTGGGGGCTCAATTCAAAGTTATAAATGTATATTAATAACTGGGTGCTACTCAGTAATAAAGAACAACTAATACTCATAAGAAAAAGCAACAATGAATCACAGCAGCACACCAAAATATAGCAGTATTTCAAATCTTTATTGCACAATATTCCTATACACAGACAATACACACACATATGAAAGGCTTTCTAAAAACAATTAATAAAAAGGCCCACAAGAGCCTAAGCACAACCCTAGGGAGGGGCCATGAACCCCCTCCCCTAGAGATTGGCACCCGTCCTTGGACAAGAAATATATATACAACAATTTTACTCCAGCTAATAATGTGATGGGGCTTACAAAGCACACAATATTATAATATGCGGCCTGACGAAGCGCCAAGTGGTGTGATACAGTCCGTAGCCAGCGTCTGAGCTCCCCCAGGACCATCCACCACCTCCCTGTCAAGATATGACTACACGTCGGTGACAGCCTGCCAGCCTGGGATGTTTAACCAGGTGAGTGCTCCTTTATTTATCTTTATGTTTTAATATTATAATATGAATCACAAGTATAAAGTGTCCTATTATGGTGGTAACAGATTAACAATAAGATAGTATAAGGTGCTATTGGAAATAATGATAATTGCAAATGTCCCTAAAGGAATTGCAAACATATAAGAATAATACTCTATTGCGTACCACAGTCCCACAGTTCACTCAGAGCACAGTTCACTAGATGCTTGCTAGTAATGAATGGTAGATCAGAGGCAAGCGTCTCAGACTGGAGAGAAAAGACCTAAGTGATAATGAGAACCAAAGATAGGGCCACAGACGACCCCACGCATTCTATCGCCGACCTGGCAACTTCCTAAGGGGTGTTGTGCTCAATAACAACCCTCCATGATATATACACTTGATAATCAAGCAGAAATACCTTGCAGATGGGCGCTTCATGATTGTGTGTGCTTTCGGTGGTGAGACGCTAGGGTCGCTTCCGGACCCCAATATTATGTCACTTCCGGTTTTCACTATACAGAGCAGTGAAGCTCATCCCATGATCAGTGATATGCACACGTGACACAACTTCCGGCATCACATGATCATCCGACGTCAATCTCTCTTATCCTGTGCATCCACCCTTTAGTGGAACGCATAAGAGGTTACATGGTCCTGCAAGTATGGTGTAAGTTTAGTATGTGCTTGCATGAGCACCAGTGACTTTTGTACACTTCATTGACACCACTACCCCAGTATCAACATATCCCATATAGATGACATCTATATCGTGATTTTTCAAAAATAATTATAAAGGAATTATAAGATAGTATCCTCCAAACATATGGTGGACCTATCATCTCATTGGAACAGCTGCCCATATGAACTCTTTATGAAGTTGAGAGCCGCAGGATATTAAATCCTGTGGCTATAGTTACCCCATTCTGGCAGCTGTCCACATTAGTCATCTTATAGAGTCTAAGATTGTCCAGGGATACTAATGTGTCCCCATAAGCCAATAATGATCTCCCATATGTTATCCTATAGTCCGCCATAAAGTCATAAACATGCGCAACTACGTGTTGTTCCGCTGTTATATATCAACAATTACAGATAGCACTAATAACTACTGATACCAGTGCGTGCCAAGTATCCTGATGTACCATTTTAAATTCCCCAATAGCACACGCCTATCTACATACACATATACCATTCCACCAATGTATTAACCCTTATACTGTCTGTCTATCTAAAGCACACACCCAAAATATTTAAGAACAGGTTCTATATAATATACCATTCAATATTACTACCCATCTGCAAGGTTATCGCTCATACAGAAATTCATGTATACAGGATATGCATTTTGTAAATATATTTATCATCATCACACTGAAAAAGATATAAATTTAGAACAAGTGATGATCAAAACAAATGAGAGCATAAATACAGTATAAGAAGAGGAGCAATTGCATATCAAGATATCCATATCCTATTATGGAATCACAATAAATGGTTAGAATAAATAGATCATATGTGGGCCATGTGGAGGTAGTTCACAAATTTCGAAGAGAATTTTTTACCCAAGGGGAGTATATTCCAAAAGGAGTTGGTGTGCAAGACATTATCAGTCCATCCAAGACATGATAGAGAGATGGGTATCATTTTTTTAAAATCCAAACTGGGGCTCCTATAGAGTCCAAATTTGTAAATAAGAGATATAGTCATATCCCAGAGTCCTGTGTCTGTTCAGAAATCTCTTGTGTATAAACAACAGTCCTCATTCCAACAGGATTCATCAAAAAGGAGGCAGGGGAATCAAGCATCCAAGCAGACAGAACTTGGGGAAGTATTAGACCAGTCATCCATCAAAAGGAATCACATGTGTTAGAAAACATCATCAAATGTGTGTCAACCTACGCAACAAGAAAACAATAGCTATTAGAGTACAGAATTCTTATGGAAATGTAGGTCTGGATGATCCCTAAAATGGCCAGGACTGCATTGACACCCCTCACGTGTACTACCCCCTACTACTGAACACACAGAAAATAGCTGAAGTGATGTGTAGTAAAAACCTAGACGTGTATGTGCTAAGTGTATGTTATCAAAACTATATGTAGATTTATGATATATGTGTAAATAGCTAATGTGTGGTAAAGGCATGTGTAGTGTGATATTATAATGATAAGTGCACAATGTGATATATTAATGTGATATAATGTGATACTAATTAAACTATGTGTGAACATTATATATACATGTATGTGTAAAACTAAACTATATGTATAATAAAACTATGGTGTGTGTTGTGATATATACGTAAAAAGAATGATCATATAATGTGCTAGAAATACCCCTTGTGTGAATATAACCACCTTTACTCACCTAATGCAAAATTCTCAGATCATTGATCCTTGGGATCCCTAGTTCGTACATATCTATGAGCAGAGCTGTTGTCATATCTGATTCTCCTACTGGAAATGTGAAAATACATTGTCCCCACACCACAAATGCATTATCCCCCAACAGTTCACTTACTCACCTAAAAATCCTGAGAGCAATAAATCTTCATTTAGCCTACGGGGTGAAACTGTCCCTAGTTCATAAATCCACCTGGATTCCACTTGTAAAAGACGATTGTAATAGGGCCTCCTCTGATATTATTGGTGACCCGTTCCAAACCTACAACCTGTAGGCCATTGGAACGTACTTGATGATGATCCAGAAAGTGTTCAGCAACTGAGGTAAGAATTTTTCCACAGCTCCTATCCCGTCTCGCTAATGGAATAATGGAGGCATGTTTTTGTATTCTTTTGCGTAGTTGTTGTCCCGTCTGACCCACATACACTTTTTTAAAAGAACAGATGATAGCATAGATGACTTGTGTGGTCTTGCAGTTTACATATCTTCTTAGTTTGAATTCCCTGTTATCCGTTGGGTTCACAAACTTTCGAGTTGGAACCATAAATTGACACACCGTACAATTTCCACAAGGAAAAGATCCCGCATTACTCGAGCCCGTCCCAATATGTCTCAAGGGTTTCTGAAAATGGCTGTCAGTCAACAAGTCTACTAATTAAGAGGCCCGTTGTGAAATGAGTAATGGTCTCCCTGGAACTATCGCTCGTATGCATGCATCCGACAATAAGATGCTCCAATTCTTTAATAGACATTTCTTATATGGCCCCATTGGCTGTTATACGGTGAAACAAATCTGATGGTGTCATCCGTTTCCCTGGAAACAGGTTCCAACAGGGCTTTTTTCTGTCAGACGTTAGGGCTCTCTGGAAGGCCTTTGAGACAGTTTTTCTAGGGTTTCTTTTCTAGAATTTATTATTATCATTATTTTTAATGTTATTTTTGCCACCCCAACTCACTTCATGAGTTCATGCATAACACACTGCATTATTAGCACTCATGCATGCTATTTTTCTTAATATTATTGTTTTAATCATTCCATTGTTTTAATATGTATTTCCTAATGCTGCTATAAATTATCTTACTGTCGCTTTAATAAGCAAATACCTCTTCTGTAACCAGCGGTTTGTTCATGTGCCTCAAGACAACAAAGTCCATCCCCAGTTAAAGTACTGTCAGTGGGAGCGCAACCTTGTGTCCAGGATCGCGCTTCTACTACTGTTTACCCAGCCTCAGTCTGAAATTCATTCATCCCTTACCGCTGCGAGTGGGCATTGAAATGGACCTCAGCACTTCCGAACACCAAGCATACACACTCAAACTCTTGGCCGTGAACAGCAAATTGTTCATGTGTTCTAAGCCTCCCATTAAACTACAATATTGCATCTATAACAGTGGGATTGCAAATTTGTAAGCAGGACCGCACTTCCACTACAGTCTGTTTGCTCAGCCTCGATCTCAAACTCATTCATAACCCGCTATAAGCCATGGGCAGCGAGTAAGGTGACATCAGCGCTGCCTAACATTTTAAATATACAGCACCATTGCCTTCCTTTCAATTGGGTGATTTCTAAATAATGCATTTTTATTCTTTAAGTTATAATGGCAATGCATTTTACATTGTTTTAAATGTATGCACATTTTTTTTTTTTTTTTTTTTTTTACTGTGACCCGAAGTTTGTCTCCCGGGTCTTTTTTTCTTTTTAAATACTTTTTATTGAAGTTTTTTCAATGAACAGTACAGTATGGTCAGTTAGTTACTTAAGCCTTAATTACGGCGATATTCAAAATCTTCAACATGCAGACCGACACTGGCGCGCATGACTTGTACTTGAATTCAAACAATGTCAAACACAAAGGAACAATAAAACAACTGCCAGATAGTGACTAGCATTTTAACAGCGCCCGTAATGCGGGATTGACCAACTAGACTTGTGTCTTCTTCAGGATTAAGTAAGTGACATATACCATAATGCCTCATCCTGCAAATAACCTGTATTTACAAGTGAATGCTAGGTTCCTAGCTAAAGGGTGAATGTGTGGCAGGGGAGAATGAGATAACAGTCTATCTATGGTTAACTTCCGTTTATATGTCAGTACAGTGTTTTGAAGTTGCCCAACATTCCCAACGCCTCTGAAATGGTATACAACGACCCGCTCCCCTGGCTAGGATTTTTTCATATGAGTAGGTAGTGTTGATTTTGGCAATTAATTGTGTAATGGTAGGTACAGTTGTGGTTTTCCAGTTGCTAACTAGAGTTATTTTGGCTAGAATGCAAATAATACAATAGAGGTCCCTTAAGTGGCGTGGGAGTGTTTGTAAACGTAAAAAGAGAAGGACAGATTCCTGTGTCCATGGGGGGGCGATTCCCAAAATCTCTTTCAATAGTTCTTTGCAGGAGGACCAAAAGGGGGCAATAGTGTGACACTCCCATAGAATATGAGAGAGGAAGCCTCTCAACCCACATCCCCTCCAACATAGGTATGAAACCCCCGGGTACATCAAAGACAATCTGTCTGGTGTGTAATACCACCTTAAAGTGGTCTTAATTGCCGACTCCAAGTGTGTGGAGCACTGGAAGGCGGCATGTGCCGATTTAAGAGCATGTTGCCATTCCTCCGTGGAGAAAGTTACCTGTATGTCCCTTTCCCATTGTTTCATCGGGTTTGATTTAGTAAATTGGTGTGAGTGTAATAGACCATTGCACCAAAGTTTCAGTCCCTTGCACGGAGGAGACATCAATTGTTTGATCGCTCTGTAATTCCTAGGGATAGTAGATATCTGTAAGCTAGCAATAAAGTGGCGTATCTGCAAGTATTTGTAGAAATCAGTGTTGGGTAAATGAAAGGCAATAGATAGTTGGTGGAATGTTTGAAGAGTATGGTCCGTGTGCATATCTCTCAGTGATGTAATGCCCTGAGAAATCCAGCGTCTCACATCTAGTCCTGGGATGGTAATCTGCAGGAGAGATAGTGGGATGTCTTCCATCAAGGCATAACCTGAGGAACTCGTGATCGTAATATAAGTAACCCAAGCTTCGTAAGAGGCCTGAATCAATGGGTTAGTACATTTTGGGGTGGGAATCTTCCAGAATGGAACAAACAGGAGGTCTTTAACATGTAAGGATGTCACAGAAGAATTTTCAATTTCTACCCATGGGGGCACATCAGAGCTGCTCCACCAACACCGTAGCATGGAAACCAGAGTGGCAATGTAATAATAATACAAGAACTAAACTCAACGGAGGCCTGGGCTCACCTAACTTGTAAGTATAGCTGCGGAGAGCCTAGGGTGACCTCCAGCCCATATAAAAGATGATAGAAGAGAATTAGCTTTAGAAAAAAAGGTAGAAGGAAGGGAGATAGGAAGGGTACGAAATAGATATAGGAACTTGGGAAGCAAGAACATCTTGAAAGACGCTATCCTCCCCACCCACGATATGTCAAAATTAGACATCCTGTCTATCTCCTTGGTCAACCCCACCAATAGTGGTTCATAGTTAGCAGCATACAATGATGTGTGTGGGAAAGTGAGTTTAATACCTAGATATTGCAAATGGTCAGATCTCCAGTCAAATGGGTACTTCTGTTTCAGATGCGTTAAAGTACCTGGGGGCAATTAACCGGGAGAGCTTGAGTTTTAGTTTCGTTAAGCTGATAATAAGAAAGGGAGCCAAACTCTTTTATACTGTCCATCACCGTCGGCAATGAGACAAGAGGTTCAGTAAGGGTCAAGATCACGTCATCCGCATAAAGCGTAATAACATGTGGCCCACCAGTCATAGTGATTCCGGTGATAGCAGGGTTTTAGCGAATCGCCTGTGCCAGCGGTTCCATGGACAGTATGTAAAGCAGAGGGGACAGGGGGGAACCCTGTCTGGAACCATTTGAGACCAGAAATGAGTCAGACAAGGAATCATTAGCAAAAACTCGGGCAGAAGGAGTGGAATATAAAGCGGAGAGAGCCCCAACTATAGGTCCAGTAAAACCCATGCTATCTAGGACAGAGAATGCATAAGACCACCGAAGGCGATCGAAGGCCTACTCAGCGTCGAGTGCCACCAGCAAAGCGGGAAGGCCACGACGCTCCAAGTGTGACATGAGATTCAGCAGACGTCTGGTGTTGTCCGAAGCCTGGCGCCCGGCAACAAATCCAGCTTGATCTAAGTTGATTAGTGATGGTAATACCAGGGAAAGGTGGGTAGCAATTAATTTGGCGAATATTTTAATGTCTTGGTTAGGGAAAGAGATAGGGCAGAAGTTTTTGGGCGTATCAGGGGATTTTCCCAGTTTTGGTAGAGTGATGATAGTGGCTTGGAGGTTCTCTACGGGGAGTGAACTACTAGATATGGCTGTCTGGCAAAAATTCAAAAGGTAAGAGGCCAGTAAATCTCAAAACTTTTTATAATAGGAGTTTACAAACCCGTCGGGACCAGGGGCTTTATCAGAGGGGAGAGAGGTGATAGTGCATAATACTTCGGGGAGAGTTAGGGGGCTGTTAAGCTGTTGGAGTTGTTGCGGTGTCAACGATGAGAGATGTAGCCTGCTAAAGATATCTCTGTGTGGCGGCGGATAAATCCGGTGGGGTAGGGATTGAAGTATGTAGATTGTATAAGTGTTCGTAAAACGTTTTAAATCCATTCGCTATGTCTCGAGGGGTATAAAGCTTTTCATTTGTGGTGGGGTGGAGTAGGTAGGGGATTCTAGATTTAATCATACATTGTTTTAAATGATTAGCCATCAGTTTGCCCGCTTTGTTGTTTTGAGAATAGTTTGTCGCTTGTAGTTTGCGATGTGATTTTTCATACGCCGATAGTAACAAACAACGTAAGTCTCGACGGAGTTTTGTCACCTCTTCCGCATGAGGAGCAGATGGTTTTTTTTTGTTAATTTCCTCAGCCCGTTTTAGTTTAGTTAATACGTCTGTCACTAGTTCTAAGTGTTGTTTTTTCAGGAGAGCGCCATACTTGATACAGCAGCCTCTGATCACTGCCTTGTGGCAGTTCCAAAGTATGACGTGGTCATCTGTGGAAACCTTGTTGAGGGTAAAGTATTCCGATATTTCAGTTGCTAGTTGAGTAGCGAATGTCGGGTTTGACCATATAAATGGGTTGCTACGCCATGAGTAAGAAGGGGGGGGAAGATATAGTGTCAGTCAGTTGGAGTGATATAGCGGCGTGATCCGACCATTTGATGATATCAATACTAGAAGACACAGCGTGAGGTAGTATGGCCCTGTCAACTAAAAACATATCGATCCTAGAATAAGTGTTGTGAACACCGGAGAGAAAAGTGTATGCCCTCTCTGTAGTGTGATGAATTCTCCAAATGTCGTACATTTCATGTTCCCATAGGAAAGTGGAAAGTGAGGTAGAATGTAAGCGAGAGAGCGAAGTAGAGTCTATGCAGGGGTCAGCTGTAATGTTAAAGTTCCCACATATGAGTAATGAACCCCAAATGTTTTTGCGGACCCGTCTGAGTAGGCGGCCAATGAAGCTGAGTTAGCCCACATTAGGCGCTTACACAGAGAGGATTGTTAGTTGCTTGGTAGTGATGGAGCAGCGTAAGATTACGTACCGGCCCTGCGGATCAGCGGTGACATCCCTCAAAACAAAGGACACAGTGTTTTTGATTGCGATCATGACTCCTCTGGATTTCGAGCTATAATGAGAATGGAAAATATGTTGTTAAGCCAGGTGTTTGATCCTGTATGCATCTTTAGCTAGTAAATGCGTCTTTTGGGCGCATAAGACATCACAGCCCAAATGTTGGGCCTCCCTATAAAGATATGACCGTTTATGGGGTGCGTTTAAACCATTCACATTTGTGCTAGAAATGGTAATCACTATGACTTACTAAGTAACACACTTCTATGCATGATATGATGGATAGAGAAATGAATATAAGAGATAGAGCGCATTCCCCAGCCAGCATGCGCCCGTCTATTGCATATTGACAAGGCATCAGAGGTAATAATATAACACAACGTCACTACATTGGCAACAACAAAACACATAAAGAAGAAAAACATGGTAAACAAACCACAAAGCACAGAGAAAAGAAAAAACACAGGGTGTGAGGTCACCCTAAACCTTGTGGGGTGAAAGTCCATTCCGAAGCCAAAGGCACATATAGCCACCGCATCGGAGCCCGAACTGTCCAGAATATAAAAGATTCTGCCGTGGAGATTTTCAAGTAGGAGACCATGGTTTTTCCACACGAGCTTGCTTAGTCCTTGCAGATCCCAGGAGTGGAGTAAAGCTGTCCCCTCTTCTATGGAACGTACGACATGGAGAGAGTTCTCACGTCTAATTAAGAGGCTCACCAGAAATCCCCAGCGGTAGGGAATGTTAGCTGAGCGGAGAGCTGTAGTGACCGGTGCCAGTGCTCGTCGTGCTTGGAGAGTGGGGGCGGATAAATCCGCATAGACAGCAACATGATGAAATGGTGCAGGGAGTCCATTGTTACGCCTGGTGAACTCCAGAAGACATTCTTTGATCCCAAAAAAGTGAATACGTGCTAACACATCACGTGGAACAGAGTCCTCCAAGTGCTTGGGGCGAGGTATGTGGTGCGCCCTGTCAACCTCCAGATCTCTGGGAGTAGATGTAGGAAGAGCTGCTTTCAGTAGAGAACGTACGTAATCTGGAATCTCTGCAGGGGACACTGTTTCTGGAATACCGCGCAACTTTATATTGTTGCAGCGGCTCCTGTCTTCTAAATCCGCTACTTTGGATTTGAGAGCGGCGATTTCATCTTCCACATTGTTTTGAGAATCTATTAAAGAGCTGTGGGACTCTGCAAATTCCCCAAACTTTGTTTCTAGGTGATCCACTCTGTTACCTAGGTCAGTGATTTCAGATTTCAAAGGGTTAACCACTCTTTGGACATCATGGAGGAAGGTGGTTCTCAACAGTAACAGCATGTCTTTCATAGTCACATCTGTGAGATGCTGGCCAGTGACAAGGAGGTCAGCTAGGGGATCTTCCTGGACATCATGAGTTAAAGTAGTACTGTCCTTACTGTTGTCTTTAGTGGGTGTGTAAGTAGGGTCTGTGAATGGCCGACCCGAAGGAGCTGAGGGTGAGGGGACTGCCCCCCTTGTCGTTTCTCCTTGCAATGTATTAACACCATGGTGGTCCGGGCCTTCATCTTCCTCTGCTGCCCAGGACCGGGGAGAAGAGGGCTTACCCGTGTCGCCGACGTCCTCAGCAGCCGCCGAGATGGATCTGAGCTCCGGATCAGAGGAGGACCTGCGGCTCCGTGCAGTTAGTGGTGTGCTGCGGAGCTGCGGCTGTTGATTGAGTGCGGCTAGGGATCCCGGTGAGCGGGTAGATGTGGAAGGCGGACAAGCGCCATCTTGAGAACGGGAGGCACGCGGCACAAAGCTGAATTTTTTCAGCGCCCCATCCCGTCCAGGCTTGCGGCGTCTCACCGGCATTGTCCTGGATGCTTTAGGGCTCGGTGGGTGTCCGTAACTCACGGCAGAACGCTGGGTTTTAGTTGCTTTAGCAGGGCAGTGAGAGGAGCTCCTTTAGCCTGCGACCATCCACCTCGGCAGCCAGTCCACGCCCCTCATCTCCAGGGTCTTTTAAACTGTGTTTGTCTATCCTTGTATTATGCCTGATGAAGAGTCCAGTGTGGACTCAAAACTTTTATGTTGCATCAATAAAAGACCATTTTCTACACTATGGGCTGCTGGTTCCACAATTTTCCTGGGAGAAGCGCCAGTCTGGAAGTCCCCTCTTTTTTGGATTTATCCACAATTTCACAGTTTTTCTAGGACAACCTCGTTCTCAAAATCTTGTTGTCATGTCCTCAGATTGTTGTCTAAAGTCATGGTCATTGCTGCAATTCTGTCTTACCTGGAGAAATTGTCCAGTTGGTATGCCTTGTAGTGTATGAAGAGGATGGAAGGAGGAGAAGTGAAGGAGGCTATTGGTTGCTGTTATTTTTCGATACAACTTAGATTTCAAGCGTTCATTGGTCAAACTCAGCTGAAGATCCAGGAATTCCACTGTAACATGAGAAATATTAGATGTCAAAAAGATATAAAGATTGTTGTTATTTAGGGAGGAAATAAATTCTACACATTCCTCCCTAGAGCCTTGCCACAAAAAGAAAATATCGTCAATGAATCTAAACCAGTGTAAAAAAGGTCTGAAATATGGCAATGGATACACGCGCTCCCTCTCAAATACACGCGCAAATACACCGCCCGCTTCTCTCCCCCTGCCTGTCCTGGGGTCCTGAGTCCAACCACCGCCGCTGCCCGATTGCCTCCCCCTGCCTATCCTCTTGCCAGAGACCGCCGCCACTGCCTCATTGCCTCCCCCATCCCTGGTTTTATAATTACCTGTTCCCGGGGTCCGCACTACTTCTGGCTCCTGCGGCATCCTGAGTTGTCATTGTGCGCTGCGCAATGATGAGTGACATCCTCAACGCGACATCACCATCAGTGGCCCGGCGCACAGTGACAGCTCAAGACGCCGCAGGAGCCAGAAGTAGCGCAGACCCTGGGAACAGGTAATTATAAAACCAGGGATGGGGGAGGCAATGGGGTTGTGGCGGCGGCGGTCTCTGGCCAGAGGATAGGCAGGGGGAGGCAATGGGGCAGCGGCGGTGGTTGGACTCAGGACAGGCAGGGGGAGAGAAGCAGGCGGCGGTCTCTGGCCCCGCAAAAGCAGCTGCAGTTCATTGATTTAAAGCGCCCGCTTTAAATCATTGATCTGCAGCAGCTTCTGTGGGGCCAGAAACAGTTTATCAGGGTCTACCCTCATTTTACCAAGGATATTTGGGGGGGATTAAAATGCACGGAATATCGGTATAAGTTATCGGCTATTGGACTGAATGTTCACAGGTTATCGGTATCGGCTCTAAAAAAATCTATAACGACCGATCCCTACTATATACAGTGTATTTTTCAAGTAGAATCAGCTGAATACCCTTTTTTTTGGCATTTTGACATTTTTCCTATTAATCGATAAAATAATCTACAACTAATCGTTTATTAAAATAATCATTAGCTGCAGCCCTAATATACAGTGTGTGTGTATATATATATATATATATATATACACACACACAGCTACAGTGCGTTCTATATACAGTATATATACAGGTACAGTGTGTATATATACAGTATATATATACACGCACACACACACACAGGGACAGTGCGTTCTATATACAGTATATATATATATATATATATATATATATACACACACACACACACACACAGGTACAGTGAGTTCTATATACAGTATATATACACAGGGACAGTGCGTTTTATATACAGTATATATATATATATACACACACACATACACACACACACACACACAGGTACAGTGCATTCTATATACAGTATATATACAGGGACAGTGCGTTCTATATACACAGTATATATACAGGGACAGTGCGATCTATATACAGTATATATACAGGTACAGTGTGTTCTATATACAGTATATATACATACAGGTACAGTGCGTTCTATATACAGTATATATACATACATACAGGTACAGTACGTTCTATATACAGTATATACACAGGGACAGGGTGTTCTATATGCAATATATATACAGGGACAGTGTGTTCTATATACAATATATATACATATATATATATATATATATATATATATATATATATATACACACACACACAGCAACAGAAGAATGCAGCAGCACACTGCCAGCACAAAGATATAGGTGAAACATGAATATGCAGTTAAAACATGGAGAGCTATACAGCTATGGTGTAATAGATGCAAATGTGAAACTATGAAATAGGGAGGCACTTAGCTTGCAAATTTGTCTCCGCCGGCGGTCAAATAGCTTGGACCGTCCCACCGCGATAAGGTGGCCTCATTGGGATGGACCCTACACTGTGAATATGCCTCTGTGTGAACAGTTCAGTAAGCATATAATAATTTGGTATCAACTAAAGTGCTGGCTGACTTATTCTTTGTCTGTATTGCACATACGGGGGAGTGGCTACCTCCATGTTGGCCTTGCACCCCACCCACCTCTATCAGGTGTGTATATAAGGTGTCTTGGATGTTCCAGACCCTGCCATGCTTACTGAACTGTTCACACAGAGGCATATTCACAGTGTAGGGTCCGTCCCAATGAGGCCACCTTATCGCGGTGGGACGGTCCAAGCTATTTGACCGCCGGCGGAGACAAATTTGCGAGCTAAGTGCCTCACTATCTCATAGTTTCACATTTGCATCTATTACACCATAGCTGTATAGCTCTCCATGTTTTAACTGCATATTCATGTTTCAACTATATCTTTGTGCTGGCAGTGTGCTGCTGCATTCTTCTGTTGCTGTATATCTAGCCTAGTAGCTTACACCTGTAGGCCAGATCCATATAATAATTTGGTATCAACTAAAGTGCTGGCTGACTTATTCTTTGTCTGTATATATATATATATATATATATATATATATATATATATATATACACACACATACAGGTACAGTGCATTCTATATACAGTATATGTACAGGTAAAGGGCATTCTATATACAATATATATACAGGGACAGTGTGTTCTATATACAATATATATATATATATATATATATATACACATACAGGTACAGTGCGTTCTATATACAGTATATGTACAGGTAAAGGGCGTTCTATATACAATATATATACAGGAACAGTGTGTTATATATATATATATATATATATATATGTGATGGAAATGTGTTGTATGGTTCTGTCTGTGAATATGTAATGATGATAGTGGTGTTTATGGAAATTTTCGGATTCCTATAAACAGACAATTTCAGTACGCAGCTACAGAGTATATTATATTTTATATTATTTTACTAATTTTACCCATTCAATTATTTACATTTATTCTTATTTCTACTACATCTTTTACCATTTTTACTATTTTATATTTTTTATTATTTAGATTTATTTTTATTATTAGCATTTTTATTTTTATATTCATTTTACATTTTTTTATTTTATTTTATTTTTATACTATTTTTATTTATTTATATTTATTTATTTTTATTATTTATTATTTTTGTTTATTTATTTTTATTTTTATATTTATTATTATTATTTTTATTTTATTTTTTTATATTTTTTATATTTTATTATTTTTTTATTTCATATTTATTACTATTAATCATGTGTTCCAATAAGAGCAGCACTCCACATTCTACATATATCCTCTATTATCCAATTTTTTACCTAAACATCTTTTTAATATCTTTTCACTACTTCTCCCACTTGCACCACTTAATTTGATCTCACTCATATTTATTAGATCACCCAGAATATCACCAATTGTTATCCATATCTACTCTTACAATCAGTTATCTTGCCCATTTTTCTTATATATACCTATGTATCCATTGATTTATATATAATCATACAATTAATCGTTTCCATTCCCACATACACCTGCCAGACCTGTTAATTACACAGCTCTTGTCCCTCCATACACACCATTCATTATATTCTTCTTACTCATGACTATAGATCCATTGATTTATACATAAGTTTACATGGAAAAACAGTTTTCACCTCTACATTTACCCAGCCATACCTGCAAACATTAATTATTCAGCTCTTGTCCCCTCAAACATACCATTCATCATGTAATATATACTTCACCTATTACCTCCATCAGACCTTCCATAAGAACACACCTGGAGATATATATACATTTAGGTCAAATCCACACCTTGCCATATACACATACTAATCATCTACAACCTCTAACTCTTCAAACTCTATTTCCCCAATTCACCTACCTCTTTTTTCACCACCCGGACTGCGAGTCCATTCCTGTTATTCCATTTTGGACCCGGGTCCGGATCTTCCACCATGTTTTCCTTCCATCTTTTACTTGGACTGTATAGAAGGCACAATTTGGCAGTGTTCAAGCAGACTACTGAGGACGGACCTAGAGGGTCCGAAACGCGTCTAGTCTTAAGGCAGTAGACACCATTGCAAGCACTATCACCACCAGCTGAACCACAGGATCATCACAGCGCGCCAGGATTCTATTACGCGCCCAACACGCTCACCGCCACGAGGAGAAGCCGAGCACCAGTGACCGCAGACAGCCACAAACAAGCGGCTTCGTTTCCAGAGTGAGGACCGACATCACAAAGTCCATAGGAGTGACCGGGTGAGAGGTACATAGTACCACAAGATATTTCTTCCCCCTTTCCACTACCCAGCCTTGCAACCGCTGGAGCTTCCTCCTTTTGGCCCACTGCCAATCCATGGCTCCCTCACTCTGTTAGAGACAGCACGCACCCTCGCAACATTGACACACTGTGTCCCATTGAATTGTACTACCAACTACGGTCGCAGCACCGCTACATTGTGACTTTGTTTCTTCTTTCTGGCATACGGTCGCAGCACCGTGGACTACTTGACTATTTCACACATCTCTACGGTCGCCGTACCGAGAGCAATTGACTTGGTCTGTTATACCTTGCGGTCGCAGCACCGGGTTCATTTACCTACTATTGCACATTGTATAACTATTTAGTGCTTTTCATCTACTGACCTTGTTATGAATTACACTTATGAATTATTTTAACTGTTTCATATGCATTGGAAAGTATAAGCGCTAGGGCCCAGCGTTTTTTCCTGTTTTATATTATTAAATTACAAATAAATTACGCTTTTATCTATCCAAGTAAGAGCCTTTTCTTTTATTTTCACCATCCTCTATCTCTCTTTCATCATCCCCCTTCTCCTTCAATCATTTCCTTCTCCCCTATACTTCTCTCTCCCATATACACCGATCAATATATACACACACATACTGCAGTTTATATAGTAACACCTATCATCACAAATATTCATTATATACATGCATATTCTCCAATTTATACAGTAACACTTATCATCACCCTCTCCAATCATTCACAAACACCTATCAAGATACTTTTCTCCCCCATACCTTTCCCTCTCTCCCATATACACCGATCATTATATACAGATTCTCCAGTTTATACAGGAACACCTATCACCCTCCTTCATTATATATATATACATACCCTCAAGTTTATACAAACACCCATCATCACCCTCTTGAATTATTCATAAACACCACTATCATCATTACATATTCACAGACAGAACCATACAACACATTTCCATCACACTCAAGACCTTGAGAACCAGTCACCCCCATTTATCTTTACGAATTTTCTGCTTAATCAGGGTATACAGGAGATTATACCCAGACTGAAGTTCTCGGTCACCACACCAGATTGAGTACATCTCACACTTCCTTAATCGTTTTCAATATATATATATATATATATATATATATATATATACACACATACAGGTACAGTGCGTTCTATATACAGTATATGTACAGGTAAAGGGCGTTCTATATACAGTATATATATGACAGAGCGGATGTGGATCATGGAACGGATGTAACCATCTCTGTACCCGGAAATACAAGCGGGTTAATGCCCGGAGACGGGACATAATGGAAAACAGGTAACTCCTTCACCACAATTAGGTTATGTTTGGTATATATGGCAGAAACTGAATCAAGGAGGCACAACACCCCTGAGGAAGTTGCTGACGGGCAACGGAACGCGTGGGGTCTCTAGGGGGGCACCTGCCGTACTACTCCTCCATCTATTGTCCTCCACTGCTATTTATGAAGGATATTCAGGTTGTATACATAAACAAAATTGTTCTTACCTGTAACAGGGACAGTGCATTCTATATACAGTATATATATATACAGGGATTCTATATACAGTATATATACAGGTACAGTGCGTTCTATATACAGTATATATACAGGTACAGTGCATTCTATATACAGTATATATACAGGTACAGTGCATTCTATATACAGTATATATACAGGTACAGTGCATTCTATATACAGTATATATACAGGGACAGTGCATTCAATATACAGTATATATATATACAGGGATTCTATATACAGTATATATACAGGGACAGTGCATTCTATATACAGTATATATATATATATATGCAGATAGGGTCAGGCTGCTCACCACTCTCGTGTTTGCTGCGCTATCTCGTGCTGCGGACACCGGTACCGCTCCCGGCTTAGTAGAACTCTCACAGAAAAGAAAACGTCCGGCACTCGAGAAAATGCAGGTAAAACTTGTCAATGGCTTTATTCACACGCTTAGGCAGGACACAATCTGACGCGTTTCGCACCCTCAGGTGCTTAGTCGTAGATAGACATACACTCAATAATGCAGGTTAAAATACACATGAGTTTGGTCACATGACCACATGAATCTTAATTAAAAACAGTTGGTTACAAAACATGGCATTGGGAATCATGATCACATTTAATCGTTCGGAGAGAGTTCACACCAGGATGAAATCAATGCGGCTTTAAATTTCACATTACAAGTAACATTCAAATTTCAAACTTGAATAGTTCAAAGGCTAATCTACCAATACTACCGATATTCATATTGATTCAGGGGTGCATATTTAACCGCAATAAGCAATTTAAACTATATCTACACATAAGAATCCGAGATATTTTTATATATAAATCAATAACCTCATGGTGTGTATCACACTATGTGAACAACCCCCTATAATTTGCGACAATTCAAAATTTATTATATGTACCGATATTCATATTGGTTTAGAGGTACATATTTACCGAAATACGCACTTTGAACTATATCTAAACATCAAAATCCGAAATATTTTTATATATAAATCGATAACCGCATGATGTGCATCACGCCGTGTGAACATCCCCCTATAGTTTACAACAATTCGAAATTTATTATATGTGCACAAGAAACGAAGAATGTAAGTTAGACCGGGGACTAAACTTGCGTGATTAATAATAAATTGTATACATCCACCATATTTACTTATTCCATTTATGCACACGTTAACATTAAATCCAATCTTTTATTTAATCCTTGCGGGAATCTTGTTCCCAAGAGGAACATCCAATGTGCCTCTCTATTGTATAATTTCTTTCTGAGGTCGCCTCTCCTAGGTCCTAAGGTGACTTTTTCTACTCCCAATACTCGTAAATGGGTAGTGTCTCCTGAATGGGACTCTCTAAAGTGACGTGACAGCATAGACATGTTTGTCAAACTACTTTTAGCATCCGTGATATGTTTCCTGAACCTCACTTTTAGTGAATTCCCCGAGCATCCTACATATTGCAAATTGCACGCAATGCATGTGGCTACATATATAATGGATTTAGTGTTACAATTGATGTATTGGTGTATATTGTATGTCCTATTTGTTGTGCAAGACGTTACAGTATTTGTATTCACCATATGTGTACATGTGATGCATCTGGTATGACCACATTTGCGATTACCTATATTAAGATTCATGTGGTCATGTGACCAAACTCATGTGTATTTTAACCTGCATTATTGAGTGTATGTCTATCTACGACTAAGCACCTGAGGGTGCGAAACGCGTCAGATTGTGTCCTGCCTAAGCGTGTGAATAAAGCCATTGACAAGTTTTACCTGCATTTTCTCGAGTGCCGGACGTTTTCTTTTCTGTGAGATATATATATATATATATATATATATATATATATATATATATACAGGGATTCTATATACAGTGCATTCTATATACAGTATATATACACAGGGATTCTATATACAGTATATATACAGGTACAGTGCATTCTATATACAGTATATATACAGGTACAGTGCATTCTATATACAGTATATATAGGTACAGTGCGTTCTATATACAGTATATATACAAAGGGATTCTATATACAGTATATACACAGGTACAGTGCGTTCTATATACAGTATATAAATATATATATATATATATATATATATATACACACACACACACACAGGTACAGTGCGTTCTATATACAGGTACAGTGCGTTCTATATACAGTATATATATACAGGGATTCTATATACAGTACGTTCTATATACAGTATATATACACAGGGATTCTATATACAGTATATATACAGGTACAGTGCGTTCTATATACAGTATTTATACAGGGACAGTGCGTTCTATATACAGTATATATACAGGTACAGTGCATTCTATATACAGTATATATACAGGTACAGTGCATTTTATATACAGTATATATACAAAGGGATTCTATATACAGTATATACACAGGTACAGTGCGTTCTATATACAGTATATATATATATATATATATATATATATATACACACACAGGTACAGTGCGTTCTATATACAGGTACAGTGCGTTCTATATACAGTATATATACAGGTAGAGTGCATTCTATATACAGGTACAGTGCGTTCTATATACAGTATATATACAGGTACAGTGCATTCTATATACAGTATATATACAGGTACAGTGCGTTCTATATACAGTATATATAGGTACAGTGCATTCTATATACAGTATATATACAGGTACAGTGCATTCTATATACAGTATATATACAGGTACAGTGCGTCCTATATACAGTATATATAGGTACAGTGCATTCCATATACAGTATATATATATATATATATATATATATATATATATACAGGGATTCTATATACAGTATATATACAGGTACAGTGCGTTCTATATACAGTATATATACAGGTACAGTGCGTTCTATATACAGTATATATAGGTACAGTGCATTCTATATACAGTATATATACACAGGTACAGTGCATTCTATATACAGTATATATAGGTACAGTGCATTCTATATACAGTATATATATACAGGGATTCTATATACAGTATATATACAGGTACAGTGCGTTCTATATACAGTATATACACAGGTACAGTGCGTTCTATATACAATATATACACCGGTACAGTGCGTTCTATATACAGTATATATACCGGTACAGTGCGTTCTATATACAGTATATATACAGGTACAGTGCGTTCTATATACAGTATATATATATATATATATATATATACAGGGATACAGGTACAGTGCGTTCTATATACAGTATATACACAGGTACAGTGCGTTCTATATACAATATATACACCGGTACAGTGCGTTCTATATACAGTATATATACCGGTACAGTGCGTTCTATATACAATATATACACCGGTACAGTGCGTTCTATATACAGTATATATACAGGTACAGTGCATTCTATATACAGTATATACACAGGTACAGTGCGTTCTATATACAGTATATACACCGGTACAGTGTGTTCTATATACAGTATATATACAGGTACAGTGCATTCTATATACAGTGTGTATATATATATATATATATATATATATATATATATATACACACACACACACAGGTACAGTTCGCACACACACACACACCCTCATTTTACCAAGGATATTTGGGGGGAATTAAAATGCACGGAATATCGGTATAAGTTATCGCCCTGAAAGTTCACAGGTTATCGGTATCGGCTCTAAATAATCAATATCTGTTGATCCCTAGGAAGCAACCGACCAGCCTGGGGGAAGACAACTGATGGCTGTCTGAGCATGCTGGGAGTTGCAGTTTGCAACAGCTGGGGAGCCATAGGTTGACAAACACTGCCTTACTGTATAATTCTGCTATCGCTGAAGAACCACATGGGACTAATGCTCTCTGTATCAGCCAAGGCACTACAAGTCCCAGCAAGCAATATCTGAGTCTCTTTTGTAAATATGGGAACACCCCTATCTACCCCTCTATAATCCCTGACATCTTGTAGCTTCAGATTCTAGGACCCATATTTCTCCATATATTGTGGAACTACAAGCCCCAGCAGTGTGTACATGCATATACACCACCACCAGTGATGGGACTACAACTCTCAGCAACTACTAACTCCCTCCCTGATAACAAAGGATCCCTGAGCCCCAGACACCTGCACTGCTCATCTCTGAACTACACCCCCTCCTCTGGCACTACAACTCCCATAAACTCCTGTCTCCTTGAACAGATGTGGAACTACAAGACCCCGGAGCCCAGGCTTCTCTATTCATTGTGGGACTGTAACAATGCACAGTATGAATGACTACAAGTCCCAGCAACCTTTAGCAGAGAAGCTTTCATGGAGTGTCATCAGGCCTACTAGCTGGGACTTGTAGTACCACCATAAGCACACGCAAAGTCATACTGTCAGCCCTAGAAGTGTCCCTCCTGTTATGGTTGTTGTATAGAAAGCGTCTCCGCTCTGCAGAACCAGCTCCAGCCATCTCCATTCATTTGTATTTCCCACTCTAATGTTCTGTGTGCCATGTGATCAACCGGTCACGTGGTGTGTCACATGATGTGCTGACGTCACAAAGGTCCTGTTACTGGGAAGGCATTCGCTACCATTAGAGATTGCTCAAGGACCTGCCAAAGTGGTCACATGACTGATCAGCAGGTCTTTACGACAGTGAAGTAGCGCGTCTGCACAAAGGGAAAGTGAGCTGTGTGTCTACAGGTACGTGTCCGCGGTCAGTGCTGTACGTTTGTGTGCTGTGCATAGTGTTTATATGGTGTACGTGTGTGTGCTGGGCATGGTGTGTGTATATATATATATATATATATATATATATATATGTGTGCGCGCTGGGCATGGTGTATTTATATGGTGTGTGTGTGTGTGTGTGTGTGTGTGTGCTGGGCATGGTGTATTTATATGGTGTGTGTGCGCTGGGCATGGTGTATTTATATGGTGTGTGTGCTGGGCATGGTGTATTTATATGGTGTGTGTGCTGGGCATGGTGTATTTATATGGTGTGTGTGCTGGGCATGGTGTATTTATATGGTGTGTGTGCTGGGCATGGTGTATTTATATGGTGTGTGTGCTGGGCATGGTGTATTTATATGGTGTGTGTGCTGGGCATGGTGTATTTATATGGTGTGTGTGCTGGGCATGGTGTATTTATATGGTGTGTGTGCTGGGCATGGTGTATTTATATGGTGTGTGTGTGTGTGCTGGGCATGGTGTATTTATATGGTGTGTGTGCTGGGCATGGTGTATTTATATGGTGTGTGTGCTGGGCATGGTGTATTTATATGGTGTGTGTGTGTGTGTGCTGGGCATGGTGTATTTATATGGTGTGTGTGTGTGCTGGGTATGGTGTATTTATATGGTGTGTGTGTGTGTGTGTGTGTGCTGGGCATGGTGTATTTATATGGTGTGTGTGTGTGTGTGTGTGTGTGTGCTGGGCATGGTGTATTTATATGGTGTGTGTGTGTGTGCTGGGCATGGTGTATTTATATGGTGTGTGTGTGTGCTGGGCATGGTGTATTTATATGGTGTGTGTGTGTGTGTGTGTGCTGGGCATGGTGTATTTATATGTTGTGTGTGTGTGTGTGTGTGCTGGGCATGGTGTATTTATATGGTGTGTGTGTGTGTGTGTGTGCTGGGCATGGTGTATTTATATGGTGTGTGTGTGTGTGTGCTGGGCATGGTGTATTTATATGGTGTGTGTGTGTGCTGGGCATGGTGTATTTATATGGTGTGTGTGTGTGTGTGTGCTGGGCATGGTGTATTTATATGGTGTGTGTGTGCTGGGCATGGTGTATTTATATGGTGTGTGTGTGTGTGTGTGCTGGGCATGGTGTATTTATATGGTGTGTGTGTGTGTGTGTGCTGGGCATGGTGTATTTATATGGTGTGTGTGTGTGTGTGCTGGGCATGGTGTATTTATATGGTGTGTGTGTGCTGGGCATGGTGTATTTATATGGTGTGTGTGTGCTGGGCATGGTGTATTTATATGGTGTGTGTGTGTGTGTGCTGGGCATGGTGTATTTATATGGTGTGTGTGTGTGTGTGCTGGGCATGGTGTATTTATATGGTGTGTGTGTGTGTGTGCTGGGCATGGTGTATTTATATGGTGTGTGTGTGTGTGTGCTGGGCATGGTGTATTTATATGGTGTGTGTGTGTGTGTGCTGGGCATGGTGTATTTATATGGTGTGTGTGTGTGTGCTGGGCATGGTGTATTTATATGGTGTGTGTGTGTGTGCTGGGCATGGTGTATTTATATGGTGTGTGTGTGTGCGTGTGTGTGTGTGTGTGTGTGCGCTGGGCATGGTGTATTTATATGGTGCGTGTGTGCGCGCGCGCTGGGTATGGTGTATTTATATGGTGCGTGTGTGCGCGCGCGCTGGGTATGGTGTATTTATATGGTGCATGTGCTGCCTGTTTAGATTGTGTATGGTGTGTGCATATAGTGAGGTTTATATGGTGTGTGCGTTTGTTTATATGGTGTATGTGTGTCCCGCATCAAAATAGACCAAACTACAGAGGGTTAGGCAGGTCTATTGTGCGCCTAATTTATCAAAAGCCGCACGGCTCTTGATAAATTCAGTGCACAGACTTCGGGATCTATGGTTTAGACTGTATTTATTTATACCTGCTCCAACATGGTCTGACATTTCGGCGTACTTTCAGCCGATGTGACTTGAAAATTATTGCTCCCCTGCAGCATGGTCCGGGCCCTCCACTGTGCGGCCATTGTATCTCCTACCAGCAGTGCAGAACGCTGGGAGTTGGTGAATTAACCCCTCTACGACTGACCGCCGTATGTATGATGCCACTGTATGAAGTGAGCTCAGCCAGAGCCGATCTGATTGATGTTCTGGCATTAACCCTTTATACGCCACAATCAAAGTTGATTGCGGTGTCTAAAATGCTGACCTTCATCTGTCCTGTCCGATCGGCGCTCCAATAATGCAGGCAGCATGTAGTAATGGAGCGACAATAACACTGATGACTGGACTGGTGACACAAGTGTTGCGGCCTAGAACTCATAACCTGTAAGCGTGCTAACAATGGATAAGGGGGGCGCATATTTTTGCCTTACCCTAGGTGCTGGCATCCCATGCTATGCCACTGGTCCATGTTTACTTGTAACTTTTGCATATCTTCCATAGACTGTACAGTGCTACAAAGCTTGGTGTTATCTATAAAGAGAAACAGATAAACAAAAGCGGGCCCAGTACTGAACCTCGGGGTACACGACCAATAACTGGGGCTCAGAGTACGAATCATTGACCACCACTCTTTAGGTACGTCCTTTTTAAACCAGTGACAAATGAAAGCATCTAAAGCTATAGCTTCATCCATAAATAACGAACAGACCACTTACAGTGTCTCTCCTTGCAGGTATTTTTTTTATTTTTTTTCCCCCTCAGAGTAGGCATGGAAAGTTCAGATGCAGCAAATGGGCAGGTGCAGGGAGTGGGATTGGGGTGTTTACAGGCAACCGACTGTATTGCCCCAGCAGCGCTTCATCGGGACTATTTCTAAAACCATAGACCTGAATTTAACTATCAGACATCAGTGTTAAACACTATATCCACAGCCATTCCTCTGTCAAGGCTTCTGCTCACATCTTCATAAAAAGCTAATTAGTTTGGTTTGACAACTTCTATTCTTAGTAAACCCATGTTGGTTATCACTTATACTATTACCTCCTAAGTATTCCTGTATATAGCCCCTTAGGAGTCCTTCAAACAATTTTCCCATAATGGACGTTAAGCTTACCGGTCTATAATTACCTGGGGAAGGCCTAGGGCCCTTTTTGAAGAATGGTACCACTGCTTTGCACCAGTCCCTCAGCACAATACCAGACACCAGAGAATCTCCATTATGAACAAGGGTACTGTTTGCTCACATATACTTGATCTATCTTGGACCATATCTACATGAAGCCAGTTCAGTACATTACATGATGTGTCACCAGCACTGGCCCGGCCGGCATCAGCTCCTCCCTCTTCCTTTGTATATACAGAACTAAAGAACCCATTTAGTAGCTCTGCTTTCTCTTGATTCCCAGTGACCACCTCCTAATTATTATTTAGGGGCCCTTCATGCTCATGTTGGGGGGGGGGGGTTTTATGAAATAGCACAGATCTCTGTGCTGTTCCATAGAGCATGATCCTGTAACAAACATGGTAGACTATGTACCATAGTGGTGTAACAAAGGGGCGTCCATTATAGCAATATGGCGGAAGTATCCATCTGGAAGTTCCCTATAGCCTATTAGAAATATTGAGTTCCCACACTCTTACACCCCCTCGATTCAACTCACAAAAGCACAAATCTATTGTGGAGTCACTTGATATTATTTTGCATCTTGTCCATTGTTACACTTTTTTTTTATAAATATATTTTCTTATATTTCAGCACTTGTATAACAAAGGCTATTGAGAGGTGAAAAATCATCATTCTCACAGAATCAAAGGTAAATTGCCATGAAGTATTTAATGGCCACGATGTAAATATGACCTACAGTATATTCAATACGTTTAGTGAGATTACTTATATTCTTTACAGTGCTAAATCACTGACAGATAAAAAGTAATAGGATGAAATAATTGCTGTCTACAACTTCAAGTTTTTATTTTACCCATAACATGCACACTCTAACTATCCTACAGTGCCATCTATTTTATTCCAGCACAGTTGCATCCATGTGTTTCATTATTGTAACTGATTCATCACCAGTCTGACCCACAGTGCTAAGGTGTCTAAGGAAATTGTCAGTCCGGGGTCAGCTGACTTCCTGTGAACTACAGTATGTCATAATCACCTACTAGATTGCTCCTGCTAGCTCCCAGACCCCTCCCAGCTGTATCTGTGCACTGCTACTATCTCTATGGTATCAGTGTGTGTGTGTGTGTGTGTGTGTGTGTGTGTGTGTATATATATATATATATACACACACATACACACATACACACACACACACACATACACACACACACACACACACATACACACACACATACACACACACATACACACACACATACACACACATACACACATACACACAAAGATAGCCAGCACAACAGCCTAATACACGGGTGCACACTGCCATGGCATCAGAGTATACAAAAAAAGAGGATTGCAGTAGCACACATTGGTCAAAAAAATTTGAGGCTCTTAGCGCACTTTTTGATCAAAACGTGTCCCCCATCCACCATGGGGAGGTGGCCTCATTTAGGATGGGAACCTAGCACAAATTCTGAGCCTAACGCTCAACTATCCACTCGCCTCTGCTGGGCATATAGCCTCTGACTGGGTGACATGCTGGATCCATTTAAAACTCCACCTGTGAGAAAGGGGGAGGGGTGCACAGCTAAAGAGGGTGCCATTTCCCCCTGAATATATATATATATATATATATAACACGCAACTGGCTTGAGTCTTATTAGATGACCAGGTGCTGTGATGATATTCCACCTCCTCTCTCTGCAAAGCCAGAGCATTTATGGTAAATATGGGCAGCGTCAGGAAATTATTTCACTGATGGGATTGCAAACCAGTATGTATGCAAATTAATGCCACATTCTCTAATAGCATATGCTTCACTATATAAGCACAACGTTAAAGTGGCTCTTAATTTTTTACTATTTTATTTTTTATTTTTTATAAGAAATGTTTGTCAAAAACTTCAGCATTTTAGTCTGTGCTTCATGCATTTATATATGGAGTTTTTGTAGTGTTTTACCAAAGTAATACATTTTAAGCTTTTTCTGTTGCATAAGTTATAAATTTCTTATGATGAATGTGAGAACACATTAGAAATGTAACAGTTACACATGTGTTTAAACACTGATATAAGAATGATTAGGTAAGGTCTCCCAATATTACAAAAAACTGAATTGACTAGAAGGGAACCTCTAAAACATAGCTTTTAATGTGCACATCTAAAAATGTACAAAAATCAGTATCAAAAAGTAGAAAAATAGACAATAGAAAAAATAGTCAAAAATATATATTATAAGGCCGCCATCAGTGTCCTACCATATAGGTGTATCTAAGCAAAGCGCATCATCTCTCCAGTAATAAGGCTCAGTTACTGTTACGTAACCACTGACACCTCACATAAATATTCACAGGAGGGACGGCCCGCTATGCAGATAACACACAAATCATTGTTCGCAAACAATAACCAATCCTGAATAATGCTATTACACAATATAAATAATTAGACCAATAGATGTATACACATCTCCTGTATGTTGCCCACAAACCCGCTGCAATTGTATAGGGGTGTGAGCAGTCAGGACGTATCAATACTAATGCGCATTAGTCAGACATAAAGTATGAAAATATATTGCATGTTAAGCCGCTTTAAGTGCTGATATTTAGCTACTGAGGATAATATCCTAATTAGGATTCCAGTACTCTGTTCCAAAGGATAAATGAACCAAGATGTACAGTCCACCAATGTATGCGAACTATAGATAACAAGTCCACTGTTCACACTTAGCGCAGCCGCGCCTCCAATCAGGTAACTATCTTTCAACTTAGAATACACAGCAGTACTACTGAGATACATTCAAAGTGATGGCAGTCCACTGAATCATGCACTCCAAGATGTCCAGTTCAATGCGGTATTAAATTGTCCTCGCAGGGAAAGTGGTTATTGTCACGGACGTTTGACCAGCATACAGATATTGATGTGTATTATCACAGCATTCAAATAGTGTATATGCACTAAACTGTCAGGAAAACGTTTAGGCCCCTGAAAAAACGTCTTCAGGAACATCTAGGGGATATAAGGCACTTAAGAGATACCCCAGTGGCCAAACATTTTGCTGAATGTCATTCTAGTAATGGTGATAGCTTGAGAGCACAAGTCATTGAGGTCATACCACACCCCCGCCCCCCCCCCCCCCCCCCAGGAGAGGGGGGTGCTGGGATAAGATTCTGCTTCAACGTGAAGCAGAATGGACATTCAGGCTTGAATGTGTTAAACCTTATGGCCTCAATGACTTTATATCCTATGCATCTTTCATTGATTAGAATTGTGGTTTTATATACACTTCAACTCCTTCGGTTACCTATTTAAGTTGGTAACAGCATGCTGGTACAATTGATGAGACTTCTTAATCTACTACACATTTTTTTCATTTTTACTTCTTTTTTTCTGCGTTATATGAAAATTAATTATGCCGGTTGCCCATCTCCTCTGCCCGACACATATAGTCAGTACTAGGTCTTTAGATACCTACTGACAGCGCACCTAGTTCCTCCGGATCCTGGCAGATCGTATCAGCGGTGTGCATAGATAGCCACTCCCAGTGATGTGGCACACCGCTGATTGGAGCCTCAGACCGCGGGAACAGGTGAATGCAGGTATATCAGTTTGTAGCGTGTGTTAGTTTAGCATGGCTGCCATCAGAGCTGCCTGCGAGGTGCGAAAAGTGCACTGTAAGACAGTAAGGAGACCAAGCTTATGAAATGTCCCTGAGGATATTGAGCGATTGAAACACGCTGGACCCCTTATGGATACCATATGATATGAAGGAGCCGTCAGTCGTCATGTACCAGCTTGCAGATGCCCAGACGTGAATCAAGCATCTACGGACACAGGTAAGTGTATTTGCAAGCACATTCTTATCAGTATGTCTGCATAATTAACTGGGGACATTGGAAACCACCTAGTGTGGGAACTGTTTAAATGCACTCCTGACAATCCATCTGGAGATTAAGCCATATATCACATTGCAACCTGTATTCATTTACTTGGCAATATAAAATTATCACACTTGTATATACTCACAGCACTATCTTAGGAGCTACTGATGGACGGCAATATATGCCCAAGTGTGCAGTCTGTGAGTGAATATACCGCATAGTGTGAACTTGCATCTAAGATATCTATGGACTGAATACTGGCACATTAAGAGATCATTAACAACAAAAAATAGCAGCGTTGTAGTATAGCATACATAGAAACTACTGGTGTGTAAACCATATCTGAAACTCGCTGCGGGTCTATAAACCAATGCTACAGTATAGCTCAAGAAATAAATATTGTATACTTATAAGGAAACACTAGAGCCATAACTACTGATAAAACTCAAAATTTTATTAACACTCTTTAAAATCACAATCACTGAATATGACTGCTGAATATTATCATAATACAAGGTCAATGGTTGTAGACAGATAACTAATCCGAAAAGAAGGTGGTAAGACAGGTATAATGAATGTAGCCATATACATATAGTGTGTATGCAGTGAGATTTACAGCAGCAGTATGGGTGTCCACTAGTGATGTCTGATAGGACAAAGAGAGGGGCATATAACCTCTACCGATGTAATGTCCAGTTACCCACTCAGGATAACTGGAATGGACACTAACGGTGCATAATTATAGCACTAGAAAGGCTGATGCTCACTTACCCATGGTAAAGCCTGTCACCACCGCCCCAACGTACGTTTCGTCAACCTGGACTTTCTCAAGGGACGCAGAAAGTCCAGGTTGACGAAACGTACGTTGGGGCGGTGGTGACAGGCTTTACCATGGGTAAGTGAGCATCAGCCTTTCTAGTGCTATAATTATGCACCGTTAGTGTCCATTCCAGTTATCCTGAGTGGGTAACTGGACATTACATCGGTAGAGGTTATATGCCCCTCTCTTTGTCCTATCAGACATCACTAGTGGACACCCATACTGCTGCTGTAAATCTCACTGCATACACACTATATGTATATGGCTACATTCATTATACCTGTCTTACCACCTTCTTTTCAGATTAGTTATCTGTCTACAACCATTGACCTTGTATTATGATAATATTCAGCAGTCATATTCAGTGATTGTGATTTTAAAGAGTGTTAATAAAATTATTTGAGTTTTATCAGTAGTTATGGCTCTAGTGTTTCCTTATAAGTATACAACATTAAGAGATCAGGCTTGTGTGCTATAAATTGCCTATGCTAATGTGGACCACAATAGTCCTATTTGGAGTAATCTGCAGACATGCTGAATATAAGTCTAAACCGCACAGTGTGAACTGGCTACTCAATTCGTCTGACGGGGACATCTAAGAATCTCCATGTTATAATATTGTGCATATACACTATTTGAATGCTGGGATAATACACATCAATATCTGTACGCTGGTCAAACGTCCGTGACAATAACCACTTTCCCTGCGAGGACAATTTAATACCGCATTGAACTGGACATCTTGGAGTGCATGATTCAGTGGACTGCCATCACTTAGAATACACAGCAGTACTGCTGAGATACATTCAAAGTTGAAAGATAGTTACCTGATTGGAGGCGCGGCTGCGCTAAGTGTGAACAGTGGACTTGTTATCTATAGTTCGCATACATTGGTGGACTGTACATCTTGGTTCATTTATCCTTTGGAACAGAGTACTGGAATCCTAATTAGGACATTATCCTCAGTAGCTAAATATCAGCACTTCAAGCTGCTTAACATGCAATATATTTTCATACTTTATGTCTGACTAATGCGCATTAGTATTGATACGTCCTGACTGCTCACACCCCTATACAATTGCAGCGGGTTTGTGGGCAATATACAGGAGATGTGTATACATCTATTGGTCTAATTATTTATATTGTGTAATAGCATTATTCAGGATTGGTTATTGTTTGCGAACAATGATTTGTGTGTTATCTGCATAGCGGGCTGTCCCTCCTGTGAATATTTATGTGAGGTGTCAGTGGTTACGTAACAGTAACTGAGCCTTATTACTGGAGAGATGATGCGCTTTGCTTAGATACACCTATATGGTAGGACACTGATGGCAGCCTTATAATTATAAATTTTTTACTATTTTTTTCTATGGTCTATTTTTCTACTTTTTGATACTGATTTTTGTACATTTTTAGATGTGCACATTAAAAGCTATGTTTTAGAGGTTCCCTTCTAGTCAATTCAGTTTTTCAAACGTATTTAAGCAGATAAAAACCTATTGAGGTTTATGGCAGAAAAATGCAACAAACTAATTGAAAAACTGACCCTCACCCCAAAAAATTCCCCAAGTGAGTAATTAAAAAACATTGTAGATGTAACACTTTATATTTCCCTTCTGGCTTACATCTACCAATGTGTGTTTTCACGTGGGACAAGTGCAGGGTTTTGTCAGATTCTGGTACCTCCTATTAGCATCTTCCAACAGCTGACAAAGCGGCCGCTTCTAGATCTATACAATATGCTGTCCTTCCAGTGTCCCTACTTTAGCCCCACCAATAGGGCGACCCCCTCAGACTCCCTTAAAAGTACCTTAAGTTTCTTCAAAAATAAGACCCATAAAATAAGCCATAGCAGAATTTCTAAACACTGGCGTAATAGAAGCCATACTCCGAAAATAAGACATAGTGGTAGGCGCGGCTAAGTGTATCGGCGCAGAGCAGTAAAGAAAATGGCCAGCACTTCTCATCTGCTATCTTGGAGGTGACCGGAGAGGTGCTGGCAGCCCCATCAACAAGGTCGGCTCCCCCTGTTAAGTCCCGGTCCTTCTGTTTGTGCTGCTGGCCGCGGCATAGAGGGAGACAGAAAGCGAATGTAAAAGTCTCCTCGGTGAAGTGAGGAACAGAAAGTTCTGCTTTGTGGGCCCTCAGGGGGAAGAATAAAGCTGTGGCTGCCGTTTTATTCAGCACTGTGGGTCTCTCACCCAGCACCAACCAGCAACAGTCTGTGGGTCTCTGCACTGCCATATTTGGAGTCGGGAAGGAATTTTTACCTCTAGTATGAGGTTTTTTTTTTTTTTTTTTTGGCCTTCCTCTGGATCAGCTCAGTAGGGACTCATTAGGGATATTGGTTGAACCTTATAAACTATGTTACTATGTATTGTTATACCATACTTAAGAAAACATAGGACCTCCCCTGAAAATAAGCCATAGTGTGTCTTCTTGAGGAAAATAAATGTCTTATTTTTGGGGAAACACAGTACTAATGGATTTGGATAGCTTAGAGGCTCCCAGCCAGTGGTCCTTCAGCTGTTGCAAAACTACTACTTCCACCATGCGCAGGCAGTCAATGACTTTCCAGGCATGCTGAAAGTTGAATTTTGCAACAGCTGGAGGCCCTCTGGTTGGGAGTTAGTGGCTTGGACTGAAACGTTGCCAATGAGGCGTAACACTGATAAATGTACAGTTTGCACATGGTAAGGGAAACTTTACTAAATGGAAAGAACACTGGGTAAAGCTGCCATGGAGAGGAGAAGAATCTTAGTTAGTACGCTTAGTGGAAAGAAGGTTTACTACACTAACCTAGAAGATTCTTTACTGTTAGAGCAGTGAGACACTAAACTTTTTAGGACGCGGTCATGGAGAACTCGCAAAAGGGGGCTGAATGACTATTTGGAGTTTAATGAGATCACAGATTATGGCTATTAGATCCAGGGATTTGTTCTGATTGGCAAATTTGGGTGCAGGGAGGAATTTAGGATGAATAAAAGTGTTGTCCTGAGGCCTCCTCCAACGTTATAAATTTACAAATTAAACATTGTACGTGTATAGTGCAGATATGGTAACCTAATAGAACATAGGTTGATGCCACATACCACTCACTGTATGATCTTTCTTTATTACAGTAATCATGGCTTATTACCCTGGATATTATTACGTACTCCCCACCTACACTGAAGATATTTGGAGAGAGGAGCGTTTGCCTGGATTCCAGGAAGTGGTTCTTGGTGCGAATTGTCAACCAGATCGTGGGAGAATCTATGTGATGTACCATGGAACCACACTTGATGCGGCTGTAAAAATAATGCAAACTGGATTTAAGCAATCTGAAGATGGAATGCTGGGAAGAGGAGTCTATGTCTCCAGGGACAGATACAAAGCCCTTAGATACCCTCTAAATGACAAAACCTATCAGGTTGTCCTGAAGCTCAGAGTGAATGTGGGAAGAGTCCTGATTAATTGTCAAGGACACCCTATGCAAAAGACATGGCATGATAATGGCTACGATACCGCCTGGGTGCCGGGTGCAGATTCTGATACTGCTGAAAATGGTATGGAAGAGGATTGTGTCTGGGATCCCAAGAGAATAAAGGTGGTGGGCATTGAATATATGTCACTGGCAGCATCTCCGTGGTTTCAGTGGCTTCAATGGCTTCAGTGGCATTTAACAGCGCGAAGTCTATAAAGAAGTTTGGAGCTTTAAGGGAACAGGAGCCACAGACAGGTTGTGCTGACTTGTTTTCATGACTCTTGGCCATACAGAGGGGATGTAATAATGCCTATTTTATGTTAATAAAGACAAATAAGAAACCTATTCGATTTGTAGTAAAATGGCCACCTATGGGCCAAAGTAGACCTAGAATTGAACAAGATTAGAAAATGAAAGGGTAATTTTTATCCCCTTGTTGCTAGAAGCAGCACCTCTCGTCTATGGGCTAATTCTGGTAGTGCAACTTAGACCCATTTGCTTTAAAGCTGAGCTGCAATACCATAAACTGCCCATGGGCAAGGGTGTCATGGTTTTTTGGGGGAAAAAAAGCTGATTATTTTTTATTTTAATATATATCCCTCACAACCACTTTTACAATATGATATCCAAGGCTTAAAATGCAGAAAAACAGATTACACCATAGAATCAAATGAAAGCTGCAGTGAATAGTTACTATCAGTTTTTCTCTTAGAGGTTTTCCATAAATCTGTCCAAATATGTTACAGAACTTTGTAAAAATAGGTAGTTACCTTTTTTATGCCTTGGCTAACTTAAACAGAATTCCAATTAAACTATTGTAGCATTTTCTGAGGGAACTGGCTCCCAGAATTCCCTTTTGACATAGATGGATTCACAGCACCAAGGAGTTTAGCTAGTGCTTTTTTTTTTTTTTTTTTTTTTTTTACAAAGCAATTCAGAGTCATCGTATGAAGAAAGTCCTAGGCTGTCTGGCCACTAACTAGGGTGACAGGCCTACCTGCACAGCATCTCGGAACAACTTACCTTGGTCCAAACCACTACCCATGACCCCCACAGACTAGAATCAACTGCAATTCTTGGACTTGGAGCTCTGTGTAAGTAGCTACAACTTTTCTTAAAGAGCCCTCGCTGATGGTAGCTACAGTATTCATGCTCATCGGAAATCCCACCCCTGGACTATTCTGAAGGATGAAATGGAACCACCTTCTACTCCTGGCACAAAGAAGAAAAAGAACACTCTCTCCAACAAAATCCATTCTGATGTTACTCTTTGATAAAAGCCTGCCTCTTAGCAGCTACATGGCGTAACTGTTATGTTTAAGTTGTTACATTTGTTTCTATATAATCAGCTAACTTTCATAATTGCATTTCTTTTAAGAGTTATTCCAGTTTAAATAACCTAACTATAGCATGATGTGTGTACAGTAATGACCAACTAGACTGGCGCTCCAGTCTGACACCGTTTCTCTTCCCTGTTGAGTGCTCTCCCTTCTCTGCTGAGGCTGCAATGGGGTCGGAACATCATCAGTAGAACAGAGAGCATCATCAAGGGAAGGAAACCTGCGCTGATCTTGTTTGCTATAGTACACACAGCCCTCTGTGTAGTTCAAATATTTACTACATTTTATGAAAGCAATAGTATCACAAGAACTTGTGCAAGACCGTATACGGCACTAATTGTTATCCGAGAGAAAACCGTGACAAACCCTACATATGTGAGAAGAAAAGTTACTATGAATGTCAAAAAAAAGTTATAATCTAATTCTGCTTATTCCTAACTAACTCCAAAGGGGGTAGACTGGGATTCTAACTCCTTGCAATAGCTAGTTTAGCAGCCAGACATATAAAATGGGCTTCCAAGTACCCCTAGGGGCCTCTGGGATCAGCGCATTCAGGAGCATCTGTTCCTTTTTTTTGTTCACCAGCCACTGATAATTAATTGGAAAACTTAGTCTTAGAGCATCGGCATGGGGCAACATCCTACTATTATTCTTTCTAAAATGTAGTTAGGTTTTAAATTAAATCAGAATAGCCCTTTTTATACTGTGATATGGTTACTTTTTATTTTTGACAATCGCGATCATTTTTAGTTTTTAGTTTCTTTTAGTGACACCTCTTTAGCAGTGTGAGTGTACTGTAATATATGTGTAATATCCTTACAGGCTTGTCTTATTGAATAAATATAAAAATTGCATTCACCAGAAAATGTGTCTCCTGTTTTTTTTTTTTTTTTTTTTTTTTTATTGGGATTAAAGGGGTAATCCACAGAATGGGGAAGAAGTATCTAATCCAGTGGTTCTTAACCTGGGTTCGATGAATCAGTCTCGCGGGTGGAGGTCGCAACAGGACAGGAAAACCAAGCAATTGCTTGGGGCCCCGAGCAGAGCCGGTGTTTGCCCATCCTGTAGCGACGGGGCAATTCCCCCATCACTTAACTCCCTGCAGCCCCGTGTTAAGTTTAAATACGCAGGGTCCGCCAGGACGTAGCACACACGGGACGTCACTGACGTCCCATGCGTGCGCCCATTCGAAACTAAGGCGCCGAGGACCGGAGGATAGAGAAGGAGGAAGACGCGCGCTGGCCAGCTTGGTATGTGTCCAGCGGCACGTCATCTTCAGTGCTCCGACCACCGGTCCAGAGACCTACTGCTATAGCCGAAGCGTTGGTCAGAGCACAGAAGTGGGGCAGTAAACAAGCATACAGCCTCCAGCCATATACTGTATATGGCTGGAGGCTGTATGTCTGTGGGGGAACACTGCCTGCCTAATGGGGGGGGGGGGGGGTGGGGGAAACACTGCCTGCACCTAATGTGTCTTAATGGTTTTGTTCTTTAACCCCTTAAGGACTCACGGTTTTTCAGTGTTTGCACTTTCGTTTTTTTTCCTCCTCACATTTTAAAAATCATAACCCTTTCAATTTTCCACCTAAAAATCCATATTATGGCTTATTTTTTGCGTCACCAATTCTACTTTGCAGTGACATTAGTTATTTTACCCAAAAATTCCCAGCGAAACGGAAAAAAAAATCATTGTGCGACAAAATCGAAGAAAAAATGCCATTTTGTAACTTTTGGTGGCTTCCGTTTCTACGCAGTACATATTTCAGTAAAAATTACACATTGTTATTCTGTAGGTCCAAATGATGCCCTACTTATATAGGTTTGATTTTGTCGTACTTCTGGAAAAAATCATAACTACATGCAGGAAAATGTATAAGTTTTTAAAAATTTTATCTTCTGACCCCTATAACTTTATTTTTCCATGTACAGGGCGGTATGAGGACTAATTTTTTGCGCTGTGATCTGAAGTTTTTATCGGTATGATTTTTGTTTTGATCGGACTTTTTGATCACTTTTTATTCATTTTTTTTAATGTTAAAAAATGACCAAAAATACGCCTTTTTTTTTTTTTTTTTACTTTAATTTTTTTGTGCGTACGCCATTGACCGTGCGGTTTAATTAATGATATATATTAATATTTCGGACATTTACGCACGCGGCGATGCCACATGTTTTTTATTTTTACTGTTTTTGTTTTTATGGGAAAAGGGGGGGTGATTAAAACTTTTATTAGGGAAGGGGTTAAATGACCTTTAACACTTTTTTTTTTTTTTTTTTTTATTTATTTTATTTTTTTTACTACTCCATAGGGACCTATAACACTGCACACACTGATCTCTTGCACAGATCACTGGTGTGTATTAACACACCTGTGATCAGTGTTATCGGTGCTTGACTGCTCCTGCCTGGATCTCAGGCACGGAGCAGTCATTCATCGATCGGACACCGAGGAGGCAGGTGAGGGCCCTCCCGGTGTCCTGTAAGCTGTTCGCGGCGGTCCCGAACAGTCCGAGTGAGCCTGGTCACTTTCACTTTAGAAGCTGCGGTCAGCTTTGACCGATGTGTGGTATTAGCCGCGGGTCCCGGCCGTTGATGAGTGCCGGGACCGACACGATATGATGCGGGATCGCGGCGTGATCCCGCTTCATATCGCGGGAGCCGGCGCAGGACTTAAATATACCTCCTGCGTCATTAAGGGTGTTAAGGACCAGACCAATTTTATTTTTGCCTTTTCGTTTTTTTCCTCCTCCGCCTTCTAAAAATCATAACTCATTTATTTTCATTTCTTATTCATTTATCTTATTTCCATCCACAGACCCATATGAGGGCTTGTTTTTTTTCATCACCAATTGTACTTTGTAATTCACTTATTTTACCATAAAATGTACGGCTCAACCAAACATTATTTATGTGGGTAAATTTGAAAAGGAAGCCACAATTTAGCAAACTTTGGAAGGTTTTGTTTTCACGCTGTACACTTTCTGGTAAAAATTTACATGTTTTCTTCTGTGGGTCAATATGATTATTATAAGCATGTTATATGCTTTTCTTTAATTGTACTGCTTAAAATTTTTTTTTTTATAATTTTAACAAAATTAGTATGTTTGAAATTGCCCTATTATGACCACCTATAACTCTCATTTTTCTGTATATGAGGGCTAATTTTTTTATTTTATTTTTTTACACTTTTTATGTCCCCATAGGGGACTATTCATAGCAATCAGTTGATTGCTAATACTGTTCAGTGCTATCGGTCGTCTTCTGCTCTGGTCTGCTCGATCTCAGACCAGAGCAGAAGACCCCGGGAGACAGCCGGAGCCAGATGAGGGGACCTTCGGCTGCCATACTGGATGATCGGATCGGGCGTGGGCGACCCGATCATCCATTCAAAGTACCGCACTGCCGCAGATGCCGTGATCTGTATTGATCACTGCATCTGATGGGTTAATGGCAGACATCTGCGCGATCACGGTCGATAGCAGCCGGGACTTGCTGGGCATAATGCGAGCACCGCTCCGGTGCTCACGATCATGGCTGCGCGTAAATGTACGTCATGGTGCGCTAAGTACTGCGTCACCATGACGTACATTTACGTCCATTTGTTGTTAAGGGGTTAATGGTTCTGTTCATTTTGTGCACCTAATGTAGAAATAATTAAATATATCTCCTAATGTTTTGAATTTGAAAAAATCGTATTTTATTTTTCCAATTAAGAGGGGTTCGGTGAATGCGCATATGAAACTGGTGGGGTTCAGTACCTCCAAGAAGGTTAAGAACCACTGGTCCAATCGCAGTGGGTTCGATCACCATTCAACCCCTTAAGGACTTTTGGCCTTAAGGACTCGGCAAATTTTATTTTTAAGTTATGGTTTTTTTCCTCCTCACCTTCTAAAAATCAGTTTTTTATTTTTATGTTTTGTTTTTTCCCTATTTTCATCCAAATACTATTTGTGTGGGGAAATTGAAAAGAAAACCGCAATTCTGAAAATTTAGGAAGGTTTTGTTTTCACCCTGTACACGTTATGGTAAAAATTAAGAGATTTTTCCCTGTTTCCTGTTTGACCTATGTATTTTTTTTTTTTTTTTTTTTTTTTTTTTTTTTTTACAACAAATCCCACAATGCCATTTTCCTTCCTCCTCACACATCAGCTACCCCACCCATTGAAACAAAAGACCTGTTGTTTTAAATCAGGGTGCCTACAGCTGTTGCATTAGTTGCAGATTGATGCCTCCACCCATTGAAGCAGACAGGCTCCCTGTCATCAGCTGACTAGTGAGTCAGGTCTCGGCCACATTGCAAGCTGGGGAAAACGAGAAGTCATTTTGTATGCTGGTAAAAATAAATATTGGAGTGAAAATCACAGAAGAATTATGAGAAAACTGTCACACACAGGTACAGACATTATTTTATGAACTACACTAACTTTACAGCCCCTGTAGCATAGTCAAATAAAAAAGATTCCTGGAATACCTCTTTAAATAGTCCCCATAGTGGACTATCTATTGCAATCATTTTATTGCTTATACTGTTCAGTGCTATCGGTCATCTGCTCAATCTCAGACCAGAGCAGAGGACCCATGGTGACGGCCGGAGGCAGGTGAGGGGGGACCTCTGGCTGCCATGCTGGGTGATCGGATCCCTGCGGCAGCGCTGCGGGGATCCGATCATCCATTTGTGAGCGCACTGCTGCAGATGCCATGATCTGTATTGATCACTGCATCTGAGGGGTTAATTGAACACATCATTGCGATCGCTGATGTGCGCTGTTACCAGTGTGTCCCAGGCTGCTGATAGCCGCTGGGACCTGCCGCTCATGACCTGTGCATCGGTCTGATGCTCACGGACATGTACAGGACGTAAATGTACATCCTGGTGTGTTAAGTACCACCGCACCAGGACGTACATTTACATCATGCGTTGTCAAGGGATTAATCAACACAGCATGCATAGTATATTGAAAATGCTAAATATCTTTTATTGTGATACAAGCAATAACGAGAACAAAAAAGTATTTTCCCCATGAGGCCTTCTAGGAGCCTTGATCTGAAACATTTGAACATCTGTGGAAAGAGCTGAAACATGCAGTCTGGAGAAGGCGCAGTCTTAAACCTGAGACAAATGGAGTAGTTTGCTTATGAGGAGTGGGCCAAGAAACCTGTAGACAAGTGCAAAGTCTTGTTAAAGGGGTATTTATTTATTTTTGACTGCTACAGGGGTTGTAAAGTTAGTGTAGTTTATAATATAGTGTATGTACCTGTGTTTCATGGTGGTCTCGCAATTCTGTGATTATTATTTTTTTTTTTTACCCGTTTTAAACACCATACACCGGGTCGGGGCATACCTCAAAAAAAAAAAAATTCCGCGGGGCACCGCTACCGAGGTTGACGAGAAAAAAAAGGGAAAATGGTAAAAAACGCAATGCACTATATCTATCTTTCAGTGGGTATGTAGTTGAAAGTGCTGCTTTATACAGCAACTCACCAACCAATGACGTCTTCTCTAATTTGCATCGTTGCCTTCTCTTCTCCATCTGGCATCTGGTCTGGGCCATCATCACGATTTCTTCCACACACAATTCTTCACCGTTAAACCTGCAAAACAAATCTATTAGGCGCCGAACTTTTTTTCACATGGGTGACAGAGGGGTGTAGAAGAGTGGACATGGGTGACAGAGGGATGTAGAGGGGTGGACATGGGTGACAAATGGGTTTAGAGGGGTGTAGAGGAGTGTACATGGGTGACAGGGGTGTAGAGGAGCGTACATGGGTGACAGGAGTGTAGAGGAGCGTACACGGGTGACAGGGGTGTAGAGGAGTGTACACGGGTGACAGAGGGGTGTAGAGGAGCGTACATGGGTGACAGGGGGTGTAGAGGAGTGTACATGGGTGACGGGTGTAGAGAAGTGGACATGGGTGACGGGTGTAGAGGAGCGTACATGGGTGACGGGTGTAGAGGAGTGGACAGAGGGGTGTAGAGGAGTGGACATGGGTGACGGGTGTAGAGGAGTGGACATGGGTGACAGAGGGGGTGAACATGGGTGACGGGGAGTGAAAGGGATGACAGGAGGGGGTGGACGGGAGTGAAAGGGATGACAGGAGGGTGAACATGGGTGACAAGTGGGGGCGGACATGGGTGACGGGGGGGGTGGACATGAGTGACGGGGGGGTATAGGGTAGACCCGGGTGATGGGGGGATGGGGGGGTTGGACAGGGTTGAGATGGGGTAACCGAGGGGTGGAAAGGGTACAGTACCTTAAGCAAGCCGGTCCGCGCAGCTTGCAGGTCAACACAGGCACGGGAGTCCGGCGCAGGTGAAGATCGTTCCGACCCAGGGACCCATTTTCAGCTCACTGCGTCGCAAGGTAGAAGGGGGAACGGGACGCAGGGGACGCAATGGGGAGGGGGACGCTGTGTGCGCAGTGCGCACGCAGGCTTCCCTTCCCCCCCCCCTGCGCCACCAGTCATAAGCGCGCAGACCGGGGCGGGATATTTAAATTTTTTTTTAAAAAATTCAAAAATCACCGCAGAATCCCACGGCACCACGGCCAGTGGCGAATGGCACACACGTGTGCCGTGGCACCGCGGTTGGGAATCACTGGTGTAAACTATTGGTGGAGTGATGGGAGGGCTGTTACCTATTATTCTATCTTGGAGTAGCAGGTGCTGATTTTTAGTAAAAATGTATGAACTGTTGATACTCTGTGTTAAATAATACTAATTTGAATGTGTTGTTATCTTTCTTAGTGATATTTACAACTATTTGTTCTTCAAAGAAGTGTCTCTGTCCAATGTTCTTACTCCAGAAATCTAGCAAGTTCCTTATCTGGATATTGCTTCTCTCCTAATTGTTGAGTTATTATACTTCCTTTCAAATTGTTCTGTTATGATACAAACTTGTTTTAGCCGTTTGAATTAACTAGTTGGAATATTAAATAGTCATCTTAGTAATTGACAGCTTGTGTGTAAAATGTATCCATTTTTTGCTACCAGATTGTGAAATGTACTACCAATTAATCTTGCTTCTGTGGATGTGACTAACAGATCTAAATATTACACTAAGCTTGAGCCAATGTGTGGGGAGAATTATAGATTATATACATTAGTGTTAATAAATTAAATCTGGAGAAAATAGAATTGCCAGTCACTCACCGAATAGTTCTTTCTTCAGGCTTTATTTCATGCCGATGATAATACTCACATAAATGGACGGACGAAGCACTTAAGTGTGCAAAACGGAGCTTGTTGCCACTGTACCCCCCCCCCCCCCCCCCCCCTGCTCTTCCCTTTTGCATCCCCATGTATGTGAGTATTATCATCGGCATGAAATAAAGCCTGAAGAAAGAACTATTTGGTGAGTGACTGGCAATTCTATTTTCTCCAGATTTAATACACTTAACACTAATGTATATAATCTATAATTCTCCCCACACATTGGCTCAAGCTTAGTGTAATATTTAGATCTGTTAGTCACATCCACAGAAGCAAGATTAATTGGTAGTACATTTCACAATCTGGTAGCAAAAAATGGACAGATTTTACACACAAGCTGTCAATTACTAAGATGACTATTTAATATTCCAACTAGTTAATTCAAACGGCTAAAACAAGTTTGTATCATAACAGAACAATTTTCGGACGAAGCACTTAAGTGTGCGAAACGGAGCTTGTTGCCACTGTACCCCCCTGCTCTTCCCTTTTGTATCCCCATGTATGTGAGTATTATCATCGGCATGAAATAAAGCCTGAAGAAAGAACTATTCGGTGAGTGACTGGCTGTTCTATTTTCTCCAGATTTAATATGTGAACCTGCTATATACATTCCTTTAGCCAGAGCACCACCAATACAACATTAGCTAGTACCAATACTACAGAGCCCTGGTTCTGATATCCCCAGCTACTCAAGGGGACAGACGCCGTGCCGAACGGACTATTATCTTTATATGTTTCTTGATTAAGGAGTGGTCCAGTGGTGACCCAGTGGTGAACAACTTATCCCCTATCCTAAGGATAGGGGATAAGTTGCAGATCGCGGGGGGTCTGACCGCTGGGGCCCCCTGCAATCTCCTGTACGGAGCCCCGACAGACCGCAGGAAGGGAGCGTGTCGAGCTCCGCACGAAGCGGCGGCCGACACGCCCCCTCAATACAACTCTATGGCAGAGCCGAAGCGCTGCCTTCGGCAATCTCTGGCTCTGCCATAGAGATGTATTGAGGGGGCGTGTCGGCCGCCGCTTCGTGCGGGGGTCGACACCCGCTATCTGGCCGGAGAGCCTGGTCCCCGTACAGAGAGATCGCAGGGGGCCCCAGCGGTCGGACCCCCAGCGATCTCAAACTTATCCCCTATCCTTAGGATAGGGGATATGTTTTTCACCACTGGATTACCCCCTTTAAGTGTATTGACAAGTTCCCACAGTTTTGTCTCTGTCTTATACCATATCAAAATAATATCATCATTGCCCACCTCCAGTTTGGATTAGATGACTTATTTTTCCCAATTGGCCATAAAAAAAAATTGGTGTAGCTTGGAGCCTGGAGCCCATGGCTGTGCTATTAATATATAAACCAAAATAGTTAAGATTAGTTGACAAAAATAGGAAGTAGTTGTCAGACAAGATTTATCTAATTCCATCTAAAATACACTGCAATTTGTCCTGATATTGGTCCTTCTTTCTAAGTACCTTTTGAATAGCATCTATTTTTTTGATGTGATCAATAACTTTTTATAGAATAAATTCACCTCGAGTCTTCAGAATCCAGTAAGGGTTTCATGATATTGACTCCAAAATCTATAAAATTTGGGTTGTGTCACATTAATATGAAGGGGATTTTTTTTATGTAAGGCTGTAAAAACTGTTCTATGTATTGTGACAAATTAGCAGTACGTGAACTAATGCAACTGGCCAACCAGGTGATTTAATAGTATACAGTAAAACATTGTAGTTATTTTATAGTTCCTAAGATGAATTAATATTTGTGTTTCTAAAGAATGCCCCTTTTTAGTGCCCTGCACACATTCTTGCTCATACTGAATAATCAGGTTGTTTTGTGTAGGTCTTGTTGTCTTTCAATTGTCAGACATAGACAGATACCATAAAACACTGACAACATGTTTTGGTGCAGGAATTACACCTTCATCAGGTCCTTATACTTTTATATGAGCTGCAGGATTCAAACAAAGCAGATATAACAGCTTGTTCTGTGGTTGCCTCACCCAGGACTGCATTTACCATGAGGTGCCCATGGGCATGTGCCTAGGCAGCACTTCAGCAAGTAAAAAAAATAAAATACTTGTAATGTAGCTGCTGCAGCCATGCTAAGGCTTGGAAGGAAAAAAAAATCTCCCGTTTGGGGAATCCACATGGGTTAGAACTGCTGCAGCATTCACCTGCAAATTTGCAGCGGCTGATGCTTATTATGTTGTGGATTTGTGATGACCCTAATGGGGAGTCTTCAGTCTGAGTGTCTAGGGCAGCACGAGCTGAAAATGTGGCCCTCGCATAATACAATCTTATATCTGTGCCAAATTTTTTTTGGTTTATTAAATGTTTTTATTAGCAAGTTTTATAAATTTTACAAACATTGGTTTCCCAACAGAGAGAACCAACTCCTGCCCTCCACATCCATACAAGACACAAGACATTCATATGAAATAGATCGTTAAACAAGTACATTTACCCCCTAGAGTAGCCAATGTGTGTCAAATGACTCCAACCCAAGCCTTGTGGAGAAAGTTTAATTTGTCAGTATTCAAATGTTTTTCCTGTAGACAAATCACAGCCGGCATGTGAGGGCGCGGATAATAACAGCGCCAGATGGCTATAAGGATCGCCCAAACCCCTCACATTCCAGCTCATAAAAGTAACATTAGTAGCCATTTTACATAAAGAACTATATGAAGGCCCAAGGTTGATCCAGGACAGAACAGAGTTAGGGTGCATGTACACCACGTTTTTGCAATACAGTTCCCGTATCAGGTTTTTGATGAAAAACGGATTCCTTAAAACTGGACTAAACTGTATTGAAACGTGTGTACAAATTTCAACCGTATACGGTTTGAAAAATGATGTCCGGTTGCATCTGTTTTTAAGAAAAAAACATATACGTTTTTAACTTTTCACTCCATTATGAATAACGTTTTACTTGTTTGATTGAAATTCCTAGAAAAAAAACTGTGCAAAGTAAAAAACCGTATGGTGCAAACCAGATGGAACCGTACGCATATACGGTTCTGTACAGTTCCCATTGACTCCCATGTAAAAAAAACAAAAACAAAAAAAACGTATATGGTTTAACTCCTTAAGGACGTAGGGCGTACCTGCACGCCCTATGCCCGGTCCCGGTGTTTAAAAAGGGGTCACGCCGTGACCCCGCATCACACCGGGTCGGTACTGGCTGCTAATCATAGCTGGGACCCTGGGCTAACAGCGTGCGGCATTGATCGTTGTGCTGCGCGCTGTTAACCCTTCAGATGCGGCGATCAAAGTTGACCGCCGCATCTGAAAACGAAAGTAAACGCTTCCTGGCAGCTCAGTCGGGCTGATCAGGACATCGCGATAAAATCAGCAATGTTCCGATCAGCTGGGACGCAGGCGGAGGTCTCCTTACCTGTCTCCGCGGCGTCCGATTGTCGATTGATTGCTCCAAGCCTGAGCTACAGGCTTGAGCAATCGAGCCCCTATCTGACTGATCCATGCAAAGCTATGGCTTTGCAGGGATCAGCATAGGAGATCAGTGTGTGCAGTGTTATAGGTCCCTATGGGAGCTATAACACTGCAAAAAAAAGTGAAAAAAAAAGTTAACAAAGGTCATTTAACCCCTTCCCTAATAAAAGTTTGAATCACCCCCCTTTTCCCATAAAAAAACTGTGTAAATAAAAATAAACATATGTGGTATCGCCGCGTGTGAAAATGTCCGAACTATAAAAATATATTGTTAATTAAATCGCACGGTCAATGGCGTGCACGCAAAAAAGATTCCAAAGTCCAAAATAGCGTATTTTTGGTCACTTTTTATATCATGAAAAAATTTATGAAAAGTGATCAAAAAGTCCAATCAAACTTCAGAACATGGCGCAAAAAATGAGTCCTCATACCGGCCCATATGCGGAAAAATAAAAAAGTAATAGGGGTTAGAAGATGAGAATTTTTAGCATATAAATTTTCCTGCATGTAGTTATGATTTTTTTCTGAAGTACAACAATATCCAACCTATATAAGTAGGGTATCATTGTAACCTTATGGACCTACAGAATAAAGATAAGGTGTTATTTTTACCGAAAAATGCACTTCGTAGAAAAGGAAGCCCCCAAAATTTCCCAAATAACATTTTTTTCTTCAATTTTGTCACACAATGAATTTTTTATCGGTTTCGCCGTGGATTTTTGGATAAAAAGACTAATGTCACTGCATTGGTGGCACAAAAAATAAGCCATCACATGGAATTTTATGTGCAAAATTGAAAGCGTTATGATTTTTAGAAGGTGATGAGTAAAAAATGAAAATGCAAAAACGGAAAAAGCCTGCGTCCTTAAGGGGTTAATACGGTTTTTCACCCGGACCAAAAAACATGGTAGACTATGGTTTTGGGTACGGGTAAAAAAAAAAAAGAACAAAACCGTATAAGACGCAAAACAGACTAAACCAGATGATGCATTTGACATTCGGTTTACAATGTTAAGTCAATGCATACGGTTTTCTAGACGGTTCCATACGGTTTTTAACTTGAAAACGTATACGGGAACTGTATAGCAAAAACGTGGTGTGCATGCACCCGTAGAAAGGGATAATGGTACATAGTAAAATGAAGAGTAAAAAGTAAACTTGAGCAAAAAAGGGAGCCATTATGAAATAAGAAACTAGATGGCAGCAGAGCAAAATAGATAGGAAAACATAGGTACATATGAAGTACAAAGACGTCAAAGAAAACTATTAACAAGCAACAACAAAAAAATGAGTGAAGGAAAAGGCACCATTTCTCCGTACAGCCATATGAAGGCATCAGAAATCTCAGAATATGACATCCAACAGTCCTGCAATAAAGTATAGGCTGTGACTTTTGTGCGCAGTCATGTAGAATCTGAAGAGGTAATAGCAGAAGACAGTCAGGAAGTCCCAGGGGCACAGCACTTAACTGAAGAGACAGGATTAGTCTTGACCCCCAGCATGTAATTGGCGCTTATTGGCATCCAGCCAGTGCAGACCATCCTTAGGTGATTTAAAGAAATGAGTGGTATTGTTGGCCGCAACCTTCAAGATACTGATACAACATAGAGTAGGGCACCTGCAAGCCATGTAAGCATGGTTTCAAATCCGCAAGCATAAGATGCTACTTCTGAGGAGTAGTCTGGGTAGAAGGACATCCATTGACCATTAATAGAAATGTCTGGTTTGTCACAAGCAGCACACAGAATAGTATCCCAAACCTTGTAATGGAAAAACTTGAGGAGGAGCACCCGAGGGCAACACCTGCTCCACTGCATAAAGAGTAGGTATCACGTCCTTCCCAAAGATGGATAGAAGCCATGTTTCAAAGAAGGTGGTAGGATTATCCCCTAAAGACTTTTCAGGGACCCCAACAATGTGTATGTGTTGACTGCTCTCAAGATCATCCACCTTAGATAGGAGGGAGGTAATAAGCTGGCCACGGCGGTGAACATCTCTAGATGGGGGGGTCAACTTGTCCTCCAACTTACTGACTTGTCTTTTACTTTCTGTAAATCCTGACACATGTGTCAACGCCTCTGTGAGGGATCCCACCTGGGCACTTGGGAAGAAGGGAAGGAGTTACATTGAGTGACCACTCTAAGGCTATGTTCACATCAGCGTTAGGGACATCCATTCTGTTAGATCCGCTATTGTCATTTACATTTAATGGACCTAATTCTAAACGGATGTTAACATATGCCTACAGTCCCTTATTTGAAATGATTTATTAGAAAGGTCTATTAAAATAACGGACCAATAACATCAGTTTACATCAGTTTATACATACATTTCTAATGTTCTTTTTTAACCCTTTTTTAACTATTTAGGTTTAAGGTCTTGTGATCTGGCCTCACTTTCTTAAGCCTCGTTCACATTGCTGTCTGGCTCCGCCATATGGACCTCCGTCACCAATTCTGCAAAAAGGACAAGTGTTTTGTAGAGAAAAAAATACTGCATACACAATTTTCTTTCTCCTATAAACTCCGGTAAACTACCAGATCCCGGACGGACCCCACTCCAGTAAATGGGATCCGTCTGAACCTGGCAATATCTGTTGCACTCTGACCCCTTTTAGGGTCTGTTCTTCGCAAAAAAAAAAAGAAAAGAGCCAAACGTACCCTGAATGGGACGGATGCAAATAGCAATGTGAACTTAGCATTAGTTTATTTCTTTTTTGAGCATTCTCAGTTGCGTTATATATGATGTTTATTACATATTTTTTGCACTTTTTTCTCATTTTTTTTATTTGTTTCACAGTTATTTATGTTTAAATTTTTTTTACATTTATGTTATCTCTTTTGCATAGCATATACAAAAACAGGGTACATAGCATCACTACTTACCTCTGCTGGCTGTATAGTAAACACCAATGCATAGTGTTTCCATGTATGCTATACAAGATCTGGGACTCCTGTCACTATACTGAAGAGACTCCCTGCTCCTAGCGGGCCTGTGCTGTGCCTGCATAGCTGAGGATGAGCAGGAGATATACATGGTATATCTCCTGCCCTGCCAGAATTTACAGTAAAAACAGAAATGTGCCGGCCCATCAAGGAAAGCTGAACAGCACTAGTTAACTCTAGTTGGCTGTATATACTGGCTGTATATACTGTATACAGTAGGCAGGCAATCACTTACCACTCTGGCTCCTGCCTGATTTGGTGTAGCCCCACCCCCTAGTGATGAATTAATTAGAGGCGGAGCTGCAGGCCGTAGCCAAGGTGGCGAGTATGGCTCTGTTTCATTATGAGTTTTGAAAAATACGTATATAATAGATATATTAATTTATATAGTAAAGAGAAGAGGCGAGATGGAGAGAAATAGAAGAAAAAGAAAAAAAGGAAGGGAAAAAGAGCCAAAAGATAATAAGCTTACTCAATACTGTATAGTAAATGTAGGCAGTAGAATTATAGAAAACCTGAATCAAGGTTAAGAATAATATGAACAATGTTTAATAGTATTAATAAATATCACAACTCACATTAGGGCAGATAGTAACAGATGTTAGCATATAAAAATATATGAATACAACAACCACCTAAAAGATAAGTATATAAAGACGGCCTGAAAATGTCCGTATATATAGAATAAAATTGTGAATGTCCGTATATAAGAAAGTTCAATGATATGATATCACGGTAAATCGCAGTGTGATAAGTCCAGGGAGCGGTAGTTTACAATATACTTGGTATATTCGATAGTATCCGGTATTCTCGATAGTGGCAGTCCCAGAGTGAAAGTAGGTATCGACACTGGCACGGAGCGGTGTCCGGCCTCCGTACAGGTAAGCAGTCTAGGTGAGGTAGATGATCCCGGCAATGTGCGTCCGGCCAATTAAGGTAGATGTAGCAAGGTGATAGGTAAACCGCAATCCCTGGCATCCTCGCGCTTAGGAGGAAAAAGAATCGTGCAGCAGTGGTCCGACAAATGGGGCACTTCAGTGCTGCCCAGGCAAAAAAAATAAAAATAAAATGCAGTGCCCCATTTGTCGGACCACTGCTGCGCGATTCTTTTTCCTCCTAAGCGCGAGGACGCCAAGGACTGCGGTTTACCTATCACCTTGCTACATCTACCTTAATTGGCCGGACGCACATTGCCGGGATCATCTACCTCACCTAGACTGCTTACCTGTACGGAGGCCGGACGCCGCTCCGTACCGGCGCCGATACCTGCTTTCACTCTGGGACTGCCGCTCTTGAGAATACCGGCCGCATATTGTCAGTAAGTGAACTATGTCCCGGATTACAGGTACTATCAAATACTATCGAATATACCAAGTATATTGTAAACTACCGCTCCCTGGACTTATCACACTGCAATTTACTGTGATATCATATCATTGAACTTTCTTATATACGGACATTCTCAATTTTTTTCTATACAGTGGTCCCTCAAGTTACAATATTAATTGTTTCTGGGACAACCATTGTATGTTGAAACCATTCTATGTTGAGACCAGAACTCTATGGAAACCTGGTAATTGGTTCTAAAGACACCAAAATGTCATCCAAAAATAGGAAAAAGTGAGGATTAAAGAAAAATAAGTAGATAACTAATATAGGTAAAGCAAATCCTTACATATAAAAGTAAGAAAGATCTGCTGGGAGCTGTAATCACTGTCTATGTAGAGGACAGGAGCTTCTTGAGGGTCCTGTACAGTACACACAATGTCCTAAAAAAGTAACATGGGGTCGCCCTCACCTGGTGTCCAAAGGAGCAGCTAACCCTGGAACAGGTAAAGAGTAGTACAGAACATGTAATACCTCCCTGTACTGTAGGGGGCGCTACCAGACACCAGTCAGTGCATACACTTCAGTAATACAGGTGATTTACCAGTGAATGTCCATTCTGATTGGTCGGTTCTTCCGGCTATTGACGCGTTTCCCAGATCTGGACTGTCCGTAGCATTGTATGTTGAGTCTGGTTTCAACTTACAATGGTCCAGAAAAGACCATTATATGTTGAAACTATTGTGTGTTGAGGCCATTGTAAGTTGAGGGATCACTGTATATATATATATGGACATTTTCAGTCCATCTTTATATACTTATCTTTTAGGTGATTGTTGTATTCATATATTCATATGTTTTTATGCTAACATCTGGTACAAGGGCCCTGCCCAGATGTGAGGTGTGATATTTGTTAATACTATTAAACATTGTTCCTATTATTCCTAACCTTGATTCAGGTTTTCTATAATTCTACTGTCTACATTAACTATATTGAGTAAGCTCATTATTTTTTCTATCTTTTTCTCTTTTTCCCTTCATTTTTTCTTTTTCTTCTATTTCTCTTCATCTCGCCTCTTCTCTTTACTATCCTTTGAGGACTGGTCATATAATATCTATTATATACGTATTTTCCATGTTACAAGGTCTTTCTGGGATCTAGACCAATCCAGTTAACCTCAGGATAGCTTACCTGAGTGAGCTACACGTACCTCCATAGATTTCATTATGAGTTTTGTATAATCTGAACATCAGCCAGTGTCTTCCCAAACAGGGAGTCTCCAGGTGTTTCTTAACAGGCAGCAGTTTAGCAATACCTGGAGGTTCTCTGTTTGGGAAGACACTGCTTTATGGGTGTTCTCACCAAGGGAGTGTCTATAGGACAGCTTCCACTACTAAGCCTGAAAAGTTGACACGTGTTTTAACAATTATACATTTTTTATACCAAAAATACTTTCCCACAGCCCAAGTTAACCATTTTATTAAGATATAATTTAAAGAAAAAAAACACGTCATCGACATAGTCCACCGAATCGGACGACAGCCTTTTGCTGAAGACTCGCCATACAAAACTTTTGACATATCAGACACGTCAAAAGTTGTTGCTTGCATCGGGTCTTACTCCTGAGACCCGCTGCAATCTTAATTTATAAGTCGGGGAAGCGGACAGCACTGTGCCCAGCTGGCCAGCTCCTGGCAGGGAATATATAATCACTACACTGTAACCTTATATGCTTGCTGGGAGCCCTGATTTGTTGGCACCAATTGACCAATCCTGGCAGGGAATATGAAGTTACAGTGCAGTGATTTCATATTTCCTGCTGGGAGCAGTGATTGGTCAATCAGTCCCGGCCAATCACGACTCCTGGTGGTGAATATGAAATCACAGCACTATAATTCGGTATTCCCTGCCGGAAGCCGGCCGGCCAGAGAGCTGAACGATATGCCGCCCACTTTCCTGGCTTATAACTTAGCAGTGGGTCTCAACAGTGAGACCTGGTACAAGCCATTAGGGATGAGCGAATCAAATCTGACAATCTGATTCGTTAGGAATTTCTGAAAAAATTTGCTTTGCAATTAATCCGAATATCACCGCGATTCGATGAAACGAATCGCTTAATTAAACTCAATTTAGTGTGGTCCAGGCTCCAGTGCATCTAAAATGGTGGATCCACATGTGAGGACATGGGGCAAGGAACTCTGGGAAGGCGGAATGACCCTGAATCACATGCAGCATGCAGCCTATCAGCAGCCAGCCAGCAATATGATGTCACACCCCCTATATAATTGGCAGCCATCTTGCGGCCAGCCATTCCAGCATTGTATTTCAGAGAGAGCATTTTATTGCAGACAGAGAGAGCGCAGTGTGTGTGTTGCTCAGAAAAACAGCTTCACAGCAGCGATTCACCACAAGCCCAAATCACTGCAGAAAAGCACTGACAGGGAAGGGAGAGATAGAGAGCGAGAGAGAGAGTACACTCTTGGGTGTACTACACAGCTACCCTGTACTGCTACAGTGTGGTGTACAGCAACTCTAAAGCTTATAGGGGCCAGTTAGGCTGAGAACTAAAATCCATTTTCACCTGCTATTAGTGGATAATAATACTGTACTGGGCTGTACTACACAGCGACTCTGTGCTGCAGCACTAGTGTGTACTACAACTCTAAAGCTAACGGGCCAGTTTAGGGTGACCATGAAAAGCTATAGTCACCTGATTTCAGTGCCTAATACAGGTTGCGTCCTCTCATAAGTGTAATCTTTGCGTAAATAGGTGGTGTAATTTTTTTTTTCCCTTATCAAACTAATTTGGGCCTACTTGCTGTGAAAGGCCAGCCAAAGCTACACACTTGTTTTTGTAGCATAATACAGTTTCAAGCGGAGCGTATTGTCATCCTCTCAAGTGTAAACTGTGCATACACCTACGTGGGGTACGTTTTTTTTTTCCTTATAAACTAATTTGGGCCTAGTTACTGTGAAAGGCCAGCCAAAGCTACACACTTGTTTCTGTAGTCTAAAACAGTTTTAAGCGTAGTGGAGCGCATACTCCTCCTCTAATAAGTGTATACTGTACTTACACCTACGTGGTGTACGATTTTGTTCCTGTTAAAGTCATGAGGGCCTAGTTACTCTGAAAGGCTAGCCAAAACTACACACCTGCTTTTGTAGCTAAATACAGTTTTAATTAGTTAAGCATGTTGTTCTCCTCTCATAAGTTTAACATATACGCACTCAACTGGTGTGTAAATATGTCAGGCAGAGAAATGCCAGGACATGCACGTAGGAGTGGCAGAGGTATACATTCATTAGGCGCAGGCAGAGGTCTCAGCAGAACAGTTTTGTGGCAGCAGGAGTCGCAGCGAGAGGTCTGAGCTCCCGTTGTCAGCTAGCAGTCGTGTCTCGACCAGCAACCCAGCAGCCGTGATTGATTGGTTCACTCGGACATCCACTTCATCCCAAGTGACATCCAACACCCCCAGTCAACAGTCGGTGGGTTACTCAGACTCAACCCTCAGTTGGCATGGCCCTCATGCTGCTGCTGCCACCTCCAGGCTCTGTCATTGTGCCGCCATATGGTCTCCTCATGCTGATGCTGCCACCTCCAGGCTTTGTCATTGTGCCGCCATGTTGTTTCCTCATGCTGCTGGCACACTAAATGAAACTTTTTAGGTTCATCTATTTGAAATCTTCAATTTAAACTTTAAAAAATATCTTAAATCTTTTCAACTGCGAGGCCCTATGGTCTCGTCAGGCTGTTGCCACCTCCAGGCTGGGTCATTCTGCCACTATATGGTCTCCTCATGCTGCTGCCACCTCCAGGCTGTGTCATTGTGCCGCCATGTGGCCTCCTAATGCTGAAGGCACACTAAATGAGACTTTTTAGGTTCATCTATTTGAAATCTTCCATTTAAATTCTAAAAAATATATATCTTCAACCCCTTAAAGAGGTATTCCGCCCCTGGCATCTTATCCCCTATCCAAAGGATAGGGGATAAGATGTTAGATTGCCGCGGTCCCGCTGCTGGGGACCCCGGGGATCGCCGCTGCGGCACCCCTCCATCATTACTGCACAGAGCGAGTTCGCTCTGTGTGTAATGACGGGCGATACAGGGGCCGGAGCAGGGTGACGTCACGGCTCCGCCCCTCATGACATCATGGCCCGTCTCCTTAATGCAAGTCTATGGCAGGGGGCGTGACGACCGCCACGCCCCATTCCCATAGACTTGTATTGACGGGGCGGTCCGTGACGTCACGAGGGGCGGAGCCGTGATGTAACGATGCTCCGGCCCCTGTATTGCCGGTCATTACGTGCAGAGCGATCTCGCTCTGCGCAGTAATGATAGCGGGGTGCTGCAGCAGCGATCCCCGGGGTCCCCAGCAGCGGAACCTCGGTGATCTAACACTTTAAGGACGAACCCCTTATCTGACCCGTCATACATCACTCAGTACCTAATCCTGACCATGTACATCTAATTTTTATGTGTCTAGCACCTTTATTTTTTTTTTTTATTACACTTTTAATTTAGCTCACTAGTCTGAATTCCTCTCAAAGGGAGGGGGCATGGCCTCACTGTGCAGGTCTCCGCCCCCTCCCTCAGTATGCTGTCTGATCACATCTCACCTAGCATTAGCAAAACTACAACTCCCAGCTTGTCCTCACTGACAGTAGTGGGACACAAGCTGACAGTGGGAGGATTTTTTCTCCAGCTGTGAGCCCTGCACTCACAGCTGTCAATCAAGGAAATGTGTCCATGACGTAGGTGATGATACATGGACACAGCAGGACTGGTATGTGTCCAAGCAGGCTGGGGGGGCAGTTGTTTTACTGGCTTTTTCAGTATGAAATACTGAAAATTTTGTAATGAAAGCAACTGCAAAACCTATTGGTTTTGCATGCTTTACAGCATGTCAATAGTTTTTGTATCTGACAGCGCCCATTTAAGGATGCAGCCATTTTTTGCAAATCTGACCATTGTCACTTTAAGCATTAATAGCTCTGGGATGCTTTTACTTATCATACTGATTCTGAGATTGGTTTTTTTGTGACATATTCTATTTTATGTTAGTGGTAAATTTTCGCCCATATTTGCATCATTTCTCTTTCATGAAAATTTGGAAAATTGCGCATTTTTCTGATTTTGAAACTCTCAGCTTGAAAGGAAAACAGAAATACCAAATAAATTATATGTTGATTCATATACAATATGGGCCATTTATATGGATACACCTTAATAAAATGGGAATGGTTGGTGATATTAAAGGGGTACTGCGGTACTTAGACATCTTATCCCCTATCCAAAGGATAGGGGATAAGATGCCTGATCGCGGGAGTCCCGCCACTGGGGACCCCCGTGATCTTGCACGCGGCACCCCGTTTGTAATAAGTCCCTGGAGCGTGTTCCCTCCAGGATTGATTACCGGCGACTACAGGGCGGGCGGCGTGTGACGTCACGCCCCCACCCCCGTGTGATGTCACGCTCCGCCCCTCAATGCAAGCCTACGGGAGGGGGCGTGATAGCTGCCACGCCCCCTGCCGTAGGCTTGCATTGAGGGGCGGAGCGTGACATCACACGGGGGCGTGACGTCACACGCCGCCCGCCCTGTAGTCGCCGGTAATCAGTCCCGGAGTGAACACGCTCCGGGGACTGATTACAAACGGGGTGCCGCATGCAAGATCACGGGGGTCCCCAGCGGCGGGACTCTCACGATCAGGCATCTTATCCCCTATCCTTTGGATAGGGGATAAGATGTCTAAGCACCGCAGTACCCCTTTAACTTCCTGTTTGTGGCACATTAGTATATGTGAGGGGGAAAAGTTTTCAAGATGGGTGGTGACCATGGTGGCCATTTTGAAGTCAGCCATTTTGAATCCAACTTTAGTTTTTTCAATGTTCCTATCTATACTGTAATATAATTTATCCATGTGGAACGTTATAGGCAATTCCCCAAAAAGAATCACATATAGCCAAAATATAGACATCTCTAACCGTCTATAGCCATCACACCCCCTCCCATAGACTTGCATTGAGGGGGTGGGGCGTGATGCCATGAGGGGGTGGGACGACGATGTCACAAACTCCCGGTGCTGGCTCTAACATGTGTGCCAAGTTTCATGTTAATAATTTTAGCCGTTTGGACGTGATGCTGGAACATACACACATACATACACACATACACACACACACGTTGAGTTTTATATATATATATATATATATATATATAGGGGAATATGCAAAGCAGCTCATTACACAACCTTTTCAGGTAGTGTTCCCTGGTATCAGCTAAGCTCCTGTTAAGGAATATAAAAAGCTGAACAGGATATATGCCAAGCCAGACTACTCCCCAAAAGGGAAGTTTCGACCCATCTGCAGACAGCTGTTTCGGGGTTTTTGCCCCTCGTCAGTACAGAGCAGGGTGATCTGGCTTGGCTGTGGTGAGAGGCCTGAGGCTTTAAAAGGGGTCAGTACTTTCCTCAGGGAGAGGACACCTCTTCAGGTGTAACGGAGATTCAGGTTAGGCCATTTAGCACTCCGCAGGCATTCTGGGAAGGGGAATATGCAAAGCAGCTCATTACACAACCTTTTCAGGTAGTGTTCCCTGGTATCAGCTAAGCTCCTGTTAAGGAATATAAAAAGCTGAACGGGATATATGCCAAGCCAGACCATAGTCCCGTTCTTCGGCCGGCAGCGACGCCCCCTCCGCTTCAGTGATGGGCCGCGTCACTGAACAGACAAAGCAGAGCGATGTTGCTGCCCATCAATCAAGCGGAGGGGGAGTCACTGCCGGCCGAAGAACGGGAGTAGGTGAGAAGAGCTCCCCGCCCAGGGGGCTACTTACGGCGGCGGCAGTGACTAGTTTATAACTTCATATCTTCACCATCCCTGGGGGCAGGAGCATCCCCCGGGAATGGTGAAAATAAAGATTTTACCCTATATAACGCTTTGCCAAGCGTTATATAGGGTAAAATCTGATGATTGGTTCCCTTTAATGCATCGGGCATGCGATACCCAATGTACATTATACAGTATAAAGTGCATCGATTGTACAGCACCACTGTATACATTGATTATACTATTTATACCATATAATTAAAGTGCATTGTTGTAAATGCTTGATGTATTAAATATAGCAATATGGGTTATCATTCATTATTTTATTTATTTATATAGCACCTACAGATTCCGCAGTGCTTACAATTATGGGGTACAAACAAAGACAAGTATCAGACATAATATTACACAATAACTATTCAAACAAGAGGTGTGGGGATATGTTGGGGATATGTTCAGGATATGTTGAGGCCAATTAGAGAATGTTATAGGCCTGTCTGAAGAGATGTGTTTTCAGGCCACGTTTGAAACTATGGATGTTGTTGTTGAGTCTGAGGGATTGAGGGATAGCATTCTAGAGAACCGGTGCAGCACGAGTGAAGTCTTGGAGATGGGAGTGAGAAGTTCGGATTATAGAAGATGTTAGTGTGAGATCATTAGTAGATCGGAGAGAAGGATGGTAGACAGAGATGAGAGAGGAGATGTAGGGAGGTGCAGCATTGTGGAGAGCTTTGTGTGTGAGACTGAGGATTTTGTACTGTATTTTGGACTGAATTGGTAACCAGTGTAGTGACTGGCACAGGGAGGAGGCGTCGGTGTAGCGGCTGGAGAGGAAGATGAGTCTGGCTGCGGCATTAAGGATGGACTGGAGAGGAGAGAGTTTGGAGAAAGGAAGGCCTATTAGTAAAGAGTTACAGTAGTCGAAGGCAGGAGTGAATCAAAGCAATAATGAGAGTTTTAGCAGTTTCAGTAGTGAGAAATGGGCGGATTCTGGAAATGTTTTTGAGATGCAGGTGACAAGAACGTGAGAGGGACTGAATATGGGGAGTGAAAGACAGATGAGAGTCAAGTATAACTCCAAGACAGGGAGCCTGCTACCTGGGAGTTATGGTAGTACCACATACCGAGATGGAAATGTCAGGGTTAGGTACAGTATCAGTTGATGGAGAAAAAACAAGAAGTTCTGTTTTAGAAAGATTTAGTTTCAGATATAAAGAGGACATGATATCTGAGACAGCAGAGAGACAGTCACTGGTATTCTGCAGGAGTGCAGGGGTGATGTTGGAGGAAGAGGTATAGAGTTGGGTGTCATCAGCATAGAGGTGGCACTGGAAACCAAATCTACTGATTGTTTTTCCAATGGGGGATGTGTAGAGGGAAAAGAGTAGAGGACCCAGGACCGATCCCTGGGGAACCCCGACAGCAAGGGGAAGAGGAGAAGGAGTAGAGCCAGAAAACAAGACGCTAAAGGAGCGGCAAGAGAGATAGGAGGAAAACCAGGCGAGTCCTTGAGACCGATGGAGCGGAGACTACTGAGGAGGAGTTGGTGATCCACAGTGTCAAAAGCCGCAGACAGGTCCAAGAGAATCAGTAAAGAGAAATTGCCATTTGATTTGGCCGTCAGAAGATCGTTAGTGACTTTGGTTAGGGCCGTTTCTGTAGAGTGAAGGGAGCGGAAACCAGACTGTAAGGGGTCAAGGAGAGAGTTCTCGGAGAGATAGCGGATAAGGCGGGAGTAGACCAAGCGTTCCAGGAGTTTGGAGATGAAGGGGAGATTTGAGACGGGTCGATAGTTGGCTGCACATGACGGGTCCAGAGATGGTTTTTTCAATAGTGGGGTTATGATAGAGTGTTTGAAGGAAGAGGGAAAGACCCCAGAAGAGAGGGAGAGGTTAAAGATTTTAGGTAGGTGATAGCTGATAGCAGGAGAGAGAGACTGGATGAGGTGTGAAGGCATGGGGTCACTAGAGCAGGTAGTGGGGCGGGCGGAGGAGAGGAGCCTGGAAACCTCATCCTCTGTTACAGGCTCAAAAACTGAGAGTGATGAAGAGGAGACGTGGCTGGGAATTGGATCAGAACTTTTAGGGGACTGGGAGAGTATTTCATCACGAATGTCATCGATTTTAGTTTTGAAGTATTTGGCCAGGTCTTCAGCACAGAGATCAGTGATTGGGGTTTGTTCTTTAGGCCGAAGGAGAGAGTTGAATGTGTCAAAAAGGCGTTTTGGGTTGTTAGACAGAGAGGAGATGAGGGAGGTAAAATATGTTTGTTTGGCGGGATGAAGAGCGGAGTAATATGATTTAAGCATGAATTTATAGTGCAGATAGTCTGAAGAAGTCTTAGTTTTTCTCCACAGACGTTCAGCACACCTGGAGCATCGCGTGAGAAAGCGGGTTGTTAGCGTGTGCCAGGGTTGCTGCCATCTGTCTCGGGAGGTTCGTGTTTTAGAGGGTGCCATTTGATCCAGGGTAGACTTGAGGGTGTCATGGTAATGTTTGGCTGCTAGATTAGGGCAGGAGAGGGAAAAGATTGGTGATCTGGATTGAGTGCTTGTGGATTGGTGTGTAGTTAGGTGGGTGGGTAAGATATTGTATTGGGTTAAATTGTAATCAGTATAATGTTAATGTATTGAAGTTACCATTGTTGTATATACTGAGAAACATTGATATTATACGGATATGTATATATGTTAGCTAAAGTTATATAGTGTATTAGTGAATAAACCTTTGTATTATTATTAGGATACCCTTGTATATATCCTTTATCATATCCTTGATAAAGGATATATACAAGGGTATCCTAATGTTATAGGATGCCAATGATAAAGGGATTATAAGGAGTGTATATAAATATTGATATTGTTACGCCGAGCGCTCCGGGTCCCCGCTCCTCCCCGGAGCGCTCGCTTCACTCTCCCCGCGGCAGCGCTCCGGTCACGTCCTCTGACCCGGGGCGCTGCGATTCCGCTGCCAGCCGGGATGCGATTCGCGATGCGGGTAGCGCCCGCTCGCGATGCGCACCCCGGCTCCCCTACCTGACTCGCTCTCCGTCTGTTCTGTCCCGGCGCGCGCGGCCCCGCTCCCTAGGGCGCGCGCGCGCCGGGTCTCTGCGATTTAAAGGGCCACTGCGCCGCTGATTGGCGCAGTGGTTCCAATTAGTGGTTACACCTGTGCACTTCCCTATATCACCTCACTTCCCCTTCACTCCCTCGCCGGATCTTGTTGCCTTAGTGCCAGTGAAAGCGTTCCTTGTGTGTTCCTTGCCTGTGTTTCCAGACCTTCTGCCGTTGCCCCTGACTACGATCCTTGCTGCCTGCCCCGACCTTCTGCTACGTCCGACCTTGCTTTTGCCTACTCCCTTGTACCGCGCCTATCTTCAGCAGCCAGAGAGGTGAGCCGTTGCTAGTGGATACGACCTGGTCACTACCGCCGCAGCAAGACCATCCCGCTTTGCGGCGGGCTCTGGTGAAAACCAGTAGTGGCTTAGAACCGGTCCACTAGCACGGTCCACGCCAATCCCTCTCTGGCACAGAGGATCCACTACCTGCCAGCCGGCATCGTGACAGTAGATCCGGCCATGGATCCCGCTGAAGTTCCTCTGCCAGTTGTCGCTGACCTCACCACGGTGGTCGCCCAGCAGTCACAACAGATAGCGCAACAAGGCCAACAGCTGTCTCAACTGACCGTTATGCTACAACAGTTACTACCACAGCTTCAGCAGTCATCTCCTCCGCCTGCTCCTGCACCTCCTCCGCAGCGAGTGGCCGCTCCTGGGATACGCTTATCCTTGCCGGATAAATTTGATGGGGACTCTAAGTTTTGCCGTGGCTTTCTTTCCCAATGTTCCCTGCATCTGGAGATGATGTCGGACCTGTTTCCCACTGAAAGGTCTAAGGTGGCTTTCGTAGTCAGCCTTCTGTCCGGAAAAGCCCTGTCATGGGCCACACCGCTCTGGGACCGCAATGACCCCGTCACTGCCTCTGTACACTCCTTCTTCTCGGAAATCCGAAGTGTCTTTGAGGAACCTGCCCGAGCCTCTTCTGCTGAGACTGCCCTGTTGAACCTGGTCCAGGGTAATTCTTCCGTTGGCGAGTATGCCGTACAATTCCGTACTCTTGCTTCAGAATTGTCCTGGAATAATGAGGCCCTCTGCGCGACCTTCAAAAAAGGCCTATCCAGCAACATTAAAGATGTTCTGGCCGCACGAGAAATTCCTGCTAATCTACATGAACTTATTCACCTAGCCACTCGCATTGACATGCGTTTTTCCGAAAGGCGTCAGGAACTCCGCCAAGATATGGACTCTGTTCGCACGAGGCGTTTCTTCTCCTCGGCTCCTCTCTCCTCTGGTCCCCTGCAATCTGTTCCTGTGCCTCCCGCCGTGGAGGCTATGCAGGTCGACCGGTCTCGCCTGACACCTCAAGAGAGGACACGACGCCGTATGGAGAACCTCTGCCTGTACTGTGCTAGTACCGAACACTTCCTGAGAGATTGTCCTATCCGTCCTCCCCGCCTGGAAAGACGTACGCTGACTCCGCACAAAGGTGAGACAGTCCTTGATGTCTACTCAGCTTCTCCACGTCTTACTGTGCCTGTGCGGATGTCTGCCTCTGCCTTCTCCTTCTCTACAGTGGCCTTCTTGGACTCTGGATCTGCAGGAAATTTTATTTTGGCCTCTCTCGTCAACAGGTTCAACATCCCGGTGACCAGTCTCGCCAGACCCCTCTACATCAATTGTGTAAATAATGAAAGATTGGACTGTACCATACGTTTCCGCACGGAGCCCCTTCTTATGAGCATCGGATCTCATCATGAGAGGATTGAACTTTTGGTCCTCCCCAATTGCACCTCGGAAATTCTCCTTGGACTTCCCTGGCTTCAACTTCATTCCCCTACCCTGGATTGGTCCACTGGGGAGATCAAGAGTTGGGGGTCCTCTTGTTCCAAGAACTGTCTAAAACCGGTTCCCAGTAACCCTTGCCGTAACTCTGTGGTTCCTCCAGTAACCGGTCTCCCTAAGGCCTATATGGACTTCGCGGATGTTTTCTGCAAAAAACAAGCTGAGACTCTACCTCCTCACAGGCCTTATGATTGCCCTATCGACCTCCTCCCGGGCACTACTCCACCCCGGGGCAGAATTTATCCTCTCTCTGCCCCAGAGACTCTTGCCATGTCCGAATACGTCCAGGAGAATCTAAAAAAGGGCTTTATCCGTAAATCCTCCTCTCCTGCCGGAGCCGGATTTTTCTTTGTGTCCAAAAAGGATGGCTCCCTACGTCCTTGCATTGACTACCGCGGTCTTAATAAAATCACGGTTAAGAACCGCTACCCCTTACCCCTCATCTCTGAACTCTTTTATCGCCTCCAAGGTGCCCACATCTTCACTAAATTGGACTTAAGAGGCGCCTATAACCTCATCCGCATCAGAGAGGGGGACGAGTGGAAAACGGCATTTAACACCAGAGATGGACACTTTGAGTATCTGGTCATGCCCTTTGGACTGTGCAACGCCCCTGCCGTCTTCCAAGACTTTGTCAATGAAATTTTTCGTGATCTGTTATACTCCTGTGTTGTTGTATATCTGGACGATATCCTAATTTTTTCTGCCAATCTAGAAGAACACCGCCAGCATGTCCGTATGGTTCTTCAGAGACTTCGTGACAACCAACTCTATGCCAAAATTGAGAAATGTCTGTTTGAATGCCAATCTCTTCCTTTTCTAGGATATTTGGTCTCTGGCCAGGGACTACAGATGGATCCAGACAAACTCTCTGCCGTCTTAGATTGGCCACGCCCCTCCGGACTCCGTGCTATCCAACGCTTTTTGGGGTTCGCCAATTATTACAGGCAATTTATTCCACATTTTTCTACCATTGTGGCTCCTATCGTGGCTTTAACCAAAAAAAATGCTGATCCCAAGTCCTGGCCTCCTCAAGCAGAAGACGCCTTTAAACGACTCAAGTCTGCCTTTTCTTCGGCTCCCGTCCTCTCCAGACCTGACCCTTCCAAACCCTTCCTATTGGAGGTTGATGCCTCCTCAGTGGGAGCTGGAGCTGTTCTTCTACAAAAAAATTCTTCCGGGCATGCTGTCACTTGTGGTTTTTTCTCTAGGACCTTCTCTCCAGCGGAGAGGAACTACTCCATCGGGGATCGAGAGCTTCTAGCCATTAAATTAGCACTTGAGGAATGGAGGCATCTGCTGGAGGGATCAAGTTCTCCTGTTATTATCTACACCGACCACAAGAACCTCTCCTACCTCCAGTCTGCCCAACGGCTGAATCCTCGCCAGGCCCGGTGGTCTCTGTTCTTTGCCCGATTTAATTTTGAGATTCACTTTCGTCCTGCCGATAAGAACATTAGGGCCGATGCTCTCTCTCGTTCCTCGGATGCCTCAGAAGTTGAACTCTCTCCGCAACACATCATTCCACCTGACTGCCTGATCTCCACTTCTCCTGCCTCCATCAGGCAGACTCCTCCAGGAAAGACCTTTGTTTCTCCTCTCCAACGCCTCGGAATCCTCAAATGGGGTCACTCCTCCCATCTCGCAGGTCATGCGGGTATCAAGAAATCTGTGCAACTCATCTCCCGCTTCTATTGGTGGCCGACTCTGGAGACGGATGTTGTGGACTTTGTGCGAGCCTGCACTATCTGTGCCCGGGATAAGACTCCTCGCCAGAAGCCCGCTGGTTTTCTTCATCCTCTGCCTGTCCCCGAACAGCCTTGGTCTCTGATTGGTATGGATTTTATTACTGATTTACCCCCTTCCCGTGGCAACACTGTTATTTGGGTGGTCGTTGATCGATTCTCCAAAATGGCACATTTCATCCCTCTTCCTGGTCTTCCTTCTGCGCCTCAGTTGGCTAAACAATTTTTTGTACACATTTTTCGTCTTCACGGATTGCCTACGCAGATTGTCTCGGATAGAGGCGTCCAATTCGTGTCTAAATTCTGGAGGGCTCTCTGTAAACAACTCAAGATTAAATTAAATTTTTCTTCTGCATATCATCCCCAGTCCAATGGACAAGTAGAAAGGATTAACCAGATCTTGGGTGATTATTTGCGACATTTTGTTTCCTCCCGCCAGGATGACTGGGCAGATCTCCTCCCATGGGCCGAATTCTCGTATAACTTCAGGGTCTCTGAGTCTTCCTCCAAATCCCCATTTTTCGTGGTGTACGGCCGTCACCCTCTTCCCCCCCTCCCTACTCCCTTGCCCTCTGGTCTGCCCGCTGTGGATGAAATTTCTCGTGACCTTTCCATCATATGGAGAGAGACCCAAAATTCTCTCTTACAGGCTTCATCACGCATGAAGAAGTTCGCGGATAAGAAAAGAAGAGCTCCCCCCGTTTTTTCCCCTGGAGACAAGGTATGGCTCTCCGCTAAATATGTCCGCTTCCGTGTCCCTAGCTACAAGTTGGGACCACGCTATCTTGGTCCTTTCAAAATTTTGTGTCAAATTAATCCTGTCTCTTATAAACTTCTTCTTCCTCCCTCTCTTCGTATCCCTAATGCCTTTCACGTCTCTCTTCTCAAACCACTCATCCTCAACCGTTTTTCTCCCAAGTCTGTTCCTCCCACTCCTGTTTCCGGCTCCTCGGACATCTTCTCGGTCAAAGAAATTTTAGCTGCCAAAAAGGTCAGAGGGAGAAATTTTTTTTTTTTAGTGGACTGGGAGGGTTGTGGTCCTGAAGAGAGATCCTGGGAACCTGAGGACAACATCCTAGACAAAAGTCTGCTCCTCAGGTTCTCAGGCTCTAAGAAGAGGGGGAGACCCAAGGGGGGGGTACTGTTACGCCGAGCGCTCCGGGTCCCCGCTCCTCCCCGGAGCGCTCGCTTCACTCTCCCCGCGGCAGCGCTCCGGTCACGTCCTCTGACCCGGGGCGCTGCGATTCCGCTGCCAGCCGGGATGCGATTCGCGATGCGGGTAGCGCCCGCTCGCGATGCGCACCCCGGCTCCCCTACCTGACTCGCTCTCCGTCTGTTCTGTCCCGGCGCGCGCGGCCCCGCTCCCTAGGGCGCGCGCGCGCCGGGTCTCTGCGATTTAAAGGGCCACTGCGCCGCTGATTGGCGCAGTGGTTCCAATTAGTGGTTACACCTGTGCACTTCCCTATATCACCTCACTTCCCCTTCACTCCCTCGCCGGATCTTGTTGCCTTAGTGCCAGTGAAAGCGTTCCTTGTGTGTTCCTTGCCTGTGTTTCCAGACCTTCTGCCGTTGCCCCTGACTACGATCCTTGCTGCCTGCCCCGACCTTCTGCTACGTCCGACCTTGCTTTTGCCTACTCCCTTGTACCGCGCCTATCTTCAGCAGCCAGAGAGGTGAGCCGTTGCTAGTGGATACGACCTGGTCACTACCGCCGCAGCAAGACCATCCCGCTTTGCGGCGGGCTCTGGTGAAAACCAGTAGTGGCTTAGAACCGGTCCACTAGCACGGTCCACGCCAATCCCTCTCTGGCACAGAGGATCCACTACCTGCCAGCCGGCATCGTGACAGATATAAATATTGTATACTATTCCTCCTGCCTTATTTCCTTTTCCAAGTGTTAACAACCTTCTCTAGTTTCCCTATGTAAATTGTAAAGTTTAAGTAATTCCCAACACAGGGTTAATAATACAAAGGTTTATTCACTAATACACTATATAACTTTAGCTAACATATATACATATCCGTATAATATCAATGTATCTCGGTGTATACAACAATGGTAACTTCAATATCATTCATGTTATATCATCCTATTTCTTCCAACCCATTCTATCGAAATCTTTAGTCTAAACTCCTTCTGGTTAAAATTGCCAATTTCTCACTTAGCTCACTATAGAGGACTTTTATCTTCCCTACTATGTCTGTAAATCAATTATGGCTGTGTGTGACCTATTAATGCTTCCTATCAGTTACTTATTATAATTGCAGGATTGATTATTTAGATAAATCCCGTGAAGGTTTCACCTTCATTTAACCCCAACGGGCTCAAAGTTTTAAGCCTCTGAATCCATTTGGCCTCCTCACGAAGTAATATTTTGTCAAGATTCCCTCGTCTCGAGCCAAGTGTCAAGTGTCTCAGGCCAATTCTGATTTTGGAGAAACTGTAAAAAGGTGTCTTATCAGGGCACCCTATGATATTTATTGTGTGCATTGACATTGTTATTTATTTTATTTACAGAAAAGATAAAATTGCTGTTTAACTTTCTTATATATTGAATTATGTTGTCTCCTTCAAAGCTCTCCACAATCCTATCTTTCTTTTCTCACATCTGTCTACCATCCTATACTGGCTCTTTGTTCTGCCACTGATATTAAACTAACATCTTCTTTAATCCAAACCTCTCACTCCCATGTCCAAGTCTTTGCTCGTGCTGCTCTAGTTCTCTGGAATGCGATACTCTGAACTAGAGATGAGCGAACTTTTCAAAAATTCGATTCGGCCGATTCACCGAATTTTCCGAAAAAGTTCGTTTAGTTTTGAATTCCCTTAAAAAAAAGGCTATTTCTAGCCTATATACAGCCTCTATAGGGGTATAGAACACTCTGCTGTGTTCTAAAACGCATATGGAGTGTGCTGGGGTAGTGAAATAATACTGTTATTCAGAATAACATGCAGATTACCGGCCTCGCTTTTTGAATCACTGCCGCACAAAAGCAAAATGACAGAGCCTGGTGGTGTCATCAGTGTCAGGAGACCATATAGTGACTGAATGACACAGCGTGGAGGTGTTGGCAGCATGAGGAAACCATATAGTGGCTGAATGACACAGCGTGGAGGTGTTGGCAGCATGAGGACACCATATAGTGGCTGAATGACACAGCTTGGATGAAGCTGAAGCATGAGGACACCATATAGTGGCTGAATGACACAGCGTGGAGGTGTTGGCAGCATGAGGACACCATATAGTGGCTGAATGGCACAGCGTGGAGGTGTTGGCAGCATGAGGACACCATATAGTGGCTGAATGGCACAGCGTGGAGGTGTTGGCAGCATGAGGACACCATATAGTGGCTGAATGGCACAGCGTGGAGGTGTTGGCAGCATGAGGACACCATATAGTGGCTGAATGGCACAGCGTGGAGGTGTTGGCAGCATGAGGACACCATATAGTGGCTGAATGGCACAGCGTGGAGGTGTTGGCAGCATGAGGACACCATATAGTGGCTGAATGACACAGTTTGGATGAAGCTGAAGCATGAGGACACCATATAGTGGCTGAATGACACAGTTTGGATGAAGCTGAAGCATGAGGAGACCATATAGTGGCTGAATGGCACAGCATGGATGTGTTGGCAGCATGAGGACACCATATAGTGGCTGAATGGCACAGCGTGGAGGTGTTGGCAGCATGAGGACACCATATAGTGGCTGAATGGCACAGTGTGGAGGTGTTGGCAGCATGAGGACACCATATAGTGGCTGAATGGCACAGCGTGGAAGTGTTGGCAACATGAGGACACCATATAGTGGCTGAATGGCACTGCGTGGAGTTGTTGGCAGCATGAGGACACCATATAGTGGCTGAATGACACAGCTTGGATGAAGCTGAATCATGAGGACACCATATAGTGGCTGAATGACACAGTGTGGAGGTTTTGACAGCATGAGGAGACCATATAGTGGCTGAATGACACAGCGTGGAGGTGTTGGCAGCAGGAGGACACCATATAGTGGCTGAATGACACAGCTTGGATGAAGCTGAAGCATGAGGACACCATATAGTGGCTGAATGACACAGCATGGACAGCTTGTCAGCATGAGGAGACCATATAGTTGCTGAATGGCACAGCGTGGATGTGTTGGCAGCATGAGGACACCATATACTGGCTGAATGGCACAGCGTGGAGGTGTTGGCAGCATGAGGACACCATATAGTGGCTGAATGGCACAGCATGGACAGCTTGTCAGCATGAGGACACCATATAGTGGCTGAATGGCACAGCGTGGAGGTGTTGGCAGCATGAGGACACCATATAGTGGCTGAATGGCACAGCGTGGAGGTGTTGGCAGCATGAGGACACCTTATAGTGGCTGAATGGCACAGCGTGGAGGTGTTGGCAGCATGAGGACACCATATAGTGGCTGAATGGCACAGCGTGGAGGTGTTGGCAGCATGAGGACACCTTATAGTGGCTGAATGGCACAGCGTGGAGGTGTTGGCAGCATGAGGACACCATATAGTGGCTGAATGGCACAGCGTGGAGGTGTTGGCAGCATGTGGACACCATATAGTGGCTGAATGACACATCGTGGATGTGCTGGCAGCATGAGGAGACCATATAGTAGCTGAATGACACAGTGTGGAGATGTTGGCAGCATGAGGAGACCATATAGTGGCTGAATGACACAGCGTGGAGGTGTTGGCAGCATGAGGACACCATATAGTGGCTGAATTACACAGCTTGGATGAAGCTGAAGCATGAGAACACCATATAGTGGCTTAATGACACAGCATGGACTGGTTGTCAGCATGAGGAGACCGTATAGTGGCTGAATGACACAGCATGGAGGTGTTGGCAGCATGAGGAGACCATATAGTGGATGAATGGCACAGGCCGGAGTTGCCAGCAGCATGAGTAGGCACTAGGCCTTCACAATCCCTAAGTTTAAAAGATGAATTAAGAAATTGAAACCGAAGATTTCGGATAGCGGGTGCTACCTATGAGAAAATTTGAAATTCCCAGACCCAGGCCCAACAGCGGCATCAGTAACCCATATATTTCCTGAATGACACATGCTGGAGTTGGCTGATTCACGAGTACACAGCAGGACTTCACAATCTCCCCCAAAAAACACAAAATTTTTGAAATTTTTGAAAAAGATTTTGGCTACCTATGAGAAAATTTGAAATTCCCAGACCCAGGCCCAGCAGCAGCATCAGTAAACCATATATTGGCTGAATGACACAGCCTGGAGTTGGCTGATTCATGAGTACACAATAGGGCTTCACAATCCCCCCAAAAAAACACAACACTTTTCAAAATTTTTGAAAAAGATTTTGGATTGCGGGTGCTACCTATGAGAAAATTTGAAATTCCCAGGCCCAGCAGCGCCATCAGTAAACCATATATTGCCTGAATGACACAGCCTGGAGTTGGCTGATGCATTAGTATGCACCAAAGCTTCACAATCCCTAAGAAAAAAGACTAACATTTTTGACAAAAAATGTTTACGAAAATTTAGGAAAGCGTGTGCTACCTATATATTGCCTCAATGACACAGCCTGGAGTTGGCTGATGCATGAGTACGCACAAAAGCTTTACAATCCCTAAGAAAAAAGACTAAAATTTTTTACAAAAAATGTTTACGAAAATTTAGGACAGCGTGTGCTACCTATATATTGCCTCAATGACACAGCCTGGAGTTGGCGGATGCATGAGTACGCACCAAAGCTTCACAATCCCTACAAAAAAAGACAAACATTTTTGATGGAAATTTTTTACAAAAATTTAGGACAGTGGGTGCTACCTATATATTGCCTCAATGACACAGCCTGGAGTTGGCTGATGCATGAGTATGCACAAAAGCTTTACAATCCCTAAGAAAAAAAGACTAACATTTTTCACGAAAATTTATGACTGCGTGTGCTACCTATATATTGCCTCAATGACACAGCCTGGAGTTGGCTGATGCATGAGTATGCACCAAAGCTTCACAATCCCTACGAAAAAAAGACAAACATTTTTGATGAAAATTTTTTACGGAAATTTAAGACAGAGGTTGCTACCTATATATTAAGTGAATGACGCAGCCTGGAGTGGGTTGAAGCATGAGGAGACCATTGAAATGTCAAAATTTTTTTTTTTATTTAGATCAAAATTTGTGTCCCGGACCCCGCCGTCTGGGTACAAAGAACGTAATGTCACATGCACCCACAGGGCTCATGTGGCCGTGAGATGTAGGCGCAACATCTCCTTTGCCCTGACCTGCCATTTTTTGTACCTTTGTTTAAGAACAAGCGCATATCCAAGAGTCCAGAAGACTCTATAATGCAGGACGGTGGACCACCAAAAGACATTCTTCTCTAAAGTAATTTTTTCTGAAATAAAGAAGCAGAGTTCATCCCTCTCCATATTATTTTTGAAAATGTAAATTAAAAAAATCTTACACAACAAGCGTTCCATGGTGTAATGGTTAGTACTCTGGAAAATTCAAGTTTATTACCAAAAATAGTGTCAGAAACTTTTGAAAAAACAGTACCCAAGAGGGTTTAATAACCCAATACATTGCACCATGAATGTTGAAATTTAAATTAAGCATGTATGTATCTATTTCAAAAATCCTAAAATTGAAGGGCCAAGCCCAGAAGCATCATGAAGGCAAGTCGTTCCTGAAAGACACAGGAGCAGTCAATAGTAGGCATCAGCAGTACCCAAGAGGCTTTCATAACCCCTTACATTGCACTATCAATCGTGAGATCGAGCAATAACAGGAGTGTTATTCCCTCAGATGTCCGGGGCTGCACACGCACTACACTGAACGGACCAGCCTGTGTGTATCCTTCAAGCGACAGGTGTGGGTAACCTGCTGAACCATGTTCGTGATAGGGATTGGGGATTGCAATTAGTTGCCATGAAAGAAGAATTCCAACTAAGCTCGGATTCATTAAGTCCCTGACCTTTGTACACACCGCCTGTTTCTACTATCGATTGGATGGTTTAGTGAGTTCCTCGGATCGGCCCCGGCGGGGTAGGCCACGGCCCAGACAGAACGCCGAGAATTTAAAGATCATTGTTGAAATTTGCATTAAGCATGTATTTAGCTACTGCTAAACATCCAAAAATTAAATGCCCAAGGCACCAAGCATCAGTGAGGCAAGAAGTTCTTGAAAGACACAGGATGAGTCAGGAGCAAGCATTCGCTGTACCCAACAGGGTTTCATAACCCCTTTCATATAAAGATCAATGCTGAAATTTGCATTAACCATATATCTAGCTACTGCTAAACATCCAAAAATGTAAGGCCCAAGGCCCGAGGCATCAGGGAGGCAAGTAGTTCCGGAAAGACACAGAATGAGTCAGGAGCAGTCATTCGCAGTACCCAAGAGGGTTTCATAACCCCTTCACTAAAGATCAATGTTGAAATTTGCATTAAGCATGTATTTAGCTACTGCTAAACATCCAAAAATTAAAGGCCCAAGCATCAGTGAGGCAAGTAGTTCCTGAAAGACACAGAATGAGTATGGAGCAGGCATTCGCAGTACCCAAGAGGGTTTCATAACCAACCCCTTACATTTAAAGATGAATGTTGACATTTGCATTAAGCATGTATTTAGCTACTGCTAAACATCCAAAAATTGAAGGCCCAAGGCCTGAGGGCAGGGAGGCAAGTAGTTCCTGAAAGACACAGAATGAGTATGGAGAAGGCATTCGCAGTACCCAAGAGGGTTTCATAACCCCTTACATTTAAAGATCAATGTTGACATTTGCATTAAGCATGTATTTAGCTACTGCTAAACTTCCAAAAATTATAGGCCCAAGGCCAGAAGCATCAGTTTCCCCCATATTAGGAGCATAGTTGTCCCCCAGATTAGGCAGCATAAACATCCCCCAGATTAGGAGCATACTTGTCCCCCAGATTAGGCAGCATAGATGTCCCCAGATTAGGAGCATACTTGTCCCCCAGATTAGGCAGCATAGATGTCCCCCAGATTAGGCAGCATAGATGTCCCCCAGATTAGGCAGCATAGTTGTCCCCCAGTCAGCACGGGCCGGTCAAAGCCAATCAAAGGACCGTATATGGCAAGTGGGCCATACAATGCCCAGGTCTGCCCCAGAGGGTTTCATAACCAACCATAATTGAGAAATTTTTGTTGTAGGAGCACGGTCAATCTATTCCGAGCCATCTGGCATTGGTGGCTGGAAATCCTGGCTGATCCATCCCTGATTAATCTTGACAAACGTCAGTCTCTCCACATTTTTAGTGGACAGACGAGTTCGCCTTGGGGTGACTATGGCCCCGGCCGCACTAAACACCCGCTCTGATGGCACACTACTGGCCGGGCAGGACAGCTTTTCCAGGGCAAACTCTGCTAGTTGTGGCCATAAATCAAGTTTGGCTGCCCAGAAGTCCAGCGGATCTTCAATAGTTGTTGGCATGGCCATGTCAAGGTATGCCACCACCTGCTGGTTCAGGTCCTGCTCCATGTCTACCTGCTGCTGATGAGTTGCTTCACTATGCGGGTGAAGAAAGCTACTCATCAGCGACTGTAGACACAGGGTGCTGCTGATTGAGCTGGTACTGCTCCTGCCACCCCTCCCCTCCCCAGCAGCCATGGCAGTGGAAGGTGAGTGCAGAGGGCCCCCCGAGTCAGACCTGCGAGTGGACGGACCATGTGGCCGATAGGCAACAGTCAACTGACTACATAGAAACTCTCTGTAGTAGGTCAGTTTGTCCTCCCTCTCAGTGGGTGTAAAAAGGCCCCCATTTTGGGACGGTAGCGAGGGTCTAATAAGGTGGAAATCCAGAAGTCATCCCGCTGACGAATTTTGACAATTCGGGGGTCACTACCCAAGCAACTGAGCACGCATCGTGCCATTTGCGCCAGTGACTCGGAGGGACTACCTGCCTCCATATCCACTGCATACTACCACGGTGTGTCTGGGTCCTCTGTCTCAACTTCCTCATAACCCTCTGGCTGCTCCTGCTCCTCCTCTCCTGTCCGAAGACTAGAAACACCGGCCATCCCATCCAAATTAAACTGTGCTCTGCTCGGCCCCTCATCATCCTCCTCCTCCAGTTCAGCCCCACAGGGCCCATGTAGCCTGGAGATGTAGGCGCAACATCTCCATTGCTGTGACCAGCCATGATTTCAATCATTTGTTGTAGGAAATGTAGGAGTGGAATTACGTCGTTCATGGCGTAATCTGGGCGACTCACAAATAATGTGGCTTCCTCAAAGGGCCTCAGCAAACGGCAGGTGTCACGTATGAGCTGCCACTGGTTCACATTGAAGTTACACAGGGGAGTACTCCTATCTGCTTGGATCATCAAGAAATCGGTGATGGCTTTTCTTTGTTCGTATAGTCTGTCCAACATATGGAGGGTGGAATTCCAACGTGTGGCGATGTCACAAATAAGACTATGTTGTGAGATACCGTTCTGACGCTGCAGCTCAAGGAAGGTGTGCTTGGCGGTGTACGAGTGGCTGAAGTGCATGCACAGTTTCCTTGCCATTTTCAGGATGTCTTGCAAATGGGGTGAAGACTTGAGGAAGCGCTTGACAACCAGATTCAACACGTGTGCCATGCAGGGCGCATGTTTCACACTTCCTTGTCGCAGCACGGACACAATGTTCTTCCCGTTGTCGGTCACCATGGTTCCCATTTTCAGATTTCGTAGAGTAAGCCATACTCGAATTGGTTTACGAATGAACTTTAGCAGTTCCTCCCCTGTGTGACTCCGTTCGCCAAGGCAAATCATGTGAAGAACAGCTTGACACCGCCGTGCCCTACACACATGGTACGATGAAGGGCCACCGAGATTTGGCCGTGCAGTGGAGGCCGAGGACAGGGTGGAGGATGAGAAGGCGGCGTTGCACACTGTAACAGGACCAACTGCCTGGGAGCGAGAGCGTGGAGGAGGAAGCGGTGGGACCTGTCCAATTTGCTGTTGTGGCTGTGCAGGAACCACATTTACCCAGTGAGCCGTAAAAGACAAGTATTGTCCCTGCCCGTAGTTACAGCTCCACAAGTCGGCGCTGCTGTGCACTTTTGAACACACCGACAGGCTCAAGGACTAGCCCACCTTCTCTTGTACAAACTTATGCAGGGCTGGTACTGCCTTCTTCGCAAAGAAATGACGGCTTGGGACTCTCCACCTCAGCTCGGCACAAGCCATCAATTCTCTGAAAGGTGCAGAGTCCACCACTTTGAAAGGGAGGGACTGCAACCCCAGCAACTTGGACAGGAGCACATTCAACTTCTGCGCCGTTGGATGAGTGGGCGCATACTGTTGTCTCTTGGACATGGCTTTGCCGATGGATTGTTGGCGGAATGGCTGACTAAAAGCGGGAGAAGCAGGAGCGACAGAAGGAGGGCTTGACACACAGCTCCCTTCGGCTGAGGTGGTGGAGCCTTGGCTGGATGAAGGAGGGAGCGGATGGCCACTGGGTGATGCAGCAGGCTGGACCACTACATCAGAGCCACGGTTCTCCCAGGCCACTTTATGGTGGCGAAGCATGTGTTGACGCAGGGCCGTGGTGCCGACATTGGGACCATGGCCACGCTTCACCTTCTGCCGACAGATCTTGCATGTGGCTACGTGAACCTCCTCCGGATGCCTTATGAAAAACTTCCACACCGCCGAGTAGCTGATTTTCCCACCCGCAGTCCGCACTAATGGACTGCTACTGGTGCGGTCTCCAGGAACTCCTGTTCCACTACCTCCCGGAAAGGTAGGCTGCCGCGAATCAGGTGGTCTCCCCCGGGCACGTTTGGCTCCTGAATTTCCACTACTGCCACCACGCTGACTGCCAACCGTTGCTGCCTCAAGGGCAACCTGCAACTCTCTTCTCCTGATGATGATGAAGCCCCTTCTGCACCCTGCTCCCAATTGCGATCGGCTTCATCATCATCAACAGTTGTGTGCACGTCACTGATGTCCTCCTCAGGTTCCCCAACAGTGTCTGCTACAGGACCCTGAACACTTGCAACACCGCCTCCCAAGTCACTCTCCGCATCACTACTTGGCCGTCTAGCGGAGCAAGCAAAGCATGTCTCCTCCCCTTCTTGGCTGTCCAGTAGCTGCTGACCGTGCTCTATTAGATTGTCCTCAGTAAATAGTGGAGCTGAACCCACAGCATAAGATACTTCTTTAGGAGAGGGAACAGCATAGGACAAAGGCAATGGGAGGACAGGGACTGCTCCCAGGCCATGCCAACTGAGGGTTGTGTCTGAGGAACCCACCGACTGTTGACTGGGGGTGTCAGATGTCACTTGTTTTTTTCTATCTAAAGCCGAGGAACGTGCTTTCGATTCACCCAAAGTGCAAGAAAAAGTGCAAACGTGTTACACTAAAAAAACGTGCACAAAGGATGCGGTCTATCGCAAGCCCTTCTCCGATAGGAGAGAGGCCCCCCAACAAACCTTACCCTTCACCTCCGGACCAAAAGGTACCTGCGAGGTTCCAGGTTCGATGTCCCTTTTCGCCGAAGCTACTAGGGGACCACAAATGCTCCCGGCATCCCCCTTGGCGTTGGCCAAGGTATCTGCCCGCAGAGCCGATTACGGTAGGTACCCTGCCAAAGCAGGAGTACCCGGGGTGTTTGCAGGGAGGTGCGGAACCTAATGGCCACACACACCTCCCCTAGACCGCCAGGAGGGACACCCAGAAGGGCTACCGCATCCTGACAAATCCTGTGAACACACAACACGCAAAAAGTGACACAGTGAGACAAAAAAGAAATAAATAAGTGAATGTGTGCAGATATACTGCCCGGACAGATGTCACTTGTGATGATGTGGATGAGCGTATTAACCAATCCACGACAGCAGATGGGTTGCTGGTGGAGACACGACCGCTGGCTGATAAAGGGAGCTCAGGCCTCTCACTGCGACTCCTGCTGCCACTCGCCCCAAGTCTGCTGCCAACTCTGCCTGAAGTATTTAGGCCTCTGCCACTCCTCTGTGCACGTCCTGGCACTTCTCTGCCTGACATACTTAGTGCGTTTATGAGGGTATTACAATACGCTACACCAGGGACGTGCACACATAGGAGTGAAAGGGGGCTGGAGCCCCTGCCCTTTTCCTCACCTGCCCCTCTAGTGCCCTCACAAAAGGATCTACAGATTAAGGGTGACAGGTGAAGTAAAAAGGATCCATTGCTGGGGAGATTTGCATATGGTTTAATGGAGGGTGCTGTGCCCTCCCTGCAGGAAGGGGGCGCCACTCACCCTGGTATTATCTGCCATTTCTCTGCTTCTCTCCACACGGAGGAGACAGGAGCAGGAGAGGCAGAGAGAAGCCCCGCCCACAGCATGTCCGGACACAAACCAGTCTATGCAGCCATTACTGTAAGTAACTGTAAATATATGTGAGTGATTGTGTCTCAGTGTGTGTGTATGTATATATATTTATGTGTGTGTGTTTGTGTGCATCTCTATGTATGTGCCTGTGCAGAGAGCGATGGCTGGGGCCTTAGTGTAAGTGACTGTGTATATATTGAGTGACTGTATGTCAGTGTGAGGTGTATATATATATATATATATATATATATATATATGTGTGTGTGTGTGTGTGTGTGTGTGTGTGTCTATCTCTATGTATGTGCCTATATATGTGAGCAAGTGAATGTATGTGTGTGTATGTATGTTTGTGTGTATGTATGTATGTGAATGTATGTGTGTGTATATATATATATATATATATATATATATATATATGAGCAAGTGAATCTATGTATGTGTGTATGTATGTATGTGTGTATATATGTATGTGTGTATATAATGTGAGCAAGTGAATCTATGTATGTGTGTATGTATGTATGTGTGTATATATGTATGTGTGTGTATATAATGTGAGCAAGTGAATCAATGTATGTGTATGTATGTATGTGTGTATGTATGTATTTGTGTGTATATATATGAGCAAGTGAATCTATGTATGTGTGTATGTGTGTGTGTGTATGTATGTATGTATGTGTGTGTATATATATGAGCAAGTGAATCTATGTATGTGTGTGTATGTATGTATGTATGTGTGTGTGTATATAATGTGAGCAAGTGAATCTATGTATGTGTATGTATGTATGTGTGTATGTATGTATGTGTGTGTATATATATGAGCAAGTGAATCTATGTATGTGTGTGTATGTATGTATGTGTGTGTATATATATGAGCAAGTGAATCTATGTGTGTGTATGTATGTATGTATGTGTGTGTGTTTATATATATATATGTGAGCAAGTGAATCTATGTATGTGTGTATATATCTGTGAGTGATTGTATGTGTGTACCTGTATGTATGATGTGCTTATTGGCTATATCTTTTAGTACCGTATATATTCCATGTTATATGTGTGTCTGTGTATTTATGTTTCTTAATGTATATTTGTACCGGTATGTGTCAGTGTCTCTATGTATGTGTGTATATTACCTATGTACTGTATGTGTGTATATTACCTATGTACTGTATGTGTGTATATTACCTATGTACTGTATGTGTGTATATTACCTATGTACTGTATGTGTGTATATTACCTATGTACTGTATGTGCCTTTATGTTATGTGCTTGTATGTATTGCATGAAGCACATTATTAGGGAATTATTGTAGGAATGTAAGCACAGTATATAGGGAATTTATGGAAGCACAGTATATATTTCATTATATTGGAACATTATATTTTTATGTATGCTGGCACTGTGTATAGATCCTTAGGGTGCGTTCACATGTGCCTTTTTTTGCTGCAGATCTGCTGCAGATTTTGCTGCTGCAGATTTTGCTTCCCATTGACAATGGGAAGAGAAATCTGCTAAAGCAAATCTGCAGCAGATCTGCAGCAGAAAATACGCACGTGTGAACGCACCCTTTGTGGTGGCATGGTATAGTTAAATAACAGTGGCACGGTATATAGTTCATTATTGGTGGTACAGTATATAGGGAATTAATAGATGAATGGTGGCACAGTATATAGTTCATTAAAGGTGGCACAGTATATAGTTCATTAATGGTGGCACAGTATATGGTTCATTAATGGTGGCACAGTATGTAGTTCATTAATGGTGGCACAGTATATAGTTCATTAATGGTGTCACAGTATATAGGGAATTAATAGATGAATGGTGGCACAGTATATAGGGAATTAATAGATGAATGGTGGCACAGTATATAGGGAATTAAGGGGGGTACGGTTTATAATTAAAGGGAAACTGACAGGCTGTTTACTCGCACTAAACCCAATACACTAGGTTACAGTGCAGTATACAAAAATTGGTCTTTCCATTTTCTAGGTATTGCCCCACATTGCTAGTATGCGAAGCTTCCCTGCCTCCATCCTGTATGCTGTGCTATGCCTGGCCGACTTTGTATATTTATAATTCTTTTTTTGCCAACTCTAGTATATTGTAGAATGTAAGCATATACAGTATTAGTGTGGTGTCTATCTCTTCAGTGTAAGAACCAGAGCTGTGAGGAGATTCCTGCATGATTGGGGATTGGGGATAGGTGATTGGGGATTGGGGATGGGTGATTGGGGATGGGTGCTGGGTGATTGGGGATGGGTGATTGGTCCTGGGTGATTGGTGCTGAGTGATTGGTGATGGGTGCTGGGTGATTGGTGATGGGTGCTGGGTGATTGGTGATGAGTGATTGGTGATGGGTGCTGGGTGATTGGTGATGGGTGCTGGGTGATTGGTGATGGGTGATTGGTGATGGGTGAGGGGTGACTGTTGATGGGGGATGGGTGCTGGGTGATTGGTGATGGGTTCTGTCATATAGAGGTCAGACCGGGGCATATAGGGGGAGATTTATTAAAACCTTTGCAGAGGAAAAGCCTTCTGCAAAACGATCTGATTGGCTTCTGTAAATAAGACTGACAGCACAGCCAAAGTGTATATACACATGACAGACCTTCACAGAAACTGTTCTTGACTCGATTTTACAAAAACACGCTATGCACTGATGAGGGCAGTAATTTGCCTAACTATTAGCAGAAAAAACTCTGTATTTTTGAAAAACACCAGCCGGAGGATACTATGGTTTGGACTTTGACAGTATGGAGCACCATGACAGCTTAACAGGTGCTAAATGGTACAATACTTGGATGTACCTATGCGCTATGCACTGATGAGGGCAGTAATATGCCTAACTATTAGCAGAAAAAACTCTGTATTTTTGAAAAACACCAGTTTGGACTTTGACGGTATGGAGCACCTTGACAGCTTAACAGGTGCTAAATGGTACAATACTTGCATGTACCTATGCGGTATGCACTGATGAGGGCAGTTATATGAGTAACTATGCGCAGAAAAAAACTATTAATAAAAAAACAGCCAGTGAATAGTATTGTTTGGACTTGCACAGTATGTAGCCCCTTGACAGATGAACAGGTAAAAAATGGTACAAATGCACTACAGTCCACTGAACAATCACGTATTTCTGAACAGCAGCAGGACCCAACAGTGCAGCACCACAAAAAAAAAAATCCAGGGATTAAACCCTAAATTGCACTCTGTCACACAATTCTGAGCAGCAGAAGATTTGTGGAAAAAATAAAAATAAACTCAATTCGGCTGAAAAATTAGGAGATAAGATGCTTCAGAAAGTTCAGACAGCTTGGAGATCTGTATGAGGCAGCTGACAGCTATCTGCCCCTCTCTGCTGCAATGCTCAATAACGTGAATCGGAGGGTTAGCTATCAATGATCCTTCTCAGTGTAACAGCACAGCACTCTGCACTCCTGCCTTTCCCTAATGCTGATGTGACTAGCAGTTGCAGTGTAACGCTGTGGTATGAGCTATTCACACACACACAGTCCCGTCCTCTCCATCTGACTGCATAGATGAAATGAAGTGAGGCAAGATGGCCGCCGATTATATAGGGGCTGTGACATCACAGGGGTCAGTGAACACTGATAGGCTGCATCTCACATGTGATTCAGGGTCAGCCCGCCTACCTTCATTCCCGCCGCTGTTTCCCACCCTCCCATAATCCCCTGCCCCATGTACTCACATGTGGAACCGCCATCTTAGCTCTCCAATAGCCTGGAACGCTGTAAAATGGAGTTTAATGAACCGATTCGCAATAGAATCGCGGCGATATTCGCATTAATTGCGAATCAAATTTTTCATGAAATTCGTAACGAATTCAGGGTTCGTCAACTTCGATTCGCTCATCTCTATTCTGAACCCTATGACTTATACCCAACATCCCCACTTTGACCCCCTCCAAATTTTTATTGTTGTCTTCTGTTTTCTTCTACCTCACCTTCTAAGACCCATAACGTTCTTACTTTTCCACTGACAGAGTTGGTTCAGTTGTCCTGTATACTGGAAAACATTATTTTACCATATAATTTATTACAAAGCCACAAAAAATATTTGTAGGTAAAAACTTTACATTTTGTGGGGCAATAATTTTACCATGCTAAATTTATTCTATATGTCAGTACAATTCCTACAATTCCCTGGAAATAAGATGTAGCCATAAAATAAGCCATACCAGCAGTTCTATCTAGTCTCTCAACATAAGCCATAACCTGAAAATAAGCCATGGTGGCAGGCATGGCTTATTGAAGCTAATGAAGACGGCCAGCCCCTCTTGACAGGTACCTTGACAGGATGTCCTTGCAGTGGTGGCGGGTCCCGTGTCCCAGTTGATCCTGGAACGGCAGCCGACATGCTGGGCAGCGGGTCCTAGCTGATCAGTGGAACGTGACTCCGGTGCAGTGGCGGCAGCGGGTCCCAGGACGGCAGCTGACATGCAGGGCAGTGTGTCCCAGCTGATCAGCGGGACGTGACATTTGTGCGGGGGCAGCGGGTCCCAAGTCCCTGCGGTTGACTAGCACTGGGAGGAAGCGAAAGCCACTTCCTCCCAGTACTCTGGTGCATCTGCATGGGAAGGAGAGCAGGCCAGGTGGGTACCATATGGAATGAGGAGGAATAAAAATTAGGAATTTAAAAATAACACATCCCCCGAAAATAAACCATGATGTTTCTTTTTGAAGAGAAATAAATATAAGACAGTGCCTTATTTTCAGGGAAACACAGTATGATATTACATTTGGATCATTTTTGTTTCGCTTTACTGTAAAAAAGAAAAAGAAAAAATATTGCAAACCACATCCTAGAAAATGCTTTATTGCAAAAATTTTTAGAAATTTGAGGACTACCCACATGAAAAAGGACTTAGGAGTTTTAGTTAACAGTAAATTCAGCTGGGCAAAAAAATACCCCAAATGCTAGGTTAGGGAAACTACTTTAACTTTACTAAAGGAATTTGCAGTATAAACAGGAACAGTTCACTGTAGTGCAAAATTCGCTGAAGGGTGCAACAAAGAACCACACTTGCTTCTTGGCATGCTGGAACTGGTCTGAACTTGTCTTGGACAGACTATCTGCCTGGGACTTGACTTTGGTGAGCTTGACTAGACTTAGACTTGATTGAAGAAAGCATAGAAGATATAGTGTGGTGCAGGGGCGGATCCAGAGTCGAGTCTCGGGAGGGGCACTATTAGAGTATTTTGTGTTGGCGGACAGAAAACAAGGTGTTGCTCATGGAACTTACAATATTATTAAATGTATCATACAGTCCTAACCTTGTTTAAGACTCTTAGGCCGTGTTCACATGTCAGAATAATTATCAAATATACCAATTGCCACAGAATGGGAAAGTGCTAAAGAAGTTTTTACCATTTAAAACTACAGCTTCCAGTATGACCTAAGCAGTGGTAAGGGGATGCTGGGGGTTGTTGTTTCACCCATCATTACTGGAGAACTTCTTCAGTGACTACAGCTCTGATGGGACACACACAGGAGGATACAGAATGATATCAGTGACTACAGGTGACGTCTTCTCTATAGTCTTTCCTTATCTAATTCAGATGTACTTACCACGGGACTTGTTCCAGCTAAATCTTCTCTCTGCAGAACTTGATGCCCAGACGTCTCCTCACTATGTCAGCGGATTCTGATCCTCTATATGAAAACAATAATTATTATAATACTGCCAAACACTGTATTCTTCTAATACAATACCGCCACACCCTCTGAATATAATTCTGACACACTGTACCTCCTGAATATACAACACACTGTACCCTCTGAATATAATACCGCGACACACCGTACCCTCTGTATATAATACCGCCACACACCGTACCCTCTGTATATAATACTATCACACACTGTGCCCTCTGAATATAACACTACCACACACTGCACCCTCTGAATATAATACTGCCAAACACTGTGTTCTCTAAATTGAATACTACCACACACTGCACTCTGTGAATATAACTTGCTGTGCAGTGCGCCCTCTGAATAAAATACCCAAATGTTATGTGGCCCATAAAAAACGTACCACCCCAGAAATTCCACATCATATACACTATACTTCTGAAATACAAAACACTCTGTGCCTTCACATATAGTAATAATGCCCCATCTTGTGCCCCTACATATAATAATTATGACCCGTCCTGTTCCCCCCACATAATAATAATGCCCTCTGTCCTGTGCCCCTAACATATATTGCCCCCTGTGCTGTGCCCTTCACATATAATGCCCCCGTTCTTTGCCCCTCACATATAATGCCCCCATCATGTGCCCCTCACATATAATGCCCCCTGTGCTGTGCCCCTCACATATAATGCCCCCTGTGCTGTGCTCCACACATATAATGCCCCCTGTGCTGTTCCCCTCACATATAATGCCCCCTGTGCTGTGCCCCTCACATATAATGCCCCCTGTGCAGTGCCCCACACATATAATTTATATGTGTGGGACACAGCACAGGGGGCATTATATGTGAGGGGCACAGCACAGGGGGGGCCCCCTGCCATGTGCTCTTCCCATATAATGCCCCCTGTGCATTGCCCTGTAGCCCCTCCCATTAAATATTCCCTTTTCGCAAGTTTTTAAATCCCCCTCCCCCTCCTCCTGTACGATATAGTTCCCCAAATCCCCTGGGCCCTGAGCATACTCTTCAGTACTTAACAGTATGCGGGCTGCGGGGACAGGATCTCCGGGCGCCGGCACGATGATGTGACGTCATCGCGCCGGCCTCTAGTGGATCGTGACCCCGCAGCTCACACACTGTGTAATCACAGCGTGTGAAAGTTTAGTGAATGGTGGAGCTGGAGCTTACAGCTTCGGCTCCACCATGCAAGGTGGTGGGGCGGGTGCTGCATGCTGCAATCTCGGGGGGGGGGGGCAATTGCCCCGTTGCCCCCCCCCCTGGATCCGCCACTGGTGTGGTGTCCCAGCACCAATGGCTGGCATGTGGCTTCGGACTGCTTTGGGCATCTTTGCAGCACAAAGCCCATCAGTGGACTTATTGTACTGGGCCCATCAATGGACTTATTGTACTGTTGATTATGTTTGCACTTTGGTGAGAAGCAATAAATTTTTCTCTAATTAATTCTATTGTTGTTATCTGTATATATGTTATTCATGTGTTACTGTCCCCTAAAGAGAGGGCAATGAACCCCATGTGACCCTGCCTGTCAATGGGAATCCCTAAAGTCTCCCCTATATAGTGTAGTTGGAGAGGAGTTCCCTCAGTGTAGTTACTGCTGAGTCACAGTGTGCTTATTCCGGGCAAAAATATTTTAGGGGATAAGATGTATGATCGTGGGGGCGCTGCTGAGACCCCCCTCGATCTGCCTGCAGCACCCGCATTCTATGCGGGTGCTGAATCTACAGTTTCAGAAACCTCCAGTTTCTGGAACTGGGGACGTCACATCATGCCACGCCCCCCTCCATTCATGTCTATGGGAAGGGGCGTGATGGCTTTTATAGCTTTATATGCAGCATTTTTTGTGAAACACTCCAAACATTTTTTTATTTTTTTTATGGTGTACATTGTGTGGTAAAAAGTGATGTTATATTTATTCTGTGGCTCAGTACGATTATGGCGATACCCATTTTATATAGCTTTATATGCTATTTTTCCTTTTCTGAGCAAAATTATTTTACTGCCATTCATTTTCCAACCGCCGTAACTTTTTGATTTTTCGTCTGACGCCATAGAGTAAGGGTTTATTTTTTGCGGGATGAGCTGTACTTTTTATTGGTATAATTTTTACGCTACGTGCTACCTTTTCATCTTTTTAATTTTGCTATTTGTACCAAAATTGGCGAATTTTGTGCTTTTTGATGTCGTTCACCGTGTGGGATAATTTACATTATAGTTTTATAGTACACATCATTATGGACGTGGCAATACCTGTTATGTATATGATTTGTGTTTTTGATCTTTTTTGGTGATAATACAGGGCTTTAATTGGGAAAGGGGCATTTTTTTTTATTTTTTTTTTATTAGTAGCAGGCAGTAAACATGAAGTAAACCTAACTCTAAAATGCATATAACTCTAAAATGCATTACCTGGTAGGTCTCTCCCAGGGGCAACGCTATAGCCTCAGGTGTTCTGCCAATAGTCCCGAGTCTAAGCCGCTGATAATTTTTTCATTTTTTAAAATGAATGCCACTGCTGCTTTGAGAGCACAGTGGCATATGGGCCCGACTGGGCATCAGGGCGTCCGTGGGTATACTGTCTGTCTTCCCCGAACAGTTACACACTTAGGCAGGAGGAGCACGGCCTGCGAGTATGTATAGGAAGGCTTCAGGACTGGAGAGCCGCGGACGCTGCTGCGTTAAAAGTTTTAAGAGGTGTCACAGCCGAATTATGTGAGGGTGTAGTTCCTGTACTGAACATAAATGTGCTGTGCAGGCATGTCTCCTTTACCACACCCTCACGTTGGCCTTAGTGTGGAGAGTGGAAGTAGGAAAAATACGGTTTTGGGGGCACTGCTCACAGGTGGTCACGAAACGACAGACTCAAGCCGGCACAGGACAATAAATATTTTATTTGCAAAGAAAGGACAACGTGTTTTGGCATATACAGGTCCAATAAATTAGTACTAAAAAACACAGATATAAAATTTGTTCAAAACATATATAAAAATAAAAGGTGAATGTTGAGTAGCACATGAATGTATGCAAATTCTCCAATTATGATGGTACGGAGTGCCCGTATTTTGTATGGCAGATAGATACCCAATATTTGTTAGGTACAGTGTACACTGCTATTTTCTAGGAGATGGATATGTAAAAGATAAAACTCATAAAAATATGTAGTTACTAAAGAACCCTTCTTGATGCCTATAAGTATATATAAGTTTATATAAGCACCAATAAGCACCAATAAGCGTTCTTTAGCAACCACATATTTTTATGAGTTTTACCTCTTACGTATCCATCTCCTAGAAAGTAGCCAACGCACCCCCACAACAACTTTGGGATCCAACATGGATCATCAACACCAGATACCCACAGATAAACATCATATGAACAAACACCAAAACAACGTGAGAACATTCCGCAATTCCAACTACACTAGCAAAAGGAATACTGAAAACTCTCCCAAAAGACTACTGACCTTGTATCCACTACAAGGAATAAAGATACCCCACGTGCATTAATAAAAAAAAAAAAAAAAACTTTGGAAGCCCTTGAATCATCTGATCCTCTTACACCCATCAAATTGGACTCATAAACCAGTCTCCAGGATTCCACACTTTCAGTATATGACCATATCCCCCCCCCCCCCCGGACGCACAGTCTATAATATCTGCTCTAGGTAGCGCAGACTCTCCATTTGACCCAGAACACTGTGGATTGGCACCTACTGACCATCAGCTCATCTGCTGAACTACTATCCCCCAACCAGAACCCCCCTACCCCCCTCCCCCAACACTGGAAATGGACACTGCTAAACTCAACAAAATCACCAAATACTAGGTACACCCATAATGAAAACATCAACCAAAAGAAAAGGAGGACCAGAGGAACCGGAGGAGGAAAAAAGAGAAACAAACAACGCAAAACATCAGATACAAACCTCAAAGAAAAACAAGTTGAAATGATCAAAATCTTCAATCTATCTACTCATCTACTTACAACAGCCAAACAGTCACTTTTATCCAAGGGACTATCCTTTTGCCCCACACAACCAATAAATGATTTTGATGTGTTCCTGAATCTGAACTCTTTCATATGGAAACTCACATTAAAAAGACATTTTGAAATTGAAAAGTCTAAAAACATATCGACCATCCTCACTGAGGAAACCCTACCTAACTCTTATATACACCAGAAGGTCAAGGGTAAATCAAATTTTTACCCCCACCATCATAAAGGTCACCATCTACACACCTTTTACAGCCTAGTTCTCAAAGAACTCACAAGCTTACCCACCACAGACTGGCTAACAAGAACCTGACCAAAGAAGAAAACCGTGCCCTGAAATCCCTGAAAAATAACCAGGATTTGGTCATACGAAGTGCGGACAAAGGAGGAGGGGTAGTTATCCAGAATAGAGATGACTACCTCAAGGAAGCCACTAGAATCCTATCAGACACATTGTACTACACGAAACTCCATGAAGATCTGTCTCTACAATATAATCGCGATTACATGCAACCAATCACCACAGCACACTCCAAGGGTATGTTTTACAAAAACGAAAAACTATTTCTTACAGTACCAGGATTAGGATAGGATTTTTCTACTACCTACCCAAAATTCACAAAGACTTACAATGTCCACCAGGCAGACCAATAATATTGGGAATCGGATCACTGACCAGCCAATTATCACACTTCATTGATCTCTTCTTACAAAGTTTCGGAACCAACCCTTCCATCATACCAGAAAGATTTAGCAAGTCTCATTCACAATCTTATGGACATCAACTGGAAACCACACTACATGTTTCTCACCCTTGACGTATCTTTACTTTACTCCAATATCCGCCACGAACACGGTCTAAAAACTGCAGCAGATTTCTTAAACAAAACTGGAAACCTTGAGAAAAAACAGATTGACTTCCTTCTTAAAGGGTTAAAATCCATTCTTACCCACAATATTTTCAGCCACGAAGGCTGCCCATACCACCAGAAATGTGGTACAGCAATGGGGACCTGTGTGGCCCCCAGCTATGCCAATCTTTTTATGGGGGGCTTCTAAGTCGAATACATCCATGGATCCACTGAATACAACAGAGACATCCTATACTACCAACGATACATAGACGACCTGTTTGTCATCTGTAACAGAGGTCAAAAACGAGCGGAGGAATTCATAACACATCTTGACAACAATAAATTGGGTCTGGAATTCAGCCCAAACATGAGTCAAGAGTCGATAGTATTTCTAGACGTGGAGGTAAGCCACCATGATGGTCAGCTTAAAACTGGCAGCCACTTCAAAGAGGTCGACACAAACAGTTTCTTGGACTTTAAAAGCGCCCATTATAAAAATTGGCTGCAGAATTTACCGTTCAGTCAGTATCGCAGAATACGTAGGAACTGCACCCAAGTAGGTGATTATAGGGCACAATCCAAAATCCTACAGGACCATTTCAAGCAAAAACACTACCGTACTGCCATTCTGAAAGATGCCTTTACTCGGAATCTATCCAGCAGTCAGATCTCCTTACTGCCACCACCAACCAACACTTCTAGTCAAGCATCCATGAAGCCAAAAAATCAGAAAATGGAAACACTGAATTTGGTACCAATTTCATCACTACATTTAATCAGTCACACCAAGAAATTCGAAATATATATATATAAAAAAAAAAAACTGGCATATTCTCCTTCAAGACCCTATTCTGAAGAAGTTGATTCCCACTACACCTGCATTTTCGTTCCGCAGAGCCAAAACACTGAGGAACATTTTGGCGCCAAGCCGACTGAAAAAGAAAATAGCAAAGGTGTCACTTCAACAAACCCTCACCCCTCTACCTAAGGGGTCCTACAAATGCGGCCAAAAAAGCTGTCTCTGTTGTGAAAGCATCACCCACAATACAAGCACCTTCACTTCTAGAACCACCTCTTTTCCCATCAAAACACCCTTGAACTGCAGCTCTTCCTTTACCTTATGAAATGCATCTGTGGGGTACAGTATATTGGGAGAACAACACAGCCACTGCGAAAACGCCTCAATAGTCATGGCTATAACAGGATATTTAAAGCCATGTGTGTCCCGCCACCTGACCGAAAAACACAATAAAGATTTCTCCGCTATCAGAATTACACGAATTGAACAGGTTCCACCTGACTCCGAGAACAGAACTCAAACTTTAAACAGAAGGGAAGCATATTGGATTTTTCAACTGTGCTGTTTGCATCCGGAAGAACTAAATGAATGTATCGAACGCTAATACTTTGTGTTTTGTTGCACACTGGCCATTTCTGCCCCAGTCTATCTCCTTATTCTTTAGCAGACCTCCACACACACACCCCAGCCACACGTCCATCCCAACCTATCCCTTCCTTTTCCTCTTCCAATATATTTCAAACACTCATTCATATTTCATTTAATATATACATATATATATGTATATATATAATATTTTTTTTTTCTTTGGGCCCCCCCCCCCCCTCCTTATACAGGATCCCCTTCATCCAACCGGCTTATCAATACTCATACCATCCACATCACATCCTCAATCCTCTCTGTTACATACCTCCCCAATATAATATCCCCCTCACCCCCCCCCCCCCAATCCTGAAGTGACGTGCCGGGATGCCCTGCTTAGTGAGCTCGCTCCCGGTATGCACATTCAGTCCACGCCGGCGCCGCAATCTCACAGGATGCAAACCAGGTATTGTCCCACACCACAAATTTCTCCTACAGAACATCTCTCTTTACAAATACTTACATGTTTCCCTCCATTCCCCAGCACTCTCTCACTTTACCAACGATGAAGAGTGGTATGCTCACACAAGTTTATTTTAAAATAAATGTGATTAAAAGGTGACTTTTTCAAAATGCCGGCACAATACCGCAATTATGCCACACAACCCTCTCTGGGAGGCCGCCTACTTTATGTATATTTTTTATGTGCACACCTGCAAAATAATAATTTTTCATTGTTTCTTTATATATTATGACATTGGGTGGTGAGTCTGGCTTTGTTCATGTGGTGTTTCGGTACCGTATTTCATACGTTACCTAGTGTAGAGGTCCCCAAACTCAGAGTAACTACTCTCAGGTAGGGTCCCTCAGGTGAGACAGACGCTAGTCGCCTCTTCTCTACTCTAATTATTTAATGTTAATATATGTGTATATTTAGTAATAATGTATATCTAATATAATGTATAGTACTTACCTTGTTTAGCGTCGCAAGACCTTCGGTCATGTGACCATGTTAATATCCTCTATGGTATGTTGGAGGACCTTCGGAGGTCCTTGGGTCACATGTTACCCATAATCCTTTGTAATGGTGATTGATACAAGTAATGGACCAATTAGCACTAGTCCAGCCCCTGGCCATATAAGGGAGCTGTAGTCAATAATCGCTCTCTTGGGTTGCTGCTCTCGTGGATGCCGAACTAGCAGGACGGATCTGCGCAACTTTCAAAGACGCGCTAGGCCTGAAAACCTACCGGCCTCAGCTGAACTGAAACGTGACTTCTAAACTACCCCCGCTAAAGCTAGCGTGACTACTGGACCGCAACTAAATCCCCTAAATCCAGTGGAACAGCGCACAATACCTTAAAGACTCTAAATTGCTAAAGTCCCAACCTTTGTCAATCTCCAAAGAAAGCAGTTGTATGCATAGAGACTGTTCCGTTTATGAAGCTTGCAGAAAATCTTCAGTAAAAGTTAAACTTGTTTCAGAAGACTTTCCAGTTGTGGACATTCTATTATTATCTACCTCCCTATTGCTCTTGGGACGGGTGGTGGTAGGACAAGCAGTACTGAGGAGCCCTCACCCTGGCGTCACGAATAGCAAGGGTTAACAAACACCCTTTAATCACCGCACAGCTACACTCCCCATACCCTACATCCCCCATGCTATCACATAGCTTTTGGCGTCCTACGAACAGGATACGGGTGTGTGCCTCCAGCTGTTGCCACCAAGTAAAGTGTACTCCCCCTGTATAAAAGACTGTACCCATGTGTTACAAACCACCACATAAATGTACGGAAGAGCATACGCGAAAAGTAAGGGGGGAGGTGAAAATTTAATTGCTGCAAAAATGTGTAAAGTGAGAAGTGAATGTATGCTACGATCCTCTGGTCCGGTCAGCAATGTAAGAGTTAACCTGCTGCCGGAAAAGCGCGCAAGGAAAGCCCGTGCTGCGCCACGGCGTATCGCAGCCGAAAGGGAACTTAAATTCACAGTTGTTGTTTCCTGGGAGACCGGAAGTCTTGGCTGTACCGATGATGTCCTTCCGGCCGGTGGCCATTTTGGCGAAGCCCAATACAAAAGGAGCCCTGCACAGCGACCTCTGCAGTCTGCACCAGAGAGTGCCGACTAGGGTCCGCAAGACGCAGGGGGACTTGGAGTTGAAGCGGTTGTGGCGACAGAGGAATCGTCTATTCCTCCACAAAGGACTGCTATGCTGAAATTTCTTAGACCCAGTCTCTGGGGAACGCCTGCATCAGATCTTGGTCCCTCGAAGGGATGCCACCATGGTTCTGAATGCCTATCACGACCAGTCGGGACACTTCGGGGTCCACAAGACCGAGGCCAAAGGAGGTTCTATTGGGTGGGGATGCATGGAGATATTGAAAAGTGGTGTGCCGATTGCACCATCTGTAGTGTCACCAAGAATCCTCGCAAGGACGCAAGAGCCCCACTGCATCCCATCCGTACTGAGAGATCAACTGGTTGCCCTGGACCACGTGAAGTTATCCCCTACTCGATCAGGATATACCTATGCCCTGACTATGGTGGATCATTATTCTAAGTGGGTGGTCGTTGTGCCCGTCAAGGATCTAACTGTCAGAACGGCTGCCCAGGTCTTCTACAGCCATTGGGTTCAACCTCTCGGGTGTCCTGAATCGGTCCTCACTGATCGGGGAACCACATTGGAGGCTCTGTTGTTTCAGGAACTCTGCCAATTCCATGATTGCAAGAAGCTCCGGACCACTGCATATCACCCTCAAGGGAACGGGCTGTGTGAGAGAATTAATCAGGTGTTCATCCACATGCTAAGGGCAGCATCTGTTTCAAAAGATAAAGAGTGGCCTCGACTTCTGCCTGAACTGTTGGAGATTTACAATAATACTATCCACTGTTCCACCGGGTACACTCCTTTCTTTCTGATGATGGGCCGACACAGTCAACCGCCTAAAGATAGAGCCTTTGGGTTGCAAGCGACTTTCAACAACTCCCCTCAGACCTTTCAAAACTCGGTTTCTAAGCATCAAAGGAGGATTGAGGAAGCTAAGGACATTGTGGAGAAGGAAATGGGCGAGGCTCAGTACAGGCAGCAAAAGGATTACAACCGGCATGCATCTGCTCAGCCACTGCAACTTGGGGATAGAGTCTGGCTCAGAAAGTTTCCTCGGTTACACAAGCTGGATTCTCTGTGGGAGATGGAGCATTACACTATTACGGCGATGCCATATCCTGACGCAGATGTTTATGAGGTGCAGAAGGAGGGGTTCCAGCCACAAGTAGTCCAACGAAATAGGATAAAACTGTGCATGAAGGACGACTTGCCTGAACCGCCTTTACCAGCTCCTTCAGAAGCAAGGCCAGCGAGAGAGTATGTTCCAGGAGAAGGAATCCACCCCACAATGGATGTTTCGCTGTTCTCCTCTCGTAAGCCTGCAATGTTCTTTGGGGTACAGTGTCCGGCCTGAACCCAACCGGCTTTGATCTCTTCTCCTGGCGCTGAGTGCCCTCCAGTGATAGTTCCAAGTACTCTCGTACCAGCTCCAAGCACTCCAGGACTCCCTTCACCAAGCCTCTTGGGTCACACCAGTCCAGCAGAAGATATGACTCCTATTTCCAGTCCTCAAGCGGGTCCCTCAGGGGTCGAAGTTTCCAGGTAGTTGTCTTTCGAGAGGTTCCTGAGAGTCAAGAGGTGGTGTTGCGTCGGTCTCAAAGGTCCACTCAGGGAAAATTACCTAGTACTACACACATAGTACCTCAAAAATAATCACTCAAGTGTACTTGCCTCACTTAAACTTAGTACACCAAACAAACAAAACAAATATCTCTCACTCAAGTAAATGTTTTGGGAATTGTAGCTCATTTTCCAATTCCTGCCACTGTTATGTACACTAACTCTTCTTTCTCCTAAGTGTGCGGAATGCCCTGCCTGGCCAGTAGGTGCTCTTGCGAGCTAAAAATAATGCACGTAAATTGAAGGTACCCTAGGTTTAAGGTTTATCTGTGGTGTTCTAGGGATAAGAGCGTGTAGCCAATGAACCCTAGGAGCCAGTTTTATTGGTAGACAGCCTCAGGCAAGCCAGTAAAGTTTCCAGTGTACTAAACAGGTAGCTAACATGGCAAAAATGTATAGTGAGATTTAAATTGTCTAGTAAGCTTAGAAAAAATGTTAAGTAGGATGTAACTCATGTGAATAATATCATCCTGTTACTAAATTCATGAACCAACCAATCCTGTTCATGAGTTTACCCAACCAAATGTGTGTACCTAAAAAGGAAAAAATGTTAAGTAGGGTTATAATGTTGTTACCCGACCTTCACTTCGTCTCTCTGTCTTAGGGGACAGACGTGAAGGCCGACTTATTTTAAGTAAGGGGGTTTGTGGTGTCCCGATACTGTATTTCATACCGTACCCAGTGTAGAGGTCCCCAAAGTCAGTAACTGTGCTCAGGTAGGGTCCCTCAGGTGGGACAGCCCCTAGTCACCTCTTCTCTACTCTAATTCTCTAATGTTAATATATGTGTATATTTAGTAATAATGTATATAATGTACTTACCTTGTTTAGCGTGGTAGGACCTTCGGACATGTGACCATGTTAATATCCTCTATGATATGTTGGAGGACCTTTGGAGGTCATTGGGTCACATGTTACCCACAATCCTTTGTAATGGTGATTGACACAAGTAATGGACCAATTAGCACTAGTCCAGCCCCTGGCCATATAAGGGAGCTGTAGCCAATTATCGCTCTTTTGGGTTGCTGCTCTCGTGGATGCCGGACTAGCAGGACAGATCTGCGCAACTTTCAAAGCTGCGCTAGGCCTGAAAACCTACTGGCCTCAGCTGAACTAAAAACGTGAGTTCTAAACTACCCCCGCTAAAGCTAGCGTGACTACTGGACCGCAACTAAATCCCCTAAATCCAGTAGAACAGCGCACAATACCTTAAAGACTCTAAATTGCTAAAGTCCCAAACTTTGTCAATCTCCAAAGAAAGCAGTTGTATGCATAGAGACTGTTCCGTTTATGAAGCTTGCAGAAAATCCTCAGTACAAGTTAAACTTGTTTCAGAAAACTTTCTGGTTGTGGACATTCTATTATTATCTACCTCCCTATCACTCTTGGGACGGGTGGCGGTAGGACAAGCATTACTGAGGAGCCCTCACCCTGGCATCACGAATAGCAAGGGTTAACAAACACCCTTTAATCACCGCACAGCTACACTCCCGATACCCTACAACCAGGCCCGGACTGGCCATTGGGCAGGGCCGTCCTGTTGGCCGTCTGTCTCGGAGCAATGTTTAACTTTATTTTTTGTGTGCGGCTCCGGCTGCTCTGCCCCCCTTTTCTGTCTGCTCTGGCCCCCTTGTCTGGCAGCTCTGCCCTGCTTCTCCGGCCGCCCTGCCCTACTTCTCTGACCGCGCACACTTCCCCCTTCCTCCGGCCGCACTTTACACCTCCCCATCCCACACAATGCTGCGCTAACGGCAGACGCAGGGGCTGCTGGGAATGGACGTGCCCCGCGCGTCTGCTTCCACCCCCTGAGATGGCCCTGCCAACAACTCTTGATGCCGAATGGCCATACCTCGGCATGAGGAAGAAGTGGAGGCCGATGCAAAGCACACCTTAGCAGATTGGAGTCAGCGTGCCCTGCAGGTCAGGAGAGTGTGCGGTAAGGTGACTCAGAGGGGAAGGGGAAAGGAAGAGGGGTTGGATGTATGTATGATGTGTATTACATATGTATTATGTATGTATATATTATGTATGCATGATGTATTATATATGTATGATGTGTGTGTATGCAGGGCCGCCATCAAGGGGGTACAGCCCATACACTTGTATAGGGCCCGGAGCTTCAGGGGGCCCGAATGTCCCTGGACTTTTTTTATTTTTTTTTATGGCTTGTCACCCCCCTGATAGCGGCCCTGCTTGTCAGTGAGTGACTGTTACTGTCACTCACTGACCGCTGGGTGCCCGCAAGGACTATGACCGGGCCTCATAGTCCCGGGGGCCCGCACATTTATTTCTAGGGCGCGGGCCCCTTAAGAATTATGGCAGAGCCGGACAGGCCAAGGGCTGATTGGAGTACAGACGTCACGTGCCCCGCACAGGCACGCACGTCTTCTCCAATCACCTGACCTGTCCATGTCCCTGCGCGATCTCCTTCATCCTCCCCGTCCAGCACCAGGAGGAGCAGAAGCCTCACATGGTTTCTCCAATCCCTGGCAAGGTAGGTGAACTTGCGCGGGGGGATGGAGTTGGTGTTATGGGTTATGAGTGGTGCCGAGGGGGGGTGATGAGTGGTGCAGGGGGGGGGGGTGATGGGTGGTGCAGGGTGGGTGATGAGTGGTGCATGGGGGGGTGATGAGTGGTGCAGGGGGGTGATGGGTGGTGCAGGGGGGGTGATGAGCGGTGCGGGGGGGGGGGGGGGTGATGAGTGGTGCATGGGGGGGTGATGAGTGGTGCATGGGGGGGTGATGAGTGGTGCAGGGGGGTGATGGGTGGTGCAGGGGGGGTGATGAGCGGTGCGGGGGGGGGTGATGAGTGGTGCAGGGGGGTGATGAGTGGTGCAGGGGGGGGTGAGTGGTGCAGGGGGGATAGGTGATGAGTGGTGCAGGGGGGATAGGTGATGAGTGGTGCAGGGGGGTGATGAGTGGTGGTGGGGCCCTGTGATTTCTAACTACACCCCTGCGCATGGCCGCTGCGCATTGATGCAGCATTGGGGGCAACGGCAAACAGCAGAAAGGAGCGTACAACATCTATATAGTGGCAAATTGTGCCCCGGCCCATATAATTGTTGTAGGCCCCTCTTTGCTAATAGTTTCCCCCCCATATAGTTGTAGGCCTCTCTGAGAGGGGCCCAGGCTTACCACAACTATGTGGGCAACTATTAACAGAGGGGCCTACCACAACTATAGGGGCAACTATTAACAGAGGGGCCTACCACAACTATATGAAGTCCCCTATATAGTTTGGGTAGGCCCCACTGTTAATAGTTGCTTCCATATAGTTTGGGTAGGCCCCTCTGTTAAAGGAGTAGTCTGGTGAAAAATAACTTATCCCCTATCCAAGGAACGGGGGGGTCCCAGGCCTTGAGCTGTGTGTGTGTGTTATGTATGTATGATGTGTGTATGGATATCTATATATATATATATATATATATATATATATATATATATATATTATGTATCAGAATAAAGGAAAAAAGAAAGTTACCTCCAGCTCTTTCAATGAAAACAGTGCTTGTAATAGGGCTGGGCGGTATGCCCAAAAATGTGTATCATGGTATTTTTTTTACTTATGGCGGTTCCACGGCATATAACAGTATTTCTTTCACCCCCCTCCCCCAAATCATGTGACCCGCGAGTGCTCTTCTGCTCCCCAACCCCACCAGATCATGTTACCCGCCAGCGTTGTTCTGCTCCCCCCACCAAATCATGTGACCCGCCTGCGCTGTTCTGCTCCCCCCCAATTAATTATCAGACCAACGCGGTACTACTCACATATGTAAAGCACTGCCCTCCTCCTCTTTGTTGTGGGCCGACATCGACGCTGGAACTCTATACTGTACACCAGTGGTCTCCAACCTGTGGACCTCCAGATGTTGCAAAACTACAACTCCTAGCATGCCTGGACAACCAACGCTGTCCGGGCATGCTGGGAGTTGTAGTTTTGCAACAGCAGGAGGTCTGCAGGTTTGAGACCACTGCTGTACGCTGTATCCCTATGCCCGGGCTGCAAAAGATAAAGAAAATAAACTTTAACTTACCTACGTCGGCCTCACGCTGGGGACTGGAACGTCGGACAGCCGTCAGCCTATCACCGGCCGGAGCGATGTCCCGCCCTGGCCGGTGATAGGCTGAGCCCTCTGTCATGTAAGAAGCCGTCCAGAGATCCTTACATGACAGTGGGCTCAGCCTATCACTGGCCGGGGCGGGACTTCGCTGCGGCCAGTGATAGGCTGACGGCTCTCAAACGTTCCAGTCCCCAGTGTAAGGCCGACGTAGGTAAGTTAAAGTTTATTTTCTTTATCTTTTGCAGCCCTGGCATAGGGATACAGCGTACAGCAGTGGTCTCAAACCTGCGGACCTCCTGCTGTTGCAAAACTACAACTCCCAACATGCCCGGACAGCGTTGGCTGTCCGGGCATGCTGGGAGTTGCAGTTTTGCAACATCTGGAGGTCCGCAGGGTGGAGACCACTGGCGTACAGTATAGAGTTCCATCGCCAGCAGCCCCCAACAAAGAGGAGGAGGGCAGTGCTTGCGGGTGACATATGTGAGTAGTACCCCGCTGGGCTAATAATTAATTGGGGGGGAGCAGAACAGAGCAGGCGGGTCACGTATGATTAGTTCCCCGATGTGGGGACAGCGCAGCGCTGGGCTGATAATTCATTCCCAAGGGGGAGGGGCCCAATCGGTATTGTGGTATGGGAAAAATTCATATTGTGCAGCCCAAAAATTTCGGTATTCGGTATGAACCGGTATACCGCCCAGCCCTAGCTTGTGATATTAAAATATCAAACATTTAATCTGTAAACATTAAAAATAAAAAAGGTGGACATCAATCATAAAAGAGAAACGTAACTCCAGAACATTTCGAGCTACATCTAGCCATGATGAAGAGCTAAATGTAGCTCGAAATGTGTTGGATTTTCGCTTCTCTTTTATGATTGTCATCCACCTTTTTTATTTTTAATGCATACAGATTAAAAGTTTGATGTTTTAATACTACAAGCACTGTTTTCCTTGGATGAGCTGGAGGCAACTTTCTTTTTTCCTTTGTTCTGATACACGGGACATGACCCGCTCTCCACAGTCCTTGCTCTTCTACCAGCAAATATACTCAAAACTACTACAGCACCGACCTAGCATACAACCTGGTAGCTGAAATTACACTTTTTTTTCTCTTTTTTATGTATTGTTTGTGTTATGTGTTATGTATGTATTATGTATGATGTGTGTATGTATGTATGATATGTGTATGTATTATATGTGTGAAAGATGTATATGTGATATGTGATAGATATGTGAGTATGTATGTTGTGTGTATGCATGTAAGATGTGTGTGTATGTATAATAGATCTGTGTATGATAGATTTGTGTGTATATGTATGATAGATGAGTGTATGATGTGTGTATATAAAACAGATGTACGTATGTATGATAGATGTGTATACAATAGATGTGTGTACGTATGTATGACAGATGTGTATATAATACACACATCTATCAAACTTACACATCAAATATCATACATACTCCGATCATATACAAATCTATTTTAATCAGGGGTCTGGGGAAAGGTGACAGAGGAGCTTGGAGAGGACTTAGTTAGGTGTGGCGAGAGGGGGGTACAGAGAAGTCTGGCAGTGATTTGGGTTGTGGGTGGGGAGTGTAACAGAGGAGCTGGGTATGTTCACATGGCGGAATGTCCATGTGCAATTCTGCAGGAGTATTCCGCACGGACATTCCGCTGCAGCAGAGTTTCATTGCTCTCAATGGGAGTCTGCTGCACTGTGCACACTGTGGAATCTACTCGGCAGATGTTTCTGCTGCAGAAATCCCTATTCTTTTGCGAATATTGCTTAGAAATGCATTGCCATCTACGGGTGCATTTCTGAGCAGTCCTAGTGCCTGCCAGATTATTCAAATGTGCGGAATTTGCTGACATTCCACACAAATTACATGGCCTCAGGAGTCAAGGGGTAGGGGCAGAGGGGTCTAGAAGAGGTGGAGAAAGGGGTCTAGAGGAGAGGATCAAGGAGGACAGAGAGGTCTTGAGGAGGAGGATGGAAGAAGACAGAGGGCTCTGGAGAAGGAAGATGGAGGGGGACAGAGGAGTATATAGGAGGAGGAAGATGGAGGGGGACAGAGGGGTCTGGAGGAGGAGAATAGATGGGTCTGAAGGAGGATAGAGGAGAACAGAGGGGTCTGGAGGATGAGAACAGAGGGGTCTGGAGGAGGTGGATAGAGGAGGACAGAGGGGTCTGGAGGAGGAGGATGGAGAAGGAAAGAGTGGTCTGCAGGAGGAGGACAGAGGGGTCTGGAGGAGGAGGAGGAGAGAGGGGTCTGGAGGAGAATGGAGGAGGACTGAGGGGTCTGGAGGAGGAGGAGGAGGCACTAGACTCCAACAAAATGGCCGCCGTGGCACCGAGAGCTTTGGTGGGGGGGGGGGGGGGGGTCTCTGGATCACTTGCGCCGGGATGTCCCGCGCTAACTTGTAGCTCCCCTGTACTGTTCGCCTCCCCCCTTACTTTACATGCGCACTTCCTCCACACAGCACCGTGTGCGCAACCCCTTACTCCAGAGTATAAGTCACAGTACATAAATAAAGTTCATTTTCTGGGGAGTACACTTTCACTAATGGCGACTGTAATAGGCGCACACCCGTATCCTGTTCGTGCAACGCCAAAAAGGCTCTGTGGTAGCCCTTGGGGGGGGGTGTTGGTAGTGGGGGTATTGTTTCGGTAGATGAGGGGTTAATGTTAATCCTATAGTTTGTGACGCCAAGCTGAGGTCTAGTATGCTGAGGTAATCCTCCGGCCTATCGCCGCCCTTCCCAGAAATGACAGGTGCATGAAATGAAATGACTGAAGGTCCACAAGGTACTTGAACAAACTTTAGTTAAGTGCTTGCAGTACATCCAATGAACAATGACAGTCTCAGGAATACAGTCTTCATATATCTCAATGACTGACAACTGTTGCGGACCTTGAGTGATGTTAAAAGTCTCTGAATTTAGGGTAATTATTGCAGATCCGTCCGGATTTAGGGGATAGATAAGGTCCGGGGATCTTGCAGAGTGCGTGGGGATTGATACACTCAGAATTTAGAAGTTATCGGCCGTCGCCGCAAGGTTCAGGTCTAGACTCACAGATCTCAGCAGCGCAGATGCTTCTTGCTTGCTTGAACAGGAACAAGAGCCCAAGAGAGCGAGAAGATGGCCGCCGCTCCCTTATATGGGCAGGGAGCGGGGCTAATCTGATTGGTCCCAACATCCGTCATTCACTGTTACAATGAGTGATGGGATTGGCTACGTCACAAGGACCTCCAAAGGTCCTAAAGCAGAAATACCATAGAGTTCACTTAACCACGTGACCCGCAGGTCCTGCTATGCGATAGACAGGTAATTAACTATTTATTGGGCATTTATATAATATTTACATGCTTCCTAAGTAAGCTATGGGAGCAATAACTATCTGGATGAGAGGTGACTAGGGGTGAACTAGACAATGGGAACCCCGACGTCCTAGGGACTCTGGCTAAGGGGACCCACACACGCAGGTACCGGATAGGATACGGTACCGGGACACCACACTTGGAACCCTGAGTCCTTGTGTGCTACCTTTAAAAAAGGACTTTCCTCTAGAATCAAGCATGCTCTCGCTGCACGAGATTCTCTGATTAACCGGAGCGAGCTTATCAATTTAGCCACTTGACTTTACGAGTGTTTTGCCGAGAGGCAGGAAGAACTTCCTTTGGAAAAAGAACCTGCCCGAACATGGCATTTACCTCGTCTGGCACCCGTGTACCACCATCCACCCCTAGTGTCTTCTTTGCCTCTTGCCGAAGAGGCTATGGAAGTGGACTGTTTTCACTTAACGCAGCGGGAAAGATCCCGTCGATGCTATCGCCACTGTCGTACACATATCAGATGCAGGGGCAGCCGTCACACCCGAGCCTTAGAACTTTGCCACATAAGAAGTTACCAGTGTGATAAGTGGCTAATGGTAGGTGGTGGCCATGTTAGAGATTTTGCATTGGGCTCCATGTTTCCCCTCTGGCAATCATTTGGCTTGTTCACACGGATCTGGTTTGACCAGTCTGTAATTCTGAGCATTGCTGCGAAAATATTTATTCTTTTCTAGTTACCAGTTTAAGGGAGTTTCCAAAATGTACATTTCCAAAGAAACGAAACTTAAGTCCATGCTCAGCTGTCACAAGAATGAAACAAAAACTGACCTACAGAGAATACATTCTTGCTACACATCCTTTTAACCTCTTCATGATGAGGAAAACTTGAGGTCATTTAAAAAAAAAAAACTTTTGACATGTCACAGATGTCATGTGACATGTCAAACATTATGATTAGTAAGGGTCAGGGTCTGTAAAAAAGCTAGGGAGAGGAGCTGACCCCAACCGACCCAGCACCTAAAAACACTGAACTATCCTCCTCCTTTTTGTGCCAACTTGGGATCTCTGTCTGTAATACCCAGTCCAACTTGGCTCCAGCCTCCACTCACCTTTAACCCCTTAAGGACCCAGCCATTTTACACTTTAGGACCCGGCCATTATTTGCTCATCTGACCACTGTCACTTTAAACATTAATAACTCTGGAATGCTTTTAGTTATCATTCTGATTCCGAGATTGTTTTTTCGTGGCATATTCTACTTTAACATAGTGGTACAATTTTGTGGTATCTTGCATCCTTTCTTGGTTAAAAATCCCAAAATTAGATTAAAAATTAGAAAATTTTGCATTTTTCTAACTTTGAAGCTTTCTGCTTGTAAGGAAATTGATATTCCAAATAATTTTTTTTTTCACATATACAATATGTCCACTTTATGTTTGCATCATAAAATTTACGTGTTTTTACTTTTGGAAGACACCAGAGGGCTTCAAAGTTCAGCAGCAATTTTCCAATTTTTCACAAAATTTCCAAAGTCACAATTTTTCAGGGACCAGTTCAGGTTTGAAGTGGATTTGAAGGGTCTTCATATTAGAAATACCTCACAAATGACCCCATTATAAAAACTGCACCCCCCAAAGTATTGAAAATGACATCCAGTCAGCGTTTTAACCCTTTAGGTGTTTCACAGGAATAGCAGCAAAGTGAAGGAGAAAATTCACAATCTCCATTTTTTACACTATCATGTTCTTGTAGACCCAATTTTTGAATTTTTACAAGGGGTAAAAGGAGAAAATTTATACTTATATTTGTAGCCCAATTTCTCTTGAGTAAGCACATACCTCATATGTCTATGTAAAGTGTTCGGCGGGCGCAGTAGAGGGCTCAGAAGCGAAGGAGCGACAAGGGGATTTTGGAGAGTACGTTTTTTTTAAATGGTTTTTGGGGGGCATGTTGCCTTTAGGAAGCCCCTATGGTGCCAGAACAGCAAAAAAAAAACACATGGCATACCATTTTGGAAACTAGACCCCTTGAGGTACGTAACAAGGAATAAAGTGAGCCTTAATACCCCATAGGTGTTTCACGACTTTTGCATATGTAAAAAAATAAAAATAAAATTTCACTAAAATGTGTGTTTCCCCCCAAATTTCACATTTTTGCAAGGTTTAATAGCAGAAAATACCCCCCAAAAATTGTAACCCCATCTCTTCTGAGTATGAAGGTACCCCATAAGCTGACCTGAAGTGTACTATGGGTGAACTACAATGCTCAGAAGAGAAGGAGTCATATTTGGCTTTTTGAGAGCAAATTTTGCTCGGGGGCATGTCGCATTTAGGAAGCCCCTATGGTGCCAGAACAGCAAAAAAAAAAAAACACATGGCATACCATTTTGGAAACTAGACCCCTTGAGAAACGTAACAAGAGATAAAGTGAGCCTTAATACCCCACAGGGGTTTCACGACTTTTGCATACGTAAAAAAATAAATCACTAAAAGGTGTGTTTCCCCCCAAAATTTCACATTTTTGCAAGGGTTAATAGCAGAAAATCCCCCCGAAATTTGTAACCCCATCTCTTCTGAGTATGGAGGTACCCCATAAGTTGACCTGAAGTGCACTACGGGCGAACTACAATGCTCAGAAGAGAAGGAGTCATATTTGGCTTTTTGAGAGCAAATTTTGCTCGGGGGGCATGTCGCATTTAGGAAGCCCATATGGTGCCAGGACAGCAAAATAACCCCCACATGGCATACCATTTTGGAAACTAGACCCCTTGAGGAACGTAACAAGGCATAAAGTGAGCATTTACTCCCCCCCCCCCCCACTGGTGTTTGTCAGATCTTTGGAACAGTGGGCTGTACAAAATTTTTAATTTGTACAGCCCACTGTTCCAAAGATCTGTCAGATACCTGTGGGGTGTAAATTCTCACTGCACCCCTCATTACATTCCGTGAGGGGTGTAGTTTCCGAAATAGGGTCACATGTGGGGTTTTGTTTTTTTTGCGTTTGTCAAAACCGCTGTAACAATCAGCCACCCCTGTGCAAATCACCTCAAATGTACATGGCGCACTCTCCCTTCTGGGCCTTGTTGTGCGCCCCCAGAGCACTTTGCGCCCACATATGGGGTATGTCCGTAGTCGGGAGAAATTGCATTACAAATTTTGGGGGGCTTTTTTCCCCTTTACCTCTTGTCAAAATGAAAAGTATAGGGCAACACCAGCATGTTAGTGTAAAAAAATATTTTTTTTACACTAACATGCTGGTGTAGACCCCAACTTCACCTTTTCATAAGAGGTGAAAGGAGAAAAAGACCCCCAAAATTTGTTAGACAATTTCTCCCGAGTACGGCGATACCCCATATGTGACCCTATACTGTTGCCTTGAAATACGACAGGGCTCCGAAGTGAGAGCGCCATGCACATTTAAGGCATGAATTAGGGATTTGCATAGGGGTGGACATAGGGGTATTCTACGCCAGTGATTCCCAAACAGGGTGCCTCCAGCTGTTGCAAAACTCCCAGCATGCTTGGACAGTCAACGGCTGTCCGGCAATACTGGGAGTTGTTGTTTTGCAACAGCTGGAGGCTCCATTTTGGAAAGAGTGGTGTACCAGACGTTTTTCATTTTTATTGGGGAGGGGGGCTGTGTAGGGGTATGTGTATGTAGTGTTTTTACCTTTTATTTTATGTTAGTGTAGTGTAGTGTTTTTAGGGTACAGTCACATGGGCGGGGGATTACAGCGAGTTTCCCGCTGCGAGTTTGAGCTGCCGCGCAAAATTTGCTGCATTGCTAACTTGCAGCCCTCACTGTAAGCCCCCTGCCCATGTGCATGTACCCTGTACATTCACAGGGGGTGGACCTCCAGCTGTTGCAAAACTACAACTCCCTGCATGCGCAGTCTATCAATGCATGCTGGTAGTTATAGTTTTGCAACAGCTGGAGGCACATGGGTTGGGAAACACTGAGTTAGGAAACAGACAATGTTTCCCAACCAGTGTGCCTCCAGCTGTTGCAAAACCACAACTCCCAAACATTCTCAGGCATGCTGGGAGTAGTAGTTCGGCAACATCTTTGGGGCAGATGTTGCCGAACTACAACTCCCAGCATGCTGGAGAACTACAGTTTGCAGACCACTAATACAGTGGTTCCCAATCTGTGCCCTTCCAGATGTTGCAAAACTACAACTCCCAGTATGCCAAAACTGTCCAGGCATGCTGGCAGTTTTAGTTCTGCAACATCTGAAGGGCCAGATGTTACAGAACTACAACTCCCAGCATGCCTGGACAGTAAGGGCATGCTAAGGATGTGTAGTTTTGCAACATCTGGAAGGGCACAGTGGTCCCAAAACTGTGGACCTCCAGAAGTTGCAAAACTGCAACTGCAACTGCTGAAGCATTTCAGCAGGCATCCGGTTCCGATCTCTGCCCGGCGCGCGGCAAGGACTGGAAAATGCCAGGACGTACGGGGACGTCCTTAAAGCCCAGGGTGCAGGGACGTCCCCGTACGTCCTGGGTCCTTAAGAGGTTAAAGGGGTACTCCGGTGGAAAACTTATTATTATTTTTTTTAAATCAACTGGTGCCAGAAAGTTAAACAGATTTGTAAATTACTTCTATTAAAAATTCTTAATCCTTCCAGTACTTATTAGCGGCTGTATACTACAAAGGAAATTATTTTCTATTTGGGATTTCTTTTCTGTCATGACCACAGTGCTCTCTTCTGAAACCTCTGTCCATTTTAGGAAATGTCCAGAGCAGCATATGTTTGCTATGGGAAATTTCTCCTGCTCTGGATAGTTCCTAAAATGGACAGCAGAGAGCACTGTAGTCGTGACACAAACAAAATCAAAAAAGAAAATAATTAGAAAATACAGCCGCTAATAAGTACTTGAAGGATACATTTTTTTTAAATAGAAGTATCTGTTTAACTTTCTGTCACCAGTTAATAAAAAATAAAAATAAAGTTTTCCACCAGAGTACCTTACCTTTCACCGCTTACATGATGGCACAGTCAGATACTGTATATAACTCATGTCTCTGACTGTGCCATCATATAGTGAGCAGTGAAAGGCAGGTAGAAATAGCAACTAGTCCATTCATAAGCCACACATTTTACCTTTTTTGCCCCCTGCTTGGGTGAGGCAGAGGCCTGTTAGATTAATTACAGAAATAGCACAGCAGCACAGAGTATTTCTGGAGGGAACTGTAGTGAGGCAGACTGTCTGAAATACTCTGTGCTGCTGGAAAGCCTACTCCATCTTCTACCTGCCTTCCATGGCCCCCTCCATGATGGCACAGTCAGAGATATAAGTTATATTTCACATACAACTTACATCTGAGACTGTGCCATCATGTAGGGAGCTGTGAAAGGCAGGTAGAAGATACATACAACTATACAATTCATAAGCCACCCACCTGGCCAGGCTAGCCTGTTTTTGGGTCCATGCAGACTTAGAAAGCCGGCAGAGAGATCAGGGCACTTCTTCGGCAGGATCAGGGCACTTCTTTGGCAGGGTTCTGTGCACTGAGGACAAGCAGGGCTCTGTACACCAAGGACAAGCAGGGCTCCGTACACTGAGGACAAGCAGGGCTCTGTACACCGAGGACAAGCAGGGCTCTGTACACCGAGGACAAGCAGGGCTCTGTGCACTGAGGACAAGCAGGGCTCTGTACACCGAGGACAAGCAGGGCTCTGTGCACTGAGGACAAGCAGGGCTCTTTACACTGAGGACAAGCAGGGCTCCGTACACTGAGGACAAGCAGGGCTCTTTACACTGAGGACAAGCAGGACTCCGTACACTGAGGACAAGCAGGGCGAGTGCACTGGTCTACGGCGGCAGCAGTGATCTCCGGTACTGACGAGCTTAGATGTGAAGTTCACGTGACCTAAGCGCCGCTTCCAGGTATTCACTGCGGTTCTCTTAAAGGGCCACCACTACAGTGGCTGTCTGGGAGCAGAATAACTGTAACAGCTCCGGGCCTGGCTCCGACATTGGAGCCACACAGACCCGTGCCGGGCCTAGCTATTTAAAAAAAAAATGTTTTAGATTTTATATGACAGGTGGCGGACAGCGGGCCCTTTTCCCGGCTGGGCCTTCGGACAATGTCTGAATGGACTTGCCAGTCAGTCCGCTACTCTTCGTGACGTCACGCCATGCCCCCTCCATTCATGTCTATAGGAGGGGGCGTGGCGGCTGTAGTCACCAGTCATCCGTCACAGAGCAGAGTTCGCTAACTGGGGTGCTGCAGCAAAAATCACAGGGGACCCCAGCGACGGAACCCCTTCAATTAGACATCTTATCCCCTATCCTTTGGATAGGGGATAAGATGTTTTCCGGTGGAGTGAATAATCAGGAGTTTCATGAAATGGATTTCTATAGCTGTGCTCAAGTCTATGGGCTGTCTCACACAGTCCAACCCCTACCTGATATGAGTGCCAATATACTAGATCAGAGCTCATTTACTGGTTCTAACATGGCTCAGTACTAGGTGGGAAGAGCAAGTGATTGTATGTGGCTCTTTACGCCTGTCAGTCGTTTTTCTCATTTCCCAATGTATAAAGGCAATGTGTGGTTGACAATTTTTTTTTAAACTTGTTAAAAGCACACGATCAGATGGCGAACAAGAATTTGCTTATTCATCAGCTGATCGCAGGCCCTGTTACACAGGGCAATTATGGGCCTGTTTGGCCAAAATTAGCCCAGTATGAAGCAGAGTGTCAGTGTGAGTGGTATAAAGCATGCTGCCACTAGACTCTTGAGCAGTATTAATGTGATGGATGAATCTGGGTTTGAAAAATTCCCTGAGAATACTACCTACCAATTGATTTAAAGCTATTTTTTAGTGTTTGATTAAGGCTTATTGATTACATATTAACCAATATACTTTTTTTCCACATATTTTGGTGGTATCCTGTAACATCTGCTCTCCGGCCAGACGCGCTGGCCGTGAGCGCTCTCTTGTCATGTCCTCGCACCCGCATGTGAATCCCAGCCCGTCACTCACCTCTTTGGCCTCCTAGGATGCGTGTAAGCCAGGGATCTTACATTTAAAGGGCTAGTACCCATTTAATAAAAGGGGTATTCCAGGAAAAAACTTTTTTTTATATACCAACTGGCTCCAGAAAGTTAAACAGATTTGTAAATGACTTCTATTAAAAAAATCTTAATCCTTTCAGTACTTATGACCTTCTGAAGTCAAGGTTGCTCTATTTTGTCTCTCTCTGATGACCCCTGTCTTGGGAAACGCCCAGTTTTGAAGAGGTTTGCTATGGGGATTTGCTTCTAAACTGGGCGTTTCCCAAGACAGGTGTCATCAGAGAGGACTTAGACAGAAAAGAACAACCTTAACTTCAGAAAGTCATAAGTACTGGAACGATTAAGATTTTTTAATAGAAGTAATTTACAAATCTGTTTAACTTTCTGGAGCCAGTTGATATATATAAAAAAAAGTTTTTTCCTGGATAACCCCTTTAACCCCTTCCCGACCTATGACATACCTGTACGTCATGGGTGGCAAGGTGTTCCCGACCCATGACATACAGGTACGTCATGGATATTACTGCCGCTACTCGCGGCATCCCGCAGCGCCCGGAAAGATGGTGGCTATCACTGATAGCCAGCCATCTTACCGTGCGACCACGGGGGGTTTCATCCCCCACCCCCCCCAGCGATCGCTGCTATCAGCTGGTCAAATCTGACTAGCTGATAGCAGCGTTTCGCTATGAAAATACTTAGCAGCGCGGTGTGTGAGTCCCGATCACGGGGATCGGGACACACACTGCTCTGCTAAGTGTCCCTGACCCGTCCCCCGGCGTCACTTACCCGTCGGAGCGGTGTCCCGAGCGGTCCCGGCGTCCTCCATGCGGTCCCGGCGTCCTCCATGCGGTCCTGGCTGCGCTGCGTCCCGGAGGTGAGTTTCCGGCAGCAGTGCGGCATCTTCATTGGCAGCAGTGAGATCGCCGTAAAGCGATCTCACTGCTGCCTCTGAGAGTTTCAAAACTGCAACTCCCAGCATGCCCAGACAGCCTTTGGCTTTCTGGGCATGCTGGGAGTTGTAGTTTTGCAACATCTGGAGGTCCACAGTTTGGAGACCACTGTATAATGGTCTCCAATCTGTGCTCTTCCAGATGTTGCAAAACTACAAATCTCAGCATGCTCAGTCTGTCCAGGCATGCTGGGAGTTGTAGTTCTCTAACATCTGGAAGAGCACAGATTGGAGACCATTATACAGTGGTCTCCAAACTGTGGACCTCCAGATGTTGCAAAACTACAACTCCCAGCATGCCCAGACTGCCCAGGCATGCTGGAAGTTGTAGTTCAGCAACATCTGATCCTTCAGATATTGCCGAACTACAACTTCCAGCATGCCTTGGCAGTCTGGGCATGCTGGGAGTTGTAGTTTTGCAACATCTGGAGGCACACTAGTTGGGAAACATTGTCCGTTTCCTACCTCAGTGCCTCCAGCTGTTGCAATTGTTGCAAAACTATAACTCCCAGCATGCACTGACAGACCATGCATGCTGGGAGTTGTAGTTTTGCAACAGCTGGAGGCACACTGGTTTGGAAACACTAAGTTTGGTTGCAAAACACTTGAAAGTTTATTACTTAACTTAGTGTTTCCAAACCAGTGTTCCTCCAGCTGTTGCAAAACTACAACTCCCAGCATGCACGGACAGCCAAAGGGCATGCTCGGAGTTTGCAACAGCTGGATGTTTGCCCCCTCCCCCCAATGTGAATGTACAGGGTACACTCACATGGGCGGAGGTTTACAGTGAGTGCTGCAAGTTTGAGATGGCGCAAATTTTGCGCTGCAGCTCAAACTTCCAGCGGCAAACTTGCTGTGAACCTCTGCCCATGTGACTGTACCCTAAAAACACTACACTACACTGACACTAACCTAAAATAAAAAGTAAAAAACACTACATATACACATACCCCTACACAGCCCCCCTCCCCCCAAAAAATGAAAAACGTCTGGTACGCTACTGTTTCCAAAACGGAGCCTCCAGCTGTTGCAAAATAATAACTCCCAGTATTGCCGGACAGCCATTGACTGTCCAGGCATGCTGGGAGTTTTGCAACAGCTGGAGGCACCCTGTTTGGGAATCACTGGCGTAGAATACCCCTATGTCCACCCCTATGCAAATCCCTAATTCAGGCCTCAAATGCGCATGGCGCTCTCTCACTTTGGAGCCCTGTCGTATTTCAGGGCAACAGTTTTGGGACACATATGGGGTATCGCCGTACTCGGGAGAAATTGCCTTACAAATTTTGGGGGGCTTTTTCTTCTTTAACCCCTTATGAAAAGGTGAAGTTGGGGTCTACACCAGCATGTTAGTGTAAAAAAATAAATTTTTTACACTGACATGCTGGTGTTGCCCTATACTTTTCATTTTCACAAGAGGTAAAAGGGAAAAAAGACCCTCTAAATTTGTAACGCAATTTCTCCTGAGTACGGAGATACCCCATTTGTGGGTGCAAAGTGCTCTGAGGGCGCACAACAAGGCCCAGAAGGGAGAGTGCACCATGTACATTTGAGGCGATTTGCACAGGGGTGGCTGATTGTTACAGCAGTTCTGACAAACGCAAAACAATAAATATCCATATGTGACCCCATTTTGGAAACTACACCCCTCACGTAATGTAATAAGGGGTGCAGTGAGCATTTACACCCCACTGGTGTATGACAGATTTTTGGAACAGTGGTCTGTGAAAATGAAAAATAAAATTTTTGATTTGCACAGTCCACCGTTTCAAATATCTGTCAAACGCCAGTGGGGTGTAAATGCTCACTGCACCCCTTATTACATTCCATGAGGGGTATAGTTTCCAAAATGGGGTCACATGTGGGGGGGTCCACTGTTCTGGCACCATAGGGGCTTCCTAAATGGGACATGCCCCCCAAAAACCCTTTCAGAAAAACTCACTCTCCAAAATCCCATTGTCGCTCCTTCCCTTCTGAGCCCTCTACTGCGCCCACCGAACATTTTACATACGCATATGAGGTATTTCCTTACTCGAGAGAAATTGGGTTACAAATTTTAGGGTGATTTCTCTCCTTTTACCCCTTGTAAAAATGAAAAAATTGGGTCTACAAGAAAATGCGAGTGTAAAAAATGAAGATTTAGAATTTTCTCCTTCACTTTGCTGCTATTCCTGTGAAACACCTAAAGGGTTAAAACACTTACTGAATGTCATTTTGAATACTTTGGGGGGTGCAGTTTTTATAATGGGGTCATTTATGGGGTATTTCTAATATGAAGATCCTTAAAATCCACTTCAAACCTGAACTGGTCCCTGAAAAATTAAGATTTTGAAAATCTTGAGAAAAATTGGAAAATTGCTGCGGAACTTTGAAGCCCTCTGGTGTCTTCCAAAAGTAAAAACTTGTCAATTTTTTAATGCAAACACAAAGTAGACATATTGTATATGTGAATCAATATGTAATTTATTTGGAATATCCATTTTCCTTTCAAGCAGAGACTTTCAAAGTTAGAAAAATGCTAAATTTTAAAAATTTTCATGAAATTTTTAGATTTTTTACCAAGAAAGGATACAAATATCAGTGAAATTTTACCGATAAAATAAAGTAGAATATGTCACGAAAAAACAATCTCGGAATCAGAATGATAAGTAAAAGCATTCCAAAGTTATTAATGTTTAAAGTGACAGTGGTCAGATTTTCAAAAAATGCCCAGGTCATGAAGGTGAAAATGGGCTGGGTCATGAAGGGGTTAAGTGTCTACACCTGCACCTTGTCTTTAAGTATCTGCTCCTCCCTTTGTTCCTGGCCGGATCTTTGTTGCCTTTTGCCCTAGTGAAAGCATACTGTGTTTCTGATATCCTTGTTCCGTTACCTGGCCCTGCACCTGTGCCGCCTGCCCTGACCTACTGCTACTTTGACCTCATCTTGCCAGTTTCCTTTTGTGCCACGCCACATCCCAGCAACCTGTGTGGACGAGTCGTGCCAGGGGTAGCAACCTGGGTGCCGCCTTGGCAGCAAAACCATCCTTGCTTTTTAACTTTGTCCAAAAAAATATGTATTAACCCCTTCCTGCAAAACAAGGTACATGTACGTGGTGATTAGGGATGACTTCCCGCAACATCACGTACATGTACCCGATGAGAATCAACTGTCACAGCGCAGCCGGGCGCTGTGACAGTTTATTGAGCTCGGCAGTGCTGCACAGCTGAGCCTCCCTGAAGCCGACCAGGGACCAATTGCAGTGGTCCCCGGTCAGCAATCGCTGCTATTGTTTCATCAGTACAGACGGACCAATAGCAGGGATCTGGTGCGGGTCACCTCCTTCCCCCTCTCCTCCTTCGCCTCATTGTGCGAAGCGATCTGTGGTGAGGGGGGCCCCATCGGAGGAGACCACCCGTGGGCACTCAGGATCAGAGCTCCGATCCTGGGTTAACCCTGTAGATGCTGCGGTCACTGAGACTGCATCATCCATTAGGGTAACAGAGGGAGGGAGCTCCCTCTGTCACTGATCAGCGCTCTGCAAAGTGGAAACAGAGCGCTGATGGTTGCCATGGCAACCGGGGGTCTTACACAGGCCTCTGTTGTCATGGAAACATGAGTGATCAGAGAAACATGAGTGACCTAAGGTAGGGACTGATCTATCCTATGCCAGTAAATACTGACAGACATAGGCATAATTCACTGGAGTACAGATGTGTACTTCATTGAATTATGTGTAAAATAGTAAAAAAAAATAAAAAAAAGTGTGAAAAAAGTGGGAAAAATTTTAAAAGTAAAAAATAAAAATGAAAAAATGTGAAAAATAAAAGAAAAAAATGTGAAAAAAATTATAAAATAAATTATATATGTGTATAATACACCCCTAATACATCAAAATGTCCCACATAAAAAGAGTCCTCACACAATTGAGTCAGTGAAAAAATAAAAAAGTTACAGCCCACAGAATGCGGCAACTTACAAACATGATTTGGTTTTTTTTAAATAGTTTTTATGCCTTAAATGAACTCAATTATAAAATAAAGTATATAAATTTGGTATTGCCGTAATCGTATCAACCTGCAGTGTAACTTTAACATGTAATTTATACCACAGGACGAATGACCTAAAAATAAGAATAAATAACAACCGTAGAATAGATTTTTTTAAATGTATACCACCTCATTAAAAATATAATAAAAAACGATCAGTGTCACAGGTTTGGGCTCAGAAGTGGCAGAGGAGGTTCAACACTGATAAATGTAAGGTAATGCACATGGAGAGGAAAAATCCGGGGTGGGAATATGTTTTAAATTGGAGCACACTTGGGACGACTGACGTGGAAAAGGATTTAGGAGACTTAGTTAATAGTAAATATAGCTGTAATGACCAGTGTCGGGCAGCTGCTGCCAAGGCTAATAAAATCATGGGGCGCATCAGTAGGGGCATAGATGCCCATGACAAGGAAATAATTCTACCTCTGTACAAATCACTAGTCAGACCACACATAGAATACTGTGTACAGTACTGGGCACCAGTGTACAAGAAAGATATAGTGGAGCTGGAGAGGGTTCAAAGACGGGCAACCAGAGTTATACGGGGAATGGGAGGACTACAGTACCCAGAAAGATTATCAGAATTAGGGTTATTTAGTTTAGAAAAAAGAAGGCTTAGGAGCGACCTAATAACTATGTATAAATATATCAGGGGACCGTACAGAGATCTCTCCCATGATCTATTTATACCCAGGACTGGAGCTATAACAAGAGGACATTCTCTACGTTTAGAGGAAAGAAGGTTTCTACACCAGCACTGATGGGGGTTCTTTACTGTAAGAGCAGTGAGACTGTGGAATTCTCTGCCAGAGGAGGTGGTCATGGTGAACTCTGTAAAAGAGTTCAAAAGGGGTCTGGACGCATTTTTGGAGAATAATAACATTACTGGTTATGTAAACTAGATTTATAGGGACGGAACGTTGATCCAGGGATTTATTCTGATGCCATATTTGGAGTCGGGAAGGAATTTTTACCTCTATTATGAGGGTTTTTTGCCTTCCTCTGGATCAACTAAGTAGGGACTCATTAGGGATATAGGTTGAACTCTATGGACTCTGGTCTTTTTTCAACCTTATGAACTATGTTACTATGTTACATGTACACCAGAATGGCACCAATGAAAGCGTCAACTTGTCTTCCAAAAATATTTTTGCCTCGCAAGGCCCCTGTAATTTTATATAATGCCAACAAAATATCCTTAACTAAAAGGATGCCCCAAAATCCACACAGCACTCCTTCATGTCTGAGGCCTGTGTGAGAGACACGTAGTGCACAAAGGCCACATTTGGGATATTTCTAAGTATGGCAGAATTCGGGGAATAAATCTTGAGTTTTATTTCTTTGTCAACACGTATTGTTTTACAGAAAAAAAAATTGATTAAAATGAAAAATCTACAAAAAAATGACATTTTAAAATTCCGCCTCCACATTGCTTTTATTTCTGTGAAATGCCTAAAGGGTTAATAAACTTCTTTAATGTAATTCTGACTACTTTAAGGAGTGCAGTTTATAAAATGAGGTTATTTAGGGGGGGTATCTAACATACAGGCCCCTCAATTCCACTTCAGAACTGAACTGGTCCCTGAAAAATCAGATTTTGTAATTTTCTTGAAAAACTGGAAAATTGCTACTTAAAGGAGAACTCCAGAATGTAAATATTGTCCCCCATACTGCCGGCAGTAAAAAAATTAAGATATACATACCTTCCTTTGCTCCCCCGGGGCCTCCGGTAACCGGCTCCAGTCTCCGCCACAATCAACTTCCTGGTTGCTGGTGGTCGGCGAGTCATACTGCACTCTGCCAATCACCGGCCGAAGTGAAGTCCCAACTCAGCCGGCGATAGGCTGAGCTGTAGTGTGAGAACGCTTCAAGACACAAAATTCTTCACTACACCGGCACCTGCTGCCAGGGCCGAAAATGTCACACTGCCGCTCAGCCTATCGCCGGCCGAGTCGGGACTTCGTTGCGGCCAGTTATTGGTTGAGCGCAGTAAGACTCGCCGACCACCAGCAACCAGGAAGAGGATCGTGGCGGAGACCGGAGACGGTTACCGGAGGCCCCGGGGGAGCGAAGGAAGGTATGTACATCTTTATTTTTATATTCTGGAGTTCTCCTTTAACTTATAAACCCTCTAACATTCTAAAAAAGTAAAAGAATGTTTATCAAATTATAGGAACATAAAGTAGGCATATTGTAGATGTGAATTAATCATTAAATCGGTGCGGCATGGCTATTTGTCCTACAAGCAGAAAATATCAAATCTAAAAAATGAAAAATTTTTTTTTTTACAAAAATCATTAAATATATCAAGCAAAAATTACCACTAATGTAAAGTACAATATGTCACGAAAAAACTATCTCAGAATCACTTTCATAAGTGAAAGCGTTCCAAAGATTTTGAAAATTTGCCTTGGTCATTAAGGTCAAAACAGGCTATTGAGTAAAAGGGTTAAAGGGGTTCTCCGGTGCTTACACATCTTATCCCCTATCCAAAGGATAGGGGATAAGATGCCTGATCACAGGAGTCCCGCAGCTGGGGACGCCCGTGATCATGCACACGGCACCCCATTTGTAATCAGTCCCCGGAGCGTGTTCGCTCCGGGTCTGATTACGGGCGAGTACAGGGTCGGCGGCGTGTGACGTCACGCCTCTGCCCCCGTGTGACGTCACGCTCCGCCCCTCAATGCAAGACTACGGGAGGGGGCGTGACAGCTCCGGGGACTGATTACAAATGGGGTGCCGCGTGCATGATCACGGGCGTCCCCAGCTGCGGGACTCCCGCAATCAGGCATCTTATCCCCTATCCTTTGGATAGGGGATAAGATGTGTAATCACCGGAGAACCCCTTTAAAATGTGTCTTTACTAAAGTAAATCTATCACCTAGATTTTTTGTTATGTTTATATTTTTTTATTTTTTTTTCTCATTAAAAGTTTTACTAATTTTTGAATAGAAACAAAGACACAAAACAAAAACCACAACATAACAGAGGTTCACAGACTGCTCAAGTATTGCTCAACAAGGTACAGCTCAGGTAGTACAGGAACCATAGCAAAATAGAGCAATAAATGTGCAATTAAACTAAACAGGGTGAATAGGATGTAGGCTAATGAGAGGGGAAAGCCCACCATGCATGAGTCATGGTGCCTACAGGATGTCCACAACACCATCAGGTCTCTGGAACTGTGGGTTACCAGTGGTGAAGCTGAGCGAGGACTCTATACCATCGTGGCATAACTTTATAATTGGTCTCCTGTGCTTTGCAGGCTGTAACTGATTTGTGAGTAAGGTAGAAACATTTTTGACACTGGGTGGTATTGAATTGTTTACGCAGTTCCTCCTCCCAGGCCGCACAAAATGGGGGCCGGTCGGTGGAAGAGCCAGAGAGCAGAAACCGATAGAGAAGACCAATAGTGTGTGGTGGGGCAGAGGAGTAAATCAAAGGTGTTCCTAAGAGGTCAAATTACAATATCATTTATGGCTCTGTTTAACTGACACATAGAAGTGTTGTAGTTGGTTGTATTCATACAAACCCCTAGTGCGAGGGGCTCCCTCAAAGCATAGAGAGGCAAAGGGTTTCAGGCCATTAGTAGCAAAAATGTGTGGATCGGAGAGAATTGGCCTTAGTTCCTCCCAGGAAACCCCAGGTGGTAAGTCCCGGGGGAAATCCTGTTGGTCAGTGACCGGGCAAAGATGGCCCGCTGGGTCGACCCAGGAGCTACGTGTAGCAGAGAGACATAAGGGTGAGAACGAATGACAGTTGCAAAAAGGAGGCTGGGGGTAGAGGCCACAACCAGGGGAGCACTGAAAAGGAGGGTGGATAAATATTGCGAGCAATCTGCACCCAAATTTTAGAAGCAGAGTCCAGTAGGCGGGCATGCATAGACGTCAAATAGTATAATTGGCAATTTGGCAGACCCACACCCCCTGCCTCCTTATAATGGAAAAGAATGCCCTGACTGATCCTAGGATGTCCAGAAGCCCAAACAAAGGTACTGAAGCATTGCTACATAGCACACCAGTAGAAGGAGGGGATGTGAATGGGGATAGTTTGGACCAGGTAAAGTAATTTAGGGAGAAGAGTCATTTTGAGAATGTTAATCCTACCGAACCAAGAAAATTCTTTTTGGTTCCAGAAGGACAAATAATCTGTGAAGTGGTGAAGGAGGGGTGTAAAGTTGCAGTTGAAAAACTGGGACAGATCAGATGGTATATTTTATACCCAGATAGGTGACAACTGAGCGAGGCCATGTAAATAGGAAATTCAACTTGAGAGTATCGACCACAGGTTGGGGCAGGGAGACATTTAGGACTTCGGACTTGAAAGTGTTTATTTAAAAATTTTACCAGACCCCAAAGCCGATATCTACGATAGCAAAAAAGGAAAGAGAGATGTGAGGATTGGTATTGTATATGAAAAGATCATTAGCCAAGGTCTAGCATTTATATGTGCACCCTCCCCACCGTGATGCCGTAGATATCCGGGTTGTGTCGAATCGACGCCAGGAGGTGTTCCATGATGAGGACATATAAAAGAGGGGACAGGGGGCACCCCTGTCGCATTCCATTATGAAAACGGAAAGGATGGGAAGGGGAACCGTAGATTTTTAGGCGAGCTGAGTGGGTCTGGTAGAGGGACATCATTTTCGATGTAAAGATTAGGCCCAGACCAATGTGATTAAGGGTGGCAGAGAGAGAAGACCAGGAAATTTGGTCAAATGCCTTTTCAGCATCCAATGAGAGAATCATAAGGGGGACATTCTGTTGCTTGGCATGGTGGACAATGTCCTAGGTTTTTCAAGGTGTTGATAAGGAGGACACTGCTTAGAAGTGATCTGTATAGAACACAAAGTCTCAGCTTTATATCAGGCTTCATGGCCAGACTATTAATATACATAGCAAAATAAAAAAATAAATCCACACAGATTCTGAAAGAGGAACTCTTATCCCCTCTACACAGGATGGGAGATAAGTGTCTGATCGCGCGGGGGAGGGGGAGTAGGTCTTCTCGGCTCTCTCCCTGCACAGAACAATCTCTCCGCTCCGCGCACGGATTACTGTCGACCATCACACGAAGCCGACATGCTCCTCTACGTATCTCTATGAGAGACCGCTTTGTGCAATGGTCAACAGTAATCTGTGCACGGAGCAGAGGTCGCTTCTTGCATAAAGAGAGCCGGGGTGCTGAGCAGGACATCATGGAGGTCCCAGTGGTCAGACCCCCCCCCCCCCCCAGGATTAGACACTTACTGTATCCCCTATGTACCGGAGTTCCCCATTAAAAACATGTTTATTAAAAATATGGTCATGTTCACACAATAGGTAATTTTCTAATGACACGTTACATTTAAACCTTGTCTGTTTATCCTAATTTTCAAATGTTAGTAAAAAGCTTATAGTAAAATATAAGGATGCCTACAAAAACAGGACATTGATTTGTGGTATTTTGTATGACAATTACATTTTAAAAAACACAGCCTGCTGTAGGTATGGTGTTGTTTTTTTTTCTATAGGTTTTCTTTTAGAGCTTTAAAAATTCCTGGAAAAGCACCACAAAAAACATGTTTTTAAATGCAGAACAAAAACATTGTGTTCACTCCAGTATATGGCTCATAAAACTACAACAAAAATGCAAAATGTATAAATCAAACCTAAACAAGGTTTTTTTGTTCACTTTCCTTGTGGAGTTATTTAGAATGTACTTTGTCCATTTCCTCCATAAATTCCCTGGTTATGTGTCATGTATGTTTGACGTAACACCACACAACTTTTTTTTAGCTCTGCGATGTTAACATATCTCTTAGCCTTTCAGCTCTAGGAAAAATGAACTTTGCTGATGTAAAAATGAAACAGAAACTTTTAGATACTTAATAAAAGGTGGAGATGTGCGGAAAAACTGCTGCAGTCCTGCTTCCTCTAACATCTGGTGAGTACATATGAGCAGCTCTTCTGTTTTCAATAGTCACAGAGATACATAGTGCTGAGTGTAGAGGCTTACTTTTTTTTTAAATGCACATGGGGTTTTCATTTTGGTGGTTGATCCGTAGGATAGGTTGGGGTCTGGCACTGATAAGGAAGCAGTTGTAGCCTGTAGAGATGAGGCACTTGCTGGAGCCCCACAACCTTTTCCTTCAGAAGATCAGGGGTTGAAACCTCGCCGATTAAATATCAGAGGGTACCTCTTATTTTGTTGTTATTGCAGGATTCCCTCTCCAACTTCCCTGAAACTCCATGGTAAAATAGACTTGCATTGTAAATGTAATGCAATGAAAGTCTATGGGACTATTTTCCGCTGCAAGTTTGAATAGAGGCCAGCTTTCTGTGACAGATTTTCATCAGCAGAATTTCCACTGCAGAGAACCCTTTGACTTCAATGGGGTTTGCAGAAGTTCTGCTGCCAAAAATCTGACGCAGAGAGCTTGCCTCCATTCAAGCTTATACACCCACAAAAGAAAACCAGTAATGAAAAATATACTTTATTTAACATATATGCAATTTGACATAAATTTAAAATATAAAAAAAGTATAAAATCAAGGCACCACAAGAGCAACTGCAGAAAAGTGGAGAAGGTACGGCAGATACATGGAGTCCAGGGAAAATGCACGTATAAGTGGAGATAAGACACAAGGAAACAACCACAGGACCAAAGTACACAGTAAATCAATTGATATAAAGCATAAAAGAGATTTGTTACAAAAGTATAAATGCCAAAGTTAGAACAAAAATACAAAAAGTAAGTAACATCCTGCCATGCACTGCCTACCTACCACCTCCAACCCCAACATACGTTTCGCTTGTGCTTCGTCAGGGGGCGTGTAAAATTTACGATTTTAAATGTATGTCAAATTGCATATATGTTAAATAAAGTATATTTTTCATTACTGGTTTTCTTTTGTGGGTGTATATGTATTTTTCACAAACCAGTGGTGGCTTTTCCTTTTCTGGCTAGGCCCCTTTCTTGTTGGAGATATAATACTCCATTCAAGCTTGCAGCAGGAAACATTCTGCAAGTTCCCAATAAAATTTGCCCATTTGAACGAGCCCTAAGAATCTTTTCACACGTGCATATTGTGCTGCAGATTCTTCCCTGCCCGAGTCCGCACACAGATCATTCTTTGTGCGGAGTATATACGGAATGCATAGCCATCTATGAAACAGCGCATCCCTGTGTGGTCCTAGGTACAAATAGATTATAAGATACATCTCTCTATTGGCCTTTAATATATATTTATACACAGTTATTATGGTTATTTAATTCAGAAAAGGGTGATCTAATGTTGATAATCTTTCTGAATACTGTAGACCACCCATTCCATGTATCACTTTTGGTGCTCAAAACTTGGCACAATATTCCATGTGTAGTAGTATCAGTAGTGATTTGTCGAGTGGTAGAACTGGTTTTGTTATAAGAATATATGCCCCTTTCAATGCATGCCATGATGTTATTTGCCTCAGCAGCAGCTGCCTGGCACTGATTTTGACGGTTAAATTTACTGTCAACAATGTGCATAACATATCGTCCCAAACATATGTACAGTATTTAACTGCCCTCACCCCCACCCTCTTGTCCATCAGTGCCTAGGACTCTTCTTTTGTTCTTCTCTCTATATATAAGCCGTTATTAAACACTCTGAATATAGAAGCAGGGCTGGTTGTGCTCCTTTACAGATTTTCCCTGCAGAGCTGCGCTTTTAGCGGGGAGTGCCACACTGTTTGGGGGGAGTGACTCTCTGCAGGCAATATGCTCTTATGTCCAAACCCTCCCTCTCAAAATGGTATGGCATCATTGTAATATACGAGAATTTTATTAGATGTGAATACACCTTTAATGCAGGAATGGATGGCCATCATAATACAGTGGTCCCTCAACATACGATGGTAATTCGTTCCAAACGACCCATCGTTTGTCGAATCCATCGTATGTTGAGGGATTCGTGCAATGTAAAAAGTGCATTTAATACTCACCTGTCCCCGCCGCTCCGGACCGCGTCCTCACAGCTCTGGATGCTGTCCCAGGGGCTCCCGATGCTGTCCCAGGGGCTCCCGATGCTGTCCTGCTGCTCCGGCATCTTCTTCAGGATCCTCCAGATTCTTCCGCATCTTCTCTGGTGTCCGGGCCTCGCTTTCTGGTGACGTTATTACGTTGCTGCGCTGGGACGGCGTGCGCACGACGTAATAACGACGCCGGAAAGCGAGGCCCGGACCCCGGAGAAGATGCAGAAGACACCGGAGGATCACGGAGTGGACCCGGAGCAGCGGGGATAGGTAAGTGAACCTGTCCGGGATGCTTAAACAGCAGCTTAAGCATTTTGCGCTGTCGAATAGCAGTTAATGCGATGGCCCCGACATATAAAAGCATCGTATGTCGATGCTGACATCGACATGCGATTGCCTCTGAGAGGCCATCGTATGTCGATTTGATCATATGTCGGGGCCATTGCATGTCGGGGGGTTACTGTACTTACTATAGTTGTGCTTCCCTACATTTGCCTGTATTCACATGGCAAATGCAGTGAATGTTAGAATTATATGTGAGAAGGATTTCCTAATGTATACCTCTGATGGATGCCTCCAAAGTGTACGTATTGGGGGGTATTTATCAATTTTGCCTGTTGACAGTTTGTTTTGACCCTTTTTTTTTTCACTTTGGTTTTCGTGGACATGCACCAAATTTATCATTTGGTGCAAGTTGTTAGTAATTTTGGCTGAAATGTTGAAATCAGCTGTTCACAGCGCCTTTTACACAGAACTTACCGCCACAGAGGATGCGTATTTTACCCCTGTAGAGCAGCCATTTCGGAGTCCCTCCTGCAGTATATCAGCAAGCGACATGAGATATTTTCTTTTGTGGGGTTTATAGCCACCATGTGAAATGGATTTTATTTTCAACTCGAGGCTAAGACTCCACTGAGATTTTTGCCCTGCGATTTTTGTGGCATAAAAACGCCAGAAAAACTGCCACAGTTTTTCCCTGCGTTTTGGCGTTTTTTCTAGCATTTTTTCTTGCATTTTTACCTTTGTGTGGAATTTGCCTTTGGCTAAGTTCCCACTTTGTTTTTTGTCCTGCGTTTTTAGGGATTAAAAAAAATCGCCTGAAAAAATGCCTGAAAAATCGCCAGTGCAATGTCCTGCATCTGGCGTTTTTTCTGGCGTTTTTCTGGCGTTTTTTCATTGGTGTGGAAATGGCATTTTTGTCACCTTTTGGCGTTTTTTTTTTGTTACCCAAAATTTTTTGGGTACCAAAAAAAAAAGGATGCTGCAGTGATGGAAAACATTTTATTAAACGAAATGTATATATTTTACAACAAACTTTTTATTATTTTTTAATAAAGTGTGTGTGTTTCACTTTTTTTTTCTCTATTTTTTAAATATTTTAGGTAGTACTACTACTCCATGCTGGGAGTAGTAGTACCTGTAGTAATAGACAGATCGCCCCGGGTCTCAGTCCTGAAACCCGATGCGATCGTCCATTATATAGCACAGATGCCGCTGTATACAGCGCTCACATCACTGCACTATAATTCGGCCAGTGATGTGAATATAACATAATTCATTCATATTTCCTACCCAGAGCTGTGATTGGCCGGATGGTTACAGCCAATCACAGCTCTGAGGAAAATATGAATGAGTGGCCGGCCCGGAGTATAGTGCAGAGCAGGGATGTGAGCGATGTATACAGTCGCTCCATCTCTGCTATAGACAGGATGATCAGAGTGGGTGTCAGTAGTGACATCTACTGTGATGTGTCCTTAAGAAGGCACTACTACTCCCAACATGGAGCACACTCTGCTCCATGCTGGGAGCTGTAGTATCTGCATTAATAAACAGATCGCAGCGAGTGTAACTTCCGACACCCGCCGCGATCTGTCTATTAATGCAGTTACTACAGCTCCCAGCATGAGGCAGTGTGTGCTCCATGTTGAGAGTAGTAGTACCTGCAGTTATGGAAAGATCACAGCGGGTATCACTCCTGACACCCGCTGTGATCCTCCTGTATAATGAATAGATGCAGTGGCCGCTCTCCTATGGTCCCCTGCACGGCCGTATATATACACATATTCCTATTTCTCACAGAGAGCTGTGATTGGCTGGAACCATCTGGGAGGAAATATGAATAGGTGTATATATATGGCAGTGCAGGGGACCATAGAAGAGCGTCCGGCTGCATCTATACATCATACAGGAGGATCGCAGCGGGCGATCTGTCTATTAGTACAGGTACTACTACTCCCATCATGGAACAGTGTGTTCCATGTTGGGAGTAGTAGTACTACCTAAAAAATGTACAAAAAAAAAAAGTGAAAAACACACACACTAAATTTTTTATTATTGTCGGCTACAATTTTAGTGCTTTACCCGCTCACATAAATTGATCCCTGTTTAAAAATTGGAATTTGCCTTTGTTTACATTTTCTGATGTTGCTAAGTGTGTTTTCCATGTGCAAAATTTCTTGGGGGTGAATTGCCCCCCAAAAAAACCTAAAGGCGCAAAATTGCGCCAATCGATCGATTGGCGCAAATGATGAATTACTGACTAAAGTTAAAATCACACACAGGACCGTGTGATTTTAAGAAAGTTGTAAAAATGACAGTGGAGAGAATGCACCAAACTTTGGCGCAAAAATACACTGCGCCAAAGCATTGCAACAAAGTTACGTGAAAAAAAAACACATAAATCCTCTGATAAATACCCCCCATTGTCCATAGGCTCTGTTAAAAAAAATATTACAATGGACGGTATAAGCTTTGTTTTATTGGATATGTCTGTATAGTTAACAGCATAAGTGCAACTAAACTGTAATTGTCTCTGAAAATAAACAGAAAAAACCAAACATATGTGAAAATGCAACAAGTAACACAAATCATTGTTTAACCATACGCTGATTTTCTTTCTTGTGCTTTGTTTCTATTTGTGTAATTAGGTTTATTTTATGTATTTTAGCTCCTGGAAAAGAAAGATTATTACTGAGGTAACAATCATCCTTCTAACAGAACCCAAGGTAAACTACAAAACTACAGTGAAGTATTTACATGTCCAGTCACAATACAAATCTGACATACAGTATGTATAATATGTCAGCTGTAATGAGAAATCCTATATTTATGTACTTTGCAATGTTGTGTGACCTAATTTTGGTCTATGTAATTCAGCTGTAAATTTGTTATTGAAACATGACTGATCATTGTATAGGTCCATGCTACCTACCACTCACTATATCACCTTTCTTTATTATAGTAATCATGGCCTACAGTGAAGATATCTGGAGAGAGGAGTCTTTGCCTGGATTTCAGGAAGTGGTTCTTTTCAGCGATAATCAGCCAATTGAAGGGAAGATCTATGTAATGTACCACGGCACCACATATACTGCAGCTCAACAAATCATTAAAACTGGATTCAAGCAATCAGAAAATGGAATGCTGGGAAGAGGGGTGTATGTCAGTAGAGACCAAAAGAAAGCTCTTGGATACCCTCTGGATGACAAAACAGATCAGGTTGTCTTGAAGCTTAGAGTCAATGTTGGTAAGGTAAAGAAGATTGATCGCCAACGACACCCTATGCAAAAGACATGGCATGAACATGGCTACGATACCGCCTGGGTGCCATCTTATTGTGGAATGGTTAAAAGTGGGCTGGAAGAGGATTGTGTTTGGGATCCCAAAAGAATAAAGGTGGTGGGCATTGCTTCAGGCTCGCCCCAACATCAGCAGAATCTAAATAGGTTGTTGTAGATGTACACAATAAAGGCACAATCATTAAATGTTTTATCTGCCAAAAAATAAATAATTATTTCACTATAAATCAGTTATTTTTCTTATGCATCTTTGTTGAATGTAATGCTCAATTTATTATTAAGGACCCTTTACTGCCCCAGCTGTCGGTGCCCACATGGCATCATTGGAGGTACAACTCATAGTGTATACAGTGGTGCTTAAAGTTTGTGAACCCTTATGAATTTTGTGCAGCATAATATATGACAATGAAAATTAAGATCTTTTTATGGTCCTTTAGAATATATATATATATATATATATATATATATATATACATACACACACACACACACACACACACACACACTGTATATGGAATCTGTCACACTAGGTCAAACCAATGTTTTTACCTTAGTGTGATTTGCTATAAATGGCAGCCCCATCTGTGTGATGATCTCTACACTCCGCTAAGTGCATTGGTGTCAAGGGTGGACGGCCAGGCAGGGTTAGCAACACTTAAGAAGATGGTACCAAATTAACAAACAATGAGTTAACCATGGACAAGCCAAGAGGGGAGTGCAATACAAGAACAGAACCAGAATCAGAGTCAAAACAGGCAAGGGCAAATATCAGTATGCAGGTGACAGGTCCAATTCAGCAGTGGGTAGTCAAGAAACAGAAGGTCAAACCGAGAGTTCACGAAATGCAGGCAAGGAATAGGGATTAAATGGGCACTATTATTAAAACTAATTTTTGCTATTGCACTCCTTATGGTAAGAAAAAAATCTTTCTAATGTACTTTGATTTAAAAAAAATGAAGTTTTCTATGTTTTATTTGTGTTTAAAAAAGCTGCCACTAGGTGTCTCCCTACTTGTCCAGAGCACATTTCCCCCCATCTCTTGCACAGACTTTGGACTCCTGCTGGCCTGGCAGAAGTCCAAACTCAAGAAATGCTGATGGGAGTGTGTGCAGCCTTATACAATCAGAGCTCATCTTACATTGAACTGCTCTGGGTTGTGTGTAGCAGACTGAGGGAGGAAGTTCTCCCCTGTATGGTTTCAGATGATGTCACACCTGCTGTCTAACGCCCCTTCCCAGTCTGTGAATCTGAAAATGCAGAAAAGCAGAAAATACAGAGCAATATCAAGGTATAAAACTAACAAATAATAATAAAAAAAAGTTAGGGGGTGGTTTGTCATGATGGGGGCAGTGAACTGGGAGGATTATACATTTTAACAAGATCATGACAGGCCGGATCACAACTGACTCTTCCAGGTCACCACTGGGTCCTAACGGATCCCATCGACTTGCGTGGGGTTGGTCGGGGAGTTTAACGGATTTTAAAAAAATAGTGCATGCATCATTTTTTTCTCCCCTTAAGAAAAAAATGATATTCTGTCAACGGGAGGTTGACAGAATATCTATATAAAGAAGTAGAGGAGTTCATCTTTTTCTTTTCAATCTCGTAGTCATTTTCTCAGAGTGAACAGAATCTCATTGAGTTTCCTCCTCAGTGTGCAAAGGCCTTTACAGCAAAAAGGATGTGGTTTAGATTTTAAAAACAAATCTGCACAAAATCTATATAGAAAGTCCGCTGCTTTGCAGATATGAAATCTCTATTTGTGTTGGAAATGTTTTGGGTTTGTTGTGTATTTGAAGTCAATGGGGGAGTTAAATCCTACCAAAAATATGCAGTCTTGAAGATTTTGCTGCAGAAACAAGTGCAGATTTTTAGGCTCCTTTCACACTCTGACCATTTATCCGTTATTAAAGAGGTTATCCAGAAAAAAACTTTTTTTTATATATCAACTGGCTCCAGAAAGTTAAACAGATTTGTAGATTACTTCTATTAAAAAATCTTAATCCTTTCAGTACTTATGAGCTTCTGAAGTTAACCCCTTAAGGACTCAGGGTTTTTCCGTTTTTGCACTTTCGTTTTTTCCTCCTTACCTTTAAAAAATCATAACCCTTTCAATTTTCCACCTAAAAATCCATATTATGGCTTATTTTTTGCGTCGCCAATTCTACTTTGCAGTGACATTAGTCATTTTACCCAAAAATGCACAGCAAAACGGAAAAGAAAATCTTTGTGCGACAAAATCGAAAAAAAAACGCCATTTTGTAACTTTTGGGGGCTTCCGTTTCTACGCAGTGCATATTTCGGTAAAAATTGCACCTTATCGTTATTCTGTAGGTCCATACGGTTAAAATGATCCCCTACTTATATAGGTTTGATTTTGTCGCACTTCTGGAAAAAATCATAACTACATGCAGGAAAATTTATACGTTTAAAAATGTAATCTTCTGACCCCTATAACTTTTTTATTTTTCCACGTACGGGGCGGTATGAGGACTAATTTTTTGCGCCGTGATCTGAAGTTTTTATTGGTATGATTTTTGTTTTGATCTGACTTTTTGATCACTTTTTATTCATTTTTTAATGTTATAAAAAGTTACCAAAATACGCTTTTTTGGACTTTGGAATTTTTTTGCGCGTACGCCATTGACCGTACGGCTTAATTAATGATATATTTTTATAGTTCGGACATTTACCTACGCGGCGATACCACATATGTTTATTTATTTTTTTTTTTTACACTGTTTTATTTTTCTTATGGGAAAAGGGGGGTGATTCAAACTTTTATTAGGGAAGGGGTTAAATGACCTTTATTAACACTTTTTTTTAACTTTTTTTTTGCAGTGTTATAGGTCCCATAGGGACCTATAACACTGCACACACTGATCTCTCATCCTGATTACAGGCGTGTATTAACACACCTGTGATCAGTGTTATCAGTGCTTGACTGCTCCTGCCTGGATCTCAGGCACGGAGCAGTCATTCGTCGATCGGACACCGAGGAGGCAGGTAAGAGCCCTCCCGGTGTCCGATCAGCTGTTCGGGACGCCGCGATTTCACCGCGGCAGTCCCGAACAGCCCGACTGAGCAGCCGGGATACTTTCAGTTTCACTTTAGAAGCGGCGGTCAGCTTTGACCGCCGCTTCTAAAGGGTTAATACCGCACATCGCCGCGATCGGCGATGTGTGGTATTAGCCGCGGGTCCCGGCCGCTGATTAGCGCCGGGACCCACGCGATATGATGCGGGATCGCGGCGCGATCCCGCTTCATATCGCGGGAGCCGGCGCAGGACGTAAATATACGTCCTGCGTCGTTAAGGGGTTAAAGGGGTACTCCGGTGAAAACCTTTTTTCTTTTAAATCAACTGGTGGCAGAAAGTAAAACATATTTGTAAATTACTTCTATTAAAAAATCTTAATCCTTCCTGTACTTATTAGCTGCTGAATACTACAGAGGAAATTATTTTCTTTTTGGAATGCTCTCTGATGACATCACGAGCACAGTTCTCTCTGCTGAAGTTACCACTGAGCTACCATGCTGCCCATAGCCTACATCTGCTATACATCTGCTATGCATGGTTGCTAAAATGGACAGAGATGTCAGCAGAGAGCACTGTGTTCGTAATGTCATCAGTGTTCCAAAAAGAAAGTAATTTCCTCTGTAGCATTCAGCAGCTAAGTACTGGAAGGATTAAGATTTTTTAATAGAAGTAATTTACAAATGTGTTTAACTTTCTGCCACCAGTTGATTTAAAAGAAAAAAGGTTCTCACCGGAGTACCCCTTTAAGGTTGTTCTTTTCTGTCTAAGTGCTCTCTGATGACACGTGTCTCGGGAACCGCCCAGTTTAGAAGAGGTTTGCTATGGGGATTTGCTTCTAAACTGGGCGGTTCCCGAGACACGTGTCATCAGAGAGCACTTAGACAGAAAAGAACAACCTTAACTTCAGAAGCTCATAAGTACTGAAAGGATTCAGATTTTTTAATGGAAGTAATTTACAAATCTGTTTAACTTTCTGGAGCCAGTTGATATATTAAAAAAAAAGTTTTTTCCTGGATAACCCCTTTAAACATCCGTTTTCTGTGTAAAAACGGATGTATAATAACGGATGAAATAATGGCTGCTAATGGCTGAAAAAATATTCATCCGTTAAGACCTGATATCCCTCATGTACGACTTTTTTTAACACCTCTGCCTACAGACTCCGGGACTACTACTCCTATCATGGAACAGACTTGTTTCCATGATGGGAGTAGTAATTCCCTGGCTGCGGGAATCTGCAGACAGCTGGAGAGGCTACATTAGTGTTTGTACTACTACCCCCATCATGGAACAGAGTCTGTTCCATGATGGGGGTTGTAGTACAGGGGCTGAGGGATTGATTGCATCGGGTCTCACTTCTGAGACCCGATGAGATCAGAAGTTATTAATCAGGGGAGCAAGCGGCATGGTCCGCAACCCTGTGATGTATCGTGTGTTTTAACTCCCATTTTTAAATCCCTGCGATCAATCCCTCAGCCCCTGTACTACAACCCCCATCATGGAACAGACTCTGTGCCATTATTGGGTTAGTAATACAAACACTAATGTAGCCTCCCCAGCTGTCTGCAGACTCCCGCAGCCAGGGAATTACTGTCTGACTGTGGGAGTCTGCAAACAAGTATGTTCCATGATGGGAGTAGTAGTAGTCCCTCAGCACTGCAGGAGTCTGCTGATGTCTCCTCTTCTGAGCATGCTCAGAAGTAATAACGGATATTATAAACCAGGTGCAAACGGATGACATAAAGGCTCATCCGTCAGCCATAGACTTCAATGTTAAAAATAAAATTACTTATAGTAAGCCATATTGGTGGACAACGGTGATTATGCTGATGCCTGCCATTAACTCTTTAGATACCATAATTAATAGTAATCAGGGCATCGAAATATTGTGCACTTGGTTATACTCATTGGACCCCCTCGCAGTGTGATGAGGGAAGACGGCGGCCGGAGGTCCCCTACCTACTCTGTGCCGCTCTGCTGCCATCTACTTGTATTAGTCTGCACTGAACAGTCAGGCTAAGTTTCCACTTGGTTTTTTTTCTGGCAATTTTTGGAATACTGCCACTGCAGTTTTTGAGCCAAAGCCAGAAGAGTATAAAAAAAAAAAAAAAAAAAAAAAAAAGGGGGACATATAAAGCAAGGACTTACACTTCTCCTCCCGTATGGATCCAGAAAAAAACCCAAGTGAAAACATAGCCTCATAGCAGTGCTGACTCTGCACAGCACACTCAAGATGGGAGTCCACACAGCACACTCAAGAGAGGAGTCCACACAGCACACTCAAGAGAGGAGTCCACACAGCACACTCAAGAGAGGAGTCCACACAGCACACTCAAGAGAGGAGTCCACACAGCACACTCAAGAGAGGAGTTCACACAGCACACTCAGGATAGGAGTCCACACAGCAAACTCAGGAAAAGAGTCCTCACGGCACATTCAGGAGAGGAGTCCGCACAGCACACTCAGGAGCGGAGTCCGCACAGTACACTCAGGAGAGGAGTCCACAAAGCGCACTCAGGAGAGGAGTCCACACAGCACACTCAGGATAGGAGTCCACACAGCAAACTCAGGAAAAGAGTCCTCACGGCACATTCAGGAGAGGAGTCCGCACAGCACACTCAGGAGCGGAGTCCGCACAGTACACTCAGGAGAGGAGTCCACACAGCGCACTCAGGAGAGGAGTCCACACAGTACACTCAGGAGAGGAGTCCACACAGCACACTCAAGAGAGGAGTCCACACAGCACACTCAAGAGAGGAGTCCACACAGCACACTCAGGAGAGGAGTCCACACAGCAAACTCAGGAAAAGAGTCCTCACGGCACATTCAGGAGAGGAGTCCGCACAGCACACTCAGGAGCGGAGTCCGCACAGTACACTCAGGAGAGGAGTCCACAAAGCGCACTCAGGAGAGGAGTCCACACAGTACACTCAGGAGAGGAGTCCACACAGCACACTCAAGAGAGGAGTCCACACAGCACACTCAGGAGAGGAGTCCGCACAGTACACTCAGGAGAGGAGTCCACACAGTACACTCAGGAGAGGAGTCCACACAGTACACTCAGGAGAGGAGTCCACACAGTACACTCAGGAGAGGAGTCCACACAGTACACTCAGGAGATGAGTGTACTGTGTGGACTCCTCTCTTGAGTGTACTGTGTGGACTCATCTCCTGAGTGTACTGTGTGGACTCCTCTCTTGAGTGTACTGTGTGGACTCCTCTCTTGAGTGTACTGTGTGGACTCAAGAGAGGAGTCCACACAGCAAACTCAGGAAAAGAGTCCTCACAGCACATTCAGGAGAGGAGTCCGCACAGCACACTCAGGAGAGGAGTCCACACAGTACACTCAGGAGCGGAGTCCACACAGTACACTCAGGAGAGGAGTCCACACAGCACACTCAGGAGAGGAGTCCACACAGTACACTCAGAAGAAGAGTCCACACAGTACACTCAGGAGAGGAGTCCACACAGTACACTCAGGAGAGGAGTCCACACAGTACACTCAGGAGAAGAGTCCACACAGTACACTCAGGAGAGGAGTCCACACAGTACACTCAGGAGAGGAGTCCTCACAGTATACTCAGGAGAGGAGTCCTCACAGTACACTCAGGGGAGGAGTCCACACAGTACACTTAGGAGAGGAGTCCACACAGTATACTCAGGAGAGGAGTCCACACAGTATACTCAGGAGAGGAGTCCTCACAGTACACTCAGGAGAGGAGTCCACACAGTACACTCAGGAGAGGAGTCCACACAGCACACTCAAGAGAGGAGTCCACACAGCACACTCAGGAGAGGAGTCCGCACAGTACACTCAGGAGAGGAGTCCACACAGTACACTCAGGAGAGGAGTCCACACAGTACACTCAGGAGAGGAGTCCACACAGTACACTCAGGAGAGGAGTCCACACAGTACACTCAGGAGATGAGTGTACTGTGTGGACTCCTCTCTTGAGTGTACTGTGTGGACTCATCTCCTGAGTGTACTGTGTGGACTCCTCTCTTGAGTGTACTGTGTGGACTCCTCTCTTGAGTGTACTGTGTGGACTCAAGAGAGGAGTCCACACAGCAAACTCAGGAAAAGAGTCCTCACAGCACATTCAGGAGAGGAGTCCGCACAGCACACTCAGGAGAGGAGTCCACACAGTACACTCAGGAGCGGAGTCCACACAGTACACTCAGGAGCGGAGTCCACACAGTACACTCAGGAGAGGAGTCCACACAGCACACTCAGGAGAGGAGTCCACACAGTACACTCAGAAGAAGAGTCCACACAGTACACTCAGGAGAGGAGTCCACACAGTACACTCAGGAGAGGAGTCCACACAGTACACTCAGGAGAAGAGTCCACACAGTACACTCAGGAGAGAAGTCCACACAGTACACTCAGGAGAGGAGTCCACACAGTACACTCAGGAGAGGAGTCCACACAGTACACTCAGGAGAGGAGTCCTCACAGTATACTCAGGAGAGGAGTACTCACAGTACACTCAGGGGAGGAGTCCACACAGTACACTTAGGAGAGGAGTCCACACAGTATACTCAGGAGAGGAGTCCACACAGTATACTCAGGAGAGGAGTCCTCACAGTACACTCAGGAGAGGAGTCCACACAGTACACTCAGGAGAGGAGTCCACACAGCATACTCAGGAGAGGAGTCCACACAGTACACTCAGGAGAGGAGTCCACACAGTACACTCAGGGGAGGAGTCCACACAGTACACTCAGGGGAGGAGTCCACACAGTACACTCAGGAAAGGAGTCTGCACAGTTCCCTTCTGTACCTGAAGCTCCCATAGAAAACATTGTTAAGTCTAGATCAGTGTAAATATTCTACTGCCTGTATCCAGCACAGTATGGGCAGCAGCAGTGTCAGGCCACGCCCCCTGTACCATCCCCGCCATCAGGCCCCACCCTCTCCTACTTACTGCTCAGCCAGCACATGTATTCCTTGCTCCAGTTCTCCAGGCACAGTAGTGAGAGGTAAACCAGAGAGCAGATACCTCACAGAGCATAGAGGGGAGAGCTCTGTCCTGTACTTTGCTGCAGCCTCCCCCTTTTCCTCAGTCCTCAGTGTGCAGTATTCTATAATAACCACTACCATCATCTTCTGTGCCAGACTGTACACCACACTGCACCTCCACCACTAACACAAGTGCACGGTAAGTTCTGGATATATGTCCCATATCTTTCTGTGCATCCCATATTTATCTATCCCATATCTGTCTCATGTCTGTCTTTCATATCTGCCTTGTCATGTGACAAATGAATAGTCGGTTGTGCAGTATATTATGTAGGTACACTGTTGCAGCATTACACACGTTTAACCCCTAGAGCAGTGGTCTCCAACCTGCGGACCTCCAGATGTTGCAAAACTACAACTCCCAGCATGCCCGGACAGCCAACGGCTGTCCGGGCATGCTGGGAGTTGTAGTTTTGCAGCATCTGGAGGTCTGCCGGTTGGAGACCACTGCCCTAGGGGATGAAAATGCACATCGTGCTGCAGTAAGTTACTTACAGTAAGCCATATTGGTGGACAACAGTGATTATGCTGATGCCTGCCATTAACCCTTTAGATGCCATAATTAATTGTAATCAGGGCATCGAAATATTGTGCACTTGGTTACACTCATTGGACCCCCTCGCAGTGTGATGAGGGAAGACGGCGGCCGGAGGTCCCCTACCTACTCTGTGCCGCTCTGCTGCCATCTACTTGTATTAGTCTGCACTGAACAGTCAGGCTAAATTTCCACTTGTTTTTTTTTCTGGCAATTTTTGGAATACTGCCCCTGCAGTTTTTGAGCCACAGCCAGAAGAGTATAAAAAAAAAAATGGGACATATAAAGCAAGGACTTACACTTCTCCTCCCGTATGGATCCAGAAAAAAAAACAAGTGAAAACATAGCCTCATAGCAGTCAATAGATGACTATAAATGGTCCCCTAGTTTCTTAAAATGTAAATAAGCCTCTTTCCCAATAAAAAAAAATTGAATAACTCCCCTTTTTCCATTTTACAAAAAAAAAGTAAAAAAAATAAAAATTCGAATAAACAAACATATTTGGTATTGTCGCCTGCAGAAAATATAATGTTACTGACCCTGTTTGGTGAACAGTGTAAACATAAAATATATTATAGCACACAGGAAACCTCGGACAAGGTAATAATCCTAAGTACTTCAAGCAGGATATTCCATAAAACACACAATTTTATTTCAGCTTTTTAAAAATCCATAAAGAATCAATAAAAACAAACAACAACCAACAATGTTTCCAGGTTACCCTTTTTCGGTTTGTTTTTCTTCTCTTATATACAATAATATAAAAAAAAAAGTCCAAAATTTGTGTTTTTTCTTCAATTTTGACGCACAATATTTGCGTCATAGATTTTTGGGTAAAATGACTGATGTTAGAATTGGTGGGGCAAAAAAAAAAAAAAAATCCATCATATGGATTTTTAGGTGCAAAATTGAAAGGGTTATGATTTTTAACCCCTTAAGGACATAGCCCATTTTCACCTCTAGGACGCAGCCCTTTTTTGCACATCTGACCACTGTCACTTTAAACATTAATAACTCTGGAATGCTTTTACTTATCAATCTGATTCCGAGATTGTTTTTTCGTGACATATTCTACTTTAACATAGTGGTAAATTTTTGTGGTAACTTGCATCCTTTCTTGGTGAAAAATCCCAAAATTTGATGAAAAAATTGAAAATTTTGCATTTTTCTAACTTTGAAGCTCTCTGTTTGTAAGGAAAATGGATATTCCAAATATTATTTTTTTTGGATTCACACATACAATATGTCTACTTTATATTTTCATCATAAAATTGACAAGTGTTTACTTTTGGAAGACACCAGAGGGCTTCAAAGTTCAGCAGCAATTTTACAATTTTTCACAAAATTTTCAAACTCGCTATTTTTCATGGACCAGTTCAGGTTTGAAGTGGATTTGAAGGGTCTTCATATTAGAAATACCCCATAAATGACCCCATTACAAAAACTGCACCCCCAAAAGTATTCAAAATGACATTCAGTAAGTTTTTTAACCCTTTAGGTGTTTCACAGGAAAAGCAGCAAAGTGAAGGAGAAAATTCAAAATCTTAATTTTTTACACTCGCATGTTCTTGTAGACCCAATTTTTGAATTTTTACAAGGGGTAAAAGGATAAAATTTATACTTGAATTTGTAGCCCAATTTCTCTCGAGTAAGCACATACCTCATATGTCTATGTAAATTGTTCGGCGGGCGCAGTGGAGGGCTCAGAAGCGAAGGAGCGACAAGGGGATTTTGGAGAGTACGTTTTTCTGAAATGGTTTTTTGGGGGCATGTTGCATTTAGGAAGTCCCTATGGTGCCAAAACAGCAAAAAAAAAAACATGGCATACCATTTTGGAAACTAGACCCCTTGAGGAACGTAACAAGGAATTAAGTGAGCCCCACAGGTGTTTCATGACTTTTGCATATGTAAAAAAACAAAAAATTTCACTAAAATGTGTGTTTCCCCCCAAATTTCACATTTTTGCAAGGGTTAATAGCAGAAAATACCCCCCAAAATTTGTAACCCCATCTCTTCTGAGTATGGAGGTACCCCATAAGTTGACCTGAAGTGCATTACGGGCGAACTACAATGCTCAGAAGAGAAGGAGTCATATTTGGCTTTTTGAGAGCAAATTTTGCTCGGGGGGCATGTCGCATTTAGGAAGCCCCTATGGTGCCAGGACAGCAAAAAAAAAAACTACATGGCATACCATTTTGGAAACTAGACTCCTTGAGGAACGTAACAAGGGATAAAGTGAACCTTAATACCCCACAGGTGTTTCACGACTTTTGCATATGTAAAAAAAAATTATTTTTTTTACCAAAAATGCTTGGTTTAGCAAAAAATTTTACATTTTAAAAAAAGGTAATAGCAGAAAATACCCCCCAACATTTGAAGCCCAATTTCTCCCGATTCAGAGGACACCCAATATGGGGATGAAAAGTGCTCTGCTGGCACACTACAGGTCTCAGAAGAGAAGGAGTCACATTTGGCTTTTTGGAAGCAAATTTTGCTCTGGGGGCATGCCGCATTTAGGAAGCACCTATGGTGCCAGGACAGAAAAAAAAAACACATGGCATACCATTTTGGAAACTAGACCCCTTGGGGAACGTAACAAGGGGTAAAGTGAACCTTAATACCCCACAGGTGTTTCACGACTTTTGCATATGTAAAAAATAAATATTTTTTTTACACTAAAATGCTTGTTTTCCCCCAAATTTTACATTTTTACAAGGGATAATAGCAGAAAATACCCTCCAAAATTTGTAACCCCATCTCTTCTGAGTATGGAAATACCCAATAAGTGGACGTGAAGTGCACTGGGGGCGAACTACAATGCTCAGAAGAGAAGGAGCATCATTGAGCTTTTGGAGAGAGAATTTGGCCATGTGCATTTCCAAAGCCCCCCGTGGTGCCAGAACAGTGGACCCCCCCACATGTGACCCCATTTTTAAAACTACACCCCTCACGGAAGGTAATAAGGGGTGCAGGGAGAATTTACACCCCACTGGCATTTGACGGATCTTTGGAACAGTGGGCTGTGCAAATTAAAAATTTTATTTTTCATTTTCACAGACCCCTGTTTCAAAGATCTGTCAGACACCTGTGAGGTGTAAATGCTCACTGTACCCCTTGTTACATTCCGTGAGGGGTGTAGTTTCCAAAATGGGGTCACATGTGGGTATTTATTGTTTTGCACTTATGTCAGAACCGCTGTAAAATCAGCCACCCCTGTGCAAATCACCAATTTAGACCTAAAATTTACATGGCGCACTCTCCCTTCTGAGCCTTGTTGTGCGTCCCCAGAACACTTTGCGCCCACATATGGGGTATCTCCGTCCTCAGGAGAAATTGCGTTACAAATTTTGGAGGCTTTTTACTTTTACCGCTGGTGAAATTTTAAAGTATGGGGCAACACCAGTATGTTAGTGTACAAAAATGTTTTTTTTTTACACTAACATGCTGGTGTAGACCCCAACTTTATCTTTTCATAAGGGGTAAAAGGAGAAAAAGCCCCCCAAAATTTGTTAGGCAATTTCTCCCGAGTACGGCGATACCCCATATGTGGCCCTAAACTGTTGCCTTGAAATACGACAGGGCTCCAAAGTGAGAGCGCCATGCGCATTTGAGGCCTAAATTAGGGTTTGCATAGGGGTGGACATAGGGGTATTTTACACCAGTGATTCTCAAACAGGGTGCCTCCAGCTGTTGCTAAACTCCCAGCATGCTTGGACAGTCAATGGCTGTCCGGAAATGCTGGGAGTTTTTGTTTTGCAACAGCTGGAGGCTCCGTTTTGGAAACACTGCTGTAGGATACGTTTTTCATTTTTATTGGGGGGGAAGGGGTGGTGGGGGGGGGGGGCAGTGTACGTGTGTATATGTAGTGTTTTACTCTTTATTTTATGTTAGTGTACTGCAGTGTAGTGTTTTTAGGTTACATTCACACTGACGGCAGATTACACTGAGTCTCCAGCTAGGAGTTTGAGCTGCGGCTGCTGCAGCTCAAACTTGAAGCAGGGAATTCACTGTAATCCGCCGCCGGTGTGAATGTAACCTGTACATTCACATGGGAGGTGGGGGGGGGGGGGGGGGGGCAAAACTACAACTCCCAGCATGCACTGACAGAACGTGCATGCTGGGAGTTGTAGTTTTGCAACAGCTGGAGGCACACTGGTTGGAAAATACTGAGTTAGGTAATAGAACCTATTACCTAACTCGGTATTTCCCAACCAGTGTGCCTCCAGCTGTTGCAGAACTACAACTCTCAGCATGTACTGATTGCCAAAGGGAATGCTGGGAGATGTAGTTATGTCACAGCTGAAGGCACGCAAGTACAACTCCCAGCATGCCGAGACAGCCATTTGCTGTTCCTGAATGCTGGGAGTTGTAGTTTTGCAAGATTTAGAGGGGTTCAGGCTGGAGATCACTGACAGTGGTCTCTAAACTGTGGCCCTCCAGATGTTGCAAAACTACAAATCTCAGCATGCTAAGACAGCAAACTGCTGTCTGGGCATACTGGGAGTTGTAGTTTTGTAATATCTGGAGGGCTACAGTTTAGAGACCACTGTCAGTGATCTCCAGCCTGAACCCCTCTAAATCTTGCAAAACTACAACTCCCAGCATGCCAACACAGCAAACAGCTGTCAAGGCATGGTGGGAGTTGTAGTTTTGCAACATCTGGAGGGCGACAGTTTAGAGACCACTCTCTAAACTGTCGCCCTGCAGATGTTGCTAGGCAACAGACTCCCGGACACGCGGCGTCATACTCACCTCCACCGCCGCCGTGATCACAGCCTCCGCCGGGTAAGTGACCGCCGCTGCCGCCGCCGCCACTGCTACACGGTTCCCCCCGCTGTGCCCGGACACCGATGGGTGGGCATAGCGGGGGGAACCGAACTTTAACCCCCCCGCCCCCAGTCTGCTATTGGTCGGCCGCTCCGCCGATCAATAGCAGGGATAGGAGGGGTGGCAACCCTGCCACCTCACTCCTATCTCTTCAAGGGGGATCGAGGGTGTCTTGGACACCCCCGATCCCCCTTATTTTATCGCGCCGCCGCCGTTGATGGGCAGGGGGAGAGCGCTCCCCCTGCAAACACCGTAGATGCCGTGATCAGAACTGATCACGGCATCTCTGGGGTTAATGCTGCCGGGACCGGCGCGATCGCGGCCCCGGCAGCTGCGGTGGGACTCCGGCTGTGATTGACAGCTGAGTCCCACCCGCGATCTCCTGCGCTGCCCGCGGCAGAGCAGGAGATCGCTTGGACGTATGCATACGTCCATTTGCGCGAACGTGTAATTCGCCTGGACGTATGCATACGTCCAATAGCGGGAAGGGGTTAAAAGGTGAGGAGGAAAAAACGAAAGTGGAAAAATGCTATGTCCTTAAGGGGTTAAAATTGCCCTCTTATGACCCCCTATAACTTTCTCATTTCTCAAATATGAGGGCTCAATATCAGTGGTTTTTATTCGGACCACTTTTGCTAATATGTGACTTTTTGATTACTTTTTATTCCATTTTTTTTCCTGGGATGTGATGTGACCAAAAATTTGCATTTTGTAACTTTTGGGGGCTTCCGTTTCTAAGCAGTACATTTTTCAGTAAAAATGACACCTTAGCTTTATTCCTTAGCTTGGTTACAGCTCTCTGACACTCACCCCCTGTGCAGACTGTGCAAGCTCCTTTTATCACATGTGCTTATGTCCTACATATAAGGCATAAAAGGCGGGATATATATGTCGATTACAATTAACCACTTAGGGACCAAGGGCGTTCTGGTACTTAAAGGGGTACTACCGTGCTGACAACTTATCCCCTATCTAAAGGATAGGAGATAAGTTGACTGATCGTGCGGGGTCCCGCCGCTGGGGACCCCCGCGATCTCGCACGCAGCAACCCGCTCTCATCAGGCCCCGAAGCGAACATCCGCTCCGGGTCTGATGACTTCCGTTTACGGGGCCGGAGTATCATGACGTCACGGCTCCGCCCCCATGTGACGTCACGCTCCGCTCCCTCAATGTAAGTCTATGACAGCTGTCTCGCCCCCTGCCATAGACTTGCACTGAGGGGGTGGAGCTGTGAAGTCACGATCACCGGCCCCGTCATCAGACCCGGATTCTGTAGGCTTCCCCCACCTGTAAAGTCATCTGAATCCTCGGCCAACATGTATATATAGTGCAAGATTATAAATAAACTGTTATGCACCCTGCCTGAGACCTTCTTCTTGTTTTAATAAATCTTAAAGAATCATTTTTTATATATATTTATAATATAATACTGTGGTGTCCTGATACCGCATTTTATGCGGTCCCTTTATGTGTATGGGTCCCCATAGCCAGAGTCCCTAGGACGTAGGGATCCCTGTTGTTATGTAGTCTACCCCTTGTCACCTCTATTTCTACTAATAGTCCAGTAATTTACATAAGGTTAATGTAAATATAGTGATATATATGTAAATAAATAGTTAATTACCTGTTTTTATAGTGTTGCAGGACCTGCGGGTCACGTAAACTCTACGGTATTCTGCTTAAGGACCTTTGGAGGTTCCTGTGACGTATGCAATTCCATTACACTGTGTAATGGTGAATGGCAGATGTTCGGACCAATCAGATTCACCCCACCCCCTGCCCATATAAGGGAGCAACGGCCATGTTTTCGCTATCTTGTTCCTGTGCAAGCAAGCTAGCAACAGCTCTTGTTCCCGGGCTTTCATGAGAGAAGGATCTGCGCAGCAATTATCGCAGTGAGTTAGGCCCGAGCCTTGCGGCAACAGCTGAACAATTCTAAATAGAGAGTGTATCAATTTCCAGACACTCTGCAGCATCACCGGACCTAATTTAACCCCTAAATCAGGACGGATCTGCAATTTCTACCCCAAATTCAGAGACTTTAGTTTACCTCAAGGTCCGCAACCATTGTCAGTCACTGAGCGATATAAGGACTGTTTCTATGAGACTGTTACTGTGCCTTTGATGTATCGCAAGCACTTAAGTAAAGTTGTTCAAGTTCAAGTTCAATCACCTTGTGGACCTTTAGTCATTTCATGCACCTATCGTTACTGGGAAGGGTGGCGATAGGCCGGAGCATTGCCTCAGCATACGTTACGAACTATAGGGTTAACATTAACCCCTCATCTACCGATACCATAGCACCACTACCATACACCCCCCCCCCCAAGGGCTACCACAAAGCCTTTTTGGTGTCACGAACAGGATTCGGGTGTGTGCCTACTATTGCCACTAGTGAAAGTGTACTCCCCCCCAGAAAACGAACATTACTCATGTGTTGCAAACCGTGTTGCTGTGTACAGGAACGGTGCTTGCGGTGCACCATACAAGGGGGCCAAGAGAAAAGTAAGGGGGGAGGCGAAGATTTGTCTACAGTTGAAATGTGTAAACTGCGCAATGAGTTCATGCTGCGATCCTCTGGTCCGGTCGGCACAGGCGGAGCCGAACTGCTGCCGGAAAAGCGCGCGAAGAAAGCCCGCGCTACGCCACGCCCCGCCCCTGGGCGTGGACGCCAAGTTGCTGTATCCCAGCCAAAAGGGAACTCAGAGATGCAGGAGTCATTTCTGGAGGGACCGAAAGTTGGGGCTGGACCGATAGTGTCCTTCCTGCCCAGCGCCATTTTAGAGAAGCCCACTATATAAGACGCCACACAGAGCAACCTCTCCAGTCTGCAGAGAGAGCCGGAGAGTACAGACATGGCGGAGAGCAGCGTTCCACATGGTCAAGTTGGCAAAATGGCGCCGGAAACACAGAAAGTTGTGGCAGTCGCAGCCCAACTTTTTCAAGAGCTTGCTGACCGTCTGCAGCGGTTGTCATTAGACGAAGAGGGGGCCTGCAATCTTCCCCCACTGCCTGATGATGATGACGATTGGTCAGAGTCACCTCCAGCAAACAGTGCAGGGACACCTGGAGGTCCGTCACCGGTGAGATTGTCCCCTCACCACAGGACCTGGGGCTCGTGGGCAGAGATCCCGTCGGGAGTCCGCTGTGAGTACCCCGCCAGAGGCGGCCTATTCTTCCTCCTCCAGCCCTGAGGTCCTTCCTCGATCAAGCTTGCCAAGTGCACGACCGTGCTCACCAAAATTGCCGCAATGGGTGTTCGGAGATAAGCCGGAGCTGATCGAGTACATGCACAGAGTACTTCAACCGTTACCTGGAAAACCACTCCCACCAATCCCAACTGCAGAAAGGGAAAGGGAACGTCAGGAAGCCGAGCTGTCCGAATTGATGGAGAAGTTAAAGGCCCAACACAAAGTACTCCATGCTCCAAAGGACGTACATTTGCCTTATGAAGGAAGAGTGCGGTATCAAGAAAATTTCAAAGAAATGGAGGCATTGTACATCCGTAAATGGGATCACCCCTGAGAAGGGGAGGAGCCATTAGAATGAAGAAGAGCAGCTGTGGCCAAGTTTGACAAGGTCAGAGGTAATGGAACACTCCTTGACTGCCACACTGGGCAGACCATCCTCGTAAACCGGCGAGCAGTGCAAAGGTCATATATCCATAAGAAGTTCAACACCTTGAAGGTGGGTGAAATTGTGGAGTACACCCCCATCCAGAGCCTTCCTAGAGAATGGGCTGCAGCGGTCACCAGACCAACAGCCCCAACACAGCTTCCTTTCAAATATTTCCCATCAACGGATTGGGAGTCTGATCCCTTCAACTTGAGGCCGAAAAGGTCTGCTCCTAAAGCCTCCACCAGCGCACCCAAGGAGGAGGAGCTTCAAGAGTCAAGTTCATCATCTTCTATGTACAGCAGAGAATCAAGTGCATCATCTTCTATGTACAGCAAAGAGTTAAGTTCTTCATCTTCTTCATACCGTCGAGAGTCAAGTTCTGCACAGGGTGAAGAAAATAGGCCAAAGTTGCGGCCACCCAAGTCGGTACCTAGACCCTCTTGGAGCAGTGAGAGTTTGTCTAACCCTGGGGTATCCACCAATGTACCAAGGCCCTCTCGGAGCAGTGAGAGTTTGTCTAACCCTGGGGTATCCACCAATGTACCAAGGCCCTCTCGGAGCAGTGAGAGTTTGCCAGTTCCTGAGGTACCAAGGAAAGGGTCATGGGTTGCTCCTAATTTGGAGATGGTGCTCAAGCCCTATTGCCCCACTTTGATCCCAGCTAGTAAGCCTATAACCCCTTCTCAAGCTGCCATCCACAACTCCATCCTCACCAATGTGGTGTGGCAAAGCTATGTTAATTCTAACCCTGCCCCTGATGTTGGCAGATATAGGGGAACCAGGAGAGGCACTACAAGAGTGAAGAAGACCATCTTCTAAAGAGACTCTAAAGTAATGTCTTATTGTTTTCTGTCTAACCATTTTTGTCTTACAGCAACCAAGTTCAAGAATTGTGCCTAGCAGGACTGTGCTACGTTGTTCCAGTTCAAAGTCCAGCAATGTAACCACTAGTGTTGCTCGCGAATATTCGCAATGCGAATTATATTCGCGAATATCGCATATTCGCGAATTCGCGAATATTCGCGAATATAGCACTATATATTCGTAATTACGAATATTCGTTTGTTTTTTTTTTTGTTTTTTTTTCACAGTACACATCACAGTGACCATCCCTCTCTGCTTCCAGCTTGTGTGGTGTAAAGAAGGCTCTAATACTACTGTGTGAGACTGGTGTGCAAATTTTCGCATATGCGAATTTTCGCTTATGTTAATTTTGTCTATGTTAATTTTCGCATATGCTAATTTTCACATACGCGAATTTTCACATATGCGAAAATAAATCGAGAATATTATGAATATGCGAATATTCGCGAATATATGACGAATATTCGTCCATATATTCGCGAATATTTGCGAATTCGAATATGGCCTATGCCGCTCAACACTAGTAACCACTAAGTTTGTACCTGACTATTAAGTCAAGAGACTCCTAGCCTGTAGGAGATTTATAAAGGACTGTACCCGGCTGAGTTGTGGTTAAGGCTGTGTTCACTTTTCCATTGAACTCCTAGTGTAGGTGGACTGCTGATCCTTACACACCACTTTGTATATTTTTCCTCAAATGGACTCCTAATGTAGGTGGACTGCTGATCCTTACACGTCTATTTCATGTATATACCACCAGCTTCATAAGAACTCTTATGATAAATGTTTCACTTATCGGGTGAATGCACCTGAAATATGTTGGAGTGTTGATAAATGTATAGTAAATATGTATATGGTTCTGTACACAGAAAGATATCCTTGTATCTGTGTACATAAATAGTAAGTAAGGTTTGTACATAGAAAAGATAGTCAAATGTCTATGTACATACAAAGTAAGTCAGAGCTGTACACAGAAAATATCGATGTACTGCATGTGTACACTCAACACTAAAAATATATATAATTCTTGTACATACAAATGTATAAAAAGCTAAAGGTGTTTAGTAGGTAACTCAATAGGGGACACCTCGGCTCCTCCGAGGGTAGTATTATTGCTGTCGCCCATCGCTAGCACCTGTCTCCACAAAAATGGTAGGGATGATTCCCTCTTAAAATAGTACTTGCACTCATAGTACTCTAGATTACTAACTTAAGGTACTACTTCAAATTTCTCTAGTACATACACAAAAATCTAAATAAATATCTCACTCAAGAAAACACTTAGGAACAGTAGCATATTGATACCCAATTCCTGCCACTGTTAGGTAAACTTCTTTTCTTTATTCATTGCGTGTGTGAGATGCTCTGCCTGGCCAGTAGGTGCTCTTGCTAATACAGAATTAAACGCGTAATTCTAAGAATAACCTAGTAGGTTGTTTTGAAAGTGCTCTAGGGGTAAGTAGCGTTTAGCTGACAGACCCTAGCAGCCACCCTTACTGTGACCTAGCTTCCGGCTAGCCAGTATACCTTTCGTGTACTAACTAACAGGTAACTTATTGTTGGCGAATAAAATATGTGAGATAATACAAATGTCTAGTCAGCTTGAAACTAAAGGTATAGAAATCTGTACTAATGTCTAGTTAGCCTTATGTATAGAAGTATGTGCTAATGTTTAGTTTAGCCTCATAAAAATGTATAGAGAGCTAATAAAATGTCTTAGGAGCTAGCAACTACATGTCAGATAGCTGCCTAATTATCTAGTAAGCTTCAAAATGTATAATAAGTTTGATAAAGTTGTATAGGAAGCTAGAAACTAAAGGATAGATAGCTTCTTCAAATGTCTAGATAGCATTTAAATGTCTAGATAGCCTTAAAATGTCTAGATAGATTTTTTAATTGCCTAATTCAGATACTAGGGAAGGTATCAAAAGAATGTAAATGTGTTTAGTCTACTTAGGATGTATAGCAAATGTACAGATCATCCTGTTTTATAGCATCCTGTTTTAGTCCTAGTCCCTCTGTCTCAGGGGACAGACATCGAGGCCGAGGGGTTTGTGGTGTCCCTGTACCGCATTTTATGAGGTCCCTTTATGTGTTTGGGTCCCCATAGCCAGAGTCCCTAGGATGTAGGGATCCCTGTTATGTAGTCTACCCCTTGTCGCCTCTATTTCTACTAATAGTCCAGTAATTTATATAAGGTTAATGTAAATATAGTGATATATATGTAAATAAATAGTTAATTACCTGTTTTCATATTGTTGCAGGACCTGCGGGTCACGTGACTAGGTAAACTCTATGGTTTTCTGCTTAAGGACCTTTGGAGGTTCCTATGACGTATGCAATCCCATTACACTGTGTAATGGTGAATGGCAGATGTTCGGACCAATCAGATTCACCCCGCCCCCTGCCCATATAAGGGAGCGGCAGCCATGTTTTCGCTCTCTTGTTCCTGTGCAAGCAAGCTAGCAACAGCTCTTGTTCCCGGGCTTTCATGAGAGAAGGATCTGCGCAGCAATTATCGCAGTGAGTTAGGCCCGAGCCTTGCGGCAACGACTGAACAATTCTAAATAGAGAGTGTATCAATTCCCAGACACTCTGCAGCATCACCGGACCTAATTTAACCCCTAAATCCAGACGGATCTGCAATATCTACCCTAAATTCAGAGACTTTAGTTTACCTCAAGGTCCGCAACAATTGTCAGTCACTGAGCGATATAAGGACTGTTTCTATGAGACTGTTACTGTGCCTTGGATATATCGCAAGCACTTAAGTAAAGTTGTTCACGTTCAAGTTCAATTATCTTGTGTACCTTCAGTCATTTCATGCACCTATCGTTACTGGGAAGGGCGGCGATAGGCCAGAGCATTGCCTCAGCATACCAGCCCTCAGCCTGGCGTCACGAACTATAGGGTTAACATTAACCCCTCATCTACCAATACCATACCACCACTACCATACACCCCCCAAGGGCTACCACAATACACTTTCATTTTCTATTTATGTCTTAACACTGTCTGTGACAGTAATCATCACGTCAACACTTTATTTCCATATAGATATTTCACCTATGGATGGTACACTTTATGTATAACCTAATACTATCCATGAGTTATTATGTGACACGCTATAGTTTGCACATCGTCATTTTTGATTTACACTTCACTTTGATATGGTCTAACCTTTTTTCCTTATAGATATAATATCTGTATGTTGTCACTAGTATTTACACTCTATAGTCTTCTGCAATTTTTGATATGCAAAGTATTCTATCCTGTCACTTTATTATACATGACTATCACCTTGTATTCACATAGATTTTATATTATATACACCTTATCACATGACTATTATATTATACACAGATACATAATTATTATATGTTCATTCTATTGGCATAATTTGCTAATTAATATTATATATTTTCCAGATTAACTTGGTGCTGGTTTTCTAATTGGTGGTGGTAAGTGTGCACACATTTTTTCACCTGTATTATTTTTTCATTCATGTCACTTTTTCTGCACTGTGGCTTTGCTTCTTACCTATCTGTGTCACTATCTGTTGATTTGCGTTTGTGTATTAGCGATTTTTGGTCTCCGGCAGCAGCCGATTGGTCACCATGGTAACGACGCCTGCAAACCACGCAGGTACGTCACGCCGCGGTTATGTGACTCCCCACATGACCGGTATACTATGACGCAGAGGGGCAGATTGCAGCCTCCGGCGTCCTCCCGGTCATGTGACGAGTCACATGATCCCTAGCAGTGACGGAGGCGGAAGTGCCTCGTATTGCGTTCATCCGGCTGACTCCACACCCTCGCCACTGGACGCAGTATAATGACGGAGGTCAGCATGAGTATGTTACCATATATGGCAGACGCCATAAAACCTCTGTTTTATTCAGGTGTAAGGAAAGTTTTATTAGTGTTTCTATTGGCCTATCCAGGATATACATAATAAGGACTTAGTCCACATGACACGCCCCCTGAGGAAGCAAGTGTGAAACGCGTTTGGGGCTAAGGTGAGGTGTCCAGGCAGGGTGCATTCTATGTTTTTGGCTGATATACTTGCTAATTATTGCTGTATTTTTGTACTCGATTTTAGAGACTTTTTACTATTGCTATACTACTACTACTAATATATAATATTTAGCACCTTGCTACCATGTGTTTAGTTGTACTAACGTTATGTGATTAGGACACACTCGCTTTCTCTTGTCTGTGTATCCAATATACCTCCCCATTCATGTCTTTTATGGTATTTTATAAATGTTTTTGTACTAATAAAAATTCAAACGTTTGTTACTTATATACTTTGGTCTGCTGTGTTTGGGTATATATTTATCTATCCCATATCTGTCTCATGTCTGTCTTTCATATCTGCCTAGTCATGTGACAAATGAATAGTTGGTTGTGCAGTATATTACGTAGGCACACTGTTGCAGCATTACACATGTTTAACCCCTAGAGCAGTGGTCTCCAACCTGCGGACCTCCAGATGTTGCAAAACTAAAACTCCCAGCATGCCCGGACAGCCAACGGCTGTCCGGGCATGCTGGGAGTTGTAGTTTTGCAACATCTGGAGGTCTGCCGGTTGGAGACCACTGCCCTAGGGGATGAAAATGCACATCGTGCTGCAGTAAGTTACTTACAGTAAGCCATATTGGTGGAAAACAGTGATTATGCTGATGCCTGCCATTAACCCTTTAGATGCCATAATTAATAGTAATCAGGGCATCGAAATATTGTGCACTTGGTTATACTCATTGGACCCCCTCGCAGTGTGATGAGGGAAGACGGCGGCCGGAGGTCCCCTACCTGCTCTGTGCCGCTCTGCTGCCATCTACTTGTATAGTCTGTACTGAACAGTCAGGCTAAGTTTCCAAAGCCAGAAGAGTATGAAAATAATAAAAAAAATAAAATAAAAAAAAGGGACATATAAAGGAAGGACTTACACTACTCCTCCCGTATGGATCCACTTCTGACTTTGGCAGAAAGACTGCCAGAAAAAAAAACAAGTGAAAACTTAGGCTCATAGCAGTCAATAGATGACTATAAATGTTCCCCTAGTTTAAAAAACAAAAATTTTAAATGTAAATTAGCCTCTTACCCAATATAAAATTGAATCACTCCCCTTTTCCATGTTACAAATAAAAAAAAAGTAAAAAAAAAAATTATAATAAACAAACATATTTGGTATTGTCGCCTGCAGAAAATATAATGTTACTGACCCTGTTTGGTGAACAGTGTAAACATAAATATTATAGCACACAGGAAACCTCAGAAAAGGTAAAAATCCTCAGCACTTCAAGCAGGATATTCCATAAAACACACAATTTTATTTTACCTATTAAAAATCCATAAAAACAAACAACAACCAACAACATTTCCAGGTTACCCTTTTTCGGTTTGTTTTTCCTCTCTTATATACAATAATATTTTTAAAAAAGTCCAAAATTGGTGTTATTTCTTCAATTTTGACGCACAATAATTTTTTTCTTTTCATTTTGCCATAGATTTTGGGGTAAAATGACTGATTGGTGGCGCAAAAAAAAAAAAAAAAACATCATATGGATTTTTAGGTGCAAAATTGAAAGGGTTATGATTTTTAAAAGGTGAGGAGGAAAAAACGAAAGTGGAAAAATGCTATGTCCTTAAGGGGTTAAAATTACCCTCTTATGACCTCCTATAACTTTCTCATTTCTCAAATATGAGGGCTCAATATCAGTGGTTTTTATTCGTACCACTTTTGCTTATATGTGACTTTTTGATTACTTTTTATTCCATTTTTTCCTGGGATGTGACCAAAAATTTGCATTTTGTAACTTTTGGGGGCTTCCGTTTCTAAGCAGTGCATTTTTCGGTAAAAATTACACCTTAGCTTTATTCTGTAGGTCCATACGATTAAAGCGATACCCTACTGATAGAGTAGGCCGCTTCTACTCTTACAAGGTGTCACTTTCTTGTGATGTGAGGTATATGGTCTGAGTGGTGAAAGTGAGTTCAGCTAAATGACAGAAAAGAATCAACCACATAATACTTGGTTACAGCTCTCTGACACTCACCCCCTGTGCAGACTGTGCAAGCTCCTTTAATCACATGTGCTTATGTCATACATATAAGGCATAAAAGGCAGATTATATATATGTCGATTACAATTAACCACTTAGGGACCAAGGGCGTTCTGGTACTTAAAGGGGTACTACCGTGCTGACAACTTTTCCCCTATCCCTGCTGGGGACCCCCGCGATCTCGCACGCAGCACCCCGCTCTCATCAGGCCCCGGAGCGAACATCCGCTACGGGTCCGATGACTTCTGATCACGGGGCCAGAGTATCATGACGTCACGGCTCCACCCCTATGTGACATCACGCTCCGCCCCCTCAATGTAAGTCTATGGCAGCGGGTGAGACAGCTTTCTAACTTTCTGGGAGTTGTGCAACAGCTGGAGGTTCCCCCCATGTGAATGTACAGGGTACATTCACATGGGTGGGTTTACAGTGAGTTTCCTGCTTCAAGTTTTTGCTGTGGAAAATTCTCTCTCCAAAAGCTCAATGGCGCTCCTTCTCTTCTGAGCATTGTAGTGTGCCATCAGAGCACTTGATGTCCACACATGGGGTATTTCCATACTCAGAAGAAATGGTGGTCATTTTCTCCTATTACCCCTTGTAAAAATAGTAAATTTGGGGAAAAACCAGCATTTTAGTGAAAAATGTTTTTATTTTCATTTACACATCCGACTTTAACAAAAAGTCGTCAAACACCTGTGGGGTGTTAAGGCTCACTGTACCACCTGTTACGTGCCTTGGTGGGTGCAGTTTCCAAAATAGTATGCCATGTGTTTTTTTATTTATTTATTTATTTTTTGCTGTTATGGCCCCATAGTGGCTTCCTAAATGCGACATGCCCCCCAAAAACCAGTTCAGCAAAATTTACTCTCCAAAATCCCATTGTCGCTCCTTCCCTTCTGAGCCCTCTAGTGCACCCACAGAGCACTTTACATCCACATATGAGGTATTTCATTACTCAAGAGAAATTGGGTTACAAATTTTGGGGCTTTTTTTTACTATTACCCCTTGTAAAAATTCAAAAACTGGGTCTACAAGAACATGTTAGTGTAAAAAATGAAGATTTTGAATTTTCTCCTTCACTTTGCTGCTATTCGTGCGAAACAACTAAAGGGTTAACAAACTTTCTGAATGTCATTTTGAATACTTGTGCAGTTTCTATAATGGGGTCATTTATAGAGTATTTCTAATATGAAGGCCCTTCAAATCAACTTCAAAACTGAACTGGTCCCTGAAAAATTCCGATTTTGAAAATTTGGTGAAAAATTTGAAAATTGCTGCTGAACTTTGAAACCCTTTGATGTCTTCCTAAAGTTTAATCGTGTTAACTTTATGATACCAACATAAAGAAGACATATTATATATGTGAATCAATATAAAAAAATTTTGGAATGTCTATTTTCCTTACAAGCAGAGAGCTTCAAAGTTAGAAAAATACAAAATGTTCAAATTTTTCAAGACATTTTGGAATTTTTCACCAAGAAATGATGCAAGTATCGAAGAAAAAAGTAGAATATGTCCCAGTCCCAGGCCAGGCCTGGCTATAACCATCCATCAGAACCCTTTCCACTTTGTGTTTTTTTTTTCTGTCCTCCAGTCAGGTGTCAGGTGTATACCTTCTATTGCCCACCAACTAATCTGTCTTTTTTCCTTCCTATTCTCTTAGATGGGGCCACTGGAAAAGCCCTACCCCCCTGAGCGCCATCTCGTTAAACCTGCGGGTCTGCCAGACTTTGGGGTCCTGACTCGTGGAACCCCTCTGCATGGCCATGACTTGTCAGGCCTAAATGGAGTCCGAATTCGGCTATTGCAGGGTTACTGTCCATCTCTTCACCCCTCCCCTGCTGCTGAAGCTGTGTAGCCTGGCTAGGCCATGCCCCCTGGAGAGCTGACCTGTTTACAGTGCAGCATAGGATCCTCTGCAATCCTGGGCCACCCGGTGATTGATTTTGCCTACTAGTGCGATCCTGCACTATGTTTTCAGCATAGTGCTGTAGCGTGGAAAAATATATTATGGCACTTCTCAGGTTCTGTTCGCAAGGCATTTTTATACTTTCAGAAAAACAGGCAATAAAATGTGGCAGAAATTCCATTTTAGTAGTGAAATGTTGCTGCAATTTTGGGTGTGTTTAACCCCTTAAGGACACAGCCCAAATATACCTTAAAAGAGTAATCCAGTGGTGACCCAGTGGTGAACAACTTATCCCCTATCCTAAGGATAGGGGATAAGTTTGAGATCGCGGGGGGTCCGACCGCTGGGGCCCGCGGGAAGGGGGCGTGTCGACCTCCGCACGAAGCGGCGGCTGACACGCCCCCTCAATACAACTCTATGGCAGAGCCGAAGCGCTGCCTTCGGCAATCTCCGGTTCTGCCATAGAGATGTATTGAGGGGGCGTGTCGGCCGCCGCTTCGTGCGGGGGTCGACAGCTGCTATCTGGCCGGAGAGCCGGGGGCCCGTACAGAGAGATCGCAGGGGGCCCCAGCGGTCTGACCCGCCGCGATCTCAAACTTATCCCCTATCCTTAGGATAGGTGATACGTTTTTCACCACTGGACTACCCCTTTAAGGACCCGGCCATTTTTTGAACATCTGACCACTGTCACTTCAAGTATTAATAACTCTGGGATGCTTTTACCTTTCATTCTGATTCTGAGATTTTTTTTGGTGACATATTCTACTTTATGTTAGTGGTAACATTTTGTCGATACTTGTAACATTTCTTGGTGAAAAATTCAAAAATTTTATGAAAAAATTAAAAATTTAGCATTTTTTTAAAATTTGTAGCTCTCTGCTTATAAGGAAAATTGATATTCCAAATAAATTATACATTGATTCACATACACAACATGTCTACTTTATGTTTGCAACATTAAGTTTACATGTTTTTACTTTTGGAAGACATCAGAGGGCTTCAAAGTTCAGCAGCAATTTTCCAATTTTTCACAACATTTTCTAAATCGGAATTTTTCAGGGACCAGTTCAGTTTTGAAGTGGATTTGAAGGGCCTTCATATTAGAAATACCCTACAAATGACCCAATTATAAAAATTGAACCCCTCAAAGGGTCCAAAATGACATTCAGTAAGTGTGTTAACCCTTTAGGTGTTTCACAGGAATAGCAGCAAAGTGAAGGAGAAAATTCTAAATCTTCATTTTTTACATTCGCATGTTCTTGTAGACCCAGTTTTAAAATTTTTACAAGTGGTAATAAGAGAAAAAGCCCCCAAAATTTGTAACCCAATTTCTCTCGAGTAAGTAAATACCTCATATGTGTATGTCAAGTGTTCGGCGGGCGCAGTAGAGGGCTCAGAAGGGAAGGAGCAACAATGGGATTTTGGAGAGTGAATTTTTCTGAAATGTTTTTTGGGGGGCATGTCACATTTAGAAAGCCCCTATGGTGCCAGAACATAAGAAAACCCCACATGGCATACCATCTTGGAAACTACACCCACCAAGGCACGTAAGAAGGGGTCCAGTTAGCCTTAACACCCCTCAGGTGTTTGACAACTTTTCGTTAAAATTGGATGTGTAAATTAAAAAAATACATTTTTCACTTAAGTGCAGTTTTTTCCCCAAATTTACAATTTTTACAAAGGGTAATGGGAGATAATGCCCCACAATATTTGTAACCCCATCTCTTCTGAGTATGGAAATACCCAATGTTAGGACGTAAAATGCTCTGCTGGCGAACTACAATGCTCAGAAGAGAAGGAGTCACATTTGGCTTTTTGAAAGCAAATTTTGCTGAAATGTTTTTTTGGGGGCATGTCGCATTTATGAAGCTCCTGTGGTGCCATTACAGCACAAAATACCCACATGGCATACTATTTTGTAAACTGCACCCCTTAAGAAACGTAACAAGGGGTACAGTGAGCCTTAACTACCCACAGATGTTTGAGGACTTTTTGTAAAAGTCGGATGTGTAAATGAAAAAAATATATTTTTTTACTAAAATGCAGTTTTTTCCCTAAATTTTACATTTTTACAAGGGGTAATAGGAGAAAATGACCCCCAAAATTTGTAACCCCATTTCTTCTGAGTATGGAAATACCCCATATGTGGATGTCAAGTGCTCTGCTGGCGCACTACAATGCTCAGAAGAGGAGGAGCGCCATTGAGCTTTTGGAAAGAGAATTCGTTTGGAATGGTAGTCAGGGGCCATGTGCGTTTACAAAGCCCCCCGTGGTGCCAGAACAGTGGACCCCCCCACATGCGACCCCATTTTGGAAACTACACCCCTCACAGGATTTAATAAGGGGTGCAGTGAGTATTTACACCCCACTGGCGTTTGACAGATCTTTGGAACAGTGGGCTGTGCAAATGAAAAATTGAATTTTTCATTTTCACGGACCAAAGTTCCAAAAATCTGTCAGACACCTGTGGGGCGTAAATGCTCACTGTACCCCTTATAACATTTTGTGAGGGGTGTAATTTCCAAAATGGGATCATATGTGGGAGGGGTCCAATGTTCTGGCACTATGGGGGCTTTGCAAACACACGTGGCCTTCAATTCTGGACAAATTTTCTCTTCAAAATCCCAATGGCGCTCCTTCTCTTCTGAGCATTGTAGTGCGCCAGCAGAGCACTTTACATTCACATATGGGTTATGTTCTTACTCAGAAGAGATGGGGTTACAAATTTTGGGGGGCTTTTTTCCTATTTTCCCTTGTTAAAATGAAAAATTTAGGGTAACACCAGCATTTTAGTGAAATTCTTTTTTTCATTTTCCCATCCAACTTTAATGAAAATTCGGCAAACACCTGTGGGGGGTTAAGGCTTATTATACCCCTTGTCACGTTCTGTGAGGGGTGCAGTTTCCAAACTGGGGTCACATGTGTGTATTTTTTTTTTGCGTATATGTCAGAACAGCCACCCCTGTTCAAATCACCAATTTAGGCCTCAAATGTATATGGTGCGCTCTCACTCCTGAGCATTGTTATGCGTCCGCAGAGCATTTTACGCCCACATATGGGGTTTTTCCGTACTTAGGCGAAATTGAGTTACATATTTTGGGGGTCTTTTTTTCCTTTTAATTACCGCTTGTGAAAATAAAAAGTATGGGGCAACACCAGCATGTTAGTGTAAAATTTTTTATTTTTTTACACTAACAGGCTGGTGTAGTCCCCAACTTTTCCTTTTCATAAGGGGAGAAAAAGCCCCCTCAAAATCCAGAGTACGGAAACACCCCATATGTGTCCCTAAACTGTTTCCTTGAAATACGACAAGGCTCCGAAGTGAGAGAGCGCCATGCGCATTTGAGGACTAAATTAGGGATTGCATAGGGGTGGACATAGGGGTATTCTACGCTAGTGATTCCCAAACAGGGTGTCTCCAGCTGTTGCTAAACTCCCAGCATGCCTGGACAGTCAGTGGCTGTCCAGAAATGCTGGGAGTTGTTGCTTTGCAACAGCTGGAGGCTCCGTTTTGGAAACACTGCCGTACAAGACGTTTTTCATTTTTATTGGGGGGGGGGGCAGTGAAAGGGGGTGTATATGTAGTGTTTTACCCTTTATTTTGTGTTAGTGTAGTGTAGTGTTTTTAGGGTACATTTGCATTGGCGTGTTACGGTGAGTTTCCCGTAAGGAGTTTGCGATGCGGCGAAAAATTTGCCGCAGCCCAAACTTGAAGCAGGAAATTTACTGTAAACCTGCCCGTGTGAATGTACCCTGTAAGTTCACATGGGAGGGGGGGCAAACCTCCAGCTGTTTCAAAACTACAACTCCCAGCATTACTGACAGACCGTGCATGCTGGGAGTTGTACTTTTGCAACAGCTGGAGGCAAACTGGTTGGAAAACCTTCAGTTAGGTTCTGTTACCTAACTCAGTATTTTCCAACCAGTGTGCCTCCAGCTGTTGCAAAAATACAACTCCCAGCATGTACTGATCACCGAAGTGCATGCTGGGAGATGTAGTTATGCAACAGCTGGAGGTACGCAACTACAACTCCCAGCATGCCGAGACAGCTGTTTGCTGTCTTGGCATGCTGGGATTTGCAGTTTTGCAACATCTGGAGGGCTACAGATTATAGACCAGTGCACAGTGATCTCCAAACTGTGGACCTCCAGATGTTGCAAAACTACAAATCCCAGCATGCCTAGACAGCAAACAGCTATGTGGGCATGCTAGGAGTTGTAGTTTTGCAAGATCTGGAGGGATATAGTTTAGAGACCACTGTATAGTGGTCTCAAACTGCAGCCCTCCAGCTGTTGCAAAACTACATATTCCAGCATGCCCAAACAGCTGTCTGGGCATGCTGGGAGTTGTAGTTTTGCAACATCTGTAGCGCTACAGTTTAGAGACCACAGTCTCAGACTGTAGCCCTTCAGATCAACTTACCGGCTTCCGTAGGTTCCCGGGAGCCGTCCTCTTCTGACGCACGTCATGCCGCCCACAAACAGGTAAGAAAAAAAGACGCATGCTACACAAACATATAATACATGTCAATTGCAAAAAACATGAACATTAAAAGAAGATGCAATATAGCCAAAAATCTTAACCACCGGAGTACCCCTGTAAGGTCCTCCATCCCTCTTCCTTGAAATCGATCTCTGATATCATAGGTGATACTGTGCCCTCCGCCTTGTGTGTGTTTCAGTATCATCAACTCTGACATTTCTATGACACATGGCGAGCCTTTACCTTTTGAACATCTTTGTTTGATTACTGCTAGACCCACCCATACGATATCCTTGCTTTACGTCATGCTCCGTACCAGGGACTCTCGTGCTCTACTCCCCTATCAATGGGGTTGGGTTGCTGAGCTTGACTACACCCCCAGCACTGAGGAATGGGTAACCTCGTTTATGCTTTGTCATAAGGCTTCCAAAGCGGTAGTTTTACAAGAAACTAACTATAAAATACTCTCGAGATGGTACACGGTCCCGGCCCTGCTCCATCGCTACTACCCATCGGTCCCCAATGTTTGTTGGAGGTGTGGCCAAGATTTAGGTACGCTGTCACATGTGTGGTTCTCCTATCCCCTGCTAACCAACTTCTGGTCCTCTATCCGGGCCCTAATTAGCGATATAACTGGCACCCAGGTAGCGAATACTCCACAGGCTCTCCTTTTATCTATGTTACCTGGCTCTTCTGAATCCTTGCGGAAGAGTCTTGGCGTACTTCTGGCGGCTGCTAGGAGAGTAATACCGAGACGTTGGATGGAAATCCGCTTCCCCCCCTACTGCTACCGACTGGTTTAGGGAGATCCTTTATCTCCAGGGCCTAGAGGAATGTCTAGCTGACTTGAATGGGTCCTCGGAACAGTATATTAAGCGCTGGTGCCTCTGGATGGATTTTGCTGCCTCTCCCCATTTTCTGCAGTTTGGGCTTCCTACCTCCATATCTCCTCCCCAGTGATCTCTCTTGTGTCCTTAGACCTCTGGTCTCCTAGTCTCACACTCCTTTTCCCTTTCATTCTTCTTTCCCCCTCCCTCTTCCCTCTGGAGCCCTTCTGCTCCTTGTCCTTCTTCCCTCTCCTCTTCTTGGCCCCCTTGGGTTTTTCCTTGTTTCATTTTTTCTTATTTAGTTTAATATGTTTGGCTCACCTAGCCCTAGAATGTATCTACTTTCCTATGGATTGTTTTACATTGAGCAGTGTTATGCTGACTGGAGATGGACTCCAGGTTCAACTCAGAGTCCAAACATTGGTAGAATCCATGTAAGACAGACTCTGCTGTTACTTTACTATTTAAAGTCACTGGTGTCCTCAGATATCCAACTCTACCACCGTGAGTAGTCCGGCTGAGCAGAGATGTTGAGGACAAGGTACCTGGAGAAGAATTGTCTCCCAAGTGTCATCACTTAGGTCAGTATCAGACGTCCTATGTGATTTCCCCTTAGATGTGCTTAGAATCTCATTTGAGAATCAGCCCTGTTGTCTGATGGGTCAGCAGTATATAAAGATCCTAGAGTTCCTCCAAGGAAATGAGGAACTCGGTCTTTTCAAAGCTGCCAAATGGCAACCATCTTAGTCCTGGTCCTCTAAAGGGCGAAACTTCTTCTCCAAGAGCCAGTGTTCTGCAAAAGGGCACAGGATAAAGGAACCAGGGAGATGACTCCCAAACCAAATCATAGTTTGATGTCAGAAGGCCATCCATGGTTGGTGCAAGACTTTCTGGATTCCTGTCAGCCTGAGAAAGGGTTGCATGTGTTATGGACACCTATCTACATGTGCCCATACATCCATCCTCAGCGGAATATCAGAGTGGCCATCCGGTTTAAAAAAAGGAGTGCTTTACTATCAGCTCCGGGCCCAGCCATTAGTATATACTCCCTGGCTGGTAAAGCCATTGTGGTAGTGGCTGTTTTTCATCTTCTGGGGATTCATGTGGTACTGTACCCGGGCACCTGACTCCTGCTGGTTTTCTCACTGAAGAAGCTAAGTCACATTCTACAAACAGCCTTAGAAATTTTTAGGAGGAAGTTCTGTCTCCCTGGGACAGGAATCTCCATAATTTTTTCTCCCTGCTCAGGCAGTCAGTCGCACACGCAGGAGTCTCAGATCATGGCTCTCCAAAAAGAAAATCTCCCAATAAGTTGTGAATGTGGTCCTGCTCACAACAGATGCCTATGAATCCGAACATATGTTGGATCTTTGAGTCCAGAAGAGCTGGACATGGGAAGAATCTGATGTCAGCCAGCCTGAGGGAAATAAGGCCAGTGAACTTGGATATTTTTGCTACTTTTTAGCCCTGTGTCCAGTATCCCAGCGGTCACATAAAGGGCACTCTGAATGTCCAGGCGGATCAGCCGAGCAAAACTGAAGTATACTTCTGCCAAGTAGTCAGCAAGAGAGGTCTACCTGATTACAACATAAGGGCTACCATAGAAAACCAAAAGGTTGCTAAATTTGCTTCTCTGAATTTCAGAGACCAACCAGACATCTTGGATGCCCTGACGATATTGTGGAGAGGCCTCTACATCTATCTATTCCAGCCTCCAGTCACAGGGAATATCCTGATGGACAAGCCAGATGTGATCCTGATAGCCATACTGGCCAAGATGGGTTTTGTTTTCCCTCCTGTTGCAATTAAAGGAAACTTCCTCCCCACAGGGACCTGCTGACACAGAACAGTTCCTTCATCCAAAGCTGGAGTGGTTGTCTTTGACTGTGTGGAGTTTCAGAAGGATAGATTCCATATGATGGGTTTATCGGAGGAAGTGATATCTACTCGTCTTTCAGCCGAAAGAGCATCCTTAAATGCGCTCTACTCGACACTCTAGAGAAAGTTCACGTTCTGGAGGAGGGTCTAGAAGAGGTTTCATTTGCAGTCATATTGCATTTCCTCCAAGATGGATTCAAGAAAAGCCTATGAGCAAATACATTGAGGGTCCATGTCTCAATAAATTCCTTAACGGATAGCAGACCAGTCATATGTCTTCCTCAGTGGTAGTGTCTAAGCCTCTGCAGTAAGTCGACCTTAAGTGATTGTCCTACAAGGTCTCTTTCCTGATTGCGATAACATTCGCAAGCAGGTTGGGATAAAATACATATAGGACTGTATCCACTTTTTCCAGCCCACCAGAGCACCTGAAAGCTGAACTAATTTATTCAGGCTAAAGTCAGCAACCACCGAGTCATGAGGTTCGTGACGAATTGAATTACTATAACTTTGCTCATCTCTAATCGCAGGAGTTGAGCCACTGGATTCCATCAGAGCTCAATCTACTCTCTGGACAACCAAAACTGCGGTTGAGCCTCTGGCACAGTGGGGCTTAATGCTGACTTCATTTAAGTATCCCCCCCCCCTTTATGTTGCTGCCTGAAGACGAATATGGAAGGGAAAATTTGTACTTACCTGTAATTTTACTTTCCATGAGTCTAAAAGCAGCACATACAAACCCTCCCTACTAAATATCATCTTTTTGCATCAGAACTGAGTCTATTCAATAACACAAAGTGGATGGGGTTCTGATGGATGGCTATAGCCAGGCCTGACCTGGGACTGGTTAATTCTCTTAATTGTTTGCTAGTTGGGCGGTCCTAGGATGAACTGGAAGGAGCTATTAACCTTCTGTGCTGCCTTCAGACTCATGGAAAGTAAAATTACAGGTAAGTACAAATTTTCCCTATGTCTCTGTAAAAGGTTGAGCGTACATCCAATCTCCTTCAGGTTAAAAACAAGATAAAGAAAACCACAACATTGTCTGTGCACTTTATATCTATCATGTGGTTTATAAGTTCAGACATAACTAGACTACATAAAGCATTATAAAGCATATATTAGATTCAAATAAAACAAATCAACTTGACTACCCTATCACTGCTTATATAGGTTTGATTTTGTCGTACTTCTGGAAAAAAATCATAACTACATGCAGGAAAATTAATAGCTTCTTTTTTTCTTCCGCGTACGGAACGGTATGAGGGCTCATATTTTGTACCGTGGAGTAGAGTTTTTATCAGTATCATTTTAGTTTTGATCAGACTTTTTGAACGGTTTTTATTAATTTATGGTATAAAAAGTGACTTTGAAATTTTTGTGACTTACCGTATGCCATTGACCGTGCGGTTTAATTAATAATATATTTTTATAGTGTGGACATTAACGCACGTGGTGATACCACATATGTTTTAGTGTTTTTGTTGTTGTTTTTTTATGGAAAAAGGGGGGGGGGATTCTGACTTTTATTAGGGAAGGGGTTAAAAGGGTACTCCGGCCCTAATACATCTTATCCCCTATCCAAAGGACAGGGGATAGGATGTCTGATCGCAGGGGTCCCGCCGCTTTGGCCCTCCGCAATCTGTCATTCAGCACCCACCTTTCTGAGCGATCAGACATCCTTTGGATAGGGGATACAATGTATTAGGGCCAGAGTATCCCTTTAAATCACACATATATACATTTTTTTATTAAACAGTTATTCCGGCCAAAGGCATCTTATCCCCTATCCTAAGGCCGTCACGCCCATACACATGAATGGAGGGGGCTGGTGTGACGCCATGAGGGGGCATGTCGTGACCTCATGTTTCCAGTCCCGGAAACAAAGAGGTTACTGAGACTGAAGAAGCAGCTCGCTATAGAATGCAGGTGCTGCACGAAGATTGCGGTTGGCAATCAGACATCTTATCCTTTATCCTTTGGATAGGGGACAAGGTGCCTTTTGCCAGAATACCCCTTTAACAGTTTCCAATAAAGGTTAAATAACAAATTTTCCCCCCAAAAAGTAAAAAAACAAGAAGAAAAAAAAACAAGTGAATTTTTTTTAATGTAAAATGGACTCTCACCCCTTTGAAAATATAATGTAAATCATGATATTTACATAACCTTTTGCAAAACTGGTGTGACTAATGTAAACCTTGGATCATTCTTATGTAAAACACTTTGAATATCTGCCGGAAACTTTTTTGCACCAAAATGTTTGCGCAAAATGCAAAATGTCCGTGCTGGGAAATTTTCTGTGCAGACGTTCCACCATGTGAACATAGCCCAATACTGCTATGCCCAATGAAAGTTTAAGTTTAAAAATAAAGGAGGAGATTTATAAAAACCTTTGCAGAGAAAAAGTTGACCATAGCAACCAATCAGATTGCTTCTCTCATCTTTCAGAGACCTTTTCAAAAATGAAAGAAGCAATTTGATTGGCTTCTATGGGCGACAAGTCAACTTTTCCTTCCCACAGGTTTTGATAAATCTCCCCTAAAGTGACTTATTTTAGTACAAGGAAAAAACAAAGTCTAAAATACTTTAAAAAGAAAAAATGTTAACCTCTTAAGGACACAGCTCATTTGGGCCTTAAAGGGGTTATCCAAGAAAAAACTTTTATATATATATATATATATATATATATATATATATATATCAACTGGCTCCAGAAAGTTAAACAGATTTGTAAATTACTTCTATTAAAAAATCTTAATCCTTTCAGTACTTATGAGCTTCTGAATTTAAGGTTGTTCTTTTCTGTCTAAGTCCTCTCTGATGACACGTGTCTCGGGAAACACCAAGTTTAGAAGCAAATCCCCATAGCAAACCTCTTCTAAACTGGGCGGTTCCTGAGACACGTGTCATCAGAGAACACTCAGACAGAAAAGAACAACCTTAACTTCAGAAGCTCATAAGTACTGAAAGGATTAAGATTTTTTAATAGAAGTAATTTACAAATCTAAAACCACTGAAGGAGGAGAGAGCACACCGTGCAGCTAAACGTGCAGTTATACGATACCGCTGGTATACACTGGCAGCCTCCGGACCCGATAAATAACAAAGCAGCACCTGCGGGGTGCACACACTAGATAAAGTATCCAATAATACAATAAAAAAGAGGTAGCGTGCACTCACCGCGGGTAAACAGCTGCAGGCCCAAGGTCCGGGATCACCACGGCATAGACGAAGACGGTAAGGGGCGCTCAGAGGCTACGCCGGCTGTTTCGGACGTAGGAACGTCCTTCTTCCGGCCTCTTCCGGAGGCCGGAAGAAGGACGTTCCTACGTCCGAAACAGCCGGCGTAGCCTCTGAGCGCCCCTTACCGTCTTCGTCTATGCCGTGGTGATCCCGGACCTTGGGCCTGCAGCTGTTTACCCGCGGTGAGTGCACGCTACCTCTTTTTTATTGTATAATTTACAAATCTGTTTAACTTTCTGGAGCCAGTTGATATATTAAAAAAAGTTTTTCCTGGAATACCCCTTTAAAGCTTTACTGTCATTAGTAAGAAGAAAAAAAACGCTTGAATCAGTGTAGTTATGTATAAAGAGTAGGAGAGGCTCTTATCAACTAGTTTCCTGGGACCTGAGCTACTCAAATAACACCTATACCCACGGTGTAAAAAATGCAATAAATAAAACTGAGGAACTTTTAGCTGCTGAGGAAAAGTCCTACGGAGGACTTGAAACGCATCCAGCTTTCCCTTCTGAGTGCCACTCCATACAGCCAATATCCCAGAGGCAGAACCCTTAAATTTTTGGCACATCAAACCTATGCGCAACGCTCCAGCAATGAGGATACGCTACACCGGGATAATTATCAGAGCCGTTACAAAGATCGGATCCTCTACAATTTGCTGTATCTTTTGAGACAAGCCGTGTCTCTAACAGCCAACCATCATCTGTACCAAGCCGGGACCACCAGCGCCACATCAGGTACTATGTATACAGCTATGCTGTATTTTTGAAGCGCTGCAGTCCCCTGTTTATTTGCCCACCATTTGGGCCTTAAAGCTTTACTGTCATTAGTAAGAAAAAATTTAATCAGTGTAGTTATGTATAAAGAGTAGGAGAGGCTCTTATCAACTAGTTTCCTGGGACCCAAGCTACTCAAATAACACCTATACCCACGGTGTAAAAACCCACTGCATATTTTGAGACCGCAAAATCTCTAGCAGCAGGTGTTTCATTCAAGAGAACTAAACCCTTTACACAATTGTATGCATACATAGTATCACTTGTCTAGCAACATTGTATCCTCCCTATAAGCTCACTTCAGACATCGCTGCATATCATTGAGACTGCCCAGTCTCTAGCAGCGGGCTCTTTTCACAAAGAGCCAGAACGTACACATCGGATTACAAACGATTCACATACAAGGGGATTCATTTGAACAAAACTACTAAGAGATTAATATGCACTTTATTTTCATGGTACCCACCATCTGAACTATTAGATCAATTTCTCAAGAAAATCTCTATTTTTTTCGGCTGGCTTATCGGACACTGTGGATAATTTTGGCTGTTTTATCGGATACTATATTATATTTTTTGTAAATTTTTTACAATTTTATGAATTTTACTAATTACCTGTTGATATTAATTACAATTACCGTATTATATTTGTATATCTATTGTGAATTTTTATTGTGTATTTGCTCACCCAATAGGGCCCTGTGAGGTTCGGCACACACTTTAACTATCATATATATTTTATTATAATAAACATATCATCATCCAATATTCATTGACCCTGAGCCTCAATTTCCATTTTTTATTCAGTGTAGTTATGTGCCTTAAGACCTGTAGCATAATAATTTGCATGTTTTAATGCGCAAAGTACCTTTTGATCTATGTATTCCTGTAATGAATCTTACTGCATTCCTCTCAGAGGCTGGGGGTGTTTCCCCTGGAGCATGATGAGCTTCCCTCTCCTCCCTTCTCCCTTGTCATGAGGTCTGCACAAACATTTATACACTTGTACAGCTTTCTGCATGCTCTATATAACTCTAATGCAGCCAAGAATGCTCTATATAATAGTTTAGAACCTTGTATTGCTTGTCACTGTGCATGGGAATGCTTCTCCTGAAGAGGCTGCAAGCTGTCTGAATCTTGTCTGGATCTCACAGGTGTTCTCCTCACACAGTTGAAAGCTGCACTGATACACTGTACTGAGTGAGCAGAGTAGAGAAAACCACGTCCCACTCCCCCTCACTTCAGAATTTTGGTCCTTTTCTTGTTAGTGCAGACCAAAGAGCCCTAGATACCAGGGTTCATTTTCATAATTAAAAAAAACAGAGTGGCCATGTTTTTAAATATTTATTTCACATCTTTAGAAATCATTTTTTTTTTTATGAATTATATTAGGAAAATGCTTAGTTTTTAAGGAAGCATTAAATGGAATAAAGTTATTTCTAATGACAGTAACACTTTAAGGATGGCCCAGTTTAATTTTTGCCTCCTTGCCTTCTAAAATTCATGTAGCAATGTCGAAAGAAAAGAGAAGACCGCGTACGGCTCCTTGTGTGTTACCCTTAGGTAAGGTGGCTAGAGATTGTTACAAGTAGTAAAGACCCTTATAGGGGGCCGCTCACCTCATAGAGAAATGGTATAAGCATATCACCTCAATGTAGAGGTATACTGATGGAGTTTGCTGCTTCAGTCGGATGGTCTGCAGGGCTTAGAATAATCTGTCCTGTTAAAGTATGCAAGGATGCATAGAGAAAAGACCTTGTATTCCAGACGCTGTCAACTCAAGATATCAGTCCATGGTTCTTTTGCAAGATCCAGGCTAGGATCGCTTTTATTAAATTATAAAACAATTAAAAAAAAATTAAAGTTACAGATTATCTGTAACTTTTATTATTTTTATTGTTTTATCTATATATATATATATATATATATATATATATATATATATATATATAACTCAATGTGTGTATGTGTATGTTCCAGTATCACGGGCAAACGGCTAAAGATATTAACATGAAACTTGGCAAACATGTTACTTATATACAAACATAGGATAGGTAATTTAACCCTTACTCACCCCATTTGCCAGGGTCGGGGTTTTTGTTTAAAGTCCCATACAAGTCTATGGGAAATATATGTTACTGCATAACTTCCAAACGGCTTGAGATATTTCGATAATACTTGATCACATGTTACTTATATGTCCACTTAAAATATAGAATAATTAATTTAACCCTTAAATACCCCCATTTGTGAGTGTTGGGGTTTTTGCTTAAAGTCCCATGCAAATCAATGGGAAATGTATGTTCCCACATAACTTCCGTATGGCTGGAGATATTTCAATAATACCTGGTACACATATTTCTTATATGTCATATAAAAAGATATGATACTTAAATTAACCCTTACTTACACTCTTATATAAAAGATGGGTTTTTGTTTCAAGTCCCATGCAAGTATATGGGACTTCCTGTACTTTACTCCTCCGCTCTGCATCTCCTGGTGAATGTGTCAATCTGGCTTGTAAGCCACACCCCATCTCACAAAGACATGCCCACATTTTAAGCCCCAACCCTTTTATTATCTACCCTTTTTGTGCATCGGTCTGGCTTGCAAATCACGCCCAGTCCCACAAAGCCACGTCCCATTCTATTTTCAGCTTACAATATCTTCATCACAAATCAGTCCCACCTGAGGACAGGATATGAGGATGGGACATAAGGACGGTATATGAGGACGGGATAAGAGGATGGGATAAGAGGTCGAGATAGGAGGACGGGAAATGAGGTTGGGATAGGAGGTTGGGATATGAGGATGGGATATGAGGATGGGATATGAGGTTGAGATATGAGGACGGGGATAAAAGGTTTGGATAGGAGGTCGAGATATGAGGATGGGATATGAGGTCGGGATTGGAGGTCGGGATAGTAGGTTGAGATATGAGGATGGGATAGGAGGTCAGGATATGTGGTTGAGATATGATGACGGGATATGAGGTTGAGATATAAGGACGGGATATGGGGTCGGGATATGAGGTTGAGATATGAGGACGGGATATGGGGTTGAGATATGACAACAATGGCCCTCATTTACTTAGAAAACCGGGTTGTAAGTCTATGTTGCTTTCTTACCCGATTGCTTTTTTCCCCTGGTATTTATTATTGTGTCGCATCCTGTTTGTCGCATATGCGTTTTTTTGGCTTGGTTTCCAACTCCTCTGAGTTGTCGGGAAAAAATCCACAACAATTCAACAAATTGGGGTTGGAAAGCTTTATAAATACGTGGGAAAGCTCAGAAATGTCGGGTTACACCCCTTTTTCGGGGTTGGGAAAATCCAAATCGGGTTCGTCGGCAAAAAATGTTGCATCGTGTCGCAGACTGGCGCACGATGTCTGCGACATGTCACAGACAAAGATGCGACAAAAAAACCCGACAAAACAAGTCGGGTTTAGAATAGTAAATGAGGGCCAATATATAAGGACGAGATATGAAGTCAAAAGCTTCCTCCTTTGTTGATTTTCCTCCCCAACAAGGATAAGGAAGGAAAAAACGGGCAACGCCGGGTACTCAGTTAGTAATTTAATAAAAGTGATCTTTCAAAAGTACCTTGGATGTTTGAGTTGGCAGCGCCTGGAATACAAGGTCTTTTTTCTACGCATCCCTACATTCTAAAATGGATAACTTATTTTTTATTTTTCTATCCACAGACCTATATGAGGGATTGTTTTTTGCAAGGCCAATTGTACTTTGTAATGGCACCTTTTATTTTACCATAAAACATACGGCACAACCCAAAAAATATTTTTTTTGTGGGGAAATTAAAAAGAAAAACGCAATTTTGCTATTTTTGGAGGGTTTTGGTTTTACGCAGTGCATTTAATGGTTAAAATTACATGTTTTATTTTTTTTGTAGGTCAATACGATTAAAATAATACCCAATGTTTACATGCTTTATTATTATTGTACTACTTTAAAAATAAATCAAACTTTTTGAACAAAATTTGTATGTTTTAAATGGCTCTATTCTAAACCCTCTAAGGCTGGGTTCACATATGTCCGGCATAGGTGAACTCATCCTAAATCTAGACACAACTGATGCCACAACTGATGACAAGTTGTCATCACCTGTATTGCATCCATTGTTTTTGCACAGCGGCAAGCTGCGTTCCCCGTCCAGTGCCCTCCGGGGTGTCCAACCATCCGGCATCAAAATTGAGACGCTGATGATGGTGAACTGTCCCATTCAAATGAATAGGATCAGTTCTAGCATCAGTTTCCTATGCCATAATCATCTGCTTCAGTAAAGGAGCTATCCAGGAAGAGAAAATCAGAGATAATTACGTAAAAAAAAACAGCGCCACCCATGTCTCCAGGTTGTGTGCGGTAATGTAGCTCAGTTCCTTTGAAGTGAATAGAGACAAGTTGTAATACCAGATAGTGGTGGGCGCGAATATTAGCATTTCAAATTTTTATTGCGAATATATTCGAAATTGCGAATATGTGCTTTATTTTTGCATATGTTAATATTTGCATATTCCTTCTTTTCACTTGTGGGCCAATTAAAATGATGCAAATACACTTGTCAGAAATTGTCAACAACATCCCTAGCAACCAATAGTAAAGTTGCCCACCCCCTCACTGTTTTCTTTGTCGAATATGCGAATATTCACAAATGCGAATATTCACATATGCGAATATTATGAATACGCGGAATTCATGAGTATAGGATGAATATTGGTCTATATATTCGCAAAATATCGTGAATTGGAATATGGGCAATGCTGCTCATCACCAATACCAGACACAATCTGTGGACAGGGGTAGCACTGTTTTTGGAAGAAATTAGCTTTGGTTTTCTGTTTTTGGACAACCCCTTTAAAGATTTTTTCAGGAATATATAAATATGTATTAAAAGCTGGAACCTGCCTGAAAAAAAAATATTTATTTTTAATCTCTTACTTAAATTGAATTCCACCAGTCCAGTGCCTGAGGTCATGTACATGGGTTATGTGACTCTGAAGACAATCATTAGTCTCAGCTGCCTCCTTTTTTTCCCCTTTTTAGGGTATGTTCACATGCTGGTGACCAGCAGCAGGTTAACCGTTGCATGTGTAGAAGCGCGTGTGTAGAACGTACCCTTGCATGTGTAGAAGCGTGTGAACGTACCCTTGCATGTGTAGAAGCGTGTGAACGTACCCTTGCATGTGTAGAAGCGTGTGAACGTACCCTTGCATGTGTAGAAGCGTGTGAACGTACCCTTGCATGTGTAGAAGCGTGTGAACGTACCCTTGCATGTGTAGAAGCGTGTGAACGTACCCTTGCCTGTGTAGAAGCGTGTGACCGTACCCTTGCATGTGTAGAAGCGTGTGAACGTACCCTTGCATGTGTAGAAGCGTGTGAACGTACCCTTGTGTGTGTAGAAGCGTGTGAAAGTACCCTTGCATGTGTAGAAGCGTGTGAACGTACCCTTGCATGTGTAGAAGCGTGTGAACGTACCCTTGCATGTGTAGAAGTGTGTGAACGTACCCTTGCATGTGTAGAAGTGTGTGAACGTACCCTTGCATGTGTAGAAGCGTGTGAACGTACCCTTGTGTGTGTAGAAGCGTGTGAACGTACCCTTGCATGTGTAGAAGCGTGTGAAAGTACCCTTGCATGTGTAGAAGCGTGTGAACGTACCCTTGCATGTGTAGAAGCGTGTGAACGTACCCTTGCATGTGTAGAAGCGTGTGAACGTACCCTTGCATGTGTAGAAGGGTGTGAACGTACCCTTGCATGTGTAGAAGGGTGTGAACGTACCCTTGCATGTGTAGAAGGGTGTGAACGTACCCTTGCATGTGTAGAAGCGTGTGAACGTACCCTTGCATGTGTAGAAGGGTGTGAACGTACCCTTGCATGTGTAGAAGCGTGTGAACGTACCCTTGCATGTGTAGAAGCGTGTGAACGTACCCTTGTGTGTGTAGAAGCGTGTGAAAGTACCCTTGCATGTGTAGAAGCGTGTGAACGTACCCTTGCATGTGTAGAAGCATGTGAACGTACCCTTGCATGTGTAGAAGCGTGTGAACGTACCCTTGTGTGTGTAGAAGCATGTGAAAGTACCCTTGCATGTGTAGAAGCGTGTGAACGTACCCTTGCATGTGTAGAAGCGTGTGAACGTACCCTAGCATGTGTAGAAGGGTGTGAACGTACCCTTGCATGTGTAGAAGCGTGTGAACGTACCCTTGCATGTGTAGAAGCGTGTGAACGTACCCTTGTGTGTGTAGAAGCGTGTGAAAGTACCCTTGCATGTGTAGAAGCGTGTGAACGTACCCTTGCATGTGTAGAAGCGTGTGAACGTACCCTTGCATGTGTAGAAGCGTGTGAACGTACCCTTGCATGTGTAGAAGCGTGTGAACGTACCCTTGCGTGTGTAGAAGCGTGTGAACGTACCCTTGCATGTGTAGAAGTGTGTGAACGTACCCTTGCTTGTGTAGAAGTGTGTGAACGTACCCTTGCATGTGTAGAAGCGTGTGAACGTACCCTTGCATGTGTAGAAGTGTGTGAACGTACCCTTGCATGTGTAGAAGCGTGTGAACGTACCCTTGCATGTGTAGAAGCGTGTGAACGTACCCTTGCATGTGTAGAAGCGTGTGAACGTACCCTTGCATGTGTAGAAGCGTTTGAACATACCCTTGCATGTGTAGAAGCGTGTGAACGTACCCTTGCATGTGTAGAAGCGTGTGAACGTACCCTTGAGCAGGTTCCAGACTCTTTTACATGAATTATTTTCACAATAGTTTTCAGCATGGGATCTGCATGTAAAACTGCATGACAAAATCGGCACCATTCCCACCCCTAAAAGTTTCCAATTTTATTCCACATTTCCATAAACCACTTCCCTAAACATACATGGCATTTTCCACATATTGTTTTAAAAAGTGTCATGCGGAATTCCGCTAAGCAGAAACCATATTGGATGGCCAGGATGTAGACAAGCCTCTTTTAGTGGGGTATAATCTGTGTCAAAAACAACAAAAATCGACGGCATGAAAAGAAAAACTCTGCATTCAAAACTAAGGGTATGTTTCTGAATTATTTCCAACAGAAAAATCTGTTGTGGGCACAGGGCAGGGCCGAGAGGTTTTTCTTTTCATGCGCCCCTTTATTTTATCTCTCACCCTCTTTTTCTTCTTCCATCACTTGCCCTTTAGTTTGCTGTATGCATCAGATTCCTGCTCTGAACCCCATCTGACTACAGCAGTGTTTTCCAAACAGGGTGTCTCCAACTGTTGCAGAATTACACCTCCCAGTCTGATCTATAGATTGGCGTATTGTTACGCCGAGCGCTCCGGGTCCCCGCTCCTCCCCGGAGCGCTCGCTTCACTCCCTCCGCTGCAGCGCTCCGGTCACGTCCTCTGACCCGGGGCGCTGCGATCCCGCTGCCAGCCGGGATGCGATTCGCGATGCGGGTAGCGCCCGCTCGCGATGCGCACCCCGGCTCCCCTACCTGACTCGCTCCCCGTCTGTTCTGTCCCGGCGCGCGCGGCCCCGCTCCCTAGGGCGCGCGCGCGCCGGGTCTCTGCGATTTAAAGGGCCACTGCGCCGCTGATTGGCGCAGTGGTTCCAATTAGGGTTTTCACCTGTGCACTTCCCTATATTACCTCACTTCCCTTGCACTCCCTTGCCGGATCTTGTTGCCTTAGTGCCAGTGAAAGCGTTCCTTGTGTGTTCCTTGCCTGTGTTTCCAGACCTTCTGCCGTTGCCCCTGACTACGATCCTTGCTGCCTGCCCCGACCTTCTGCTACGTCCGACCTTGCTTCTGCCTACTCCCTTGTACCGCGCCTATCTTCAGCAGCCAGAGAGGTGAGCCGTTGCTAGTGGATACGACCTGGTCACTACCGCCGCAGCAAGACCATCCCGCTTTGCGGCGGGCTCTGGTGAAAACCAGTAGTGGCTTAGAACCGGTCCACTAGCACGGTCCACGCCAATCCCTCTCTGGCACAGAGGGTCCACTACCTGCCAGCCGGCATCGTGACAGTAGATCCGGCCATGGATCCCGCTGAAGTTCCTCTGCCAGTTGTCGCTGACCTCACCACGGTGGTCGCCCAGCAGTCACAACAGATAGCGCAACAAGGCCAACAGCTGTCTCAACTGACCGTTATGCTACAACAGTTGCTACCACAGCTTCAGCAGTCATCTCCTCCGCCAGCTCCTGCACCTCCTCCGCAGCGAGTGGCCGCTCCTGGGATACGCTTATCCTTGCCGGATAAATTTGATGGGGACTCTAAGTTTTGCCGTGGCTTTCTTTCCCAATGTTCCCTGCATCTGGAGATGATGTCGGACCTGTTTCCCACTGAAAGGTCTAAGGTGGCTTTCGTAGTCAGTCTTCTGTCCGGAAAAGCCCTCTCATGGGCCACACCGCTCTGGGACCGCAATGACCCCGTCACTGCCTCTGTACACTCCTTCTTCTCGGAAATCCGAAGTGTCTTTGAGGAACCTGCCCGAGCCTCTTCTGCTGAGACTGCCCTGTTGAACCTGGTCCAGGGTAATTCTTCCGTTGGCGAGTATGCCGTACAATTCCGTACACTTGCTTCAGAATTGTCCTGGAATAATGAGGCCCTCTGCGCGACCTTCAAAAAAGGCCTATCCAGCAACATTAAAGATGTTCTGGCCGCACGAGAAATTCCTGCTAATCTACATGAACTTATTCACCTAGCCACTCGCATTGACATGCGTTTTTCTGAAAGGCGTCAGGAACTCCGCCAAGATATGGACTCTGTTCGCACGAGGCGTTTCGTCTCCTCGGCTCCTCTCTCCTCTGGTCCCCTGCAATCTGTTCCTGTGCCTCCCGCCGTGGAGGCTATGCAGGTCGACCGGTCTCGCCTGACACCTCAAGAGAGGACACGACGCCGTATGGAGAACCTCTGCCTGTACTGTGCTAGTACCGAACACTTCCTGAGGGATTGTCCTATCCGTCCTCCCCGCCTGGAAAGACGTACGCTGACTCCGCACAAAGGTGAGACAGTCCTGGATGTCTACTCTGCTTCTCCACGTCTTACTGTGCCTGTGCGGATGTCTGCCTCTGCCTTCTCCTTCTCTACAGTGGCCTTCTTGGACTCTGGATCTGCAGGAAATTTTATTTTGGCCTCTCTCGTCAACAGGTTCAACATCCCGGTGACCAGTCTCGCCAGACCCCTCTACATCAATTGTGTAAATAATGAAAGATTGGACTGTACCATACGTTTCCGCACGGAGCCCCTTCTTATGAGCATCGGATCTCATCATGAGAGGATTGAACTTTTGGTCCTCCCCAATTGCACCTCGGAGATTCTCCTTGGACTTCCCTGGCTTCAACTTCATTCCCCAACCCTGGATTGGTCCACTGGGGAGATCAAGAGTTGGGGGTCCTCTTGTTCCAAGAACTGTCTAAAACCGGTTCCCAGTAACCCTTGCCGTAACTCTGTGGTTCCTCCAGTAACCGGTCTCCCTAAGGCCTATATGGACTTCGCGGATGTTTTCTGCAAAAAACAAGCTGAGACTCTACCTCCTCACAGGCCTTATGATTGCCCTATCGACCTCCTCCCGGGTACTACTCCACCCCGGGGCAGAATTTATCCTCTCTCTGCCCCAGAGACTCTTGCCATGTCCGAATACGTCCAGGAGAATCTAAAAAAGGGCTTTATCCGTAAATCCTCCTCTCCTGCCGGAGCCGGATTTTTCTTTGTGTCCAAAAAAGATGGCTCCCTACGTCCTTGCATTGACTACCGCGGTCTTAATAAAATCACGGTTAAGAACCGCTACCCCTTACCCCTCATCTCTGAACTCTTTGATCGCCTCCAAGGTGCCCACATCTTCACTAAATTGGACTTAAGAGGCGCCTATAACCTCATCCGCATCAGAGAGGGGGACGAGTGGAAAACGGCATTTAACACCAGAGATGGACACTTTGAGTATCTGGTCATGCCCTTTGGACTGTGCAATGCCCCTGCCGTCTTCCAAGACTTTGTCAATGAAATTTTTCGTGATCTGTTATACTCCTGTGTTGTTGTATATCTGGACGATATCCTAATTTTTTCTGCCAATCTAGAAGAACACCGCCAGCATGTCCGTATGGTTCTTCAGAGACTTCGTGACAACCAACTCTATGCCAAAATTGAGAAATGTCTGTTTGAATGCCAATCTCTTCCTTTTCTAGGATATTTGGTCTCTGGCCAGGGACTACAGATGGATCCAGACAAACTCTCTGCCGTCTTAGATTGGCCACGCCCCTCCGGACTCCGTGCTATCCAACGCTTTTTGGGCTTCGCCAATTATTACAGGCAATTTATTCCACATTTTTCTACCATTGTGGCTCCTATCGTGGCTTTAACCAAAAAAAATGCTGATCCCAAGTCCTGGCCTCCTCAAGCAGAAGACTCCTTTAAACGACTCAAGTCTGCCTTTTCTTCGGCTCCCGTGCTCTCCAGACCTGACCCTTCCAAACCCTTCCTATTGGAGGTTGATGCCTCCTCAGTGGGAGCTGGAGCTGTTCTTCTACAAAAAAATTCTTCCGGGCATGCTGTCACTTGTGGTTTTTTCTCTAGGACCTTCTCTCCAGCGGAGAGGAACTACTCCATCGGGGATCGAGAGCTTCTAGCCATTAAATTAGCACTTGAGGAATGGAGGCATCTGCTGGAGGGATCAAGATTTCCTGTTATTATCTACACCGACCACAAGAACCTCTCCTACCTCCAGTCTGCCCAACGGCTGAATCCTCGCCAGGCCCGGTGGTCTCTGTTCTTTGCCCGATTTAATTTTGAGATTCACTTTCGTCCTGCCGATAAGAACATTAGGGCCGATGCTCTCTCTCGTTCCTCGGATGCCTCAGAAGTTGATCTCCCTCCGCAACACATCATTCCACCTGACTGCCTGATCTCCACTTCTCCTGCCTCCATCAGGCAGACTCCTCCAGGAAAGACCTTTGTTTCTCCACGCCAACGCCTCGGAATCCTCAAATGGGGTCACTCCTCCCATCTCGCAGGTCATGCGGGCATCAAGAAATCTGTGCAACTCATCTCCCGCTTCTATTGGTGGCCGACTCTGGAGACGGATGTTGGGGACTTTGTGCGAGCCTGCACTATCTGTGCCCGGGATAAGACTCCTCGCCAGAAGCCCGCTGGTTTTCTTCATCCTCTGCCTGTCCCCGAACAGCCTTGGTCTCTGATTGGTATGGATTTTATTACTGATTTACCCCCTTCCCGTGGCAACACCGTTATTTGGGTGGTCGTTGATCGATTCTCCAAAATGGCACATTTCATCCCTCTTCCTGGTCTTCCTTCTGCGCCTCAGTTGGCTAAACAATTTTTTGTACACATTTTTCGTCTTCACGGGTTGCCTACGCAGATTGTCTCGGATAGAGGGGTCCAATTCGTGTCTAAATTCTGGAGGGCTCTCTGTAAACAACTCAAGATTAAATTAAATTTTTCCTCTGCATATCATCCCCAGTCCAATGGACAAGTAGAAAGAATTAACCAGATCCTGGGTGATTATTTGCGACATTTTGTTTCCTCCCGCCAGGATGACTGGGCAGATCTCCTTCCATGGGCCGAATTCTCGTATAACTTCAGGGTCTCTGAATCTTCCTCCAAATCCCCATTTTTCGTGGTGTACGGCCGTCACCCTCTTCCCCCCCTCCCTACCCCCTTGCCCTCTGGTCTGCCCGCTGTGGATGAAATTTCTCGTGACCTTTCCATTATATGGAGAGAGACCCAAAATTCTCTCTTACAGGCTTCTTCACGCATGAAGAGGTTCGCGGATAAGAAAAGAAGAGCTCCCCCCGTTTTTTCCCCTGGAGACAAGGTATGGCTCTCCGCTAAATATGTCCGCTTCCGTGTCCCTAGCTACAAGTTGGGACCACGCTATCTTGGTCCTTTCAAAATTTTGTGTCAAATTAATCCTGTCTCTTATAAACTTCTTCTTCCTCCTTCTCTTCGTATCCCTAATGCCTTTCACGTCTCTCTTCTCAAACCACTCATCCTCAACCGTTTTTCTCCCAAATCTGTTCCTCCCACTCCTGTTTCCGGCTCCTCGGACGTCTTCTCGGTCAAGGAAATTTTGGCTGCCAAAAAGGTCAGAGGGAAAAATTTTTTTTTAGTAGACTGGGAGGGTTGTGGTCCTGAAGAGAGATCCTGGGAACCTGAGGACAACATCCTTGACAAAAGTCTGCTCCTCAGGTTCTCAGGCTCCAAGAAGAGGGGGAGACCCAAGGGGGGGGGGTACTGTTACGCCGAGCGCTCCGGGTCCCCGCTCCTCCCCGGAGCGCTCGCTTCACTCCCTCCGCTGCAGCGCTCCGGTCACGTCCTCTGACCCGGGGCGCTGCGATCCCGCTGCCAGCCGGGATGCGATTCGCGATGCGGGTAGCGCCCGCTCGCGATGCGCACCCCGGCTCCCCTACCTGACTCGCTCCCCGTCTGTTCTGTCCCGGCGCGCGCGGCCCCGCTCCCTAGGGCGCGCGCGCGCCGGGTCTCTGCGATTTAAAGGGCCACTGCGCCGCTGATTGGCGCAGTGGTTCCAATTAGGGTTTTCACCTGTGCACTTCCCTATATTACCTCACTTCCCTTGCACTCCCTTGCCGGATCTTGTTGCCTTAGTGCCAGTGAAAGCGTTCCTTGTGTGTTCCTTGCCTGTGTTTCCAGACCTTCTGCCGTTGCCCCTGACTACGATCCTTGCTGCCTGCCCCGACCTTCTGCTACGTCCGACCTTGCTTCTGCCTACTCCCTTGTACCGCGCCTATCTTCAGCAGCCAGAGAGGTGAGCCGTTGCTAGTGGATACGACCTGGTCACTACCGCCGCAGCAAGACCATCCCGCTTTGCGGCGGGCTCTGGTGAAAACCAGTAGTGGCTTAGAACCGGTCCACTAGCACGGTCCACGCCAATCCCTCTCTGGCACAGAGGGTCCACTACCTGCCAGCCGGCATCGTGACACGTATCTTTCTTTTGGAGGGGATTCTAGTTATGTATTGACTAAAAAAAAAGCCTCCTTTATGGGCTATTCACACGTACAGTATTCTGCGCAGATTTGATGCGCAGGATTTCAAGCTGAGTTCAGTCATTCAGTTTACATTGCGATTTGCAGCAGGAAATCCTGTACAGCAAATCTGTGCATCAAACCTGCCCAGAATACTGTACGTGTGAATAGACCCTTATAAGGTGACACTGGAGACAGTTTTAGAGGACAGCCAATTTGTATTTAACTTTTCCCAGGTATAAAGACTGGTTTGGTGGGGCTGATATTTTTCTTTGATATTAAAGTTTCATCCGAAACTTTTAAAAATATAATGTGAGACAAACATTTGTAATTTCCTTTAAACACAATGGGGTACATTTATCAAGGTGTTTAGAGTCTTACTCCGGGTGCACAAAAAGTCGCACATGCACCTAAGCACTTTTTTATGCCAATGGGTAAGCAAAAAGTTACAAAAAGCCTAAACAAATTTCAATTTTCACTTCCAGTGGTCACAAATTTATGATGTGCAAAAGTCGCACGTAGGCAAAAATAAGTTGCAAACCCCTTACAAAAAGTCACAGGTCTGACCTGGAGTACAAAACTCTTGTACATGAGCAAATTTTAACCCCTTCCCGCAAAATCATGTGGGTGGTGATTAGGGATGACTTCCCGCAAAACCTCGTACATGTACCTGATGAGAATAAACTGCTGTGACAGTTTGCAACTGCTGGCGATTGCTACTATTGGTCCGTCAGTGCAGACGGACCAATAGCAGGGATCGGGTGCAGGTATCCTCCTTCCCCCCTCTCCTCTGTCGCTTCACTGTGTGAAGCGATTGGTGGTGAGGGGGGCTCCATCAGAGGAGGCCACCCGCGGGCACTCAGGATCAGGGCTGCGCTCCGATCCTGGGTTAATCCTGTAGAGGCTGAGACCGCAGCGTCTATAAGGGTAACAGAGGTAGCTCCCTCTGTCACTGATCGGCACTCTGCAAAGTGAAAACAGAGCGCAAATGGTTGCCATGGCAACCGGAGGCCTTACACTGGCCTCCGTTGTCATGGCAACATGAGTGATCAGTCCCTACCTAAGGTAGGGACTCATCTATCCTATGCCCGTCAGTACTGACAGACATAGGCATAATTCAATGGAGTACAGATGTGTACTCCATTGAATTACGTGTAGTAATAGTAAAAAAACTAAAGTGTGAAAAAAGTGGAAAAAATTAAAAAGTAAAAAAATTTAAAAAATTAAATATAAAATGGGAAAAAAACAAAAAAAATAATAAAATAAATTATATATGTGCATAATACACCCCCAAAAATAGTCCCCTCAAATAAATCAACATGTCCTGCAAAAAAAGAGTCCTCACACAATTGCATCAGTAAAAAGTTACAGCTCACAGAATGCGGCGACTTATAAACATGATTTAAAAATAAAAGTTTTTATGCCATAAATGAACTAAAATATAAAAAAAAGTATATAAATTTGGTATCACAGTAATCGCATCAACCTGCAGTGTAACGTTAACATGTTATTTATACCGCATGAGGAACGACCTAAAAAATAAAAATAAGAAACCCCAGAATAGATTTTTTTTATGTATACCACCTCATAAAAAATAAAATAAAAAAAAAGATCAGTGTCACATGTACCCCAGAATGGTACCAATGAAAGCATCAACTTGTCTCCCAAAAATATTTTTGCCCCCCAACGCCCCTGTAATTTTATATGATGTCAACAAAATATCCTAAACTAAAAGGATGCCCCAAAATCCACACAGCACTCCTTCATGTCTGAGGCCTGTGTGAGGGACACGTAGCGCACAAAGGCCACATATGAGATATTTCTAAGTATGGCAGAATTCGGGAATTAAATCTTGAGTTATATTTCTTTGTCAACATCTACTGTATTACAGAAAAAAATGGATTAAAATGAAAAATCTACAAAAAAATGTTATTTTAAAATTCCGCCTCCACTTTGCTTTTATTTCTGTGAAACGCCTAAAGTGTTAATAAACTTCTATAATGTCATTCTGACTACTTTAATTTGTGCAGTTTATAAAATGGAGTGATTTACAGGGGTAACTAACATACAGGCCCCTCAATTCCACTTCAGAACTGAACTGGTCCCTGAAAAATCAGATTTTGCAACTTTCTTGAAAATCTGGAAAATTGCTACAAAATTTATAAACCTTCCAACATTCTAAAAAAGTTAAAGAATGTTACCAAATGATGGAAACATAAAGTAGACATATTGTAGATGTGAATTAATCATTAATTTGGTGTGGCATGGATATTTGTCGTACAAGCAGAAAATATCAAATTAGAAAAATGAAAATTTTTCATAATTTTTTTTTTACATAAGCCGCTAAATATATAAATCAAAATTTACCACTAATGTAAAGTACAATATGTCACGAAAAAACGTTCTCAGAATCACTTTCATAAAGGAAAGCATTCCAAAGTTATTGCCAAATAAGTGGACGCATGTCAGATTTAGAAAATTTGCCTTGGTCATTAAGGTCAAAACAAGCTATTGAGTAAAGGAGTTAAAAGTCGCAAAAAAAGTCTCACAAAAGTCTCTTCTGCGGCTTTTTGTTTTGCTTCTGTGCTCCAAATTTATCTACTCCCTGTGATAGTATGATACATATGTCACACGTAAGCAAAACTAAAGCAAAAAAATTAACTACAGAACTCACCAAAGCAACAATGACAAATGTCCCCCCAATGTAGGTACAATATAGTGGATCACAGAAGGCAAAGTAGCTACTGTCACCATGTGGAGTTAGCATTTCTTTGTTACGATTTTCGCTCCGGCCGCACATGTTGGCCGTGAGCGCATGGTCCCGTTACCTGCTGCTGCCGGCGGGGCTGGGACTCACATCGCGGGACACGCCCGCATGCGAGCTCCAGTGCATCACTCACCTGGTGTTTCTCCTGCCCCCGCCTCTGCCTCTCTGCTCAGGCGCGCGCGTCCCCGTCCCCTAGGGCGGGCACGTGCCGGAGCTTTAAGATTTAAAGGGCCAGTGCGTTCATTAGTGTAATTCACCTGTGGCTCATTGATAAATTCCTCCACCCTCCTCATTTCCCTGCCGGATCTTAGTTGCAGTGTGCCTAAAAGAAAGCATTCCTGAGAGTTGCCTTGCCATGTATCTGATCCTTTGCTCTGTGACCTGACCTTGCCCCTCTGCCGTCTGCCTACTGACCTCCTGCTACGTCTTTACTACGCTACTGTGCCGCCTGCCCTGACCTTCTGCTGACCTGACTACGAGCTGCCTTATCCCTCCCGTGTCTCGCATCTTCTTAGCAGCCTGTGTGGTCAGGGGTAGCAACCTGGGTGGCGCCTGCTGCAGCAAGTCCATCCCGCTTTGCGGCGGGCTCTGGGGAATACCAGCGACACCTTAGACTCCGCTCCCTGGTACGGTCTGAGTCACCTGCCACACAGGTCCAGCGGATCCACATCCACAGGTGTTCCTGTCTTCTGAAACATGAGTGTTAAAGTCATTCTTGAAGTCATTGCTTGACTCCGTATCTTCGTTACAACCCCTCGAATTTTGATTTGTGGCTTACGTTTCCATCCATCTCACATTCTAAGATCTTTTATATTTTTCCACAGACAAAGTTGTGTGGTCCACCACGGGTTTAGTGTGAGGTAGATGTGGGGCACATGTTATGGCCACAGGGGTAGATGGTATTAACCCCTTCTTGTGATGCCAGGGCGTGGTTTGGCCTTATAACCACCCGAAGGTAGTAACACTAATCCTAAGTTAGGTAGGGGCAATAAAGATTCCAAGGCCAAGTTAGGGGTAGCGGTTGCTTTACTGAGGTAAGACAGATGGTACAGTCTATACAGTTCAGACAATATCCCTGAGAGGTGGCTAGTGACACAGGGGGATCTCGCAGGCTTACTGGGACTTGCAGTACTTAGAAAGACTTTAGTGCAGCCACGGTGTCTAAACAGTACACTTGACTTGATCGACTTGATGACTGACAATTAGAAGACTTTAGCTTACTTGCAATTGACAAGGGGGCTGCAGACTTTAGGCTTGAGGCCTCCAATGCTCCGGACACACACACTGAGACGACTGCACTGGACCTCAGCAGGAAAGAGAGCTAAGAGGGAGATTGCAGCTCCTCCCCATATTATATAGCGGGGCTGTGCAAGGAGCCCATAGGTCACCTGGGAGGTCACCTGGTCACTGGGGTTTTCTGGGTAAAAATACAATCATGTGGTACAAAGATTTAAAGGTATATTACACTTATAATACATAACCTCACATAACTTGTAGAAATTGTGGGATTTGCTGCAGGAGAGCCACAAGGACACGCAGGGACTCTGCCTGACAGGGCAGAAGTACAGTACGGAGCTACATCCCGTACTAGGAAATTACAGTTGTACAGTGATCCCTCAACTTACAATGTCCTCAACATACAATAGTTTCAACGTACAATGATCTTTTCAGGACCATTGTAACTTGAAGCCAGACTCAGCATACAATGCTACGGACAGTCCAAATCTAAAATGAACTGGCCAATCAGAATGGGCATTTCACTGGTAAAACCCCTGTATTACTGAAGTGCATGCACTGAATTCCTGCCTGGTAGCACCCCCTACAGTACAGGGAAGTACTACATGTTCTGTACAGCTCTTTACCTGTGCCAGGATTAGCTGCTCCTTTTGGACACCGGGTAAGGGCGGCTCCATTTTTACTTTTTTAGGACATGACCCTGAAGAAGCTCCTGTCCACATAGACAGTGATTTGCAGCTCCCAGCAGCTCTTTCCTACTTTTATATGTAAGGACTTGCTTTATCTGTATTAGTTATCTACATATTTTTCTTTAATCCTCACTTTTTCCTATTTCTGGATGACATTTTGGTGGCTTCAGAACCAATTACTAGGTTTCCATAGAGTTATTGTCTCAACATACAATGGTTTCAACATACAATGGTTTCAATATACAATAGTCGTCCTGGAACCAATTAATATTGTAACTTGAAGGACCACTGTACTTTTCATTGGTGAGCTTTATTTTATCATATAATGTACAGTGGGGATCAAAAGTTTGGGCACCCCAGGTAAAACATTTTATTAATGTGCACAAAGAAGCCAAGGAAAGATGGAAAAATCTCCAAAAGGCATCAAATTACAGATAAGACATTCTTATAATATGTCAACAAAAGTTAGATTTTATTTCCATTATTTACACTTTCAAAATAACAGAAAACAAAAAAATGGCGTCTACAAAGGTTTGGGCACCCTGCAGAATTTAGTATGCACTGCCCCCTTTGCAAAGCTAAGACCTGCCAGTGTCATGGATTGTTCTCAATCATCATCTGGGAAGAGCAGGTGATGTCAATCTCAAAGGTTTTAAATGCCCAGACTCATCTGACCTTGCCCCAACAAAGCACCATGAGTTCTTCTAAGCAGTTGTCTAGAAATCTGAAACTGAAAATAGTTGGCGTTCACAAAGCTGGAGAAGGCTATAAGAAGATAGCAAAATGTTTTCAGATGTCAATATCCTCTGTTCGTAATGTAATTAAGAGATGGCAGTCATCAGGAACAGTGGAAGTTAAAGCAAGATCTGGAAGACCAAGATAAATATCAGACAGAACAGCTCGCAGGATTGTGAGAAAAACTATTCAAAACCCACGTTTGACTGCACAATACCTCCAGAAAGATCTGGCAGACACTGGAGTTGTGGTACACTATTCCACTATAAAGAGATATTTGTACAAATATGGTCTTCATGGAAGAGTCATCAGAAGAAAACCTCACCACAAAAATCAGTGCTTGAACTTTGCAAAAGAACATATAGACAAAGCCTGATGCATTTTGGAAAGAAGTTCTGTGGACCGATGAGATTAAAATTGAACTTTTTGGCCGGAATGAGCAAAGGTACGTTTGGAGAAGAAGGGGAACAGAATTTAATGAAAAGAACCTCTGTCCAAATGTTAAGCATGGGGGTGGATCAATCATGCTTTGGGGTTGTATTGCAGCCAGTAGCACAGAGAACATCTCACGAGTAGAAGGAAAAAGGGATTCAGTAAAATGTCAGCAAATTTTGGATGCTATCTTGATGCCATCTGAGAAAAAGCTGAAGTTAAAGAGAGAATGGCTTCTACAAATGGATAATGATCCTAAACATACCTCAAAATCCACGGGGAATTACATCGAGGTGTAAACTGAAGGTTTTTCCATGGCCTTCACAATCTCCTGACCTCAACATAATTGAAAATCTATGGATAGACCTTAAAAGAGCAGTGCGCGACAGACAGCCCAGAAATCTCAAAGAACTGGAAGACTTTTGTAAGGAAGAATGGGCAAAGATACTTCAAACAAGAATAGAAAGACTCTTGGCTGGCTACAAAAAGTGTTTACAAGCTGTGATACTTGCCAAAGGGGCAGTACAAGATATTAACTCTGCAGGGTGCCCAAACTTTTGCAGACGCCATTTTTTTGTTTTCTGCTATTTCGAAAGTGTAAATGGTGGAAATAAAATCTAACTTTTGTTGACATATTATAAGAATAACTAATCTGCAATGTGATGCCTTTTGGAGATTTTTCCATCTTTCCTTGGCTTCTTTATGCACATTAATACAAATTTTTACCTGGGGTGCCCAAACTTTTGATCCCCACTGTATCATGCAGCAAAAAAAAAAAAAAAAAATTATAATAATAATTATATGTAGGGCAAATGAAAAAAAAGTGGGGCAATGATTGTTTCAGCGTTCACAATACATTAACACTGACATTCTAACTTTATTCTATTGTCAGTACGATTCTAATTTATGTTTTAGTTTATGGAAAAAATAAAGTTTAAAAAAATCTGTTCATTGCTATGTTCTGACCCTATAATGTTTTAATTTTTCCACATACAGAGTTTTGTTTATTTTTTGCGCCACAGCCTGTAGTTTTTATCCCCTTAAGGACTCAGCCTATTTTCCCCTTAGGGACTCAGCCCTTTTTTTGCAATTCTGACCACTGTCACTTTATGTGTTAATAACTCTGGGATGCTTTAACCTTTTATTCTGATTCCGAGAGAGTTTTTTCATGACATATTCTACTTTAACATAGGGGTAAATTTTCGTCGTTACTTGCATCATTTCTTGGTGAAAAATCCTAAAATTTCATCTAAATTGTGCATTTTCTAACTTTGAAACTCTCTAAGGAAAAATAAGCTTTTTAACACTAAAATGATGGTGTTACCCCTAATTTTTCTTTTTCACAAGGGTTAATAGGAGGAAATGGACCCCAAAACTTGAAGCCCCCTTTTCTCCCGATTAAGAAAATGCTCCATATGTGGAGAGAGAATTTTGCTGAAATTGAAGTCGGGGAGCCATGTGCATTTACAAACCTCCCATGGTGCCAGAAGAGCAGAAACCCCCCACATGTGACACCATTTTGGAAACTACACCCCTCTAGGAACGTAACAAGGGTTACAGTGATTACTTACACCTCACAGGTTTTTTGAACAGTGGGCCGTAAAAGTGAAAAATTTTATTTTTAACTCTAAAATGTTGGTGTTACTCCAAATTTTTCATTTTCACATGGTGTAATACGAGAAAATGAACATCAAAATTTGAAGCCCAAGTTCTCCCGATTAAGAAAATGCCCCATATGTGGACGTTAAGTGCTCTTCTGGCATACTACAGGTCTCAGGACAGAAGGAGCGCCATTGGACTTTTAGAGAGAGAATTTAGCTGGAATTGAAGTCGGGGCCATGTGCATTTACAAACCTCCCATGGAGCCAGAACAGCAGAAACCCGCCACATGTGACACCATTTTGGAAACTACAACCCTTCAGGAATATAACAAGGGTTACAGTGAGTATACACCTCACAGTTTTTTTTTTGAACAGTGTGCCGTAAAAGTGAAAATTATTATTTTTCGCACTATATTGATAATGTTAACCCAAATGTTTCATTTTCAATTGGGGTAATAGGGCAAAAGGCCCCCAAAATTTGTAGTGCAATTTTGCCTGAGAAATCAAATACCGCATATGTGGATGTAAAGTGCTCTGCGGGTGCACTTCAATGCTCAGAATAGTAGGAGCGCCATTGGGCATTTGGAGTGAAAAATTTGTTGGAATTGAAGTCGGGGGTGTAACCATTTTAGAAACTACACCCCTCAAGGAACATAACAAGGGTTATAGTGAGTACTTACACCCCACATGTTTTTTGAACAGTGGGCTGTAAAAGTGAAAGAATTGTAGCCCAATTTCTCCAGAATAAGAAAATACCCCATAGAAGGTGGAAAAGCATCATGCGGGTGCAAAAAAGGGCTTAGAAGTGAGACAGCACTGATGAGATTTGAGGCCTAAAGTGGTGCTTTGCACTGCAATGGTTGAGGTTCTGACATAAAATCTAAAAAAAAAAAAAAAAAACAGCAAGTGACCACAATTTTTAAACTACACCCCTCAAGGAAGGTAACAAGGGGTACAGTGAGTACTTACACCTCACAGGTTTTTTGAACAGTGGGCCGTAAATTGAAAAATTAGATTTTTTTTACACAGAAATTCTGGGGTTACCCAATTTTTTACATTTTCAAAAGGGTAATGGGAGAAATAGGGTTACAAATTTTGGAGGGCTTTTTCTCCTGACTATGGAAAACATCCACATATGGGGTAACGTGCTGGGTGGGCGCACAACAAGGCTCAGATATCATAGAGGTCTGTTTGCATATCAGTAGCTTATGGTTACATACATTCAGAGGAAAATACAAAAATTACCCACAGGTGACACCATTACAGAAAGTACCCACCCTGAGGAATGAAAAGAAAAGGAAAAAAGAGGCGCGCTCCTAGTGTGATACCGTCGGTGTATAGCGGGCACGTGCGAGTTAATGCCCCTTACCGTAGCGGGTTGTGCTGCGGGCACAACACCTTTGTCTGCCTTCAGAATCGCATGATGCCATTGATATGCCGAGTCTGAGATCCTAGCGTACGGCGGTGTTAGGTAGGTGGCTGCCTCTGTATCCTTAACCGTGACTGGCAGGTCCGGTTTAGACGTGTAGAAATTGGGAGAAAAAAACTGGGATGAGATACGGCGCCTCCTCCGGTGTGGTTGGTATGGTGATTCGGAAATAAAGATTTTAAAAACTGCCTAGTTAAAAAGAGGCTGTTTTTATTTAGGGTGCAACTTAAAAGTTTCGAACCCGAACCGGGTTCTTCGTCAGGCTATAAGATCACAAACATACAAGGCGCCAGTTTTAAATACACAGAACAGCTGAGTGCTACCGGGTCAGCGGGTCACGGTCAGCTGAAGGATAGACATAAACATTTTTTATATAACAGTGAAAAAAGATAAAACTAAGATAAAACTAAGATAAAATTAATGATGCTGATATGTTGTGCAATAGAACATGTACATGGGAGAGTTTTAATTGAGTCTTTGTTGTTTGACATAATGCTGCCACATTTCAGTATTATGTCATGTGATCGGGAGTCCATCTCTTGCTTCGGAGATCCGGGTTTAACGTATGAGCATCATTTTAGATATGTGTAACAGTAGACTTGCAGCTACTGTATAGGTATAGTATATTAATGTATTTCCTTAACAGCGCTGGAGTTTATTTCAATTTGCAGCGCTGGAGATCCTTAGTGTGTGGCCTGCATGTCGCGCATGCTTAGATAATGTAGGTCCGGATATATCCGACGGGGTGCAGATAATATCGGTTCCGGTATTCCCAGTGTAAATGGACATTATCCATATCTGGTGTGGATTTGTTTGTGATGTAGGGAGTGCATAGATAATATTGTATCCATAGAGGGCAAATAGATCGGTAACAATGTGGACAGCGCAGGCGAGTATTTTCTGTATCTGGTGGGAATGTTGCTTGGGAGTTACATTAGCAAGATATACGGTTTTCTTCTCTATCTGAGGGTGCCCCTATTAAATTTATAATTTGGTGTGAAGCATTGGTCTGCATGCTCTATTTACTGGTCCGGTCCTTCCCGGGTTGGATGAGGATTAGACAGCGCTGGAGGCCCGTATTACTCATCTTCCGTGAGGGTGGGGGAGTGAAGGAGGGAGGATAATCTTGTAATTAGATTATAGTTTCAACAAATTCATTAAGACCACGAGGGGAGATGGTTTCTAGCTTATACATCCAAAACACTTCTCGTTTTTTGAGTGTCTCAAATCGATTTGAACATGTTTCAGATATAACGTCAATGGGGGTTATCTTGATTGGTTCTGATACGGTTGGGTGAGCCATAGAACAATGTCTAGAGAGGCCGTGCAATTGAAATTTGTTCTTTATTTTCTGTCTATGTTTGTTCATTCTGCAGTGCAACGGTTGTATTGTTCGACCCACATACTGTAGGCCACACAGGCAGTCGATGAGGTAGATGATATAAGACGACTGACAGGTAAGTCTGTGCTTGAGTTGGTGTTTCTCTTTTGTTGTGTTTGATGTAATTACTTTCACATTATGTTGTATTTCCCTGCAGCATTTGCATCTTTTTTGCCCACATCTGAAGCTTCCAACAGGTAAGCGATTTTTCTCTTTATGTTGCCGGATCTGGCTAGGGGCTAGAAGGTTTTTTAAGGTGGGGGCTCGACCGAAAGAAATTCTCGGTTGTTCTGGAATCTTGCCTTTCAGATGGATGTCATTTAGTAGGATATGCCAATTCTTTTTTAATGCTTTCCGAATTTTGTTAGCAGAATCACTATATGTGGCGATGAAGTTGGTTTTTTGCATTTCTTCATGCTTTTCTGGTTTTTATTATTTGGCCTAGCAGAGATCAGACAGTTAGATTGCGATTTGCTGGATGCTTTTTTGAATGTTTGCTTGATAATGGGTTTTGGATATTTCTTTTCTAAACCTGTTTTCAAGAATTTTAGCTTCTTGCATGAACGTGAGATCTTCTGTGCAAATTTTCCTGATACGCTGAAACTGACTGTATGGTACGTTCTTTAGCCACTGTCTGTAATGTCCACTATTAAAGTCCAAATAACTGTTAACATCGACTGTTTTGAAGAATGTAGAGGTGATAATTTTATTCTCACTGTGAGAAATAGTTAGGTTTAGAAAAATGGAGGCCTCATCAGAGAGAATCAATTTTCTAGACCTAACTATTTCTCACACTGATGATGTACTTTAGATACATATGTCAAACTGTACAACGTGAGATCCAACAGTTGAGATCAGTAGAAACCCGTCTAAAACACCCGAACTTGACGAGAAATTGAAGCTCTAAATTCCCTTGTCCATGACCACGGTCTCGTCATCAAGCCAGCTGACAAGGGTGGCGGGATCGTGGTCATGGACAGGGATAAATATATACAAGAAGTTCATAGACAGCTACAAGACAGTCATACTTATTCTAAGTTACCTCGTGACCATACTAAGGAAGTTAATCTTAGGATTAAAAATGTTCTTGATGATGCTCTAATTCAGAAAGTGATCGATAAAACTCTGTATGATTATCTATATGTATCTTTTCCAGTAATACCTTTACTATATATATTACCTAAGATACATAAGTCACTGGAAAAAAAAACCCGGCCGACCGATTGTTTCCGGCCGGGGTTCGGCTACCAGTCACTTATCGATCTTTGCCGACCAGGTTCTAAGACCGTATGCAATGACATCTAAATCTTACTTGCATGATACTTCTGACTTTCTGCAAAAAATCTCCTCCATTACAATTCCCTCAAACACCATTATTGCAACCCTGGATGTTGTAAGCCTGTACACCTCCATCCCGCATGATGGAGGTGTGCAGGCTATTAGGGAATCTGTTTCCCAAGATTTTTCACCTACTAAAGTTGAGTTTATTATTTCACTTTTGAAACTTATCCTTTATAACAACTATTTTTCGTTTAATGAGGAATTTCTTTTGCAGACCTCCGGCACCGCCATGGGCACAAATGTGGCACCCACATATGCTAACGTGTACATGGCGGTGGTGGAGGAAAAGTCGGTATATGCGTCCCACCACTCCAGCCATGTGCTGGGGTGGTGGCGCTATATCAACGACGTTTTTTTTATCTGGTCTGGCTCCTGCACTGAACTTGACTCTTTTTTTGAACATTTGAATTCAGTTGACCACAACATTAAATTTACGTTGACATCATCACAGACTACAGTACAATTTTTGGACACCAACGTTACAATAGTGGGTGACAAACTGGTGACTAGTCTGTATGTTAAACCAACCGATTGTAACTCTGTGCTACACTATAGCAGCTGTCATCCCAGGCCGATGGTGCGGTCTCTCCTGGCCAGTCAAATGGTGCGGGCGAGACGCATCATCGGCCTGGAAGAACAAATAGAACCATCTTTAACTAAAATGTCTGAAAATTTCCGTAAACGGGGTTATCCCAAACGTTTATTGGAAGAGTGCAAAAACAAGACGCTACGACTTGATAGGGAATCTCTGATTAAAAAATCAACAACTAAAAATAGCAATGTTCGAATCCCTTTTGTATCTACATACGGGGAAGATTCTAATCAAATATCTAAGATACTCAATAAACATTGGGATTTGCTGAAACTCAGCTTTCCCAATGTTACAGAATTCCACTCTAGACCTCTGATGTCTTATGGCAGAAATTCAAATCTCAAAGACAAATTGGTAAAATCGAATGTATCATTAAAACCGGATTCTCAGATGTACTTGACCGTCGCTAGCAGGGGGTCATTCCCTTGCAGGCAATGTGTCAATTGCAGTTACATGATCAAAGGCTCTAGTTTCACACATCCATTAACAGGAAAAGTATATCATTTGAAACATTATTTGACTTGTTTCTCTAGTTTTGTGGTCTACGTCTTGATGTACCCATGTGGTCTCCTATATGTTGGGGAGACCACATGGGACTTCAAGACGAGACTCAATCAACCCCGTTACACTATTAGAAAGAGACGTATGGACCTCCTGGTATCGAAACATTTTGCAGAGGCACAACATAGTGAGAAAGATCTAAAATTCATCCAGGTGAGCGCCCATTCCGCCATTCCTTGCCCTCCAGGTGATATGAATATGTATATTTGTCTTATCAAGCGTTCTTATGGTTATTACCATGTGTTTTTAATGTGCACAGAGATTTTAACCACTGTATTATACTGACGACTCAGTTGTTGTCCCTATGGAATGCACTTTACTATATTTGCACTTTTTGATGATTCACATTTTTGTATGTTATATTAATTTTTTTTTAATATTGATTGTAATTGTTTGTTAATTGAATACCACATATATATTAGATTGTTCAGTCACTCTGTATGCTTGAAACAGGCTGCACTGGCAGCAGAAACGTTGCATCTGTAACTTTTGATGGATTAAAGCTACCACTATTTTTTTCACTGTATTTGAGTGCTGCAACCATTTTTTTGCCTCTACCTTGAGACCTGTGACCGAGGTCTATTCGGCTGCTTGCACCAGCATCTAAGATAAGGTGTGCTGCTCTCCACTATACCTTTTACCTATATATTGTTTCTATACTTTGTTGTTGGTACACATTCTTTTATAGTCACACGAACTTAGCAAAGCCGTTTGGGCAACTCACATTAAGTCAATTGAAGTTTTGAAAATTTCATAACTTCTCCACTTCGGCTGTCCAGGAAAAAACTTTTTTATTTTATTTTATGTTTTTTCATCTGGCTCAAGAAAGTTAAACAGATTTGTAAATTACTTCTATTAAAAAACTTTAAAGGTGTATTCCAGGTTAAAAACATTATATATATATATATATATATATATATATATATATATATATCAACCGGCTCCACAAAGTTAAACAGATTTGTAGATTATTTGTATTAAAAAAAAATCTTAAACCTTCCAGTAGTTATCAGCTGCTGAAGTAGAGTTGTTCTTTTCTTTCTGACAGCAGTGCTCTATGCTGACACCTCTGCTTGTCTCAAGAACTGTCCAGAGTAGCAGCAAATCCTCATAGCAAACCTCTAATGCTTTGGACAGTTCCTGAGACAAGCAGAGGTGTGACAGCACTGAGAGCACTGTTGTCAGAACGAAAAGAACAACTCAACATCAGCAGCTGATAACTACTGGAAGGATTAAGATTTTTTTAATAGAAATAATCTACAAATCTGTTTAACTTTGTGGAGCCGGTTGATATATATATATATATATATATATATATATATATCTATCTATCTATCTATCTATATATATATATATATATATATATATATATATATATATAAATGTTTTTAACCTGGAATACACCTTTAAAGTGCAACTGTCATGAGTTTTTAGCCCCCCAGACTACTATAATGTTGTTACAGATGTCCATAACGTGAGTGTAACCATACCTTTATTGCTTTTCCTCCTTCTTTTATAACTTATAAAATACATTTATCCAGAGGTCAGGCACAGTCGGATAGGCGTGGCTTGGGGTTCGCAAAGCCCCTCCGCCACGACTCCTATCCTCTCCTTTCAGCGCTGGAATTGCTGTGTAGTAAGACACAGTGCATCCACAGCACAAGCGCCCCTACTGATGTGCACGCACTACCACCCTGCATTAATAGAGCAAGCGCTCGCTCCCGTGGCCTATGTGCACATTGCGCAGGTGCAGTACTAGAGGAAGGGAGGGGCGCATGCGCTGTGTATTACTACACAGCGATCCCAGCACTGAAAGGAGAGGATAGGCGTGGCGGCGGAGCCAAGCATATCCGACTGTGCCTGACCGCTGGATAAATGTATTATATAAGTTATAAAAGAAGGAGGAAAAGCAATAAAGGTATGGTTACACTCACATTATGGACATCTGTAACAACATTGTAGTAGTCGGGGGCCTAAAAACTCATCACAGTTGCACTTTAACTTTCCCGGCCTCAAACAGGCTCGAGGGACCAGAAACATGAATTTCGGAGATTAAAGTACTCCTTTAATATCATCAAGCCACTCTGAGGGAATCTCAAACAGGCAATTCATGCAGGAAGACTTTGCATGAACAGGATGCAAATTGGCAGCTATACGATCTGCAAGAATTTGACACCTTATATACAACCATAACAAAAGACTGCACACTGTCATTTATGCTAACGGAGCAATATACAGTATCAAGAAATAAGGGTATGCAGACTTTTGAACAGGGGTCATTTTTCATCTTCATCTTTGTTGCTGTTTTTTTTATTTTTTATGATTGTGTCTTTTTTTTATGATTGTGTCTTTCTGTTATAACCTATAACTTATGAATTCCATAAGTAATGATAGAAATGTGTTTTGCTTGTTTACTTATGTTTTCTTAAAAAAAATGGTTTATTTATTAATAACTAGCTGAGTTCCCGGCTGTTACGCCGAGCGCTTCGGGTCCCTGCTCCTCCCCGGAGCGCTCGCGGCGTTCCCCTCTCTGCAGCGCCCCGGTCAGACCCGCTGACCGGGAGCGCTGCACTGACACTGCCGGCGGGGATGCGATTCGCATAGCGGGACGCGCCCGCTCGCAAATCGCATCCCAAGCTACTCACCTGTCCCGGTCCCCGGCTGTCACGTCCTGGCGCGCGCGGCTCCGCTCTTTAGGGCGCGCACGCGCCAGCTCTCTAAGATTTAAAGGGCCAGTGCACCAATGATTGGTGCCTGGCCCAATCAGTCTAATTAGCTTCCACCTGCTTCACGTCCATATAACCTCACTTCCCCTTCCCTGCTTTGCCGGATCTTGTTGCCCTTGTGCCTAGAGAAAGCATTTACTGTGTTTGCCATACCAGTGTTCCAGACCTCTTGCTATCACCATTGACTACGAACCTTGCCGCCTGCCCTGACCTTCCGCTACGTCTGACCTCGCCTCTGTCTAGTCCTTCTGTCCTACGCCTTCTCAGCAGTCAGCGAGGTTGAGCCGTTGCCGGTGGATACGACCTGGTTGCTACCGCCGCAGCAAGTCCATCCCGCTTTGCGGCGGGCTCTGGTGAATACCAGTAGCAACCTAGAACCGGTCCACCGGTACGGTCCACGCCAATCCCTCGCTGACACAGAGGATCCACATCCAGTCTGCCGAATCGTAACACCGGCATTGCCCGGTTTTTCCTTCTTAATCCTTGTTGGAGAGGAAAATCAGCAAAGGAGGACTTCATATTCCATCCTCATATATTGTTGTCATATCCCAACCCCATATCCCGTCCCCATATCCCGTCCTCCTATCCCGACCTCCTATCCCGTCCTATCACGACCTCCTATCCCGTCCTCCTATCTTGACCTCCTATCCTATCCTCATATCACAACCTCCTATCGTGTCCTCCTATCTCGACCTCCTATCCGTCCTCCTATCCCGACCCCATATCCGTCCCCATATCCCGACCTCCTATCCCGTCCTCCTATCCCATTCTTATCCCAACCTCCTATCCCGTCCTCCTATCCTGTCCTCATATCCCGTCCTCCTATCCCTTCCTTCTATCTCGTCCTCCTATCCCGTCCTCATATCCCGACCTCCTATTCCGTCCTCATATCTCGTCCTCATATCCCAACCTCATATCCTGTCCTTATGTCCCATCCTCATATCGTATCCTCCACATACATTTCCTGTAGATTTGCGTGGGACTTTAAACAAAAACCCAGACCCTCACAAATGGGGGTAGTTAAGGGTTAAATTAACTATCCTATATTTTAAGTGGATATATAAGTAACATGTGACCAAGTATTATCGAAATATCTCCTGCCGTTTGGAAGTTATGCGGTAAAATATATTTCCCATGGACTTGTATGGGACTTTAAACGAAAACCCTGACCCCGGCAGATGGGGGTATGTTTGTTGTTGACATATAAGTAACATGTGTGCCAAATTTCATGTTAATATCTTTAGCCATTTGGACGTGATGCTGGAACATACACACATACATACACACATACATACACACACACATGTTGAGTTTTATATATATAAACTAGCTGAGTACCCGGCGTTGCCCGGTTTTTCCTTCCTAATCCTTGTTGTGGAGGAAAATCAACAGAGGAAGCTTTTGACTTCATATCCCGTTCTCATATATTGTTGTCACATGTGTGCCAAGTTTCATGTTAATATCTTTAGCGGTTTGGACGTGATGCTGGAACACACACACATACATACATACATACATACACACACACATACATACATACACACACACATACATACATACACACACACATACATACATACACACATACATACACACATACACACACACATACATACACACATACATACATACACACATACATACACACACACATTGGCCCTTATTTACTAAGAGTGGAGTGTAGGTTTCTTTGTGGGTTTTAATTCCCTACAATTTATTTTCCACGGTATTTACTAAGATTTCCTTCATTTTCCACTTTCCTTCCACTTTGCTTTTTTTTTTACACATTCCCTGATCTGTAGGGTTTTCCTCAGCTGAAATCCACCACATGTTATGTGGAAACCTTATTAAATATGTTGGGTTTTTGTGAAAATGTCTGGAACATGCCCCTTTTCGGAGACCACGCCCCCTTTCCCAAGTGACCACACCCCTTCTTCAGCTTTTCTTAGCAAAATGTTTTTTTTAAATTCTGGCGCAGACAGAATTTCTGGTGCAATGCGACAGAATCTGGCACACAAACCGACAAAACATTTCGGGTTTGAAATAGTAAATGAGGGCCATTGAGTTATATATATATATATATAGATAGGCAAACTTTTGAGCAAAACTGTGATACATATTTATATGCTCAAGTGTTACACATGTCCATTATTAGTACAAAGGTCATTGTGCTTATTAAAGCCGGATGTTAAACCGGATACAGACATTTGTTAGCATGGTTTCATAAAGTTTGTAGATTCATCAATATTCTTATGGAAATTAACCTTCTTGTTGTAAATCTTAGCAAAACATTAACCTTTGTAATATACTTCATAAGAAAATTGTATTTCCTTTTTATAGAAATGATGACCTATAAAATCAAGGCTTTATCCAAGCTAAAGCACAGACATGGACAAAGTCCAATAAGGAAGGGTGGGCTAGCACTCCACTGTGTCTGATAGGACAGGAGAGAGCACAGAGGAGTACTTTCAGACAGGATAGAGTACAGAGGAGTACTATCAGACAGGAGGGAGCACAGGGGAGTCCTATTAGACAGGAGAGAGCAAAGAGGAGTGCTATCAGACAGGAGAGAGCACAGAGGAGTGCTATCAGACAGGAGAGAGCACAGAGGAGTCCTATCAGACAGGAGAGAGCACAGAGGAGTATTATCAGACAGGAGAGAGCACATAGTAGGGCTATCAGACAAGATAGAACACAGAGGAGTACTCTCAGAAAGGAGAGAGTACAGAGGAGTGCTATCACACAGGAGAGAGCACAGAGGAGTACTATCAGACTCAGACGAGTGGTAGCCTAACCTTACTTAATGGACTTTGTCCATGACAGGAGAGAGAACAGAGGAGTACTTTCAGACAGGAGAGAGCACAGAGGAGTGCTATCAGACAGGAGAGAGCACAGAGGAGTACTATCAGACAGGAGAGAGCACAGAGGAGTACTATGAGACAGGAGAGAGCACAGAGGAGTGCTATCAGACAAGGGAGAGCACAAAGGAGTGCTATCAGACGGGAGAGCACAGAGGAGTCCTATCAGACAGGAGAGAGTACAGAGGAGTCCATTAAGACAGGAGAGAGCACAGAGGAGTACTATTAGACAAGCACAAAGGAGTTCTATCAGACAGGAGAGAGCACAGAGGAGTGCTAGCCCACCCTCACTTACTGGGCTTTGTCCATGCCTGTGCTTCAGCTGGGACAAAGCCATCATTTTATAAGCCATGATTTCTATAAAAAGTTAATAAAATGTTCTTATTAACCCCTTAATGACCAAGGACGTATATTTACGTCCTTGGCCGGCTCCCGGGATATAACGCGGGGTCACGTGGTGACCCCCCATCATATCGGGTCGGTCCCAGCATGTATCTGAAGCCGGGATCCGGGGCTAATAGCGCGCGGCAGCGATCGTGGTACCGCGCACTATTAACCCTTTAGACGCGGCGTTCAAAGTTGAACGTCGCGTCTAAACCGAAAGTGAAAGTTGCCCAGCTGCTCAGCGGGGCTGATCGGGACTACCGCAGTGAAAATGCGGTGTCCCGATCAGCTGGGACATGAGCGGAGGTCCTCTTACCTGCCTCCGGCGTGTCCCCTCGGCAATTGATTGCTCCAAGCCTGAGATGCAGGCTTGAGCAATCGACCGCCGATAACCCTGATCAATGCAAAGCTATGGCTTTGCAGGGATCAGGGTAAAAGATCGGTGTGTGCAGTGTTATAGGTCCCTATGGGAGCTATAACACTGCAAAAAAAAAAGTGTCAAAAAAAGTTAATAAATGTCATTTAACCCTTTCCCTAATAAAAGTTTGAATCACCCCCCTTTTCCCATAAAAAAAAACAACATATAAATAAAAATAAAAATAAATATAAATATGTGTGGTATCGCCGCGTGCGTAAATGTCTGAACTATAAAAATATATCATTAATTAAACCGCACGGTCAATGGCGTACACGTAAACAAATTCCAAAGTCCAAAATAACGTATTTTTGTTCACTTTTTATATCATGAAAAAATGAATAAAAAGCGATCAAAAACTCCAATCAATACAAAAATTGTACTGCTAAAAACTTCAGATCATGGCGCAAAAAATGAGCCATCATAGCGCCCCATAAGCGGTAAAATAATAAAGTTATAGGGGTCAGAAGATGACAATTTTAACCGTATACATTTTTTCTGCATGTAGTTATGATTTTTTACAGAAGTTCAACAAAATCAAAACTATATAAGTAGGGTATCATTTTAATTGTATGGACCTACAGAATAAAGATCAGGGGTAATTTTTAACGAAAAATGTACTGTGTAGAAACGGAAGCCCCCAAAAGTTACAAAATGTCATTTTTTCTTCAATTTCGTCGCATAATGATTACTTTTTCTGTTTCGCCGTAGATTTTTGGGTAAAATGACTGATGTCACTGCAAATTAGAATTGGTGGCGCAAAATATAAGCCATAATATGGATTTTTAGGTGCAAAATTGAAAGGGTTATGATTTTTAAAAGGTGAGGAGGAAAAAACGAAAGTGCAAAATGGAAAAACCCGTGGTCCTTAAGGGTATTTTCATGCATAATAGTGTTTGCACCAAAATAAGATCAAAAAAATGTTGTGTAAACCAAGACTTATACATATTTTTCTTTACAGAGGACATGGCCTATGGATATAATGAAGACTTTTGGGAGGAAGAGAGTCTGCCCAACTTTTGTGAAATTTTACTTCGCAGTAATGATAAACCAAAAAATTGAAGGATTTATGTGATGTTCCATGGCACCACATTAGATGCCGCCATCCAGATTATTGAGAATGGTTTTAAGAGGTCAATTGATGGAATGTTAGGGGAAGGTATCTATGTCAGCAGAGATATAGAGAAAGCAGCTGGGTATCCTCCATTCGAACGTTGGAATCAGGTTATCTTAAAGTTGAGAGTAAATGTAGGTAGAGTAAAGATGATAGATCATCAGGGCCATCCATTGCAGAAAACATGGCGCAACAAAGGGTATGATACTGCATGGGTGCCAAAGTATTGCGGCATGGTTTTCAGTGGATTAGAAGAAGACTGTATTTGGGACCCTAACAGGATCAAAGTTGTAGGGATTGTTAGAGCCCCACCTTTTTCTGTGCACCGATATCTGGTGAACCTTCTTGAGAAGTGTACAGATGATTAGTGAACCTTCAGCTCCAAAATACACAGCTCAAATCTGTCATGTTTGCCACCGTCTTTGCATAAAATACTACAAAAAAAATAAAAGTTTGGTTGCAATGTTCTTCATGTTTTTTTTTTATCATCATTATGTCAATATGATGGGACATAGCACACCAAGACTTACATTTACGTCCTGTACATGCACAACAGGTCATGGCTGTTATCAGCAACCAGGGACCCTTTGGTAATGGCGGACATCAATGATTGTGCTGATGTCCGCATTAACCCCTCAGATGTTGTGATAAATACAGATCACTGCATCTGTGGTAATGCGACAATTTGAATGGATGATCGGATCCAATAATCCAACATGGTGGCCAGAGGTGCTCTGACCTGGTCCGGCCGTCATCCTGGGATCTTCTCCGGTTTGACACTGAGCAGACCAGAGAAGAAGATCGCCAATAACACTGATTAGTGCTATGCCGATGCATAGCACTGAACAGTATTAGCAATCTAATAATTGCTATAAATAGTCCCCTATGGAGACATAAGCCCCTCTCCCAAATGTAAATCCCCCCCTTTTCCCATTTTGCCCCCAAAAAAGTGTAATAAAAAAAATGTATAAACATATTTGGTATTGCCACATGCGTAAATGTTCAAACTATCAAAATATGATGTACAGTGGGGCAAAAAGTATTTAGTCAGCCACCGATTGTGCAAGTTCTCCCACTTAAAAAGACGAGTGAGGCCTGTAATTTTCATCATAGGTATACCTCAACTATGAGAAACATAATGAATGAAAAAAATCCATAAAATCACATTGTCTGATTTTTAAAGAATTTATTTGCCAATTATGGTGGAAAATAAGTATTTGGTCAATAACTAAAGTTCATCTCAATACTTTGTTATATACCCTTTGTTGGCAATGACAGAGGTCAAAAGTTTTCTGTAAGTCTTCACAAGGTTTTCACACACTGTTGCTGGTATTTTGGCCCATTCCTCCATGCAGATCTCCTCTAGAGCAGTGATGTTTTGGGGCTTTCGCTGGGCAACACAGACTTTCAACTCACTCCAAAGGTTTTCTATGAGGTTGAGATCTGGAGACTGGCTAGGCCACTCCAGAACCTTGAAATGCTTCTTACGAAGCCACTTCTTCATTGCCCGGGCAATGTGTTTGGGATCATTGTCATGCTGAAACATTTAATCTTCAATGTCTTTGCTGATGGAAGGAGGTTTTCACTCAAAATCTCAGGCTACATGGCCCCATTCATTCTTTCCTTTACACAGATCAGTCGTCCTGGTGCCTTTGCTGAAAAATATCCCCAAAGCATAATGTTTCCACCCCCATGCTTCACAGTAGGTATGGTGTTCTTTGGATGCTACTCAGCATTCTTTCTCCTCCAAACACGATGAGTTGAGTTTTTACCAAAAAGTTTTACTTTGGTTTTATCTGACCATATGACATTCTTCCAATCCTCTTCTGGAGAAAGAAACCAAAAAATGGTCCCTCTTTAGGCGCTGCTTTCCCCATAAAATTACATAGTCAGGAAATGTCTAAAGGAAAATGTTCTTTATTGACCAATGACGCGTTTCGGGAATAACCCTTTCTCAGATTGGCATAGTTACACAGACATACATATGAAGTATATTTACAGAAAAAGACCGCCAAACTATTTAAAATTTGGGGGACGAGTATAGACACGTGACAGTCACTGCATATAATTAAAATATGTCATGAAAAACACAACAGTAAAAAACATTAAGGGTAACATATTTAAGTTAAAATAGAAATGGGTTGTCATTTCTGGTTTAAAAAAATATGTTGAATCAATTTTCGCAACCAGAATTTGAAAAGTTTCCGTGAGCGATCTTGAAAGGGAGTCTTGGCCAGCACAAGGATGGTAACATGAGGTTGAACGCATACAGAAACGAGGCTTGCGGTGCACGTAGGGATGGCAATAGGTGTTCTCCAGAATGTAAGATTGCGGAACATGGCTTTCCCAGGTACAGAACAACAATACTAAAATGGAAAATAGAATAATTCTGACATATCGCTAAGTAACGAACGAGGGCCGATGAACAAATGGAGATTAAAGGGATACTCCTGTGCTAAGACATCTTATCCCCTATCCAAAGGATAGGGGATAGGATGCCTGATCGCGGGGGTCCCGCCAATGGGGACCCCCGTGATCTTTCACACAGCACCCCGTTACCATCACTCCCCGGAGCATGTTAGCTCCAGGTCTGATGACTGGCGATCACGGGGCCGGAGCATTATGATGTCACACGGGGGCGGAGCCGTGACATCATAATGCTCCGGCCCCGTGATCGCCCCCTCAATGCAAGCCTATGGGAGGGGGCGTGAATTATAAATGATAGTGTCCTCAAATAGTCCGACAAATAGTCTGACAAATTCGCAAAACTTGCAGGGATGGGGACACGTATCGCCCCAAGTTTTGCAAATTTATTTGTTGGACTATTTGAGGAAACTATAATTTATAAACATCCACTTTTTAAAAACTGTCTATTTTATAAACGCTATATAGAGGATATTTTTATTGTATGGAAAGGATCCAGTACATTTTTAGAAACTTGTCTTACTAATATTAATAATAATAATTGGGGTCTCTCCTTCACACAATCTACCTTTTCGAATGATGCCGACTTTCTGGATGTAGTAATTTCACTCACTCCAGATAAAACTATCATCACCAAATGATACTTCAAGAATGTTGATAATAACAGTTATTTACATTTCCACAGCAACCATTATAAAAAACGGCTTACTAATGTGCCATTCGGCCAATTTAAAAAGATCAGGCGAAACTGCACAACCTCAAACGATTACGAAAGACAGAACAAGATTATAGCTGAAAGATTCAGAGCTAAAAATTACCCAAAAACACTAACTAAAGCCTCTAAAAACCGGGCAAGCTTGCTAACACAGGATGATTGCCTCACTCAAAGAAATAAACAAAACGCAGAAATGGACTGGCAACGTAATTTCATTACTACCTTTTCCAGTGATCCCCGTAAAATAAAACAAATACTGGAAAAACACTGGCACATTCTTTTGCAAGATCCCTACTTGTGCCCCCTATTGCCAGCCAAACCTAGAATTACTTTCAAAAAAGCTCGCTCTATAAAAAATATCTTGGCTCCCAGCCATTTTAAAGAATCCACAAATTCTAAGAATACAAGTAACCCCACTATTTTATTATCCAAAGAAATCTTAAAAGGTGCTTGTAAATGTGGCTAATCGATATGCAAATTCTGTAATCATATCACACACAGAAAAAATATATTCCACTCTAATGTTACAAAGCAACAATTTAAAATTGATACATTTGTTAATTACGGATCATCTTTCATTATTTATGTAATTGAATGTGAATGCGGTCTTCAATACGTTGGCCGTACAACACAATCCCTGAGAAACTGCATCAACAAACACAGAAGTAACGTGAAGAATAATTTTGCTCTACACAGCATATCTCGCCACGTTACTTTAAACAATGTTTTAAAAAATTTCTGGTCACTCCAATAGAACAAATCCCGGAAGGTGACAACAGATATGAATAATGAAAACAAAAGATGAAAGGTGTTTCATATATACAACACCTTTCCTGTATACACTATCTATTCTCTTATAAACAATGTTTTTCCTGTATATACCCTAGGTATACATTGTTACTCTTATATATACCTTATATACCGTATTTATTGGGGTATACCACGCACCGGCCTATAACACGCACCCTCATTTTACCAAGGATATTTGGGTAAAAAAAGTTTTTTTACCCAAATATCCTTGGTAAAATGAGGGTGCGTGTGTGAGCATGCGTATACCCCGATACACCCCCAGGAAAGGCAGGGGGAGAGAGGTCATGGCTGCCCGCTTCTCTCCCCCTGCCTTTCCTGGGGTCTAGAGCCCTGCTGCCGCCGCTTCTCTCCCGCTGGCTGTCTGCGCCGCTGCCCGTTCTCTCCCCCTGACTATCGGTGCCGGCGCCGATAGCCAGGGGGAGAGAAGCGGTGTCGGCAATGGGGCAGCGGCGCCAATAGCCAGGGGGAGAGAAGCGGCGCCGGCAACGGGGCAGCGGTGCCGATAGCCAGGGGGAGAGAAAGGGCAGCGGCACCCATTGCTGGTGGCGATAGCCAGGGGGAGAAAAGCGGTGCCGGCAATGGGGCAGCGGCCCTGGGGTTTGGAGAGAATTATGGCAATGAGGCAGCGGCGCCGATAGCCAGGGGGAGAGAAGGGGCAGCGACCCATTGCCGGCGTCGCTGCCCCGTTGCCTCCCCATCCCTCAGTAAAAAATAACTTTTCTTTATTCTGTAGGTCCATATGATTAAAATGGTACCCTACTTATATAGATTTGATTTTGCCTTACTTCTGTAAAAAATCATAACTACATGCAGGAAAATGAATGCGTTTCAAATAGTCATATTTTGACCCATATAACTTTTTTATTTTAGTCGTTCCGGGCTGTCCGGCCTGGCCCCGGAATAATGACGTTGCCTTGACAACAACGCACAGGGGCGTTGCTCATGAACGTCTCTGTGCGTCGTCGTCAAGGCAACGTCATTATTCCGGGGCCGGGCCCGAAGCGCGGAGAAGAGGCCCCCCGGTGAAGATGGACAGCCTGGAACGACTATCCCTCCCCACCGGACGGTCCCTGCAGCATAGATGGCCCGGACCAGCTCACCCTAACGTCCCGCCGAGCGGAGGTGAGTACAAAACTAAAGGGGGGAGGGAGGGGAGGGGGTCTGGATGATGACGAAGGCCCGGGCAGTCTGGGTCTTCAACCTGCAGACCTCCAAGTGTTTGAAAACTACAACTCCCAGCATGCCCGGACAGCCGATGGCTGTCCGGGCATGCTGGGAGTTGTAGTTTTGGAACATCTGGAGGTCCGCAGGTTGAAGACCACTGTTAAATCAGACATTGACAAGCGGTGATGATGAAGGGGGTGGTGTGGGATGATGACAGGGTAATGATGACTGGCGTGACGATGAAGGGGGGGTGGGATGATGACAGGGGGATGATGATGACAGTGGGATGATGATGACAGGGGGATTATGATGACAGGGGGATGATGATGACAGGGTAATGATGAAGGGGGGGATGATGACAGGCAGTTATGATGAAGGGGGATGATGACAGGGTGATGATGATGAGGGTGTTAATGACGGGGGTCTGGATGATGACAGGGGGGATGATGTATTTCCCACTCTAGGCTTATAGTCGAGTCAATAACTTTTCCTGGGTTTTTAGGGTGAAATTAGGGGCCTCGGCTTATATTCGGGTCGGCTTATACTCGAGTATATACGGCACTTTAATTAGGGAAGGGGTTAAATGATCTTTCTTAGCTTTTTTTCCAAATTTTTTTTTTTGCAGTATTATAGCCCCCCTCGAGTGGCTATAACACCGCATACACTTATCTTCTACACAGATCACTGCCATGCATCAACATGGCAATGATCTGTGTTATCAGTGGTCGATTGCTCAAGCCTGGATTTCAGGCATGGAGCAATCAATTGCTGATCGGACGCGCCGTGATGGACGCACTGCGATGGTTCCGATCAGCCCAACTGAGCTGCTTTATGTCAATTTTACCATAAAGTGTACAGCGTGAAAATGAAACCCTCCAAAATGTGCAAAGTTTCAGTTTTGTTTTGAATTTCCTCACACAAATAATAATTTTTTAGGGTTGCTATACATGTTATGGTAAAATGAGTGATATTATAACTAAGTACAATTGGTCATGCAAAAAACAAGCCCTAACATTGGTCTGTGGATAGAAATATTAAAGATTTTTAGATTGGGAGTAGGAAAAAAACAAAACGTTAAAGTAAAATTGGCCTGGTCCATAAGGCCAAAATGGGCTGTGTCCTCCTCCAGTTTGGACCCCTTGCTATTCGCCAGAGTATACAGTCATTAAATAGATGCACTCTCACTCTTGGGGACCCAGTCTGCCCATGTTTTACTTGTCATTTGAACAGTTACTGCATTATTACTACAAACAATCATGCCCACAACATGAACACACACATATACATACACATCCATAACTGTCCCCCCTTCCCAAAAAAATACAAAACAAAAGAGAACACAGAATGACTTAAATGCCCAAGTCAGCCTGATAGATGTCACTGATTGAAATGTCTTAAAGAAGCCACAGCATCCACATTTTATTAAACTTCTTAGGTAATTTTTGCCTAGTAAAGTGAGTTTGGTACAGTGGGATACCCCCTCGATACAGAGGGGGTATCAGTGTACTTTCAGGACATGCATCAGGACTGATCCACAGGAAGTTCTTTTCTTTTTGAATTTCCTTTCTGCCTGACCACAATGCTCTCTGCTGACACCTCTGTCCATTTTAGGAACTGTCCAGGGTAGGAGTAAATCCCCATAGCAAACCTATCCTGCTCTGGACAGTTTCTGAAATGGAAAGAGGTGTCAGCAGAGAGCACTGTGGTCAGGCAGAAAGAAAATTCAAAAAGAAAATAACTTCCTGTGGATCATAACAGCAGCTCATAAGTACTGGAAGAAATAAGATTTTTTAGTAGAAGTAATTTACAAATCTGGACAATAGAATGTGTAGCTCACTTAAAGATAAAGGTAAGGAGAGTGTTCGAGGTTAAAGGGGATGCCTTCACCCAATCAGGCCTAGTCAAAAAATGGGAAAATATATGTATATACCAGTCCTCAAGAACACTAGGGATGTGTAGAATAATGGATCTAATAAGGATTTATTAATATATGTGTATAAGTAAGTAAATGCAAATAAATCACCAATCACTCTGCAGGGCCCTTGCAGGAATGAATTGGTAATAATCAATATATAAATAAAAATGCAAATGAAAGGCTACCTTACTGTCACTGAAGAAAAGGCCCGCTGGCCTTGAAACGCGTCTGACTTGCAAAAGCACCTTATACCACTTCTAAAGAGACTATATCCACACATTTTGGCTAGCAACTGCTGGATGCTCACAGAACTGGGACCACTGCAACACGCGCACAGCTAGCGCATCATTCAGACACGCAGCTGCTCCCAGATCTCCATTCACAGCCCCGGACGGCAGAGTTCCTGGACACGTTCTCCCTAGGCCGGACGCCTCCCCGTGCCAGCCCAGGATACTTACAGCCTACCGGTGAACCATTCACCTAGGCTACGATCCAGACCGGCAATACAAACAGCTTTTATCACCTACAGGACATCGCGGTCTGCCGAAATCGCTACCTGTGAACATCATTGCTTGTCGGGATCGCTAACAGCCGAGAAGAAGGGTGAGTGGTGCTGTGCACCGATACTCTACAAACTACTGCCATAATTGCTACAACTGTTGCTATTATCGCCACTATTGCTATATTTGGCTACAGTATCATAGGAGTTGATTACTGAACTGTGACTCTTTTAATTGGATATCCTTGGACTTAACTGTGACCAAGACTGACTACTAACCAAAAGAGACACGTTGCTAACCACCGTAGTGGACATTGGTGCATTTCTGCTATATTATTTTTATCTGCATTTTTATCTGCATTTTCATTTGCATTTTTATTTATATATTGATTATTTACCAATTCATTCCTGCAAGGGCCCTGCAGAGTGATTGGTGATTTATTTGCATTTACTTACTTATATACATATATTAATAAATCCTTATTAGATCCATTATTCTTCACATCCCTACTGTTCTTGAGGACTGGTATATACATATATTTTCCCATAATTTACAAATCTGTTTAATTTTCTGGCACCAATTGAGTTAAAAAAAAAGTTTTCCAGTGGAGTACCCCTTTAACCCCTTAACGACCACAGACGTAAATGTACGTCCTGGCTTGGCGGTACTTTGTGCACCAGGATGTACATTTACGTCTTGTGTATGACAGCGAGCATCGGAGCGGTGCTCGTGTAATACACGGCGGGTTCCGGCTGCTATCAGCAGCCGGGGACCTGCCGGTAATGGCCGACATCCGCGATTGCGCGGATGTCTGCCATTAACCCCTCAGATGCTGTGATCACTACAGATCACGACATCTGCCGCAATGCGCACGTTAAAATCCTGGTGTCTCCTGCTCTGGTCTGAGATCGAGCAGACCAGAGCAGGAGATAGCCGATAATACTGATCAGTGCTATGTCCTATGCATAGCACTGAACAGTATTAGCAATCAAATGATTGCTATAGATAGTCCCATAAAAAGTGTAAAAAAAAAAAGGGGACATAAAAAGTGTAAAAAAAGTTGAAAAATTTTAAAATAAAAAGGAAAAAAAAAGTGAAAAATCTCCTCCCCCAATAAAAATTAAAATGTTTTTTTTCCATTTTACCTCCCAAAAAGTGAAAAAAAATGTAATAAACATATTTGATATCGCCAGGTGCGTAAATGTCCGATCTATCAAAATATAATGTTAATGATTTTTGTCCCATTTTATTCCAAAAAATTGTATAAAAAATTATCTAAAAGTTTTATATATGCAAGGGGTCCTCAAACTTTTTAAATGGGGGGCCAGTTCACGGTCCCTCAGACCGTTGAAGGGCCGGACTATAGATAACAAAACAGGAACAAATTCCTATGCCACACTTGTATATCTTATTAGTGGACTACCACTTTAAGTACACAGCACAGTTCCCCCCACATTAGGTTGGCAGTATAGATCCCCCCACATTAGGTTGTAGTTCCCACACATTAGGGTTGGCAGTACAGTTCCCCCACATTAGGGTTGGCAGTACAGTTCCCCCACATTAGGTGCAGTACAATTCCCCCACATTAGGTGCAGTACAGTTCCCTCACATTAGGTGCAGTACAGTTCCCCCACATTAGGTGCAGTACAGTTCCCCCACATTAGGTGCAGTACAGTTCCCCCACATTAGGTGCAGTACAGTTCCCTCACATTAGGTGCAGTACAGTTCCCCCACATTAGGTGCAGTACAGTTCCCCCACATTAGGTGCAGTACAGTTCCCCCACCTTAGGTGCAGTATAATGTTCCCCCACATTAGGTGCAGTATAATGTTCCCCCACATTAGGTGCAGTATAATGTTCCCCCACATTAGGTGCAGTAAAATGTTCCCCCACATTAGGTGAAGTATAATGTTCCCCCACATTAGGTGCAGTATAATGTTCCCCCACATTAGGTGCAGTATAATGTTCCCCCACATTAGGTGCAGTATAATGTTCCCCACACATTAGGTGCAGTATAATGTTCCCCCAAATTAGGTGCAGTATAATGTCCCCCCACATTAGGTGCAGTATAATGTTCCCCCACATTAGGTGCAGTATAATGTTCCCCCACATTAGGTGCAGTATAATGTTCCCCCAAATTAGGTGCAGCATAATGTTCCCCCACATTAGGTGCAGCATAATGTTCCCCCACATTAGGTGCAGTATAGCTACCCACATTAGGTGCAGCATGTTCCCCCACATTAGGTGCAGTATAGATCCCCCAAATTAGGTGCAGTATAGCTCCCCACATTAGGTGCCGCATGTTCCCCCACATTAGGTGCAGTATAGATCTCCCACATTAGGTGCAGTATAGATCCCCCAAATTAGGTGCATTATAGCTCTCCACATTAGGTGCAGTATGTTCCCCCACATTAGATGCAGTATAGATCCCCCAAATTAGGTGCAGTATAGCTCCCCACATTAGGTGCAGTATGTTCCCCCACATTAGGTGCAGTATAGCTCCCCCAAATTAGGTGCAGTATAGCTCCCCACATTAGGTGCAGCATGTTCCCCCACATTAGGTGCAGTATAGATACCCCAAATTAGGTGCAGTATAGCTCCCCACATTAGGTGCAGTATAGCTCCCCACATTAGGTGCAGTGTAGATCCCCCAAATTAGGTGCAGTATAGCTCCCCACATTAGGTGCAGTATATTCCCCCACATTAGGTGCAGTATACTTCCCCACATAAGGTACAGTATGTTCCCTCACAGAAATACAGCCTCCAGCCATACAGTGTATGGCTGGAGGCTGTATTCCTGTGTTCTGCCCCACTTCTGTGCTCCGACCACCGCTCCTCCGGTCCAGACATAGCAGTAAGTCCTGGGATCGAAGGAGCGGTGGTCGGAGCACCAAAGCTGACGTGCAGCTGGTAACACTTACCTAGCTGGCCAGCGCACGTCCTCATCGCTGCCCTGCTCCTCTGCGCTCCGTTGCTATGGGCGCACGCACGGCGTCAGTGACGTCACGCCCCTGCATTTTTTAAAGTAAATGCGGGGTCTCCGAGAGCGCATCCCTGTGTCCCGAAAACATCTTTCGGGACACAGGGATGTCCCAGGCAGCAGCGGGCCGGATAAATCTCCTCAGCGGGCCGCAGTTTGAGGACCCCTGATATATGCAAATGTGGTATCAATAAAAAGTACAGATGACGGTGCAAAAAATGAGCCCCCATACTTTCCTATATACGAAAAAGTTATAGGTGGTTAAAATACAGCAATTTTTTTAAGCGGTACAAAAATATAAAAGTATCTAGCCATGGGTATCATTTTAATCGTATTGACCCACAGAATAAAGAACACATATCATTTCTACCGTAAAGTGTACAGAGTGAAAACGAAACCCTTCAAAATGTGCAAAATTTTGATTTTCATTTAAATTGCCTCCCTAAAAATTTTTTTGGGGGGTTTGCCGTACATTTTATGGTAAAATTAGAGGTTTCATTACAAAGAACAATTGTTCACGCAAAAAACAAGCCCTTATATGGGTCTGTAGATGGAAATATAAAAGAGTTATGGATTTTAGAAGGCGAGGAGGAAAAAACGAAAACGCAAAAATAAAATTGGCCTGGTCCTTAAAGGGGTACTCCGCCCCTAGACATCTTATCCCCTAACCAAAGGATAGGAGATAAGATGTCAGATCGCCGCGGTTCCGCTGCTGGGGACCCCCGGGATCTCCGCTGCGGCACTGCGCTATCATTACTGCGCAGAGCGAGTTCGCTCTGCGTGTAATGACGGGCAATACAGGGGCCGGAGCATTGTTACGTCACGGCTCCGCCCCTCGTTATGTCATGGCCCGCACCCTCAATATAAGTCTATGGGAGGGGCATGGAGGTCGTCACGTCCCCTGCCATAGACTTGCATTAAAGGGGTGGGCTGTGATGTCACGAGGGGCGGAGCCATGATGTCACGCTGCTCCGTCCCCTGTATCGCCCGTCATTACGCACAGAGCGAACTCGGGGGGCCCCAGCAGCGGAACCGCGGCGATCTGACATTTTATCCCCTATCCTTTGGGTGAGGGATAATATGTCTAGGGGCGGAGTACCCCTTTAAGGTGAAAATGGGCTTGATCCTTAAGGGGTTATAAAACATATAAAGGTTGAGGATTTCAACAGCAAGTAAATAGCAATAATTTACAATATATTACAATATATGAAAATTTTTTTTTTGATGACAGGTACTCTTTAATGTTGTGTCCCCTAGAACCCTCAATTTCCCAACCAGTAACAATATTAAAACCTAACTTTTTTTCAAGTAGAAATCCTCCACCCACTGGTCTAATCGGTATAAAAAGGGAATATTCGAAGCATGCTACTGCATGCTAATTGAAACAATTGTGCAAAGGTGTTGTGGCTGCAGTCCACGACTGCCTAATGTAGAGACTGCAGGTGATTATTAAAACTTTAACACATCCCCCCCCCACCTCCCCCCCCCCCCAGATGTTTCACCACACACTGTGGCTTTATCAAGGGATTTGGCCTTAAAGGGGTATTCCAGGAAAAAAAACTTTTTTTACATATATCAACTGGCTCCAGAAAGTTAAACAGATTTGTAAATTACTTCTATTAAAAAATCTTAATCCTTTCAGTACTTATGAGCTTCTGAAGTTAAGGTTGTTCTTTTCTGTCTAAGTCCTCTCTGATGACACCTGTCTCGGGAAACGCCCAGTTTAGAAGCAAATCCCCATAGCAAACCTCTTCTAAACTGGGCGTTTCACGAGACAGGTGTCATCAGAGAGCACTTAGACAGAAAAGAACAACCTTAACTTCAGAAGCTCATAAGTACTGAAAGGATTAAGATTTTTTAATAGAAGTAATATACAAATCTGTTTAACTTTCTGGAGCCAGTTGATATATATAAAAAAGTTTTTTCCTGGAATTCCCCTTTAAGCCCTTGACAGCATGAGACCAGAGACCCGGGGATGTGTATAGTTCGATGGAGCGCTCAGTGATGGGATTTGCAGGACACTTTCTTGGACTTCTGAGAATTTGGGTGCTTACTAACCTTCAATGTTGGCAAGTATGGTAGAACTATGTTCTAAAATATTATCCACGCTATCCCTTAACCTATCTCAAATGCTTCATAGATGACAAATCCTTTGAGATGACAAATCCTTATGTTTGTCTAACTGGTCTAATATTATTCTGCTGCCAACAATAAAAAGTACAATAAACATTCACATGCAGCATTTTATGGGTGTGTTGCCGCTGTATTTTTTAACAATACAGTTTATCCTACCCTAGTTTTGAGATGGTTGTTAAGAAGAATGCATTTTACTAAGACCCCATTTGCATCACGTCTCTGGGTTTCAGCCAAGCTGCTTGTTGGCAAAATGAGAAAAAAAGATACAACATACATACACAGAACGTGTTGCTGATGGCCAATAGACTTTGATGGGGTGAATGTAGTGTACTTTTAACTTGGTCAGCTACATTTTTGAGCACCCTAAAGACAGAGTATTTGTTCGGGAAATGGATCATGCATAGTCACAACCAGACTATGTTTGGCCCTTTGAAGTGTATGGGCCTGTTGGCAACATGTTTGGCTGTACATCAGCATCCCTTTTTGATGTTTTTTCAATGAACAGCCTGATAAAAGCCTTGTGAGAGGAAAGGGATGTGAATGGGGATAAATATGTAAATACATTGCTAATACTGAAAACTCTGCCTGTGTTATTTACATATAATATATGGTGAAATGGTGGTGTGAGGCCACAGAAACGTTGCCTGTATTTTCTGGAATAAATCACTTTCCTGCACTTTAAGTTGGTGTGCTGCAGTTGCCTTCCATTGTATCTATATATATATATATATATATATATATATATATATATATTCAAGTTGAAGAGCAGCACTCCCAAGCCAGCTGTGCGTGGGTGCAGTCAGTCTCTGGGACCCCGGTCCTGGGTCCAAAGGGCAATAGAAACAGAAATGGCGACCGCAGCACTCCAGATAAATGTGAAAAATAATTTATTCCAAGGTAAAAACAGGCAACGTTTCTGTGGCCTCACACCACCATTTTCAAGCTTGAAAATGGTGGTGTGAGGCCACAGAAACGTTGCCTGTTTTTACCTTGGAATAAATTCTTTTTCACATTTATCTGGAGTGCTGCGGTCGCCATTTCTGTTTATATATATATATATATATATATATATATATATATACAGCAACAGTGCTGGCCAACTTATCCTTTGGTTATATATATATATATATATATATATATATATACACCTTGTAATAAAAAAAATAAAAAAGGCAGAGCGCCACATAGGGTAATATAGGGATGCTTCTCTGGCGGACCTGTCTGAGGAGGAGGAGCCTGCAGGACCTACAGAATTAACGCCAGCGGCCATGTTTCGGAACATTAAGAAGATGTTCCACTCAGCTCTGTCCAAAGCGGTGGACGACTTCACCTCTCAACTGCAGGACCTGGGCAAGCGGGTCTCGGACAATGAGGCTAGGCTGGATACATTGGCTGACGCCGCCGAGGAGGACAGGAGAGACATCGATGATCACTCGACTCAGCTACAGGACTTGGAGCTGAAGCTGGAGGACCTCGAGAACCGCTCGCGGCGGGCCAACCTACGCATTCGTGGCCTTCCTGAACCTGATGCGGACCTCACTAAGACGGTAACTTCTCTGTTTTTTGAGCTTGCCCCCCAGCTGGAGCCGGAGTTACTCCGGTTTTACCGCAACCACCGTGCCCTAGCTAAGCCGAGGGGCCCAGACTCACCTCGTGATGTGGTCCTAAAGCTGCACTACCCTGAGGTCCGCGATGTTCTGCTGACTGCAGCCCGCAACTTGTCGGTACTCCCTGGGGTGCGTCCCTCGGTGCATCTGTATTGGGACCTTGCACCCTCCACGTTGGCCTGCCACAGGGAGCAGATAAAGTACAAGTGGGGATTTCCATTTTCTCTGTCGTTCTAGCTAAAAGGCAAATCTTATACTGTGCGGTCCTTGCCTGACGCTCAGGAGGTCTTGTTGCAGGCCCGCCCCCCCCCCCCCCATGCCTCAAAAGGTGACCCGGCCGTCGAGAATGTGGACTCTGGCACCGCAGGCTAGGCGGGATCGGCCCCCCTCTCAGGTACCACGCCAGCCTACTTGATTTGTCCTATAAGCCTCTGTTGGGCCATTGTGGACTGCTTGTTGCACCTTGAACTGCCTGTACCCCCCTGTGCCTTCTATGGAGACCTTTGACCATGGACGCAGACCCTGGTTCCCCCCTATTTTGATGTGTTTCACCGTGTGTAGGACTGAGAACCTGGGGACTTGTCTATGCTACCTGCTATCTATGACTTTTGCCGTTATCTACATATAAGTTCTGGGCCATGCTGCTTGGACCCTGTATGCCTGGACTCTGCTTCCAATTATCTTCTCTCATCCTTTCCATCTCCTTCTCCATTGCTGCTTTTCCCTCTCCTCCTTTTTCCTCTGTCCTACTGTGCTCTTTGCTCTACATTCTTCCTGTTTGACTTCTTGGCTCTCCCTCTCTCTTGGTCTCTACCCCTGCACTTACTCACCTCTCTCCTCTCTTACTGGTTTGGAGCCTCTATCTGGATCCTCCATCTGGCGGGCTAGACGCACAGTGGACTGATGGGCCTCATCTATCCCGGCTGGGGTAAAGGAAGTATGATGGTTCGGGTAACACCTTGGACCATCTTTCCTGAGTACAGTTATGTTTTCATTTGTTTTATCTTGTTTGTTTTTGTTTATTTTTTTGTTTTAGGAGGCTCTCTATCTGCGTCTTTATATTATGCTGATGGAAATGTTGCTGGATTGGTCGTTGCCTTATGTAAAGTATACAGGGGGGAAATCTCACCCTTTCTTGCTAATCTTCTGCTCTTTTTGTTATGCCCATTATGTGTAGAGTAATTTTGCATAACGTGAGGGGTTTTAACTCCCCCACCAAATGGAAGATGGCCTTCCAGGCCAGATTAACCAATTTGCTAGATTAACCAAACTATATGACCTGCTGGTGGGTAAACAATTGATTACTATGGCGCAACTCTATTCTATTCATAAACTTCCTCCTGGGGAGCACTTTCGTGCTCTGCAGATATTGTCGTATTATTCTTCATTGGGTCCTCAGGGTCCTCAAGATGGACACTACGTTTTATGAGGCGACCTTGCTGTACAGCCCTACACTACCGGGCCTGCTTTCCCGACTTTATGCCCACCTAAATGCCCCTCCTGCTGATACCAAATTGCGCTTCATGGAAGCTTGGGAACGTGACCTGCACATGACCCTATCTATGTCCCAGTGTCATGCTTGTTGTACGGCTGTCAGCAGGGGCAGCTGGCAAGTCTCCTTAATAAAGACGTCTATTAAAATTCTACTCAGAATCTATATGGTCCCCTCTAGACTGCACTCAATTTATCCCTCGGTATCTCCTCTATGCTTTAGAGGGTGTCGAGTTGTCGGTTCCATGCACCACATTTGGTGGAGCTGCCCTAAGGTGGCGAAGTTGTGGAGGAGGATTCATGTGATTTTGGTAGATTTGTTTGGTGACCGCATGCCCAGTACCCCATCCTTTTGTTTATTAAGCAATAAACCTAGCAGGATGCCGTTCCATACTTTTTGGATTGCCCAGTTCATCCTTATGGCTACCAGGATACATATAGCTGCCCAATGGAAATCCCCGACTTTGTCGTTCCAAAAGGTAATTGACAAGGTTAATTTCGTAATGCTTTGTGAAAAGCTATCTGCCATCCGTGAGAGTAAGGTTGAATGTTTTGATAAATTATGGGAGGAATGGATAACTTCTTCTTATTGTCCTTCTATGCAAACTTGCCTTTCTCTCTATTAATCTGGGGGAGGGGATAGTTTCCCTACTTTTCTGTGTGCTGAGATTCCCTGTTCAGCGACGGCCAGTCCAGCTATTGATGTGTACTTGTGCTATCCTTCATTTGTGTACGCTGCATTTCCTGTACAATTTTTATTGCGTGCTGAGACGATATTGCCTCCTAGTTATAGGTTTTATATGTTTTCTTTGTTTTTATGTAATATTATGCCCATTAGGGCACCATTGCCTTTTTGCTTTTGCCTTCTGTATCGCTACCATTACTCTTTTCAATAAAAGATTCTTGGTTTGACTGTTAAAAGGAGAGAAGTTCACTTAGTCTTTGCGTTGTGTGTCTGTGTGTGCCACACTAAGCATGGACAACAGAAAGAGGAGAAGAAAACTGTCTGAGGACTTGAGAACCAAAATTGTGGAAAAATATCAACAAGACTAGATTTGCCTTTGTTCACAGTGCGCAACATTATCAAGAATTTTGCAACCCATGGCACTGTAGCTAATCTCCCTGGGCGTGGACATAAGAGAAAAATTGATGAAAGGTGTAGTCCAGATGGTGGATAAGCAGCCCCAAACAAATTCCAAAGATATTCAAGCTATCCTGCAGGCTCAGGTAGCATCAGTGTAAGCGCGAACTATCAGTCAACATTTAAATTAAATTAAACTGTCAGGATCCGGGCTGGTAGCTGGTAGCGTTGGCTGGTGGTGGATCGCTGTGCCAGAGAGGTGATGACGTGGGCCGTACCAGGGGAACGGAGTCTAAGGAGTTACTGATTTTCACCAGAGCCCGCCGCAAAGCGGGATGGACTTGCTGCGGCAAGTAACCCTCGGGTCGTTCCACCCAGTAGCGACTCAACCTCTCTGGCTGCTGAGATAAGGCAAGGTACAAGAGGATCAGGCAAAGGCGTAGTCAGACATAGCAAGTGGTCAGGGCAGGCAGCACAGGTTCACAGGCGGTAGTCAGTAGCAATGGGAACGGCAACAGGCAGGGTAACACAGGAACAAGGAATGCTTTCTCTCAGGCACAAAAACAACAAAGATCTGGCAGGAGGCTGTGGGAGGAGATGGTACTTATAGGCAGTGCACAGGTGAGGCCTAATTAAGTCCAAACAGCACTCCCTCTGACAAGGCTTAACCCTTAATAATACAACAAAAATTGTGTAGCTCACTCAGCCAGGGCTGACTCGAGGTTAACTGGGTAGGTCTATACCCCACAGACCTAAAGGTATATATAGAAAAAGGATGTATAACAACAAGTGTATACAAGAACCAGTCCTCTAGAGCCAGTAGAAATAAGAAATTAGAAAATAGGAAAGAAAAATAGAAAAGAGATGAAAATGGATGAAATGAAAAATTAAGAAATTCTAAAAATGATAAAAATAATACTGTAGTAAATTAAAAGATGGAAATTAGATATATATTCCTTAATAGTCCCGAATCAAAGTTGGAAACATAAAAAAGATATAACACATTTATTCATAATGTAATATACATCAGTGCAGGGCCCTTGCACGAGATGTATTACAACTGTTAAAAAACATATACTAATAAAAAAATATATAAAATGATGATATGCAAAATTATATGACTGCCCGGCACACTTACGCCTACCACATCATATGCCCTCCCCCCACCTCTCCCAATAATGACAGACAACATTATTCTTTTACTGGGCTGGGTGGTGGTCACAGCTCAATTTATTAAATAACAGAATATTAACTCTATAACTGCTGCATTGCAGCAACCTACCTACTTCAGCCGAAGCGGTATTGCCAGCCGCCGGACTCCCGGCGGGCAAAAGTGCCTAGGGCCATCACTTCTCAATTCTCCTCTCCTCAGGCCAGCTGTGACTTGCATATAAATAAAACTACAGTCAGGAACAATAGACAGCAAACAGCAACTGTCCAAATAACAAAGTGCAAAAGTAAAAAGTGCCCATAAAGTAAGATATATATATATATATATATATATATATATATATATATATATATATATATATATATAAAATTTTTCTTTATTTTTTTTTTTTTTTTTTTTTTTTTTTTATAAATAACCAGCTTTCTTTGTAAATGTTTTTTTTTTTTTTTTTTTTTTTATAAAAGGGGTAACAAAGACCATGCACCTCACAACAAAATGCACAGCCGAGAAGAATACAAAGTGACACCAACAAACGTAAAAAACAGGGAGGGAGGGAGGGAAGCTGTCTTCTCAGGAGCGCTGGTGAGTACAAAAGGACTAACCAGGGGGTGGGGTGGACCTAAATATATCCTGGGCGTGCCTTAATTCCCTCCTACTAACCTGGGAAAGCAGGGGGAGGGGGAACTATCCTGGGCTCTATGTTAACCCCTACCGTCCCGTGCAGTCAGGGCCACCTATCCCTAAACGGGCAGGTAACCTACAGACTGCCCGGCACACTTACGCCTACCACATCATATGCCCTCCCCCCACCTCTCCCAATAATGACAACATTATTCTTTTACTGGGCTGGGTGGTGGTCACAGCTCAATTTATTAAATAACAGAATATTAACTCTATAACTGCTGCATTGCAGCAACCTACCTACTTCAGCCGAAGCGGTATTGCCAGCCGCCGGACTCCCGGCGGGCAAAAGTGCCTAGGGCCATCACTTCTCAATTCTCCTCTCCTCAGGCCACCGAGGAGCCCGTGTACTCCTACACGGTGCTCCGACCCCCACCAAGCAAAAACAAGGCCTGCTCCAAACCATCTTGTAAGCCCGACAAGAAGATGTCCAAGCCTATATCATTCAAGTGAACCCCATCAGAGATCATAAACCGTCTGTTATCACCTTCAAGCTCCCGATGACGGACCACCACTCCACCCTTTTGTCGCACAAACCGGGCCATACGAGAATTCACCAAACGCCGTGAACGCTCGATGGCCTCGGCATTGCGAGCACCCTGCCAGGATACTCTAGGCACTATCTCGGACCATACTAAAACTAAATCGGGAAAAAAGCCAGAAAACCGTTCAACATCGGCTTTCATCAAAGTAATCAAATCAGGAACCCGGGAATAACAGAGATCATTCCCGCCCGCGTGTACCACCAAAATTACACCGGAACGGACGGTTCTAGCAATGTCCACCACTTCAGTAAGGACCCGTGTCCAACGCATACCTGGGATCCCCCTCCAGTGAGGCTCAACATTGCCGCATCCCAACGATCTCCCACCCGGCCGGCAATCAGCTCTCTGCGCGGCCCGGTGGAAATAAGAGTGGCCCAGGAAATAAACCATCGTCCTCTGCACATCTAAAAAAGGAGAAAACAAGTTATAACAACAACTCAGGACGTACATATCGCGCATAACAACCAGAGCGCCGACGGCCAATACGCTGTATCGCATCCACTGATAAACCTGCCCTGGACGCCTCCGTAGCAGCGCCTATCCGAAAAGAGTGCGTACCAAACTCAGCAGCCGGAGCACCCAAAAACCGCAAACAACCCTTGAACACTGCCTGAAATTGAAAACGCGTCAAAGGAAAACCATCAGCATGCGTGAAAAATTGGCGGCCAGGAACCCGAACAGCCAAAAACGACGACACCGCCCGCACAGGACAAACTGGACCGTCCACTGCGATAACCCGCACCCAAGCTCCCTGACCCACCTGATCAGTTTTCGAGCGTCGAATCCGCAGTTGCAAAACCCCATTGGAACACAACACGTCATCCTGTAATAAACCACCGTCCCCGGCTTTTGAAGCCGGAACCAACTCGCCGATGCGCAGCGCGGCAAAAAACATAACACAAAAAGCGGCCGAATACAACTCGGACTCATAGATCGAAGAACAACAACTGCGGGTAGCCGGCAAAAGAGAAGCCAATAACAAAAACGAAACAGGCCTGCGAGTTTCACGCCGCACATGAGTGCGCTGCCAACGCTTCAAGGCCTGCTGAAATAAAAACCGTTTCGAAACATCTTCCCATCCCAACAACTTAAAATAAAAACTTATCCCAGCTAGCCGTCGCCGCGCTACAATTGCGGACACCTGTAAATCACGCAACCACAACACATAATCCACCGTAACCGCTACGCGGTTGTCAACAGAGGTAGCCACCTCCCGCCCAGCCAGCAACGCACACCACTCAGCCCACGCCTTACCATGTCCCGCCCATGTAGATGCCGCCAGCGACGATTCCACCAGTGGGATCAGACGTTGCTCGGCAGGGCCCAGACCAATGGGGGGCAAGGGAGCCCTTCCAACGCAGCATCCGGACACATCCTCCGAAAATCCTGAAACTGAAAACGAGAAAGGGAATCAGCAATCACGTTATCAACCCCAGCTACGTGGCGAGCTTTAAACCAAACGTTCAACTCCAAACACCGAAGAACTAAATGCCGGATCAAAGACAAAACCGGAAGGGAGGAAGAAGACAAACCATTTATGCAATGAACCACACTCAGATTATCCGTCCAAAAACAAACCCGCCTATTGCTAAATCGTACACCCCACAACTCCACCGCAACTATAATAGGAAACAATTCAAGCAGGGTGAGGTTCCTGCACCAACCATTAGTCTGCCAATCAGGCGGCCACAACTCCGCACACCATTCCCCTTGAAAAAAGGCACCAAAACCCACGGAGCCAGCCGCATCCGTAAACAATTGAAGCTCAGCATTGGACAACTCATCCCCCAACCAACACGTGTGACCATTATACCTTCTCAAAAATTCTCTCCACATCAAAACATCCGCACGCATTTGCTTTGAAATGCGAATATGATGAGAAGGGCAGGAAACGCCCTGGGTGGCCAATGACAAGTGCCTAGAAAAAACACGCCCCATGGGCATAACACGGCAAGCAAAAACCAAGTGTCCCAGCAAAACCTGCAATTGTCGCAGCGTCACCTTCCGTACACCACAAAAACTTTCAACCAACAAGAGCAAACTCTCCAATTTCTCCGTCGGTAGTCTAAAAACCATGGCCACAGAATCTATTTCTATACCCAAAAACGAAATAACCGTTGAAGGGCCCTCTGTCTTCTCAGCGGACAAGGGCACCCCAAACTTCAGCATGAAAAAACGAAAAGAATCCAACAAAAAACCACATCTGGGAGACCCAGCCGGGCCAACAAACAAGAAATCATCCAGATAGTGAATAACCGAACGGCTGCCCGTCTCAAAGCGAACAACCCACTCCAAAAATGATCCAAACATCTCAAAATACCGACAAGAAATAGCACAACCCATAGGCAGGCAAACATCATAATAAAAGGCCCCATCCACCCGGCAACCCAGTAAGTGATAGCATTCCGGATGCACCGGCAACAGGCGAAAAGCCGATTCAATGTCAGACTTCGCCATCAACGCCCCTGCCCCAAAACCCCTCACCAGGGCCACAGCCCGGTCAAAAGAAACATAAGAAACCGTTGCATCCTCTCTAGAAATGCCATCATTCACTGAGGAACCTTTCGGATACGAAAGGTGGTGAATCAGGCGAAACTTCCCGACCTCTTTCTTCGGGACAACCCCAAGGGGGGAAACCCGCAAATTATAAAAAGGGGGGGACCTAAAAGGCCCTTCAAAACGACCTAAAGAAACCTCCTTACCAATTTTTTCCCGCAGCACCTCAGGGTACTCCCTGGCCGATTTCAAGTTGTCAGGGTAGGAGGAAGAAACCTGACCCAAAATAAAAGGAATAAAGAAACCATAACGAAAACCCTCTAATAAAACCAAAGCGTCCTCCTTATTGGGGTACTGGTCTAACCACGGGCACATCATGTCCACGTTCACCGGGGTCCTTCCCTGCAGCAGCAGAGGGCGCCCGGCCGGTCTGCTTAGCAGCCCGCTGACACCTGACTGCGGCGTGGGACCCCCCGCAGGCAGAACACTCATGCTTGTATTTGCACAAGCTGAGGAAACGACAATGTCCCTCGTTAAATAACCAGCAAGCCCCGGGTCGACGCACGGCCGCCGGCCCGGTGGCCCCGGATTGACCAGCGGCTCCCTGCTGAAAGGGCTGCGCCTTCTGCGCCATCATCAAACGCAACCAAACATCGGTCGCCTTAACACCCCAACCAACATCCGGCTGCAAAGACAAGCGGCGTCGAAATTCCTCGTCATACCGCCACCACGCAGAGCCCCCATGAGCCTTATAAGCACTATACACCGAGTCCATATAAATAAAAAGCTCGGAGCACCGCTCCGGATGCTTTTCACCCATAATACACCCCAAAACTGCAAACGCTTGTAACCAATTGCCCATGGTCTTCGCCACCTTCGGCCTAGTAGGAAAAGTTTTTTCCGACTGGGGCCTACGTTCCTTGTCAATCGTATGTTGGTCCGCAGACACTAGCGACCACAAATCAACATACTGGTTAGACCAAATTTTTTCCTTCACAGCATCATCAACATAAACACCTAAAGGACTAACACCACAAAAAACAGAATCTTTATATACCCCAACCCTAACCGGGGAGGCCTTACGGGCCGCCGCCGGAACCACACGTTCCGTCGGCTTGCTGTTAACAAGACTAGACAAAACAGATTTAAACGTAGACAACAAAGCAGCCTGACCCTCCCCCTGTCCCCATGCACCCGCAAAATCAAACTCACCGGTCGGCGCAGGAACAACAGGAGGTGGGACCGGATCCGTTGCAGGAACAGGAACTGGATCAGCAACCGGCACAGGAGCCGGATAAGACACCGCACGGGGCCGACTGCCACCGTGGGAAGCCCGCCTCGGGGACCTTGAATGACGTCTCCGCCCCTCGCGCCTGCGAGAGCGGCGCTCCCGACTCCCTGAGCGATACGAGCTGCGACCAGATGATGAAGGAGACCGCCACCGGGACGAGCGGGACCTACGGGAGCGCACCCTACTCCTAGACTCCCGGCGAGAACACCTGCGGTGATGTCTACAGGACCCAACAGATCTGCTCCAACCGGAGCGGCCAGATCCCCGTGAGGACGACCGCGACCGTCTTGGACGGGAACGGCCCTCTGACCTACTAAGTACTCGGTCACGCGGTGGCTGACTGACTTGCCGCATATTATCAACAAAAAGCAAAGGGGAACTAGCTGAGGCATCTAAAGGTGGCAGATCATCAGATTGGGGCCCCAAATTATCACAAGCATCCTCATAAGGAGGATCAATGCTACTACTCCCTAGGACAGGTGGCTGCTGAGGATCCCCAGGCAGTACAGGAACACCCTGGGGTCTAATGGGAACACGGGCCGTGGCAATTGGGGTATCAGGTATGTCCTCAGCAGAGGAAGAGGCATGAGAGGGAGCAGGGGCACCAGCACCCATAACGGCTGGCAATGCAGGGGTTAATACTGGCCGGGAAACCACAGCAGGCTGCCCTGAATTACCTGGAACTGCCGGGACCTGCAGGGAAGCACGCGAAGCAGCCGAAGAAATCCCCACAGCTTCCTGTGACACCTGACCCGGAAGGGGCGGAGCTACAGCCCGAGCCGCGGCCACTGCCGCACCAGGGGCCGAAACCACAGCTGAGGAGGCAATGCGGGCAGCAAAGCGCCCCCTCCTACCAGCAGAAGACCTAGGGGGACTGGGGCTCAAACGCGCCGGAGGGCGCGATGCACGGGCGGTCCGTCGCCCCCGTACAGCAGGACCTACCGGCCGAGATCCACTACTAACCGCAGCAGCAGGAAGCCCTAGCCCAGCCAGTAGCTGAGATAAGGCGCCTGGATCAGCCAACACCCGCTCCCGGATAGCATTCCATACAGCCTCGTCAGCCATCTCCGGAGCAAGCTGTCTTCTCAGGAGCGCTGGTGAGTACAAAAGGACTAACCAGGGGGTGGGGTGGACCTAAATATATCCTGGGCGTGCCTTAATTCCCCTCCTACTAACCCGGGAAAGCAGGGGGGAGGGGGAACTATCCTGGGCTCTATGTTAACCCCTACCGTCCCGTGCAGTCAGGGCCACCTATCCCTAAACGGGCAGGTAACCTACAATCACAATCAGCCACCTTTAAATGAATGTCAATTTGCTAAAGAAATAGTCTATGATAAAGATCATTTAAAGGTGGCTGATTGTGATATATAATTTTGCATATCATCATTTTATATATTTTTTTATTAGTATATGTTTTTTAACAGTTGTAATACATCTCGTGCAAGGGCCCTGCACTGATGTATATTACATTATGAATAAATGTGTTATATCTTTTTTATGTTTCCAACTTTGATTCGGGACTATTAAGGAATATATATCTAATTTCCATCTTTTAATTCACTACAGTATTATTTTTATCATTTTTAGAATTTCTTAATTTTTCATTTCATCCATTTTCATCTCTTTTCTATTTTTCTTTCCTATTTTCTCATTTCTTATTTCTACTGGCTCTAGAGGACTGGTTCTTGTATACACTTGTTGTTATACATCCTTTTTCTATATTAACCCTTAATAAACCAGTTCGGACCAGGCACCAATCACCTGTGCATTGGTCCTTTAGATCTAAGCATCCCAGTGCATGCGCGCCCTAGGGAGCGGGGATGCACATGCCGAGACGCCGAAGGGCTGCCTGGGGACACACGCTGTGAGCGATCCGAGGCCAGCAGGGGGCCCGGAGCGCTCAGAGTAACATAAACGCTCTGACAGGAGACCCCGGAGGACCCCACTGCTGACACAGAGACATAAAAAAGCAAGATTACATTTTGCCAAAGTTAACTTGAGTAAGCCAAAATCCTTCTGTGAAAACGTCTTGTGGACAGATGAGACCAAGATAGAGCTTTTTGGTAAAGCACATCATTCTACTGTTTACCAAAAACAGAATTAGGCCTACAAAGAAAAGAACACAGTACCTACAGTGAAATATGGTGGAGGTTCAATGATGTTCTGGGGTTGTTTTGCTGGCTCTGGCACTGGGTGCCTTGAATGTGTGCAAGGCATCATGAAATCTGAAGATTACCAACGGATTTTGGGTCGCACTGTACAGCCCAGTGTCAGAAAGCTGGGTTTGTGTCCGAGATCTTGGGTCTTCCAGCAGGACAATGACCCCAAACATATGTCAAAAAGCTCCCAGAAATGGATGGCAACAAAGCGCTGGAGAGTTCTGAAGTGGCCAGCAATGAGTCCAGATCTAAATCCCATTGAACAACTGTGGAGAGATCTTAAAATTGCTGTTGGGAAAAGGCGTCCTTCCAATAACATAGTAACATAGTTAATGAGGTTGAAAAAAGACCAAAGTCCATCAAGTTCAACCTATATCCCTAATGAGTCCCTACTGAGTTGAGTTGATCCAGAGGAAGGCAAAAAACCCTCATACTAGAGGTAAAAATTCCTTCCCGACTCCAAATATGGCAGTCAGAATAAATCCCTGGATCAACGTTCTGTCCCTATAAATCTAGTATCCATAACCAGCGATGTTATTACTCTCCAAAAATGCATCCAAACCCGTTTTGAACTCTTTAACAGAGTTCACCATGACCACCTCATCAGGCAGAGAATTCCACAGTCTCACTGCTCTTACAGTAAAGAACATCCGTCTGTGCTGGTGTAGAAACCTTCTTTCCTCTAGACATAGAGGATGCCCCCTTGTTATAGATACAGTCCTGGATATCAATAGATCATGGGAGAGATCTCTGTACTGCCCCCTGATATATTTATACATAGTTATTAGGTCACCCCTAAGCCTTCTTTTTTCTAAACTAAATAACCCTAATTCTGATAATCTTTCTGGGTACTGTAGTCCTCCCATTCCCCGTATTACTCTGATTGCCCGTCTTTGAACCCTCTCCAGCTCCACTATATCTTTCTTGTACACTGGTGCCCAGTACTGTACACAGTATTCTATGTGTGGTCTGACTAGTGATTTGTACAGTGGTAGAATTATTTCCTTGTCATGGGCATCTATGCCCCTATTGATGCACCCCATGATTTTATTAGCCTTGGCAGCAGCTGCCCGACACTGGTCACTACAGCTAAATTTACTATTAACTAAGACTCCTAAGTCCTTTTCCACGTCAGTCGTCCCAAGTGTTCTCCCATTTAATACATAATCCCAGCCCGGATTTTTCCTCCTCATGTGCATTACCTTACATTTATCAGTGTTGGACCTCATTTGCCCCTTCTCAGCCCAAACCTCCAACCTATCCAGATCCATTTGTAACAGTGCACTGTCCTCTATAGTGTTTACAGCTAGTTAGCTAGGTTAGTTTGACAGGACCGATCCCTCATAAAGCCATGCTGATATGGAATCATACATTTATTTTTATCAAGATACTCCAAAATAGCATCTCTTAGAAAACCCTCAAACAATTTACATACAACGGAGGTTAAACTAACAGGCCTATAATTCCCAGGGTCACCCTTTGACCCCTTTTTTAAATACTGGCACCACATTTGCTATGCGCCAGTCCTGGGGAACATTCCTGTTACTATAGAGTCCCTGAATATAAAAAATAGAGGTCTGTCTATTACATTTCTTAATTCCTTTAGAACACAGGGGTGAATGGCATCTGGACCTGGTGATTTGTCTGTTTTGATTTTCTGTAGGCGGCACTGTACTTCTTCCTGGGTTAGACAGGTGACCTGTACTGTAAGTTTACCTTATCATACTGTATTTCACCTGGCATTTCATTTTCCTCGGTTAATACAGTGGAGAAGAATTTGTTTAATATATTTGCTTTTTCCTGATCCCCGTTTATAATTTCTTCCTCTTCATTTTTTAAGGGGCCTACACTTTCATTTTTGACCTTTTTGCTATTTATATAGTTAAAGAACATTTTGGGGTTAGTTTTACTCTCTTTGGCAATGAGTCTTTCTGTCTCTATTTTTGCGGCTTTTATCTGTTTTTTTTACATATTTAACATTTTTCTCTATAGCTTTTTAATGCTTCTTCACTGCTGTCCTGTTTTAGTATTTTAAATGCTTTATTTTTGTCCTTTATTGCCCCTTTAATGTTTTTATTCATCCATATTGATTTTCTTTTATTACTGACCCTTTTATTCCCATAAGGTATATATTTATTACCATGATAATTTAAGATATCTTTAAAAGTCTCCCATTTATTTTCAGTATTCTTGTTTTTGAGGACAATATCCCATTTTATATTGTTAAGGGCTTCTCTGAGCTGATAAAACTTTGCCTTCCTAAAGTTCATTGTATTTGTGGCCCCTCGAGAGATTCCCTTATTGAAGAACAAGTTATAATGTATAATATTATGATCACTATTTCCCAGGTGTCCTTTTACCTGCACATTAGTTACTCTGTCAGGTACGTTGGTTAATATTAAGTCTAGTAGGGCGCCCCCTCTGGTCGGGCCCTGCACCATTTGGGACAGATAATTGTCTTTAGTTATAGTCAGAAACCTGTTTCCTTTATGAGATTCACAGGACTCAGTCTCCCAATTTATATCAGGATATCAGTAATTGATCTTCCGCTTCTTCCATTATGTTTGGTGCCTTATAACAAACCCCTATCATAATTTTTTTTATTTTTAGCTCCATATATTTCTACCCATAATGCCTCTACATTATCGTCTCCCTCCCATATATCCTCACGCAGTGCGGCTTTCAGACTTGATTTCACATACAGACAAACTCCTCCCTCTTTCCGTTTTGTCTGATCCTTCCTGAATAGACTATAACCCTGTATGTTTACCGTCCAGTCACAGTTATCGTCCAACCAAGTCTCTGTTATGCGCATTATGTCATAATTCTCCTCAGACAATATCAACTCCAGTTTGTCAGTTTTATTGGACAGACTTCTGGCATTATTCATAGTTAGTTACATAGTTACATAGTTAGTATGGTTGAAAAAAGACATACGTCCATCAAGTCCAACCAGGGAATTGAAGTGAAGGGTGTAAGGGGATAAGGCAAAGGGATGTAGTTTTATAATTCTGCATAAGCATTAATGTTATTTTGTTCCAGGAATGTATCTAACCCTGTTTTAAAACTGTTAATTGTTCCTGCTGTGACCATTTCCTGAGGTAGACCGTTCCATAAATTAACAGTCCTCACGGTAAAGAAGGCGTGTCGCCACTTTAGACTAAACCTTTTCTTCTCCAGACGGAGGGAGTGCCCCCTCGTCCTTTGGGGGGGGTTAACCTGGAACAGTTTTTCTCCATATTTTTTGTATGGGCCATTAATATACTTATATACGTTTATCATATCCCCCCTTAAACGTCTCTTCTCAAGACTAAACAATTGTAACTCCTTTAATCGCTCCTCATAGCTAAGATGTTCCATGCCCCATATTAGTTTAGTCGCGCGTCTCTGCACCCTTTCCAACTCTGTAGTGTCCCTTTTATGAACAGGCGACCAAAACTGAACAGCATATTCCAGGTGAGGCCGTACCAATGCTTTATAAAGGGGGAGTATTATGTCCCTGTCCCTCGAGTCCATGCCTCTTTTTATACATGACAATATCCTGCCGGCTTTGGAAGCAGCAGCCTGACATTGCATGCTATTCTGTAGTCTGTGATCTACAAGTACACCCAGATCCTTCTCTACCAGAGACTCTGCCAGTTTAATCCCCCCTAAGACATACGAGGCATGCATGTTCTTAGTACCCAGATGCATAACTTTACATTTATCCACATTGAACCTCATTTGCCAAGTGGATGCCCAGGCACTTAGTCTATCCAAGTCATCTTGTAACTTATGCACATCCTCTATAGACTATATCGTGCTACAAAGCTTGGTGTCATCTGCAAAGATAGAAACAGAGCTGTTAATACCATCCTCTATATCATTGATAAATAAATTAAACAGCAGCGGGCCCAGTACTGAACCTTGGGGTACACCACTAATTACCGGGGACCAATCAGAGTACGAATCATTGACCACCACTCTCTGGGTACGATCCATGAGCCAGTGTTCAATCCAGTTACAAACTAAAGTTTCCAAGCCCAAGGACCTTAACTTACCTGTCAGACGTCTGTGAGGGACAGTATCAAACGCTTTGACAAAATCCAGAAACACTATATCCACAGCCATTCCTCTGTCAAGGCTTCTACTCACCTCTTCATACAAGCAAATTAGATTGGTTTGACAACTTCTATCCTTAGTAAACCATGCTGGTTATCACTTATAATACTATTATCCCCTATGTATTCCTGTATGTAATCCCTTATAAGTCCTTCAAACAATTTACCCACAATGCATGTTAGACTTACCGGTCTATAATTGCCTGGCGAAGACCTAGAGCCCTTCTTTAAGATTGGTACCACATTAGCCTTGCGCCAGTCCCTTGGCACAATACCAGACACTAGAGAATCTCTAAATATCATGAACAAGGGTACAGATATTACTGAACTTACCTCTCTAAGAACTCTTGGGTGTAGTCCATCTGGCCCTGGAGATTTGCTTACATAATACTTAGTCATCATGCAATTCAATGGTGTATGTTGTTTCTTCCTATGAAGCCTATCCCTATTAATTATTCTAACCCCTCCCTCCGCTCCACCCCCAAGTACATTAATAAGTCCCCCCTCTCTATCTACACTATCTTCCCCCTCTATGTTGTAGGTTCCCTCCCCCCAGTCCCTAGTTTAAACACTCCTCCACCCTTCTAGCCATCTTCTCCCCAAGCACAGCTGCACCCTCCCCATTGAGGTGCAGCCCGTCCCTACTGTAGAGCCGGTGTACGACAGCGAAGTCGGCCCAGTTCTCCATGAACCCAAACCCCTCCTTCCTACACCAGATTCTGAGCCACTTTTTTACCTCCCTAAACTCCCGCTGCCTCTCAGGTGTGGCTCGTGGTAAGAGAGACCAGGAGCAGTTTGTAAAGGAAGAGTGGTCCAACATTCCGGCTAAAAGGTTTAGTTCTAGTACACACAAAGGGAATAAACATGTGTACAGCAAAACATGTGTTGCTGCAATCCTTTTATGTGATAAATACTTAATTCTCTTGAAAAATATCAGGGGTGCCAACATTTACAGTCATGCCTGTATGCACATTACTGTCTAGCAGGTAAGTACTAAAGTCACCTTATAGTGGATAACCCCTTTAACCCCTTCAGGACCAAGCCCATTTTGGCCTTAAGGACCGGAGCGTTTTTTGCAATTCTGACCACTGTCACTTTAAACATTAATAACTCTGGAATGCTTTTAGTTATCATTCGGATTCCGAGATTGTTTTTTCGTGACATATTCTACTTTTACATGGTGGTAAAATTTTGTGGTAACTTGCATCCTTTCCTTGTGAAAAATCCTAAAATTTGATGAAAAATTTGAAAATTTAGCATTTTTCTAACTTTGAAGCTCTCTGCTTGTAAGGAAAATGGATATTACAAATAAACATTTTTTTATTGACATATACAATATGTCTACTTTATGTTTGCATTATAAAAGTGACGAGTTTTTACTTTTGGAAGACACCAGAGGGCTTCAAAGTTCAGCAGCAATTTTCCAATTTTTCACAAAATTTTCAAACTCACTATTTTTCAGGGACCAGTTCAGGTTTGAAGTGGATTTGAAGGGTCTTCATATTAGAAATACCCCACAAAAGACCCCATTATAAAAACTGCACCCCCCCCCCCCCAAAGTATTCAAAATGACATTCAGTCATCAGTTTAACCCTTTAGGTGTTTCACAGGAATAGAAGCAAAGTGAAGGAGAAAATTCACAATCTTCATTTTTTACACTCGCATGTTCTTGTAGACCCAATTTTTTAATTTTTACAAGGGGTAAAAGGAGAAAATTTATACTTATATTTGTAGCCCAATTTCTCTTGAGTAAGGACATACCTCATATGTCCATGTAAAGTGTTCGGCTGGCGCAGTAGAGGGCGCAGAAGGGAAAGAGCGACAAGGGGATTTTGGAGAGTACGTTTTTCTGAAATGGTTTTTGGGGAGCATGTTGCATTTAAGAAGCCCCTATGGTGCCAGAACAGCTAAAAACCCTCACATGGCATACCATTATGGAAACTAGACCCCTTGAGGAATGTAACAAGGAATAAAGTGAGCCTTAATACACCACAGGTGTTTCACGACTTTTGCATCTGTAAAAAAAATAAAAAAAAATTTCACTAAAATGTGGGTTTCCCCCCAAATTTCACATTTTTCCAAGGGTTAATAGCAGGAAATATCCCCCAATATTTGTAACCCGTTCTCTTCTGAGTATGGAGGTACCCCATAAGTTGACCTGAAGTAAACTACGGGCAAACTACAATGCTCAGAAGAGAAGGAGTCATATTTGGCTTTTTGAGAGCAAATTTTGCTCGGGGGGGCATGTCGCATTTAGGAAGCCCCTATGGTGCCAGAACAGCAAAAAAAAAACACATGGCATACCATTTTGGAAACTAGACCCCTTGAGGAACGTAATAAGGAATAAAGTGAGCCTTAATACCCCACAGGTGTTTCACGACTTTTGCATATGTAAAAAAAAAAAAAAAATTCCACAAAAATGTGTGTTTCCACCCAAATTTCACATTTTTGCAAGGGTTAATAGCAGAAAATACCCCCCAAAATTTGTAACCCCATCTCTTCTGAGTATGGAGGTACCCCATAAGTTGACCTGAAGGGCACTATGGGCGAACTACAATGCTCAGAAGAGGAGTCATATTTGGCTTTTTGAGAGCAAATTTCGCTCGGGGGCATGTCGCATTTAGAAAGCCCCTAAGGTGCCAGAACAGCAAAAAAAAAAAAAAAAAACACATGGCATACTATTTTGGAAACTAGACCCCTTGAGGAACGTAACAAGGGGTACAGTGAGCATTTGCCCCCCACTGGTGTCTGACAGATCTTTGGAACAGTGGGCTGTACAAGTTTTCATTTTCACGGACTACTGTTCCAAAGATCCGTCAGACACCTGTGGGGGGTAAATTCTCACTGCACCCCTCAATACATTCCGTGAGGGATGTCGTTTCCGAAATGGGGTCACATGTGGGGTTTTATTTTTTTTGCGTTTTTCAAAACCGCTGTAACAATCAGCCACCGCCGTCGAAATCACCTCAAATGAACATGGTGCACTCTCCCTTCTGGGCCTTGTTGTGCGCCCCCAGAGCACTTTGCGCCCACATATGGGGTATCTCCGTAGTCGGGAGAAATTGCGTTACAAATTTTGGGGGGCTTTTTTCCCTTGTACCTCTTGTGAAAATGTAAAGTATAGGGCAACATCAGCATGTTAGTGTAAAAAATAAAACATTTTTACACTAACATTCTGGTGTAGACCCCAACATTTCCTTTTCATGAAGGGTTAAAGAAGAAAAAGCCCCCCAAACCTTGTAACGCAATTTCTCCCGAGTACGGCGATACCCCATATGTGGCCCTAAACTGTTACCCTGAAATACGACAGGGCTCCAAAGTGAGAGCGCCATGTGCATTTGAGGCCTAAATTAGGGATTTGCATAGGGGTGGACATAGGGGTATTCTACGCCAGTGATTCCCAAACAGGGTGCCTCCAGCTGTTGCAAAACTCCCAGCATGCGTGGACAGTCAACGGCTGTCCGGCAATACTGGGAGTTGTTGTTTTTCAACAGTTGGAGGCTCTGCTTTGGAAACAGTGGTGTACCGGACGTTATTATTGGAGGAGGGGGGCTGTGTAGGGGTACGTGTATATGTAGTGTTTTTAACTTTTTATTTTATTTTGTGTTGGTGTAGTGTTTTTAGGGTACAGTCACATGGGCAGGGGATTACAGCGAGTTTCCCAGCGCAAAATTTGCTGCATCTCAAACTTGCAGTGAGAAACCCACTGTAAAAACCTCGCCCATGTGAATGTACCCTGTACATTCACAGGGGGGGGGGGGGGGGTGCACCAGCTGTTGCAAAACCACAACTCCCAGCATGCATGGTCTGTTAGTGCATGCTGGGAGTTATAGTTTTGCAACAGCTGGAGGCACACAGGTTAGGAAACACTGAGTTAGAGACAGACAATGTTTCCCAACCAGTGTGTCTCCAGTTGTTGCAAAACTACAACTCCCAGCATGCCCAGACAGCTGAAGGGCATGCTGGGAGTTGTAGTTCGGCAACATCTGAAGGGCCAGATGTTGCTGAACTAAAACTCCCAGCATGCCTGGACAGTCAGTGCATGCTGGGAGTTGTAGTTTTGCAACAGCTGGAAAAGCACAGATTGGAGACCATTATACAATGGTCTCCAAACTGGGGCCCTCCAGATGTTGCAAAACTACAACTCCCAGCATGCCCAGACAGCCAAAGGCTGTCTAGGCATGCTGGGAGTTGTAGTTTTCAGACTCCTAGAAGCAGCAGTGAAGATCTTCACTGCTGCCTCTGGGGAACATATACTTACCTGCCGGTCCCGTCGCTGCTCGTCCACGTGGCCGGTCCTGCCGCTGCTCCTCGGTCCCGCCGCTGGTTCGGGTAAGGCCGCCGGTCCCCACGTGTTCCCCCACCTATGCCGTGAGCCCCCGCAGCCATCGTCCCCCGTTCTGCCCGACTTCCAGGGGCGGGCAGTGCGGGGGATCTGAACTTTCACCCCAGGTCACTGTGATTGGTCCACAGGGACCAATCACAGTGATCGCTGACCAGGACCATCAATGGATGGTCCTGGGGGTGAAGCAGAAGTTGTCCCCTGCTGGAAACAGCGGGACTTCTGCTGATTAACCCGTGCGATGCTCCGCATCGCCGGGTTAACTGAATGTCATTTATAAACGTCGGGATGCGCGAACGCACTGCACAACCCGGCGTTTATATATGACATTCTGCGGGAAGGGGTTAACGTATATAAAAAGGACTTCAGGTCCAACCCCCCTTATGGACATGAATATAGCCTATACCCATATATCAGTGTTTCCCAACCAGGGTGCCTCCAGCTATTGCAAAACTACATCTCTCTGCGTGCCCGGACAGCCAAAGGCTGTCCGGGCAAGCTGGGAGTTGTAGTTTTGCAACAGCTGGAGGCGTTCTGTTTGGGATACACCACCATTGATGCACAATTTTTAAAAAAATTTGCCTGTATAAACATTATGGCCCTAATTTACTATTGCAAACCCGACAAAAAAGGGGCTTGGCCACGAAAGGGGCGTGTTCCCGACTTTTTCACAAAACCCAACATATTTACTAAGGTTTCCACAGAAAATGTGGTGGATTTGAGCTGAAGAAAACCCTACAGATCGGAGCATGTGTAAAAAAAAGCCAAGTGTAAGGAAAGTGGAAAATGTAGGAAAACCTTAGTAAATACCGTGGGAAATAAATTGTATGGAATTAAAACCCACAAAGAAACCTACACAACACTCTTAGTAAATAAGGGCCTAAATGCATCAGGACTTTAACATCAGAACTTTATGTTGAATATAGCCTATAACTAGTTGAATATATAACCTATAACTACATAGAGTACTAGCTGAGTACCCGGCGTTGCCCGATTTTTCCTTCTTCATCATTGTTGGGGAGGAAAATCAACAAAGGAGGAAGCTTTTGACTTTAAATCCCGTCCTCATATATTGTTGTCATATCCCGTCCTCATATCCCGTCCTCATATCCCGACCTCCTATCCAGTCCTCCTATCCCGTCCTCCTATCCCGACCACCTATCCCAACCTCCTATCCCAACCTCCTATCCCGACCTCCTATCCCGTCCTCCTATCCCGACCTCCTATCCCGACCTCCTATCTCAACCTCCTATCCCGTCCTCCTCTCTTATCCTCCTATCTCGACCTCCTATCCCGACCTCCTATCCCGACCTCCTATCCCGACCTCCTATCTCGACCTCCTATCTCGACCTCCTATCCCGTCCTCCTATCTCGACCTCCTATCCCGTCCTCCTATCCGGACCTCCTATCCCATCTTCCTATCTCGACCCCCTATCCCGTCTTTCTCCTATCCTGTCCTCCTATCTCGACCTCCTATCACGACCTCCTATCTCGACCTCCTATCCCGTCCTCCTATCTCGACCTCCTATCCCGACCTCCTATCTCGACCTCCTATCCCGTCCTCCTATCCGGACCTCCTATCCCATCTTCCTATCTCGACCCCCTATCCCGTCTTTCTCCTATCCTGTCCTCCTATCTCGACCTCCTATCCCGACCTCCTATCCTGACCTCCTATCTCGACCTCCTATCCCGTCCTCCTATCTCGACCTCCTATCCCGACCTCCTATCCCGACCTCCTATCCCGTCCTCCTATCCCGTCCTCCTATCCCGTCCTCCTATCTGGACCTCCTATCCCGTCCTCCTATCTCGACTCCCTATCCCGTCTTCCTCCTATCTCGACCTCCTATCCAGACCTCCTATCCTGACCTCCTATCTCGACCTCCTATCCCGTCCTCCTATCCCGTCCTCCTATCTCGACCCCCTATCCTGTCCTCATATCCCGACCTCCTATCCGGATCTCCTATCCCGACCTTCTATCTCCACCTCCTATGACGTCCTCATATCCCGACTTCTTAACTCGACCTCCTATCTCGACCTCCTATCCCGTCCATCCGGTCCTCCTATCCTGACCTCCTATCTCAACCTTCTATCCCATCCTCCTATCTCGACCTCCTATCCCGACCTCCTATCCCGTCCTCCTATCCCGTCCTCCTATCCCGACCTCCTATTCCGTCCTCCTATCTCGACCTCCTATCCCAACCTCCCATCCCGTCCCGACCCATAATATGTGTACCAGGTATTGAAATATCTTCAGCCGTACGGAAGTTATATGAGAACATACATTTCCCATTGATTTGCATGGGACTTTAAACAAAAACCCGACCCTCACAAATGGGGGTAGTTAAGGGTTAAATTAACTATCCTATATGTTAAGTGGACGTATAAGTAACTTGTGACCAAGTATTATCAAAATATCTCCAGCTGTTTGGAAGTTATGCAGTAACATATATTTCCCATAGACTTGTATGGGACCTTAAATATAAACCCCGCCTCTGGCAAATGGGGGTGAGTAAGGGTTAAATTACCTATCCTATGTTTGTTGCTGACATATAAGTAACATGTGACAAGTTTCATGTTAATATCTTTAGCTGTTTGGAAGTTTTTGTGGAACATACATATATATATACATACATACACACACACACGTTGAGTTTTATATATATAGATAGCCTATAACTATATACCTATAACTATATACAAAATCAGTGCTTCCTAAGGAGGGTGCCTCCAGCTGTTGCAAAACTACAACTCCCAGCATGCTGGGAATTGTAGTTTAGCACGAGTTGGAGGCATCCTGGTTAGGGAAACACTGACCTATATGTACAAAAAAAAATACTATTTTGTTTGTATAAACATTGAGCGCATCAGAACTTCAACAGTATAATATAAAACATTTAAAAAATGAAATACAACCACTGAGTAAGTGGTAAACAAAAAACAATGTGCTGCCTTTAAAGTACAAAAATAAAGCTGATAAAAGATTAAAATGAATATTTCCATTGCCATTGTATCTATGTATTGTTCTGTATAAAGTACATAAGATAAATGTACAATAATCTGCTACGTGTGGGGTGGGAACAGTCAGCTGACTCATTCTGTGTGAAAGTGAAACTAAAGGCCTCTTTCCTTCTCCTCGATCTCCCAGAAGCAGACAATGTAAGATTAATGCTTAATAGTTTACAGGGATTTTGTTTCTTTCTCTCCCTCTCTCTCTTTGTTTTTTTGGTCGGGGATATGTGACCTGGAAAGGGGGGGGACATGTGACATTCAAATGTGCCAGCTTCTATATAGACCGTTTATTCTTCTTGGATGTCAGAACTAAAGCTGGAGTTTCTTTTTGACATCTAGAATCCTAAATGAATACAGAATGCAGAACACCCAAATTCGCATAGCCATGACAGGGATAGGCCCTCTTGCTCCCTGTTCGGGCCCAAAGCTTAGGTTTGTGAATGCAGCCCTATTAATCTCTCCAAGATGAAACCGCTTTTAGGAAAAATTGCATTAAAAAGCATTGTCTTCTCAAATAACTCTCCTCTTCTCCTTTTCAAGAAGTCCCCCACCCTGTCAAGAACTGGTCTGGACAAAGTGGGGGACTTCTTGAAGAGATGGTCTTTTGGAGAGGTTTTGCTGTGGGTATTATGGTAGGGGTACTTGGGGAAAAAAAAAATCTTGCCCATCCATCCGGCAATTATAAAAACAACCTGGATTTACCTCCTGCTGGTTACCCATTATCCTGCTCCCGTCCTCCGATGCGATCTTCTTCCTGGTTGCCCTGGGTCGATTCGTCGGATTGTAGCTTAGCTGATCGTCGACCGCAGCAGTGTCTCGACTCTGGCAGTGTGACATATGGAGCCCTGACCCCAGTCCTTTTCCTGGTGCCCTGGCCTAATATGTCACACTGCCATGTAGTCAATCGCTGGCTTAGGCGAGACACTGCTGCAGTTGACGATCAGCTAAGTTACAATCTGACGAGTTGACCCAGGACAACCAGAAAGAGGACCGCAGTGGAGGCAGAGCAGGATAGAAGAGAGGCACCGAGGAAGCTGCGGGAGGTTCGTGCAGGGTTTTTTTCTTTACATGCTGGCAGCTGGGGCAGGATTTTGAAAACATTTTTAAAGCCGGAGTACCCCTTCAAGTCATATAGTAGTATCAGACACTCACACACAGCACAGAGCTGTACTCACTATTCTGCTGGTGGGATCACTGTGTACATGCATTACATTACTTGTTGGGGTTTATGTCAGTGAGCACTTAGTGGTGATATCAGGGGTGATGTCACCGGTGAAGTCAGGGGGTGATGTCAGTGGTGAGATTAGGTGACGACAGTGAATGGTGTAAATGTAAAAAAAAAAAAGTCTAGAATTTTTATAAAAAAGTGATCAAAAATTCCCATCTAAACAAAAATGAAACCGATAAAATCTACAAATCATGACATAAAAAATGGTCTCTCATATAGCCTTGTATACGGAAAAATTTAAGTGTTATAGGATTAAGAATTGGAAAATGTTATGCATGTTAATTTTCTCACAAAAAGTAGAAAAATATAACAAAACCTACATTAATTGGGTATTGTTATAATCATATGGACCTACAGAATGAAAATAATGTGTAATTTTAACAATAAAATATATTGCGTAGAAACAAACACACACCCCCAAAAACTTTGCAAAATTGTGTTATTTTGCTGTATTTTCTTAAGGATTGAAAAATGTATTTATTGTATGTGGGCAAGGCATCTATATGGGTGTGGGTGCATGGGGGGCCCCATGAGTTGTCAGTCCACCACTGCTAGCTGGCAACAAGTCTCAGTGGGAGGGGAACAAGTTTCAGTGGGAGTGGAGGGAGGGACTGTCTTGGGGGGCTTGTTCTGGGGCTTCCAGGCAGCCTTAATCTGGCCCTGAATGCAACAGATCTATAGAATAGGTTGTGCAGTGGATTATAAAATGCCTCTCAGTGATCCAGCTGCCTATTAGGCTCCCTTATGTGGCAGGTAAGGGGACCTATGTTAGACCTCCTGATTGATATGGCAACCCAGCAGCACCCCACAATCACATTGCAGCAGTGCCAAAAGGCTAAAAGAGGGGTTCCTAACCCTGTCAGTCTACCACTGCATGCAACTGTGACTTTATCTTGAGGACACAGATACTGTTGACAGTTATGCTTATCTGGGGAGTCAAAAAATCTAGGGCTTATGCCAAATATGCCCAGTGCTATATCTTATGCTGAAGAAGCATAGCCAACCCTCCTTTTATGGAAAGAAAAACATCCTTTACCAAGCAGTATACTATAAAAAGGTATATTTTTGGCCCTTGCAACAAGTTTCTGTATTCCTAACACATTAAACCATTTACAAAGCTGATGAGGTCAAAGTTTTTGCCGTATGAGTCCAGTTCTAGAAGGAACAATCACATATATACCCATGGTAGCAGACACCAAGCATTTTTATTACTGTAAACTAAGAATTTCTTGAACTTTTGCTATCCCTGATCTTATTACTTTTCATATATTTTATTTTCAAGCTATATGACCAGGTGAAGAGACTGATGAAAATTACAGATTTTTTCTCACCATCAACACAGTTCACCAACACAGGTACCTGCTTAACCATATGATTAATATGTAAGCTATATATTTCATGATAAGTTAACCTGGTTTCTCACGCTCTGCATCAACATGTACCTACCATATGCTTTAATATGGGAGGGGGATGTTCTAAACTCTGGATTTCAGCAGGTAGTGTATTTGCAAATGACTAGTGGGAATATGTAATGCTTCTTAGGCTGGGTTCACCCTAAGAGCATAATTTCGCTTAGCAGTTATGCTCATAAATTCCAGTGCAGCAGAATCCCATTGTCAGCTGTTGATTTTTTGTTGGAATCCATGTGGAATACATTGCAATTTATGGGGACTACAAAGAGATTCCATAGTCTGATGCCTCATGCCTCTAAGCCCACATTAATCCTATGGCTTGTAATTGATTGTACAGTATATTAATGTCCTTATTTGGGTGAAATCGAAGCTAAAATGTTTCGAGAGCTGTAACTCTTTATGTACAAAAAACTGATGGTTAGTTTCATGACTAGACTTAAAGGGGTACTCCGCCCCTAGACATCTTATCCCCTAGGGATCCCCAGGGGACCCCGGGGATCGCTGCTGCAGCACCCCGCTATCATTACTGCGCAGATCGAGATCGCTCTGCACGTAATGATGGGCAATACAGGGGCCGGAGCATCGTTACGTCACGGCTCCGCCCCTCGTGACATCACGGTCCGCCCCGTCAATACAAGTCTATGGGAGGGGGCGTGGCGGTCGTCACGCCCCCTGCCATAGACTTGCATTAAGGGGACGGGCCGTGATGTCATGAAGGGCGGAGCCATGATGTCACGCTGCTCCGGCCCCTGTATCGCCCGTCATTACGCACAGAGCGAACTCGCTCTGTGCAGTAATGATGGCGGGGTGCCGCAGCGGAGATCCCCGGGGTCCCCAGCAGCGGGACCACGGCGATCTGACATCTTATCCCCTATCCTTTGGATAGGGGATAAGATGCCAGGGGCGGAGTACCCCTTTAAGTGAAGTTTTGAAAAGTTTGGTTCACCGGACTCACCGAACTTTTCAGAAATCGCGAGTTCTTTTTGGCTCGGTTTGACTTGAACCGACAATAAAATAAGCCCCTAAACCCGTTTATAACACACTGTTAGGAATGTATTCAAGTAGTTGTAACGGAGTACTGCAGTGTTAGACACTTATCCTCTATCCACAGGGTGAGGGTGGGAAGTACACAAACCAGGCCTTAACCAGACACTGTGGTTAAATTAAGGAAATGTTTCTGGTTTCGCATACGAACAGCTGATCAGTTTTGTTAGCAAAGAAATAATGGGACACTCTGGTCCAAATCAATGCCTTCTCCACCGTTGGGAGAGTACAGCATTCAGCTGAATCCTGGTGTTCTGTAAAGCTTTATAGAGGTATAGAGAAGGGTTATGTTGGTGTGTTATTTGTCCAAGAGTGGTCTGGTATCTTTCCTGCTCTTTTTTGATGCCCAAAGCTATGGCAATAAATCTACCTCTGATGCAGGCCTTATGGACAGACCATGCCCATGTAGGGTTTGAGTCAGAGAGTCACTAATCTGAGTTTTGACCTTGGGGTTCATAAGAAGTGACTCATCTAGAAATATTACTTTTAATTGTGTAAGGCTGGGTTCACACCTCGTTTTGTACCTACGGTTCCCGTATACGGCTGGGAGGAGGGGTGGGCGGGGCTTAATCACGGCGCCCGCACTCAGCCATATAGGGGAACTGTATTTAATGCATGTCTATGAGCCGACCGGAGCGGTCGACCACGTTTTTGCCTGCGGTCGGGAAACCGCATACGGCCGAAAACGCAGCCGACCGGAGGCTGCAGTTCAATCCGGTCGGCTCATAGACATGCATTAAATACGGTTCCCCTATACGGCTGAGTGCGGGCGCCGCGATTAAGCCCCGCCCACCCCTCCTCCCAGCCGTATACGGGAGCCGTAAGTACAAAACGAGGTGTGAACCCAGCCTAATTTAGTTCAACATTGTTTCTTTGTATTTAAAGGAAATGTATCATCACAAAATATTTTATTATGGAAATTAAGTTTTTAAAGGGGTATTCCAGGATTTTTTTTTTATTTAACTATGCTACAGGGGCTGTAAAGTTAGTGTAGTTCATAAAATAGTGTCTGTACCTGTGTGTGATGGTTTTCTCCCAATTCTTCTGTGATTTTTCACCCCAATATTTATTTTTACAAGCATACAAAATTACTGTTGTCTCAGATTTTTCCCAGCTTGCAATGCGGCTGAGACCTGACTCACTAGTCAGCTGATGACAGGGAGCCTGTCTGCTTCAATGGGTAGAGGGATCGCTTGGTGGGACTGCAACTAATGCAACAGCTGTAGGCACCATGATTGAAAACCACAGGTCTTTTGATGGATGCAGCTTTTATGCTTCATTTGGTGGGGTGGCTGATGTGTGGGAGGGAGGAAAATGGCATTGTGGGATTTGTAGTAAAAAAAAAGAAAAGTCAAACAGGAAATACTAGTTCACAAAAAGCTAGCCACGGTGTTATGGTAATCTCATGACATAGACTGTTACGCTGAGTGCTCCAGGTCCCCGCTCCTCCCCGGAGCGCTCGCAGCGTTCTCTTATTCACAGCGCCCCGGTCAGACCTACTGACCGGGTGCGCTGCGATATTGCTCCCAGCCGGGATGCGATTTGCGATGCGGGATGCGCCCGCTCGCGATGCGCATCTCGGCTCCCGTACCTGACCCGTTCCCCGTCTGTGATGTCCCGGCGCGCGCGGCCCCGCTCCTTAGGGCGCGCGCGCGCCGGGTCTTTAAAGGGCCACTGCGCCACTGATTGGCACGGCAGGCCTAATCAGTATCCTCACCTGTGCACTCCCTACTTATACCTCACTTCCCCTGCACTCCCTCGCCGGATCTTGTTGCCATTGTGCCAGTGAAAGCGTTTCCTTGTGTGTTCCTAGCCTGTGTTCCAGACCTCCTGCCGTTGCCCCTGACTACGATCCTTGCTTCCTGCCCTGACCTTCTGCTACGTCCGACCTTGCTCTTGTCTACTCCCTTGTACCGCGCTTATCTCAGCAGTCAGAGAGGTTGAGCCGTTGCCGGTGGATACGACCTGGTTGCTACCGCCGCTGCAAGACCATCCCGCTTTGCGGCGGGCTCTGGTGAATACCAGTAGCAACTTAGAACCGATCCACCGACACGGTCCACGCCAATCCCTCTCTGGCACAGGGGATCCACCTCCAGCCAGCCGAATCGTGACAGTAGATCCGGCCATGGATCCCGCTGAGGTCCCGCTGCCAGTTGTCGCCGACCTCACCACGGTGGTCGCCCAGCAGTCGCAACAGATAGCGCAACAAGGCCACCAGCTGTCTCAACTGACCGTGATGCTACAGCAGCTACTACCACAGTTTCAGCAATCATCTCCTCCGCCAGCTCCTGCATCTCCTCCGCAGCGATTGGCTGCATCCAGCCTCCGATTATCTTTGCCAGATAAATTTGATGGGGACTCTAAGTTTTGCCGTGGTTTTCTTTCGCAATGTTCCCTGCATTTGGAGATGATGTCGGACCAGTTTCCAACTGAAAGGTCTAAGGTGGCTTTCGTAGTCAGCCTTCTGTCTGGGAAAGCCCTGTCATGGGCCACACCGCTCTGGGACCGCAATGATCCTGTCACTGCCTCTGTACACTCCTTCTTCACGGAGATCCGAAGTGTCTTTGAGGAACCTGCCCGAGCCTCTTCTGCTGAGACTGCCCTGCTGAACCTGGTCCAGGGTAATTCTTCTGTTGGCGAGTACGCCATCCAATTCCGTACTCTTGCCTCCGAATTATTCTGGAATAACGAGGCCCTCTGTGCGACCTTTAAAAAAGGCCTATCCAGTCACATTAAAGATGTGCTGGCCGCACGAGAAATTCCTGCTAACCTGCATGAACTTATTCATCTTGCCACCCTCATTGACATGCGTTTTTCCGAAAGGCGTCAGGAGCTCCGCCAGGATATGGACTTTGTTCGCACGAGGCGGTTTCTCTCCCCGGCTCCTCTCTCCTCTGGTCCTCTGCAATCCGTTCCTGTGCCTTCCGCCATGGAGGCTATGCAAGTTGACCGGTCTCGCTTGGCACCTCAAGAGAGGACGCGACGCCACATGGAGAACCTTTGCCTGTACTGTGCCGGTACCGAACATTTCTTGAAGGATTGTCCTATCCGTCCTCCTCGCCAGGAAAGAAGCACGCTGACTCCGCACAAAGGTGAGACAGCTCTTGATGTGAACTCTGCTTCTCCACATCTTACTGTGCCTGTGCGGATTTCTTCTTCTACCTTCTCCTTCTCAGCTATGGCCTTCTTGGATTCCGGATCTGCAGGAAATTTTATTTTGGCCTCTCTCATCAACAGGTTCAACATCCCGGTGACCAGTCTCACCAGACCCCTCTACATTAACTCTGTTAATAATGAAAGATTGGACTGTACCGTGCGTTACCGCACGGAACCTCTCTTAATGTGCATCGGACCCCATCACGAAAATTTTTTATTTTTGGTCCTCTCTAACTGCACTTCAGAAATTCTTCTTGGATTACCGTGGCTTCAACGCCATTCCCCAACCCTTGATTGGACCACAGGGGAGATCAAGAACTGGGGTACATCTTGCCACAAGGACTCCCAGTACTCACAATCAAGACCCTGTGGTTCCCCCGGTATCTGGTCTTCCCAAGGCCTATCTGGATTATGCTGATGTTTTTTGCAAAAAACAAGCAGAGACTTTGCCTCCTCACAGGCCTTATGACTGTCCTATTGACCTCCTCCCGGGTACTACTCCACCTCGGGGCAGAATCTATCCTCTGTCTGCTCCGGAAACTCAAGCCATGTCGGAGTACATCCAAGAGAACTTAAAAAAGGGGTTTATCCGCAAGTCCTCCTCCCCTGCTGGAGCTGTATTTTTTTTTGTTTCCAAAAAAGACGGCTCCCTACGCCCTTGCATTGATTACCGCGGACTTAATAAAATCACTGTAAAAAAACGCTACCCCCTACCTCTTATCTCGGAACTCTTTGACCGCCTACGAGGCGCCCACATCTTTACCAAGCTGGACTTAAGAGGTGCTTATAATCTCATCCGCATCAGGGAGGGGGACGAATGGAAGACTGCATTTAACACCAGAGATGGACACTTTGAATATCTGGTTATGTCCTTTGGCCTTTGCAACGCCCCTGCCGTCTTCCAAGACTTTGTAAATGAAATTTTTCGTGATCTTCTATATACCTGTGTTGTGGTTTACCTGGACGATATTCAGATTTTTTCTGCTAACCTAGAAGAACACCGCCAGCATGTCCGCATGGTTCTTCAGAGACTTCGGGACAATCTATTATATGCCAAAATGGAAAAATGTCTCTTTGAATGTCAGTCTCTTCCTTTCCTAGGATACTTAGTCTCTGGCCAGGGACTACAAATGGACCCAGATAAACTATCTGCCGTATTGGATTGGCCACGCCCCTCCGGACTCCGTGCTATCCAACGTTTCTTGGGGTTCGCCAATTATTACAGACAATTTATTCCACACTTTTCCACTATTGTGGCTCCTATCGTGGCTCTAACCAAGAAAAACGCCAATCCTAAGTCCTGGTCTCCTCAAGCGGAAGACACATTTAAACATCTCAAGTCTGCCTTTTCTTCTGCTCCCGTACTCTCCAGACCTGACCCTTCTAAACCCTTCTTATTGGAGGTAGACGCCTCCTCGGTGGGAGCTGGAGCAGTTCTTCTACAAAAAAATTCTTCCGGGCATGCTGTTACTTGTGGTTTTTTTTCTAGGACCTTCTCTCCGGCGGAGAAAAACTACTCCATTGGTGATCGAGAATTACTGGCCATAAAATTGTCGCTTGAGGAATGGAGGCACCTGCTGGAGGGATCCAAATATCCAGTTATTATATACACTGACCACAAGAATCTCTGTTATCTCCAGTCTGCCCAACGGCTGAACCCTCGCCAGGTTAGGTGGTCATTGTTCTTTGCCCGTTTTAACTTTGAAATTCATTTTCGCCCTGCTGACAAGAACATTAGGGCCAATGCCCTCTCTCGTTCTTCAGATGCCTCTGAAGTGGAAGCCTCCCCGCAACACATCATTCCTCCGGACTGTCTGATCTCCACTTCTCCAGCTTCCATCAGACAAACTCCTCCAGGGAAGACCTTCGTTTCTCCACGCCAGCGCCTCGGGATTCTCAAGTGGGAACACTCCTCCCACCTCGCAGGCCATGCTGGCATCAAAAAATCCATCCAACTCATCTCTCGATTTTATTGGTGGCCTACTCTGGAGACTGATGTTGTTGATTTTGTGCGGGCTTGTACTGTCTGTGCCCGGGATAAGACCCCTCGCCAGAAGCCTGCTGGTCTCCTTCATCCTCTGCCTGTTCCTGAACAACCTTGGTAACAGATTGGTATGGACTTTATTACTGACGAGCCTTTATCCCATGGCAACACAGTTGTTTGGGTGGTCGTTGATCGATTCTCCAAGATGACACATTTTATCCCTCTTCCAGGCCTTCCTTCGGCGCCTCAGTTGGCGAAGCAATTTTTATACACATTTTTCGCCTTCACCGGTTGCCCACGCATATTGTCTCGGATAGAGGCGTTCAATTTGTGTCTAAATTCTGGAGGGCCCTCTGTAAGCAGCTCAAGATCAAATTAAACTTCTCTTCTTCTTATCATCCTCAATCCAATGGGCAAGTAGAAAGAATTAATCAGGTCCTGGGTGACTATTTGCAACATTTTGTTTCCTCCCGCCAGGATGACTGGGCAGATCTTCTACCATGGCCCGAATTCTCATACAATTTCAGAGTCTCCGAATCCTCTGCTAAATCCCCATTCTTCGTGGTGTACAGCCGTCACCCTCTTCCTCCCCTCCCCACTCCCATGCCCTCTGGTTTGCCCGCTGTTGATGAAGTGACTCGAGACCTTTCCACCATATGGAAAGAAACCCAAAATTCTCTTTTACAGGCTTCATCCCGGATGAAAAAATATGCTGATAAGAAAAGAAGAATTCCCCCCATTTTTGCTCCCGGAGACAAGGTATGGCTCTCCGCTAAGTATGTCCGCTTTTGTGTCCCCAGTTATAAACTGGGACCACGTTATCTTGGTCCTTTCAAAGTCAAGTGCCAGATCAACCCTGTCTCTTACAAACTCCTTCTTCCTCCTTCTCTCCGTATTCCCAATGCCTTCCATGTCTCTCTCCTTAAACCACTCATCCTTAACCGCTTCTCTCCCAAAGTTGTTTCTCCCACTCCAGTTTCCGGGTCATCTGACGTCTTTTCGGTGAAGGAGATTCTAGCATCCAAAACAGTCAGAGGTAAAAGATTCTTTTTGGTTGACTGGGAGAATTGCGGCCCAGAGGAGAGATCTTGGGAACCTGAGGACAACATCCTGGACAAAAGTCTTATCCTCAGGTTCTCAGGCTCCAAGAAGAGGGGGAGACCCAAGGGGGGAGGTACTGTTACGCCGAGCGCTCCGGGTCCCCGCTCCTCCCCGGAGCGCTTGCAGCGTTCTCTTATTCACAGCGCCCCGGTCAGACCTACTGACCGGGTGCGCTGCGATATTGCTCCCAGCCGGGATGCGATTCGCGATGCGGGACGCGCCCGCTCGCGATGCGCATCTCGGCTCCCGTACCTGACCCGTTCCCCGTCTGTGTTGTCCCCGCACGCGCGGCCCCGCTCCTTAGGGCGCGCGCACGCCGGGTCTCTGCAATTTAAAGGGCCACTGCGCCACTGATTGGCGAGGCAGGCCTAATCAGTATCCTCACCTGTGCACTCCCTACTTATACCTCACTTCCCCTGCACTCCCTCGCCGGATCTTGTTGCCATTGTGCCAGTGAAAGCGTTTCCTTGTGTGTTCCTAGCCTGTGTTCCAGACCTCCTGCCGTTGCCCCTGACTACGATCCTTGCTGCCTGCCCTGACCTTCTGCTACGTCCGACCTTGCTCTTGTCTACTCCCTTGTACCGCGCTTATCTCAGCAGTCAGTCAGTTGCCGGTGGATACGACCTGGTTGCTACCGCCGCTGCAAGACCATCCCGCTTTGCGGCGGGCTCTGGTGAATACCAGTAGCAACTTAGAACCGGTCCACCGACACGGTCCACGCCAATCCCTCTCTGCCACAGAGGATCCACCTCCAGCCAGCCGAATCGTGACATAGACATTCAGCCCCAAGACAAGCGCAGATCCTTCCTAAGAATGTCCATTACTGCCTGCCAGGTACGTACTAAAATCCCCTTATGGTGGATAAACCCTTTAAGGCCGACATATTTCTTTAAACATTTTTGGTGACTTTTTTAATTTTTAATTTCACTATTTATATTATAAAACAATTCTGTTTTAAGTCTAGCTATTAGGCCTCATAAAAAGTATTTGTGTTTTGTAGAGATCCGTTTTCCAGCAGTGTACTACTTATCCCATATGGAATGACAAAAAAAGATGGCACCTCTAGCAAGATACCACAGGATCTACCACCATTCACAATAGTTAATTTTCAGAGATCAGCCCCCTGTAGAATGACCTCTGCACAGGTCACAGATCATGTCTATGAATAGGTTTTGGGTCAATCTATTAATGCCTATGTTCATGGGGCTTGCTATAAAGCATATCTTTAAATGCTGTTAAAGGGGTTATCCAGCATAAGGTGATTTTAGTACGTACCTGGCAGACAGTAATGGACATGCTTAGGAGGGATCTGCATGTGTCTTGGGCTAAATGGCTATGCTGTGAGATTACCAGAACACTGTGACTAGCTTTCTGTGAACTTGTATTTCCTGTTTTCAGTTTTCTTCCCACACATCAGCTACCCCACCCATTGAAACATAAATGAGCTGCAGACCTGTGGTTTTCAATCAGGGTGCCTCCAGCTGTTGCATTACTTGCAGATTGCTCTCTCCACCCATTGAAGTAGACAGGCTCCCTGTCATCAGCTGACTAGTGAGTCAGGTCTCGACTGCATTGCAAGCTGGGAAAAATCCGAGACAGCAGTCATTTTGTATGCTGTTAAAAATAAATATTGGGATGAAAATCACATAAGAATTGTGAGAAAACCGTCATACACAGGTACAGACACTATATTATGAACTACACTAACTTTACAGCCCCTGTAGCATAGTCAAATAACAAAAAATTCCTGGAATACCCCTTTAAAAACCCCATAAAAATACACTAAAAGGAAATAAAAAAAATATACAAACAGAAGATAGAAACAGATTAGAAATTAGACCATGTTTCAGCATCTGGCTCTGGCTCTAGTAAGTAAGAAAAAATCTAAGAGATACATTCACTTTAAAGGGGTACTCCGGTGGAAAATAATTTAGCTGGTGCTAAACAAGTTAAACAAATATGTAAATTATTTGTATTTAAAATTCTTAACCCTTCCAGTACTTATCAGCTGCTGTATGCTCCACAGGAAGTTCTTTTCTTCTTACATTTCTTTTCTGTCTGACCACAGTGCACTCTGCTGTCACCCCTTTCCCTGTCAGGAACTGTTCAGAGCAGGGGCAAATCCCCATAGCAAACCTCTCCTGCTCTGGACAGATCCTGACATAGACAGAGGTATCAGCAGAGAGCACTGTGGTCAGACAGAAAATAAATTCAAAAAGAAAATAACTTCCTGTGGAGCATACAGCAGCTGATAAGTACTGGAAGGGTTAATATAAAAAAAAAAAAAAGAAGCAATTTACAAATCTGAAAGGAGAAGCTGGATGGCACTCTGATCCTGATAAAGCAATGTGAAGAACGAGCAGCTAGTGAGACACTAAACCGTAAGTGTAAAAGTAAATGGTAAGAAAGACAAAAGAACTTGCGCTCAAGGTCTATAAATATAAGGCACATGTAATATTGAAACAAGATGAAATTTATTAGTATATGTAGAAAAATGCATATGCTATCTCAAATGACCGGGCCCATGTCAGAGAGTGAAATAAAAAAACTGATAAAATATTCATGTATAAAATAAAATCCGAACTTCCTCAGTAAAAAATATAAAAAAATAAAGTCATAAGATCTGACACAAGTCAAGATTGAGGCAAAGAGGACATAGAGGTACTTAGTTATAGACGTACTGGTCTAGGGTGGAGAGGGAATATGTTTAGTAAGGCATAGAGAAATCAAGGAAAACATTTTCCATTATAATCTTTATTAAATGCTCACAAACATGGTTAGTATAAGTTCAAGGCATAGAATTAGTATATACACTGTATGTAGATATTTCTCAAGAGCAGCCACAATTATGGGAAGAGTAGGTACGGGAACCTGCTCTTACCCTAGACTGAATAGCCTGCCTACATTCTGTAGGTCCCCTGTGCTTGTGACCTGGGCCTACACCGGAACCTCCTTAGATTGCCTAGGCTAGGTATAGGATACAGAGATAAGGTTTTGTGTGCAGGTACACTTGGGCTACAAAGAGGTTGTCCTATCAGATAACAAAGTACAGCTATCAGATAACAAAATACAATAATGACCATACATACAAAGATCAAAGGTTAAGAAAGCAACATGTCTCAATATCAGGGGCGGACATACCATATGTGCAGCCTGTTCAGCTGCACAGGGGCCCAGGAGCACAGGGGGGCCCAGCCGGAACTGAAACTGTTAGTGAAAGTCACTCACTGACCGCTGGGGCCAGGCCCGTCTTTAATGCGGGGCAAAAGGGGCAGCTGCCCCGGGCCCTCTCATTCCTTGGGGCACAAAAGCAGCTAGCCCCTTTTGCCCCACGCAGGGCCCTGGTCATGACAGGCGGGCTGGGAAACAGGCGGGCCAGGTGTCAAAATTTTAGACTGAGGGAGGGAGGGGGCCACCACCACCGCCGCCCGCTACCTTTTTTGGGAGGGAGGGGGCCTTTTTCTAATTCATTGCCGCCACCGCCGCCTGCTACCTTTTTTTTAACTCATTGCCTCCGCCTCCGCCGTCAATCTTCCACAGGCAGCCACTATCCCAGGACCGCTGTGGCTGCCTGGGAAATAGTCATGCCCGCTGACGTGACGTGCGATGAGAGGAGCGGAGCAGAGAGGAGTCCTCCGCTCCTCTCTATCAGTGATTTACAGCCCCCACACGGCCTCCAGGCTGCAGCGCCACTCACCGCCAGATGGACCGGTATATCATCTGGATTACATGTGAGTTGAGGGGTAGGGGGTTGTTTGGCAGGGGGGGGGGGGGGGGGGTGAGGATTGGCAGGGGGGGGGGGAGTGCAGGGTTGCGATTGTGTGTGTGTGTGTGGGGGGGGAGAAATTATGCATGTGAGTGGAGGATAATAAGGATTATGTATCATCTCCTCCTCACATGTATAGTCTGATAACCCCCTCACATATAATCTTATTAGGAGATTATATTTGTGAGGGGACTATAAATGTGCGGAGGGGATTATCAGACTATACATGTAAGGGGGAGATAATACATATATGTGAGGGGAGGATTATAATAATCCCCTGCTCACATGTATAATCCCCTCACATATAATATCAATTTTAGGAGGGGATTATCAGATTATACATGCGAGGGAGATATGATAAATATATGTGAGGGGAGGACTATAATAATCCTCTAACGTGTATAATCCCCTCCTGACATGTATAATCCCCTCCTCACATGTATAATCCCCTCCTCACATGTACAATCCCCTCCTCACATGTATAATCCCCTCCTCACATGTATATAATCCCCTCCTCACATGTACAATCCCCTCCTCACATGTATAATCCCCTCCTCACATGTATAATCCCCTCCTCACATGTATAATCCCCTCCTCACATGTATAATCCCCTCCTCACTTGTATATAATCCCCTCCTCACATGTACAATCCCCTCCTCACATGTATAATCCCCTCCTCACATGTATAATCCCCTCCTCACATGTATAATCTGATTTTGCGATTATAAATGTGAGGAGGAGATTATTAGATTATACATGTGATGGGGAGATGTTACATATATGTGAGTGGAGGATTATAATAATCCCATGCTCACATGTATAATCCCCTTATCACATGTATAAGGCTTGGTTCACATTGATGAATCTCCAGAAGCGATCCCTTTTGGCGGCGCTAGGACCGTGCAGATCTTTTCGCAGATCCGCTCAGAAATGCATTGCTGTCTGGGCATTTTTCAGTGTGAACCTAGTAATTATAATAGTTATATCCTGTCTTATATTCCAGAACTGTACTCACTATTCTGCTGGTTAGGTCACTGTGTACATACATTACATTACTTATCCTGTACTGATCCTGAGTTATATTCTGTATTATACTCCAGAGCTGTACTCACTATTCTGCTGGTGAGGTCACTGTGTACATACATTACATTACTTATCCTGTACTGATCCTGAGTTATATCCTGTATTATACTCCAGATATGTACTCACTATTCTGCTGGTGAGATCACTGTGTACATACATTACATTACTTATCCTGTACTGATCCTGAGTTATATCCTGTATTATACTCCAGATCTGTACTCACTATTCTGCTGGTGAGGTCACTGTGTACATACATTACATTACTTAACCTGTACTGATCCTGAGTTATATCCTGTATTATACTCCAGAGCCGCCATTCATATAACAGAACCTGAGCATCACAACAGTCGAATCTAAAAGTTTCCTTAGGAGACTAGGTGAGTGACCTGCTGCTTCCACCATAAGTAATGTAAAGTGAGCCTTCATTTATCGCAATAGTTAGATTTTGCACAATGGGTGCCACACATTGTACAAGATGTCACTATTGCGGTGAATGTTGGGTCACTTTACGTTACTTATGTACTGATTTATATCCTGCATTATACTCCAGAGTTGTACTCACTATTCACTAGACTGTCCGGGAATGCTGGGAGTTGTAGTTTTGGACCACCTGGGGAGACACTGTTTTGAAAACACCTCCTTAGTCAGTATTTTCCAACCTGGGGTCCTCCAGCTGTTGCAAAACTACAACTCCTAGCATTCCCCGGACAGTCTTTAGCTGTCCAGGCATGCTGGGAGTTTTAGTTCTGCAACAGCTGGAGGCACTCAGGTTTGGTAGGTAAGTCCTTAGTCCATTGTTTCCCAACCTGGGCTCCTCCAGCTGTTGCAAAGCTACAACTCCTAGCATCCCCCGAACAGTCTTTAGCTGTCCAGGCATGCTGGGAGTTTTAGTTCTGCAACAGCTGGAGGCACTCGGGTTTGGTAGGTAGGTCCTTAGTCCATTGTTTCCCAACCTGGGTGCCTCCAGCTGTTGTAAAACTACAACTCCCAGCATGCCCAAACAGCAAAAGCCTGTTTGGAAAACTCTGGGCTAAGGGCCTACCTACCATATGTTACGTTGCTACCCACCTACCAACCAAACTTATACCTGCCTCCCTACCTACCTACCTAGCACCAAACCTTTTATCTGCCTTCCTACCAACTGAACTTACTAACTGCCTAAATACCTTGCAAATTTACTACTTGCCTATGTGGTAGCCCTTGGGGGGTGTATGGTAGTGGTGGTATGGTATCGGTATATCAGGGGTTAATGTTAACCCTATAGTTCGTGACGCCAGGCTGAGGGCTAGTATGCTGAATCAATGTTCCGGCCTATCGCCGCCCTTCCCAGTAACGATAGGTGCATAAAATACCTGAAGGTCCACAAAGAGAAAGAACTTGAACGTAAACAAGTTTTACTGAAGTGCTTGCAATATCCACGGCACAGTAACAGTCTCATACAAACAGTCCTTAAGTTGCTTAGTGACTGACAGTTGTTGCGGACCTTACGCTAATCATACAGTCTCTGAATTTGGGAAGAGATTTGCAGATCCGTCCGGATTTAGGGGAATTGTTAGGTCCGGTGATGCTGCAGAGTGTTTGGGAAGTGATACACTCTATAATTATGATTGTTCAGCCGTTGCCGCAAGGCTCGGGCCTAACTCACTGCGTTAGTTGCTGTACAGGTCCTTCTCTCATGAAAGCCCAGGAACAAGAGAGCGAGAAGATGGCCGCCGCTCCCTTATATGGGCAGGGGGCGTGGCGAATCTGATTGGTCCGAACATCTGCCATTCACCATTACATGGTGTAATGAGATTGCTTAAGTCACAGGGCCTCCAAAGGTCCTTAAGCTGAATACCATAGAGTTCACCTAGTCACATGACCCGCAGGTCCTGCAATGCTAATGAAAACAAGTAATTAACCATTTATTTACACGTGTTATCCTATTTACATTAACCTGTGAATAAATTACTGATTATAAACTAGAAATATAGGCGACTAGGGGTAGTCTGGATGATAGGGATCCCTACGTCCTAGGGATTCTGGCTATGGGAACCCATACATAAATAGGTACCGTATAGAATGCAGTACTGGGACACCACAAACCCCCTTACTAAAGATAAGTCGGCCTCGACGTCTGTCCCCTGAGACAGAGGGACTAGGACTAAAACAGGATGCTATAGAACAGGATGATCTGTACATTTGTTATACATCCTAAGTAGACTAAACACATTTTGATGCTATCTAGACATGTGAATACTATCTAGACATTTGAATACTATCTAGACATTTGAATGCTATCTGGACATTTGAATGCTATCTAGACAGTTGAAGAAGCTATCTATCCTTTAGTTTCTAGCTTCCTATACAACTTTATAAAACTTATAATACATTTTTAGGCATACTAGACAATTAGATAGTTGCCTAAGACATTTTTTTTTATTAGCTCTCTACACATTTTGATGAGGCTAAACTAAACATTAGCACATACCTCTATACATAAGGCTAACTAGACATTAGTACAGCTCTCTATACAGTTAGCTTCAAGCTGACTAGACATTTGTATTATCTCACACATTTTATTTGCCAACAATAAGTAACCTGTTAGTTAGTACACGAAAGGTATACTGGCTAGCCGGAAGCTAGGTCACAGTAAGGGTGGCTGCTAGGGTCTATCGACTACACGCTACTTACCCCTAGAGCACTTTCAAAACAACCTATCCAGGTTATTCCTAGAATTACGTGTTTATTTTTGTACTAGCAAGAGCATCCACTGGCCAGGCAGAGCATCTCACACACGCAATGAAAAGAGAAAAGAAGAAGTGTACCTAACAGTGGCAGGAATTGGGTATCAATGTGCTACAATTCCTTAAGTGTTTTCTTAAGTGAGATATTTATTTATTTTTGTGTATGTACTAGAGAAATTTTGAAGAAGTACATTAAGTGAGTAATCTAGGGTACTGAAAAGTTATCGGCAGAGCATTGAAGTGGGTTATTAAAGGTACTATATGTGCAGGTACTAAATGTGAGTCCTGGTACCTGATGGGTAGTTTGCCCTGTGTAGTCCTTTGAGACCGCTGCAACACCACTTCCGAGTCATCAGGAGTTTCTTCACTTGAGGATTCTTCAAGAACTTCAGTCCCCGAGGGACCAGCTGGAGGGTTGGAAACGGGAGCAACTTCTTCGGTAGAACTGAGGGGTTCTCTTAGGACAGATGGAGTAGTGGCTTCAATGTCCAGAGCGGTCACTGGAGCAGGACTGAGGTTGGGTGTAGCGACCAATGGTGGTTGACATGAGGCAACAGCTACTGGCAACTGACTGGTTGGTGCGACCAGTGTCGGCTGACTGGATGGAGCTGGGAACGGTATGTCCCAATACATGGTAGGCTGCTGAGATGGGAACAAAGGAACGTCCATAGTGGGATGAATTCCTTCACCCGGCACATACTCTCTCACAGGCCTTGCCGGAGGTGGAGTAGAAGAAGCAGGAGGATCAGGAGGAGTAGGAAGAGATGGGCCAAGCATATCTTCTTTCCAGCACACTTTTATCCTATTCCGGTGAACCACCTGTGGCTCGAACCTGTCTTTTTGTATCTAATACACGTCCCTTTCAGGGTAAGGAACCGCAGTGATGGTGTATGGCTCCGTTTCCCACAGGGAGTCCAATTTATGGGTTCTAGGAAATTTTCTGAGCCACACTTTATCTCCAAGCTGCAAGGGCTGAGCCGAAGCATGTCGATTATAGTCTTTCTGCTGGCGCTCATGAACTTCACCCATTTTCTTCTCAACGATGTCCTTGGCTTCCTCAATTCTTTGTCGATGCTCTGACACCCAACCTTGGGAAGCCTGAGGAGAATTGTTGAAAGGTGCCTGTAGGCCAAAGGTTTGATTCTTTGGCAATTGGCCGTGTCGGCCCATCATCAAGAAAAAGGGCGTATACCCCGTAGAGCAGTGAACAGTGTTGTTGTAGATCTCCAGGAGTTCTGGCAGTATCTGAGGCCACTCTTCGTGCTTCGAGACAGAGGCTGCTCTGAGCATCTGGATGAACACTTGATTGATCCTCTCACAGAGTCCATTCCCTTGGGGATGGTAGGCCGTTGTCCGGAGCTTCTTGCAATCATGCAACCGGCAAAGTTCCTGGAACAACTGGGCTTCTAAGGCGGTTCCCCGATCTGTGAGGACCGATTCGGGACACCCCAACGGTTGGATCCAATGCCGATAGAAGAGCTGAGCAGCGGTCTTGGCGGTAAGATCCTTGACGGGGACCACGACCACCCACTTGGAATAATGATCCACCATTGTTAGAGCATGACAATAGCCAGATCGAGTGGGGGCCAGCTTCACATGGTCCAAGGCAACAATTTGATTAGGTCTTTCTGTACAGATGGAATGCAAAGGGGCTCTTGTGTCCCTCCGGGGGTTCTTCATCATGTTGCACACGGAGCACTCGGCACACCATTTCTCGATGTCTCCCCGCTTCCCAATCCAGTAAAATCTCCTTGGGACAGTGATCCCTGTCTTATGGACCCCGAAGTGTCCGGATTGATCATGATAGGCATTTAGAACCATGGTTGCATCCCTCCTGGGAACCACAATCTGGTGGATGCGGTCCCCTGAGACCGGGTCCAGGGAATTTCGGTAGACCAACCCCTTGTGTAGGAACCGGCGATTTCTCTGCCCCCACAGCCGCTTCAATTCAAAGTCTCCGTGGGCCTTGCGCACCCGAGTAGGTACCTTCTTGTGGAGGCAGTAGTTGAGGAGCTCCCCGATAACTCTGCTCTCATCCTGAAGGGTTTTCCAGGTGGACAGATCTTCAGAGACATTGGGAGATTCAGGTCAGTCACCCGCCTGGGTAGTTAGAGCATTCTGGCTCACGAACCTTCGGTAGAAGGGAGGCATTTCTACATCTTCCCACATGTCTTTGGCAGGGTGTGCTTCTCCCGGGGCCATGCGAGAAAGTACATCCGCATTAACATTGTTTTTTCCGCTGCGGTACTTGATGTTAAAATCACAGTTAGCCATCCGAGAGGCCCAATGCTGTTCAAGGGCTCCCAGCAGTGTTCAAATGGGCCAAGGGGTTGTTATCCGTGTAGACCGCGAAGGGAGTAGCAGCCAGATAGTCTTTAAACTTCTCAGTAATAGCCCAAACCAGGGCCAGGAGTTCCAGCTTGAAGGAGCTATAGTTAGCATCATTCTTCTCAGCACCTCGAAGATGCCGGCTGGCAAAGGCAATCACCTTTTCCTTGCCATCTTGCACTTGAGACAAAACCGCCCCCAGACCTTCAAAGCTAGCATCTGTGTATAACCGGAACGGCAGGCTGTAGTCAGGATACGCCAATATGGGGGTTTCCATGAGGAGATACTTCAGGGCTCGAAAGGCATCTTCTTGTTCTTCGGCCCACTGGATGGGAAGCCTTCCATTATAATTATCCAGGGCAGTCCCTCTCTGTAATTCGGTCAAGGGTCCAGCAATTTGAGCAAAATGAGGGATGAAACGCCGGTAATATCCAGCAAACCCCAGGAAACTTCGGACGTCTCGCACCGTCCAAGGTGTAGGCCACTCCTTCACAGCACTCACTTTGTCTGGATCAGGCTGGACTCCTTGAGCGCTGATGACATGTCCTAAGTAGTGCACTTGAGGCTTTAGCAAGGGACATTTGGAAGGTTTGACCTTGAGTCCATGTCGGATAAGAACTTGGAAAACTTCTTTCAGGTGATCCAGGTGTTCTTGATATGTTCGAGAGTAGACTATGACGTCATCTAGATACAACAAAACACTCTGGAAGTTAAGGTGCCCTAAGCATTGCTCCATTAGGCATTGGAAAGTAGCTGGTGCATTGCACAGTCCAAAGGGCATACTTTTGAACTCGAAGAGACCCATGGGGGTCACAAATGCGGTCTTCTCTCTGTCCTCTTCTGCCATTGGCACCTGCCAGTAGCCGCTCATCAGATCCAGTGTGGAAAAGTAGGCGGCAGACCCCAACGCGGTCAAAGATTCTTCAATGCGTGGGAGAGGATAGGCATCCTTATGAGTTATGTTGTTTAGCTTCCAGTAGTCTACGCAAAAGCGGATGGTGCCATCTTTCTTTTTCACCAGGACCAAAGGTGCAGCCCACGGACTCTGGCTTTCTTGGATGACATCAGCCTCTTTCATCTCCACCAGCATTTTCTTTATGGTCTGATACATTCCAGGAGCCACAGGGCGATGTCTCTCTTTAATGGGTGGATTGTCTCCGGTGAGAATCCTATGTTTTATCATGGCGGTCCTGCCAAAGTCTGTGGGAAATTTGCTGAAAAGCTTCTTGATGTTTCTTAGCCACCTGGATGACTCCTTCCACCTGTTCCTTGGGGGTATCTTCATCTCATATCTGCAGCTGGTTCCACCAAGATTCCGCAGGGCTCTGATCCGGTCCAGGTTGGACCACCTGTGACTTCGAGACTACATCTCTGACGTCTAGATGGTGTAAAGTAGCCACTGGGGTGTACTTGGGTAGTTGGACAGCAACTTGAGAGAGATTGATAAGTCTCACTGGGACCTTCCCATTCTGCACGGTTACCAGGCTTCTAGCAGCTCGCACCAAGGGACAATCTTCCAGCAGAAGGGGCTCCAAGACCGCTTGATAATCTTGATTTTTCACTCCGGGTCGGGCACGGCACCAAATAACTGTCTCTGTCTGTGGCTGTTGACTAATGGCTCGGATATCTTGAGTCCTTACTCGACAGATTTCTCCTTGATGATTTACGAACTTCTGTTCTGCTTGGAGGATTTTGAGGTGGTGTTGGGCAGCTCGCCGGCCTGGGGGTGACAAGTGAGGGAGAGATGCATGCAGTGCACAGACAATATCATCAAAACAGTGCCTCATAATATCCATGCCTAAAATGAAATCGGCTGCTCCCTCATCTCTAACATTTGTCACGATCACCCCTTCCCTTCCTAACACATGTTTTCCCACCTGCACCGTGGGCTCCCAGTAACCATGTCTGGGTACTGGTTTCCCGTTCCCTGCAACTACTCTGAAGTCCGCTTCCTGAGGGTCACACAACCTTTCTGGGCCCCAGTACTTATAAAAAAACCGACAGTCTTTCTTATCGCTGGTTGATTCTGGACCTTCAATCTCTACTCCTGGGGTGCGGTCCTCGACCCCAGGGGACGCCCGTTTAAAGCCCAGCATTGGCTCTTCCAGTGTCCATTCTTGTTACAATAACTACAAACGGGTCTTTGGCTCCCAGGTGGTCTCACAGGAGGAACACTAGGTGGAGTGACAGGGCGAGGGTCAGCCTTCTTAGGTGGTGGTGTTGCAGATCTGGAAGGGTTTGGCCGTACTGCCATCTCTTTAAAGGCCTTGGCTAACTGTTCAATGTCCTGTTTAATGACTTGTAAGTCCGCTGTCCAAGGACTAGGAGAAGGTGTTGGTGGGGCAGATTGAGATGGGACAGGCGGTTGGGGCGAAGGACCCTGATAGTCTGTAGCAGGAACACTAATTTCTTCGGTCTGAGGTCCCGACTCTATTACTTTCACCGCTAGTCTCTTAAAGGCTGGGAAGGCCATGTCGGGATTCTGTACGGCCAGCATCCTAAGTTGGGCCTTGTCCCATTTGTTTAGCGCCCCCTCTATAAAACGGTCCATCAGTACTCGATTGCCCTGATCGGGCGTGATGCCGTCCAACTTCTGTACCGCCTCTAATGCGCTCTGCAAAGCCACTGCATATGCTCGGAGGGTCTCACCTGGCTTCTGGCGTCGTTTATAGAGTCGGAGGCGTACCTCTGATGGGGAGTGAGATTCAAACACTTGAGAAAGTCCTTCAAAAATCTGTCCCACTGTGGCCTTATCAGCCACTGGCCATGTGCAAAGTTCTTCCAAGGCGGGTCCCTGGAGTTTTCCCAGAAGCAGTTGTACCTGTTGATGAAGGGAAAGTGCTTAAAATGCAAAGAGGCTGTGGAATTTTTCTTTAAAGTCTCTTAGTGTAAAAGGATCACCATTGTAGGTGGGAAGCACAGGATTCCCCAAGAAGACAGGTGCAGCAACTGGGGCTCCCAACACATAGGGAGAGACTGAAGGTGGACTGGTTGGGTCGGCATCACAGGCAGGGCGCGCCCTTGGGAGGTCGAGAGTGTTGGTGAGGGCGGCAACATTCTTCTAGCTGAGGGTGGAGACCCCGTTGGCTGGGCCGCTGGAGCATCGCCCCCTTGCTGTTCAGGTGTGGACTGTGGGACTACAGGTTCCGACATTTCTGTATTTGTTATACTGGACCTTTAAATAGACCTTGGATTCCTAGGTCCCAGGGAAATACGCAATTTTTCTTTAATCTGGAACTTGAGAGCGTAGATTTCAAACTTGAGAGCGGTGACCTGAAACTCAACAGCCTTTAACCCCTTAAGGACCAGGCCATTTTACACCTTAGGACCAGAGCGTTTTTTGCACATCTGACCACTGTCACTTTAAACATTAATAACTCTGGAATGCTTTTACTTATCAATCTGATTCCGAGATAGTTTTTTTGTGACATATTCTACTTTAACATAGTGGTAAAATTTTGTGGTAACTTGCATCCTTTCTTCGTGAAAAATCCCCAAATTTGATGAAAAATTTGAAAATTTTGCATTTTTCTAACTTTGAAGCTCTCTGCTTGTAAGGAAAATGGATATTCAAAATATTTTTTTATTTTATTCACATTTCCAATATGTCTACTTTATGTTTGCATCATAAAATTGATGTGTTTTTACTTTTGGAAGACACCAGAGGGCTTCAAAGTTCAGCAGCACTTTTCCAATTTTTCACAAAATTTTGAACCTCGCTTTTTTTCAGAGACCAGTTCAGGTTTGAAGTGGATTTGAAGGGTCTTCCCATTAGAAATACCCCACAAATGACCCCATTATAAAAAATACACCCCCCAAAGTATTCAAAATGACAATCAGTAAGTGTTTTAACCCTTAAGGTGTTTCACAGGAATAAGTTCAGGTGAAGGAGAAAAAGTGAAGGAGAAAATTCACAATCTTTATTTTTTACACTCGCATGTTCTTGTAAACCCAATTTTTGAATTTTTACAAGGGGTAAAAGGAGAAAATGTATACTTATATTTGTAGCCCAATTTCTCTCGAGTAAGCACATACCTCATATGTCTATGTAAAGTGTTCGGCGGGCGCAGTAGAGGGCTCAGAAGCGAAGGAGCGACAAGGGGATTTTTGAGAGTACGTTTTTCAGAAATGGTTTTTGGGGGGCATGTTGCATTTAGGAAGCCCCTATGGTGCCAGAACAGCAAAAATAACCCACATGGCATACCATTTTGGAAACTAGACCCCTTGGGGAACGTAACAAGGAATAAAGTGAGCCTTAATACCCCACAGGTGTTTCACGACTTTTGCATATGTAAAAAAAATGTTTTTTTTTTCACTAAAATGTGTTTCCCCCAAAATTTCACATTTTTGCAAGGGTTAATAGCAGAAAATACCCCCCAAAATTTGTAACCTAATCTCTTCTGAGTAGGGAGGCACCCCATAAGTTGGCATGATGTGCATTACGGGCGAACTACAATGCTCCGAAGAGAAGGAGTGATATTTGACTTTTTGAGAGCAAATTTTGCTCGGGGGGCATGTCGCATTTAGGAAGCCCCTATGGTGCCAGAACAGCAAAAAAAAAAACACATGGCATACCATTTTGGAAACTAGACCCCTTGAGGAACGTAACAAGGAATAAAGTGAGCCTTAATACCCCACACGGGTTTCACAACTTTTGCATATGTAAAAAAATATATATTTTTTTTTCACTAAAATGTGTGTTTCCCCCCAAATTTCACATTTTTGCAAGGGTTAATAGCAGAAAATGCCCCCCAAAATTTGTAACCCCATCTCTTCTGAGTATGGAGGTACCCCATAAGTGGACCTGAAGTGCACTACGGGCGAACTACAATGCTCAGAAGAGGAGGAGCACCATTGAGCTTTTGGAAAGAGAATTCGTTTGGAATGGTAGTCAGGGGCCATGTGCATTTACAAAGCCCCCCGTGGTGCCAGAACAGTGGACCCCCCCCCCCCCACATGTGACCCCATTTTGGAAACTACACCCCTCACAGAATTTAATAAGTGGTGCAGTGAGCATTTACACCCCACTTGCGTTTGACAGATCTTTGGGACAGTGGGCTATGCAAATGGAAAATTACATTTTTCATTTTCACGGATCACTGTTCCAAAAATCTGTCAGACACCTGTAAATGCTCACTGCACCCCATATTACATTACATGAGGGGTGTAGTTTCCAAAATGGGGTCACATATGGGGGGGGTCCATTGTTCTGGTACCATGGGGGCTTTGTAAACACAAGTGGCCTTCAATTCCGGACAAATTTTCTCTTCAAAATCCCAATGGCGCTCCTTCTCTTCTGAGCATTGTAGTGCACCCATAGAGCACTTTACATCCACATATGGGGTATGCTCTTACTCAGAAGAAATTGGGTTACAAATTTTGGGGGGCTTTTTTTATTTTCCCTTGTGAAAATGAAAAATTTAGGGTGACACCAACATTTTAGTGAAAAAAAATTTTTTTTTTCATTTTCCCATCCAACTTTAATGAAAATTTGTCAAACACCTGTGGGGTGTTTAGGCTCACTATACCCCTTGTTACGTTCCGTTAGGGGTGTCGTTTCCAAAATGGGGTCACATGTCTGTATTTATTGTTTTGTGTTTATGTCAGAACCACTGTAAAATCAGCCACCCCTGTGCAAATCACCAATTTAGGCATCAAATGTACATGGTGCGCTCTCACTCCTGAGCCTTGTTGTGCGTCCGCAGAGCATTTTACGCCCACATATGGGGTATCTCCGTACTCAGGAGAAATTGTGTTACAAATTTTGGGGGTCTTTTTTTCCTTTTACCTCCCGTGAAAATAAAAAGTAAAGGACAACACCAGCATGTTAGTGTAAAAAAAAAATTTTTTTTACACTAACAGGCTGGTGTAGACCCCAACTTTTCTTTTTCATAGGGGGTAAAAGGAAAAAAAGCCCCCAAAATTAGTAATGCAATTTCTCCCGAGTACGGAGATACCCCATATGTGGCGCTAAACTGTTTCCTTGAAATACGACAGGGCTCCGAAGTGAGAGAGCACCATGCGCATTTGAGGACTAAATTAGGGATTGCACAGGGGTGGACATAGGGGTATTCTACGCCAGTGGTTCCCAAACAGGGTGCCTCCGGCTGTTGCTAAACTCCCAGCATGCCTGGACAGTCAGTGGCTGGAGCTGGAGGCTCTGTTTTGGAAACACTGCCGTACAATACGTTTTTTTATTTTTTATTAGGGGGACAGTGTAAGGGGGTGTAAATGTAGTGTTTTACTCTTTATTATGTGTAAGAGTAGTGTAGTGTTTTTAGGGTACATTCACACTGGCGGGTTTACAGTGAATTTACCACTAGGAGTTTGCGGTGAAAAGTTTGCCACAGCCCAAACTTGAAGCAGAAAACTTACTGTAAACCCGCCAGTGTGAATGTACCCTGTACGTTCACATGGGGGGGCAAACATCCAGCTGTTTCAAAACTACAACTCCCAGCATGTACTGACAGACCGTGCATGCTGGGAGTTGTACTTTTGCAACAGCTGGATGCACACTGGTTGGAAAACCTTCAGTTAGGTTCTGTTACCTAACTCAGTATTTTCCAACCAGTGTGCCTCCAGCTGTTGCAAAACTTCAACTCCCAGCATGTACTGATCGCCGAAAGGCATGCTGGGAAATGTAGTTATGCAACAGCTGGAGGGATCGCAACTACAACTTCCAGCATGCAGAGAAAGCTGTTTGCTGTTTAGGCTTGCTGGGAGTTGCAGTTTTGCAACATCTGTAGAGCTATAGTTTAGAGACCACTGCATAGTGGTCTCCAAACTGTGGACCTCCAGATGTTGCAAAACTACAACTCCCAGCATGCCCAGACAGCAAACTGCTGTCTGGGCATGCTGGGAGTTGTAGTTTTGCAAGATCTGGAGGTGCACAGTATAGAGATCACTTTGCAGTGGTCTCAAACTGTAGACCTCCAGCTGTTGCAAAACTGCAACTCCCAGCAAGCCTAAACAGCTCTCTGGGCATGCTGGGAGTTGTAGTTTTGCAACATCTGGAGGGTTACAGTTTAGAGACCACTATAGTGGTCTCAGACTGTAGCCCTCCAGATGTTGCTAAGTAACTCACCAGCTTTCGTTGGATCCAGGGAGCTGCGTTGCGGTCCTCTTCTTCCGCCGATCGTCGCCCGCTGCCGCCGCTGATTGTCGCCGCTGCCATCGCCAATGGGTAAGTGGATCTTCGGGGCCGGTCCCTGTCGGTTTCCCCATCCTGCCCCGCCTATTGTGGGAGGGCAGGACGGGGAAACAGAAAGTAAACCCCTCCGCCCCCGATCTGCTATTGGTGGTCGCGTCTAGACCACCAATAGCAGAGATAGGAGGGGTGGCAACCCTGCCACCTCACTCCTATAGCTACAGGGGGATCGTGGGTGTCTAGGACACCCGCGATCCCCCTTCTATTCCGGGTCACCGGGTCACCATAGACCCGTATGACCCGGAATCGGCGCAAATCGCAAGTGTGAATTCACTTGCGATTTGCGCCGATCGCCGACATGGGGGGGTCTAATGACCCCCCTGGGCATTTGTGCGGGGTGCCTGCTGATAGATATCAGCAGTCACCCCGGCGTGATCCCCGCCCGGCGCGCGGTGGGGACCGAAATTCCCACGGGCGTACAGGTACGCCCTTGGTCCTTAAGTACCAGGGAGCAAAGGCGTACCTGTACGCCCTTGGTCCTTAAGGGGTTAATTGAAATTTGAGTGCGTTGATCGGCAGCTGAAGCGATTCTATGCAGGACTTCAATTCGGTAATCTGATGTCTCAGAGTCCTGTACTGTTCCGGTTCTTCACAGCTTCTAGCCTGTTGGCGCACTCCGCACTGGGCTGTCTCTCTTTGTTGGTTTCTGGCCCTAGGCTCTGACAAAATGGCCGCCGTGGCACCGAGGGCTTCGGTGGGTGGGGTTTCTGGATCACGTGCATCGGGATGTCCCGCGCTGACTTGTAGCTCCGCAGTACTGTTCGCCTCCCCCTTACTTTACATGTGCACTTCCTCCACACAGCACCGTGCGCGCAACCCTTTACTCCGGAGTATAAGTCACAGTACATTAATAAAGTTCACTTCTTAGGGGGGAGTACACTTTCACTAGTGGCAATGGTAGGCACACACCCGAATCCTGTTCGTGCAACGCCAAAAAGGCTTTGTGGTAGCCCTTGGTAGTGGTGGTATGGTATTGGTATATCAGGGGTTAATGTTAACCCTATAGTTCGTGACGCCAGGCTGAGGGCTGATATGCTGAATCAATGTTCCAGCCTATCGCCGCTCCCTTCCCAGTAACGATAGGTGCATAAAATAACTGAAGGTCCACAAAGAGATAGAACTTGAACTTAAACAACTTTTACTGAAGTGCTTGCAATATCCACGGCACAGTAACAGTCTCATACAAACAGTCCTTAGGTTGCTTAGTGACTGACAGTTGTTGTGGACCTTGCGCTAATCATACAGTCTCTGAATTTGGGAAGAGATTTGCAGATCCGTCCAGATTTAGGGGAATTATTAGGTCCGGTGATGCTGCATAGTGTTTGGGAAGTGATACACTCTATAATTATGATTGTTCAGCCGTTGCCGCAAGGCTCGGGCCTAACTCACTGCGTTAGTTGCTGTACAGGTCCTTCTCTCATGAAAGCCCAGGAACAAGAGAGCGAGAAGATGGCCGCCGCTTCCTTATATGGGCAGGGGGCGTGGCAAATCTGATTGGTCCGAACATCTGCCATTCACTATTAGATGGTGTAATGGGATTGCTTACGTCACAGGGCCTCCAAAGGTCCTTAAGCTTAATACCATAGGGTTCACCTAGTCACATGACCCGCAGGTCCTGCAATGCTAATGGAAACAAGTAATTAACCATTTATTTACACGTTATTCTATTTACATTAACCTGTGAATAAATTACTGATTATAAACTAGAAATATAGGCGACTAGGGGTAGTCTTGGTGATAGGATCCCTACGTCCTAGGGACTCTGGCTATGGGGACCCATACATAAATAGGTACCATATAGAATGCGGTACTGGGACACCACACCCACCTACTTAGAAAATGTTCTACCTACCTAACTAACAAATGTACTACTTGCAAACGTACTACCCGCCTACCTAGCAAACATATTACCTGGGGGGGGGGGGGGGAGTCCAGGCATATTCTTTGCACAGGGGCCCTCTGCTGTCTGTGTCCGCCCCTGGTCAATATATTAGCAGGTAGAATCCGTGGGTGTGCCCCGGGGATAGTATTCAGTATTCAGCAGTATATAGAAGCAGGTAGTTATAAGCTTGCAAAATCTTAGATATCTTTATGCATATAAAGATGATACCGTGTGCATCCAACACATTTTGATACTCTATAGCAATATAGGTAGCTCCTTAGGGATACATAGGAATACTTATAACAGAGGTCAAGCATCGACCCAGGCACATTAGTAGGTGTGCCTCACATGTATAGCTTTGAATATTCCGATGGAGTAGGTGTAGCAGACAGTCCTCCCTCAGGTGGAAGGAGAGGAGGACCAGTAAGTGTATGGACAGTTGCCGATGAGCTTGGTGTGGTAGGGATCTTGTAGAATAGTAGGGTATATGAGATGTCCTGGAAGGTATAAGCTTGGTCCTGGGGTAGATGACCGTGCTTCTGGTGATAGTGTATCCAGATTGGAGATGATAGATCTGTCCGGAGACTCCCGGAAGGTGCCGGCCAAAGGAGATCCCACCCTAAGAATAAAGCGAGGTGTTCTGGCGCTTGGGCATTGTCCGCTGCATAGGCTATGCATATGCTATCTCAACTGACCTGGCCCTTGTCAGAGAGTGAAATAAAAAAGGAGTGATCAAATATCCATGTATAAAATAAAATCCAAACTTCCTCAAAATGGCAAAATGATAAAGTTGTAAGATGATAAAGTTCTCCTTTTCAGCATATAATACGATCAGTAACAAGTCACTACAGCTCATAGTATAGTAAGATGATATCGCTTACCCGATCCTACGCAAATCTGTTTATCATTCTGGTACCAGTTGATCTTTAAAAAAAATAGTTTTCCGCTGTAGTACCACTTTAAAGAGGTACTCCACTACTTTAGAAATTATTGCCTATCCGCATGTACTTTCTATGGGAGTGCTAAAGATACGCGAGTACAGAGCTTGTGTATCTCTGGCACTCCCAGGACTGACAAGCCGCTGCATGCATAGGAAGATATTAGGCCCCATTCTGGAGACCAAGGGTGGTCTCAGTGGTTGGACCCCCTGTGATCAGACACTCATCCCCTATTCGCAGTATACATTTTAAATAGTGGAGTACACATTAAATTGCATATGAACAAAGATTTTTTTTTTTTTTTCCTGGCTTGGTTCCTTTAGCTGGAATGAAGATAATGGGCATGCTGCATCCCTGTTTTGTAACTGTTATTTTTAATGCTGGTTGTATATATGCTTTTTAGACACTACATAACATGGTCCATTTGTTGTATCTTATAGGAGAACAGACACCTGTCTCTACGCCACCCATAGACAACGCAGAACAACAGGAGGAAAGTATGTCTGTTACGGGAAAGAGGGGATCAATAAAAATACAAACACCTAAGAAAAGAAGGGAAAAGTTTACTGACCCAGAGGTACAAAAACTTATAGATACAATCCAACTGCACATTGAGAAACTCTACGGGTCTACACCACTCAACAAGGCTGGGAAAACAGCAATCTGGGATAAGGTGATGAGGGAGGTTAACAAAGTAGGTGGTATGAAACGCACAGTTAAAGAATGCAAGAAGAAATTCCTGGACTATAAGAGAAGAGTTAAGCAAATTATTGATAATTGGAAAATGCAGTCTTCACCCGGAGGGCAGATGTTGCCTCTTACAGAAATGTTAACCAAACGGCAGATGATGTTGGCTGACTTCTTTAAAATGGATGCAAACGATGGCCAGAAAAATGGAGCACATGATGAATCTTCATCGGATCTGGGTAACAATTTCCTATTATGTATAAGTACATTACTTCCACCCTATTTATAGTCGTGACTAAGAATTATTATGCTAGGTTATGCATAAAATGGCAAAAGCGAGATGGTGTTACCAAATCAAGATGATTTTGATGTAGGCTATAGTGTAGGACACTACTACCTTCTGTTCCTCTATCTTTGACACACACTTGCTCAGCTGTTCCTTAGTGCAGTCACCACTCCATTAATTTCCTTGTGGCCAATGGAGATAGATGCAGGGCCCACCTCTGTGGTTATATCATAAATGAATATCACGACAATGTTTTAAGCAGGTGTGGAAAAAATACAGTGGTCCCTAAACATACGATGGTAATTTGTTCCTAATGAACCATCGTTAGTTGAAACCATCGTATGTTGAGGGATCTGTGCAATGAAAAGAATAGGAAGTTATACTCACCTGTCCCCGCCACTCCGGACCGTCTCCTCTGCCCTGGATGTCACCCTCCATCGCTGTCGCCACATCCCCAGGGTGTCCCCACCACTCCAAACTGTCTCTGCTGCCGGTATCGTCGCACTTCATTGCGTCGCTGCGCACACCGCTCCTATTGGATGACGGGACGGCGTGCACGGCGATGTGATGACGACGAAGGAGAGCGACGGGGATGCAGGGGATCCTGAAGAGAACGGCCCGGACGCCGGGGACAGGTGAGTGACCATCACCGGACCACATGGGGCACCTTAAACGGCTATCCGGCGGCAGCTGAAGCTATGTATCGTATGTCGGGGCCATCAAAAGTCGGGGATCACTGTACTGTAAAGTAAAAAAATCTAAAAATGGAAGTGTTAAAGGGTAACTCTCATTAAAACAAATTTTTGCTATTGCACTCCTTATGGTAAATGATAAATATTTCTAATATACTTTGTATAAAAAAAAAAGGTTTCAATGTTTTATTTGTGCTTAAAAAAAGCTCAATAGCACATTTTCCCCCATCTCTGTCCAAACATAGAGGCCTACATTTATCATTGTCTTTAGACAGTTTTTTGTGTCTTAAAAGAGGGGAAAAAGGAGCAAGCAGGGTTTTTTGCACCTTTTTTTGTGCCTTTTTCTTTACACATTTCTGCTGATTTTGAGTTGCAATCCACTGATTTTGGCAATACACATGATATGGAAGGGATTTATCAACTGCACCTTTTTGTGAAAAGGAGCAAAAAAGGTACAAAGCCACTGAAAAGTCTCTAAAATTATACCAGTCCAGACATGGTGTAGCTTTTTGGTGTATGTGAAGACAGAAATTTCAGAAAATGTCACCTGCACAAAATGTATGAAATGCTCTTTGACCATTTAATAATTTTGGTTCTCTTACACATTACCAGCACACACAAAAAAAAAGGTATAAAAAATGCTTCACTTACACTACAATGATAAATGTGGGCCAATAAGTGCAGCCTGGAGTGCTGAGGGGGGGGGGGGGGTCTAGCCTCATTCAATCATAGCTCCTCTCACACTTAACCGCCATATGCTGTTGGTTGGACACACACCCCTCAGCACTCCAGGCTGCACTTTCTGTGTCTGGACTTCGGTCCAAAGTCTGTGTATAAGATGGGGGAAAATGTACTCTCGAGCTTTTTTAAGCACAAATAAAAATAAAACATAGTACAATTAATTTTTTTTTTTTAAAACAAAGTATATTAGAAATATGTTTTATTTACCATAAGGAGTGCAATAGCAAAAATTTGTTTTAATGAGAGTGACCATTTAATTTTTTTATGAAGTTTTATCACTTTATTTGAAAACTTGTGTTTCAGACAGCAGCTCTACTCTACTGCTTTGGGCTTAGGAAAATAGGGAAAAAAGACCTTTAATTTCTAATCTCATACAAATGCAATTTTTTCGAAAGTGGGAGAAAACCCCAAAATGTTAGAATAGTTTTGACTTTTGTTTTTTTATATCACAAAATTTGTTTTTTGATATATTCAATTTTACATTACCCTTTCACAGTTTTTTTTCTCCTCGGAAAACGGTTTTATTTATTCAGGAACAGAGACACATCAGGGCTTGTTTTTGAGGGACCAATTGTACTTTTTAGTGATATCCTTTATTTTACCATAAAATGTATTATACATTTTTTTTTTATATTTACACCATTCACTATGCAGTACAGATTTTTATCCGTGGATCAGTACAAACACAGCAATACCCAATTCTTACTAAAAAAATTGCCATAATTAGACCCCTATTACTTTTTTATTACTACTATGTCTTTATTACTTTATTTTTCTGTCTATGAAGCTACAGTACGTTAGGGCTCATTTTTTGCACAGTTATCTTTAGTTTCTATCGGTACCAATCTGGGGTCAATGGGACTTTTTTGATTCATTTTTTTTTTAACAGCGTTCACCATATGTGATCCATGACAATATATTTAATAGATAAGGGTGCGTTCACACGGCCGTTTGCCCCCGTTTCGTTTAAAAAAAAAACTGATAAAAAAAAAAAACGGATAGAAACGGCTGATCAAACGGGTATCCGTTTTGAAACGTTTTTTAACCCATTTTTTTTATTAATAGTATGAAAAATTTGCCACCTACAGACTCCCGCAGCCAGGACTACTACTACTCCCATCATGGAACAGACTTGTCTCCATGGTGGGAGTAATAGTTCCTGGCTGCAGGAGTCTGCCGGCAGCTGGGGAGGCTACATTAGTGCTTGTACTACTACCCCCATCATGGAACAGACTCTGTTCCATGATGGGGGTAGTAGTACAGGGGCTGAGGGATTGATCTCACTTTTGACACCCAATCCGATCAGAAGTTATTAAGCAGGGGAGCAGGCGGCATGGCCCGCAACCCTGTGATCACCGAAGTATTTTACTTTCATTTTTAAATTCCCCGCAGGGGTTTTTAAAATGGACAATGTATCTTAAAAGCGCTGTGGGGGGCAAGATATATAGTGCTATTTATCTAGCCCCCCAGCGCATTTATAAAGATAAAACCCCTCCAGCGCAAAAATATATACCTCCGCAGTATATATATGGGACCCCCGCTGACGCATTTATAATGTAACCCCCACAGGCGCATTTATCAATATATACCCCCCGCCGGCGCATTTATGTGACCCCCCCCCCCCCCCGCTGGCGCATTTGTCATTAATGCAGCGCTATATGTAAAAAGCATTTTACGCGCAGAGCATCGCACCAGCCGCCGCCGACACGATGCTGCTGATAGAATACTTTTCATACATAGCGCTGCAGGGGCATATTATATAGAAGTGCTGTGGGGGCCAGATAATACTATATATCTGGCCTCCACAGCACTTCTATATAAATGCCCCTGCAGCGCTATGAATGAATAGTATTCTATCAGCAGCATCGTGCCGGCGGCAAAAACGGAACTGAAACGAGATAAAAAAAAAAAAAAACAGGGACAGACGGCCGTGCGAACAAGCCCTTAGCCATTTTCACATGTAGTTTAGATAAATTTATGTAAAAACTGGGAAAAGGGGTGTTTTTTTTTCAATTTTAATTGGAGGGGGACATTTTTTTTTATATTTTTTAAAAACATTTTTTTTAACTTTATTTTACACTTCACTACACTAGGTGACATTCATAAGCTATCATTAGATTGCTTATACAGATCAATGCAATGCTATTGCATTGATCTATTAAATTAGTGATTCACACTGCCTGCCATGGTAGCCTACTGCTACCCTATGACTGATTGGATGTTGATATGAGTAGTAGTGTTGCTCGCGAATATTCGCAATACAAATTTTATTCGCGAATATCACATATTCACGAATTCGCGAATATTCGTGAATATAGCACTATATATTCGTAATTACGAATATTCGTTTTTTTGTTCTCTTCACAGTACACATCACAGTGATCATCCCTCTCTGCTTCCAGCTTGTGTAGTGTAAAGAAGACTCTAATACTACTGTGTGAGACTGGTGTGCGAATTTTCGCATATGCGAAAATTTGCATATGCTAATTTTCGCATATGCAAAATTTTGCTTGTACGGGTTTTCATATATGCAAATTTTCGCATATGTTAATTTTCGCGCACGCGAATATTTGCATATGCGAAAATAAAACGCGAATATTCGCGAATATATGACGAATATTCGTCCATATATTCGCGAATTCGAATATGGCCTATGCCGCTCAACACTAATGAGTAGCTAAAAGGAATCTGATAAGTGATGATATCATATGGTAGTTCACAGGAAGTCAGCTGACCCAGGACAGACCACTTCCTCTGACACATTAAACATACATTTTTTTTGTGGGTCAAGCTGGTAATCACATGACAAATTTACAGCAATAAAGCATGTGGATGCAGCTGTGCTGGAATGAAACAGGTGGTGCTGTAGGTGTAGTGATGGAAAGTGTGTATTATGATGGGGGGGAGGGGGAAGACTGGAATGCTTCTTTAACCCCTTAAGGACACATGACGTACTGGAACGTCATGTGTCCACTCCCGATCTATAACGCGGGGCCACGGCGTGGCCCCGCGTCATAGCGGGTCGGGCCCGGCCTCTAACAACGGCCGGGACCCGTGGCTAATAGCGCGCGGCATTGATCGCTGTGCCGCGCGCTATTAACCCTTTAGACGCGGCGTTCAAAGTTGAACGCCGCGTCTAAAGTGAAACCGAAAGCATCCCGGCTAGCTCAGTGGGCTGTTCGGGATAGCCGCGGTGAAATCGCGGCATCCCGAACAGCTGACAGGACAGCGGGAGGGCCCCTACCTGCCTCCTCGCTGTCCGATCGCCGAATGACTGCTCAGTGCCTGAGATCCAGGCATGAGCAGTCATCCGGCAGAATCGTTGATCACTGGTTTCTTATGAGAAACCAGTGATCAACATAGAAGATCAGTGTGTGCAGTGTTATAGGTCCCTATGGGACCTATAACACTGCAAAAAAAAAGTGAAAAAAAAAAGTGAATAAACATCATTTAACTCCTCCCCTATTAAAAGTTTGAATCACCCCCCTTTTCCAATAAAAAAAAAAACACAGTGTAAATAAAAATAAAAATAAACATATGTGGTATCACCGCGTGCGGAAATGTCCGAATTATAAAAATATATCATTAATTAAACCGCTCGGTCAATGGCGTGCGCGCAAAAAAATTCCAAAGTCCAAAATAGTGCATTTTTGGTCACTTTTTATATCATTTAAAAATGAATAAAAAGTGATCAATAAGTCCTATCAATGCAAAAATGGTACCGTTAAAAACTTCAGATCACGGCGCAAAAAATGAGCCCTCATACCGCCCCATACACGGAAAAATAAAAAAGTTATAGGGGTCAGAAGATGACAATTTTAAACGTATTAATTTTCCTGCATGTAGTTATGATTTTTTCCGGAAGTCCGACAAAATCAAACCTATATAAGTAGGGTATCATTTTAATCGTATGGACCTACAGAATACATATCAGGTGTCATTTTTACCGAAAAATGTACTACGTAGAAACGGAAGCCCCCAAAAGTTACAAAACAGCATTTTTTTTTCAATTTTGTCGCACAATGATTTTTTTTCCCGCTTCACCATAGATTTTTGGGCAAAATGACTGACGTCATTACAAAGTAGAATTGGTGGCGCAAAAAATAAGCCATCATATGGATTTTTAGGTGTAAATTTGAAAGAGTTATGATTTTTTAAAGGCAAGGAGCAAAAAACGAAAATGCAAAAACGGAAAAACCTCCGGTCCTTAAGGGGTTAAAGGGGCCATCACGCCCCTCCCATAGACTTGCATTGAGGGGGCAGGGAGTGACATCACACGGGGCGGAGTCGTGAAGTCACAATACTCCGGCCCAGTGCTTGTCACACTGAACACTCTGAGCCTCCAGCGCTATAAAGAGCTAGCAAAGGTGGGTGCTGAATGACAGATTGCAGGGGTCCCCAGCAGTGGGACCCCCGCGATCAGACATCTTATCCCCTATCCTTTGGAGTACCCCTTTAAGTGTACTTTTAGCCAGATTCAGATTAAACATGCATGATGGAAATAACTATTACTTCTGCCTACTTTTATTTATTTCAGAGGAAGGTGTTTCTACCAATGATCACATGTTCAGCGCCCCCTATATTATTGATTCTGAAGATGAATTCCTCCCCAGTCAAGACAAATCATTATCATCATCAGGCACTAGCCACCAGGATAAAGTAATTTCACAGTCTTATGATGAGCCTCAGGCTGCGAGTATATTATGTGATCTGCACGAAACCAAGGCAGTAAATATGTCCGTACCGCCACATACTGCTACTGAGTCCCAACTACAACTGAAAAATCAAATAGATCAGTTAGTTGCGGATCAAAAAAACATAGCTGAGTCACTGCAAAGCCTCCAGAAAAATGTTACCGCAAGTCTGACTATCCAGACCAAAATGTATAATCTTGTGAAGAGCAGCTTTCAAGAGCTTCTATCCAGTCAGAAGGCATCAAATGAACATGACAGTATCATGGAACTCAGGATGAAGAACCTCCATGCCAAATTGGATGAGATGAACAGCGCCCTTCAAGTAAAGAATCTTCAGGACATTATGTCCAGTGAGGAGTCAGAGTTAAATGTAAGCAACACACAATATATAAGTTCTACTCCCACCACACACTATACACCAACAAAACCAGCTAGTCTTAAGAAAACCACTCCAGCAAAGAAGAGGGTATTGAACAAGTCTCCTTCACCAAGTGATTTAATGAAAAAGAAAAAACAATTCTAATTACAGTCAACATTATTGGAGCCCTTGATGGTTTAGCATACAAAAGCTAATGGAGGAGATTTATTGTTGTCTTTAGAGGTTTTATTTTAGCTTATAACTGGCGGATGAAATGTCACCCATGCGCCTATGCTTTTTTTTTTTTGCAACTTTTGGCTGTAAGCCAAAAGCTACAAATGGTCTTACAAAAGTCCATTTCATTTTTTGTTTTGTAATGGTAACATAGTAACATAGTTTGTAAGGTTGAAAAAAGACAAGAGTCCATCAAGTTCAGCCTAGAACCCTACTGTGTCGATCCAGAGGAAGGCAAAAAAAAAAACATGAGGCTGATGCCAATTGCCCCATGACAGAGGAAAAAATATTCCTTCCCGACTCCAATATGGCGATCAGAATAAATCCCTGGATTAATGTTCTCCCATAAATCTAGTATCAATAACCTGTAATATTATATTTGAGGGAAAAAAAAAAAAAAGAAAAAAAAAACATCCAGCCCCCCTTTGAACTTGTTTAATGAGTCAGACATTATGTGGCAGAGAGTTCCATAGTCTCACTGCTCTTACAGTAAAAAATCCCCGTCCCCCCCCCTAACGGATTTATCTAGTGCGAATGTCGCACAAAATAGTCACAAACCCCTCCAAAACTCTGCAGATCTACACCAGCCCAGACCTGGCTTACAAGACTACCTTTGGAGAGCACTTTCAAAAAGTTGCAACTGTAGAGGAGGAATCCTACAAAATGGTGTTCTGAAGTGGTTTATTGCTTTTTGCTTACGTGCGCTAAATTTATCAAACCACCCCCTCCTTGATAGCCTGATAAATATGTTGCACATAAGCAAAAATAAATGACTTTAAAACACACTTTAATAAATCTCCCCCTATATCAGTGGTCTCAAAGTTCTAAATCTCCACACAGTTCAATGTTTACACCTGAGCTGAAACTCACAGCAAAAGTGGACACAGGGATTTTGTTCTATTGCTTTGAGGCTCAGATTCCATTGAGGTTTTTTGTCCACTAGCAAAAACACCAGAAAAACTGGCAGTTTTTCTTGCGTTTTTGCTGGTGTGTGGAAACAGTCATTTTTGTATCCTGTGGCAATTTTTTCACTGCCTTCAGGGTACCACCCCATGGGTCGGATGCAGAGTGCCCAGCCCACGGAGTGTAAGGAGGTAAGGAGTGATGTATAGCATATAAGTATACCCATGTATAATATACAGGAGCCCAGCAGGGAAAGAGTTAACCCACGCTGCTGCTGAGCAGTTCTGGGTTAAGTCTTTGTGCGCTATCCTGTATATACAGCTGTCTATAGATGACTGTATATACAGGATACAGTAGGCACGTCAACAATTGGAGGCTCCCTGTTTAGGAACACACTGCAGTATGGGTACATCCCCCCCCCCCCCCCCAGGGGAGAGTGCCAAAAATGTACTAACCTTTTTTTATTTTTTTTATTCTCATTTTAGATACGTAAATGCGGAGGACTACACCAGATTTGGTGGATTGCGACGATGACCATTTTTTTTTAATGTCAATAAAAGGGTTAATGCGGGCTGTGGAGGAGTGTTTTTTTAAGATCCATTACTAAGCCGAGGCTTAGCGTTAGACTCAAAAACAGCTAGCACTTACCCCCAACTATTACCCCGGTACCCGCCACCAAAGGGGTGCCTGGAAACTCCGGTACCAACAGGCCGGGAGTGTCATAAATGGTGCTCCTGGGCCTAGGCGGTAACAGGCTGGCATTATTTAGGCTGGGGAGGGCCAGTAACAATGGTCCCCGCCCACACTGGTAACGTCAAGCTGTTGCTGCTTGGTTGGTATCTGGCTGATACTGAAAATAGGGGGAACCACACGTGTTTTTTATATATAAAAAGAAATGCAAAGGGTTTCCCCTATTTTAATTATCATCCAGATACCAACCAAGCAGCACCAGCCTGACGTTACCAGGGTGGGCGATGACCATTGTTACTGGCCCTCCTCAGCCTAAATAACACCAGTCTGTTACCACCTAGGCCCAGGAGGGCCATATTTGGCGCTCCGGGCCTGTTGGTACCGTCTCTTTCCGGCACCCCTGTGGCGGTGGGTACCGGGGTAATAATTGGGGGTTAGCGCTAGCTGATTTTGGGGCTAACACTAAGCCCTGGCTTAGTAATGGTTTCCATCTACAAGACGACTTCCACTACTAAGCCTCTAAATTCAATTATAAAAAAAACACAACACATTGAAAAAAAATAAAAAAGCATTTAAAAAAACACTCCCCCACAGCCCTCATTAACCATTATATTGATATAAAAAAAACGCTGGTCATCTTCACAGTACACCGAATCGGATGTAGTCCTCCGCATTCACGTATCTGAAATGCGAAGAATACAAAAACATGAAAAATGGGTAAGTAAATTTTTTGCGCTCTCCCCTGGGGAGAGCGCACATAATGCAGCGTGTTCTTAAACAGGGAGCCTTCAATTGTTGCTAAACTACAACCCCCATCATGGGCGGCTGTAGTTAAGCAACAGCTGGAGTCTCCCTGTTTGGGAACACACTGCCAGAAAGGCTTTGTTCCCATTATGCAAACGCTTAATCAGAACAGAGTCAGGCCTGGACGGTGTAGCTCCGCCCCCTAATGAAGTCATCAATAGGGGGGCTGAGCAGTAAAGTTTGCAGGGGGTCTCAGGAGTGAGGGGGTCTCTGTCCCACTGCCCTTGGACTACTACTCCCATCATGGGACAGAGTCTGTCCCATGATGGTAGTAGTTGTAGTACTGCAGCGCTGATGGATGGCACTTGCTCATCCCCTGGCTGCGGGACTTTTTTTTGGGACTTTTAGGGCTACTACTCCCATCATGGACAGACTCAGTCCATGATGGGAGTTATAGTCCAGGGGCTGAGGGGCAGATTGCAGAGACCCGCTGCCATCCACATTTATTAAGTTAACAAGCGGGGGGCACATGCAGCTCCACTGGTCTCCCCGTCGCCGGCTTGTACAGTTAAAAAATGCTGATCGCAGCAGGTCTCTGGAGAATAACCTGCTGTGATCTGCCCTCCAGCCCCTGGACTATAACTCCCATCATGGACAACGTATGTCCATGTTGGGAGTAGTAGTCCAAATTGTCACAAAAGAGTCCCGCAGCCAGGGGATTTGTAAGAGTAGTTGTAGTACCACAGCGCTGAGGAACACTTTTGGGACAATTGGGACTACTACTCCCAACATGGACATACTCTGTCCATGATGGAAGTTATAGTCAAGGGGCTGAAGGGCAGATCGCAGCAGGTCATTCTCCAGAGACCCGCTGCGATCCGCATTTATTAACTGTATAAGCCAGCGGCACATGGAGCTCCCCGCCGGCTCCTGTATACAGCTGTCACAATTCATAATCCCTGCCACCGGGAGATGGGATCTCTTCGGGATTATGAATGGTGACAGCATATACAGTATTCCCCATCGGGAGCGCAGTTGAGCCACATGTGCTGCCGGCATGTTAACTTAATAAATCGCAGCGGGTCTCTGGAGAATGACCTGCTGTGATCTCCCCTTCAGCCCCTGGACTATAACTCCCATCATGGACAGTCTGTCCATGATGGGAGTAGTAGTCCTAATTGTCCCACAGCCAGGGGATGTGCAAGTGCCATCCCTCAGCGCTGCGGTCCTACAACTACTCCCATCTTGGGGCAGACTCTGTCCCATGATGGGAGTAGTTGAAGTTTAGTATCCCCTGGCTTTCTCGGTAGAACACTTTCCTACGTGTCCTTTTTGATGGTGTGTTTTTGAGTAAAAAAAACTTATTTGTGCAAAAAAAACACTATCAAAAAGATGCACAAAAAAGACGCAAAATAACTCACTGCGCAAAAATTCACGCTACATATAGAAAATAAAAAGCTTCTACCACTAAATTCCCCCCATAATCCTCTGATTTTATTATATCTGGAACATATGACACGTAGTCTCAGATCGCTACTGAGTAATAGGGTAATAATTATGTTCAATTCTTCTGTCCCAGAGGCACCAAAAAAGCTCCAAAACTTTATAGATCCCTCACATCCTCTACCAAGATTTATTGTAGGTTTTATGTCCCTGGGGGATATTTATTAAAGCAGTCTATGTCCCACATCAATATAGACCAAACTACAGAGCGCTGTGCACAAACTTCGGGATCTATGGTTTAGACTGTATTTAAACCTGCTTCAGTATGGTCTGTCATTTCGGCGTACTTTCAGCCGATGCGACTTGTCGCTGAAAAGTCGCTTTTGATAAATTCAGCACCAATGCATTTTTCCATCTAAAATAGACTAGAACGCGTCATATTTTAAAAAATCCTCTAAAGCAAAAGTCGCAGAAAAGTCGCACATATTTAGACTGCGACTTTCTGTGCGACAAATTTAGACAGGAAAAACCAGTCTAAATCCTTTGATAAATATCCCCCTATTTTCTGTAAACCTAATGATGTTATGCATTGCCAAAGAGCTCAAGTTTAGTCTCCTCTACCATCAGGATTGTGTTTTTTCTTTATCTATGTAACACTCAGCAATGTTTAGTCATTTTTTTTATACTTTTCTATACGAAGTAGGACCTTTCTCTGCCTTCTCCCATTGAGCTCTTTTTTGTTTAGTGTGCGGAATATGGTACAGGTTAAAACCATGAATCCAGATGCCACATTCTGAGCCAACCTTTGTAGAGTTCTCTCATCAATTTTCCTCTGTCCACCACGTTTTGGAAGGTTCTTGACTGTTCCAGAGTAGCAGACTTCTTGATAACATTTTGAACAGCTAAAGCAAGTAGGTCAAGGTCCTTGGAGATAGTCTTGTACCATTCAGCATGTTTGTGCTTGGTGATAGTAGTATTTCTGGTCTGCTCATCTGTCTTGTCTTTGCTATTGTGAACAAGGAACTGGGAATAGAACTGGTCTTTATAGGCCTCAAAGCCATCATTCATAGAGTGACTAAAGTAATGTAATAAGGGGAAATTAGGCCAATTTCTAAAGAGTACCGGTCATCAAACCATATTTTCTAAACTAACTCAGATTATATTCCCTAACTACTCCTAATAACCTTCCTGCCCTTAAAAAATGTTTCCCAGCTTTAAAAATCTCTGTATCATACCTTTCCCTTTGTTCATATTGTGTGAGCTCATGGCAGGAGAAATTGTGCGTTCCACAGCATGCGCAACGTCACTGAAGCCTGCGAGAGCTGTGCCTCATCAAGCCCTGCACACGCTTCCTGAGTTTGGTCTCCGGCTAGGCTGGGAATAAACCAAACTAACTCTTTGACTTGCACAGGGAACAGAAAAGAGCCATGGTGTGGCTTTTTCCAATCACATAAAAAATATATAAAGGTTGAAAATTTTAACAGAAAGTAAATAGCAAAGTGTCTTAAAATTACATTAGTGCAGATGTCTGTTACCGTCGCCTTGGAAAAAAGTGCAGGTGCAATGAGACGCTCTCCTTGAGATGGCTGTTCGGCCATAGAACAGCCATCTCAAGGAGAGCGCTTCATTGCACCTGCACTTTTTTCCGTGGCTTCGGTTACAGACATCTGCACTTCCAAGACCGTTCAGAAGTATCCCAGAATGGGAAGGTGCCGGCAGCACTCCTGGCTCCTACTTGCGCTATATGGTGTTGTGCCCACAGTACAACACCGAAAGGTGAGCAAGATTCCTCCTCTGACACCTAATATATTGTTGCTAAGAGTAACGGCACATTGCTGCTCTTTCCGGTTTCTTTTTTTCCCTTATACTCTACACATTTTAAAATTACATAAGGAACAATATATTAAAAGTTTAGTTTGGTTAAAGGTACTTTTTAATAATCACAGGTTAGTCTGATTTTGTCTTTCATTTTGGGTTCAATTCCGGGGACAATAATCCTGTCCTGGCCATGATTTAATTTTGTATCCCTTTTTTCCTGCAAAACTTGTATTATTTTGATTTAGTATTTTTTTTTGTTATCGAACATGGGTTTATACATATCCTTGCAGTTCATCTAAATGCTTTATTTTACAGGGCATAATATTTCAATAATGTTTACCACAGCTGTACCATACAAATCCTACTGCCATCAGTACAAAGTAAGGTTTTTCACACATACACAACACTGGCACCCCCACAAACATAGATGACTATAGGGTTGTATAGCAATGTAAGTACAGTTTAGTAGAATGGTAGAGGGTTCTCAGTGTTGCATTTTTTTTATTTTTTATAAACTGCCGCTGTATTATAGTAATGCGCAAGCAGTCTGAATCATGTTCACACAGACCAGTGTATAGGACACTTGTACTACCCAGCTCAGCACGGGTATATTTACATCCTCCTATAGCTTTTGTGTTTAAAGGAGATATCCAGTGCTGAAAAACTTATCCCCTATCCTGAGGATAGTGGATAAGTTTCAGATGGTGGGGGGTCCGACCGCTGGGGCCCCCCGCGATCTCCTGTACGGGGCCCCGGCAGCCCGCAGGAAGGGGGTGTGTTGATCACCGCACAAAGCGGTGGCTGACATGCCCCCTCAATACAACTCTATAGCAGAGCTGGAGCGCTGCCTTCGGCAACCTCCGGCTCTGCAATAGCGCTGTGTTGAGGGGGCGTGTCAGACGTCGCTTCGTGCGTTGGTCGACACCCGCTATCTGGCCAGCGAGCCGGGGCCCCGTACAGGAGATCGCGGGGGGCCCCAACTCAGTACATACACTGAATCTAGGTAAAGGTACCCATTGATCCAATATGTTTAAATAAAAATTAGTCGTGTATTCAGGGGCTGTGTGTTGAAATACCATTTTCCCTTCTGTACTGAAAGACAGAGTACAGTTTTCATGTTAATAAACCAAATCCCCCCCCCCCTACGGGGAAGCCTACAACTAAAAACCCCCCTCAACAAAACTTTTATTGTAATTGTTTTAAAAAGGTAGTTTTTCCCAATGGATACCAAATAACATACTAAAATCCCAGCAGATCACTCCAAGTCACTTTTATTGTAATAAGTGGTCCCTCACACCACAAGGTGGAGCTGATGACATGTCAAAAAAGGCATGACATGAACACAGGAGTGCTCATTCTAAAGCAACAGGGCTATGGAAGACTTAAATGGGGGATTCAAATTTATAAAAAAATAAATAAACTGCAGCAAAAAAAAAAAAATTAAAAAAAAGGAATAGTGACCCACTGCCAATGTAATGTTCTTGAAGCTAATAAACTATTACCACTTTTGTATCTATATTTACACATGAATACACATTGCTTTTGCGATATTGAAGACTTTTATACTTTATTTCTTTGATTTTTTGGGGTTGCACAATAGCAGTGCTAACACAATCAGGATTACAATTAACACTATGTTTTCTAGGGAATGTTTTTTCATTGTAGTAATAAATCATATTGTATTAAATGTATTACTTTATTGAAACCATGTACAGACTGATGATTTCTGGATGCCATTGTATGTTTATGACTAATTACATTTTTCTACACTACAATTATTTGCTCTGAATGGTGGAGTTGACATATGCTTATACCCTTTGGACTAAATAAACTCTTGCTATAAAGATTTTTTTTTGCTTTTCCTTTCAGTGGATTATTATACATCTGTCCCTCAAGTTACAATGGATTCAGGTTATTTGTGGATTTATAAAATACAATGCTCTTTCCTGGACCACTGCAACTTGAAACCACATTCGACATATAATACCTCAAACGATGTATGACATGTATTATTGGAAGAAAGGTCTAGCCAATGAGCATGGGCATTTGTCCTCTAAGAATAAACTTCCAGCAGCTCTTTCTGACTTCTATATGTAAAGACTCATCTTATTTATCTGCTTTATTTTACATAATCTAGACTTTGTGGATCGTAGGTAACATTTTGGTGGCTTCAGAACCAATTTCTAGTTTTGCAAGTTTAAAGAAAACCTGTCAAAAGTTTAACGCTGCCAAAACCGTGGGCAGCGAAATGCTGGGACATGATTTGTCGGGCGTTTCAAAGACAGTTTACAAATGCAGCTGAGATCTGGGTAAGTAGTCATGGGAATGGTGGGACCCCGTGGCTGCTCTCCACCCTGCAAGCACTCAGTGATGCATCTCTACATATACTAATATATGGAGAGATGCGTCACTCAAAGGGTGGAGACAGATTTTGCTGAAATGCCTGAGCATTTCAAAGTAAATCATAATGTCCTAGCATTACGCTGCCTACACCAGTTTGATGCAGCATAAAACTGGTGACAGGTTCCCTTCAAGGCTGGGATGCCACTTATTTTTTGGTTTAACCTGATAACGACCATGGACGTCTATACTCGTCCAATGGCCGTTACCGGGGTATGACGCGGGCTCCCGACTCGAGCCCGCGTCATACCGGCCAGCCCCCAGCTGATTCCTCTAGCTGGGGGCCGGCGTTAATAGCAGACATGCGGCCGGCTATTAACCCTTTAGATCGCCGCTGTCAAAGTTGACAGCGGCGTCTTAAGGTGCCTGTATTAAGTTCCTGGTGGTCCAGTGGGGTGTATCGCCCCCCCCGCAGCGCGATCGCGGGGGAGCGATCCACTACTGAGGTAGCCTGAGGGCTTACCTCTCCTGCTGAGGCGGCTCCGGCTCTCTGAAAGATAAAGCCTGGCAGGGCCAGGCTTTATCAATCGAGCGCAGAGCACACAGATCATTGTGGTTTTATGAAACCACAATGATCTGTATGAGGAATCTAATGATTCCTCCTAAAAGTCCCCTAAGAGGACTAAAAGTGTAAAAAAAAAAAAAAAGTGTAAAAAAAGTTTCAAAACACACACATTAACCCCTTCCTTATTAAAAGTTTAAATCACCCCCCTTTTCCCAAATTCCATATTAAAAATATGTAACCATAATAAAAATAAACATAGGTGGTATCGCCGCGTGCGTAAATGTCTGAACTATAAAAATATATCATTAATTAAACCGCATGGTCAATGGCGTACACGTCACTTTTCATACCATAAAAAAAGGAATAAAAAGCGATCAAGAAGTCCAATCAAAATAAAAATGGTACCGATCAAAACTTCAGATCACGGCGCAAAAAATTAGCCCTCAAACCACCCTGTACGTGGACAAATAAAAAAGTTATAGGGGTCAGAAAAGGACAATTTTAAATGTATAAATTTTCCTGCATGTAGTTATGATTTTTTCCAGAAGTACGACGAAATCAAACCTATATAAGTAAGGGGTCATTTTAATCGTATGGACCTACAGAATAAAGATAAAGTGTCATTTTTACCGAAAAATGTACTGCCTAGAAACAGAAGCCCCCAAAATTTACAAAATGGTGTTTTTTCTTCAATTTTGTCGCACAATGATTTTTTTTTCCGTTTCGCCATAAATGTTTGTGTAAAATGACTGATGTCATCCCAAAGTAGAATTGGTGGCGCAAAAAATAAGCCCTCATATGGATTTTTAGGTGCAAAATTTAAAGGGTTATGATTTTTAAAAGGTAAGGAGGAAAAAACGAAAGTGTAAAAACAGAAAAATGCTTGGTCCTTAAGCGGTTAAATGCCACAAACACCATCCTAGCTATAATTAGTTTATTTATTTATTAATTTTTTTAGGTTCAGTGATAATTTTCCAAAATTGTAGCATGATATTTAATGATTGTTTGACCCAGAAAAAGAAATCCACCCCCCCCCCCCCATACAACGTGTAAATCAAATTGGTGTTATTTAAACAAAAACCCTAAAGACACAAGAAATGTAATGAGAAAAAGCGCTGGGTATAGATTACCAAAGAAACACACTATTTTTGGAAAAACGCCACAGAAGCTGCACCTTGGAAGTGCACAATGATTGCAAAAAAATTAATAAAATAAAAAATATAAAAAATATATGCTACACAAAAGTTGTGTGGTTTGGCAGCCGTGGTCTCAAGAATTACAATTGTTTCAACTTACAATAATCCTTCTGAAACCACAAAAACTTGAGAGAACACTGTATTAATTCTTCATCGGATATAAAGATCTTCAGTTTGCTGACGTTTAGTTGAAATAAAATCTAGGGCATGTAAAAAGAACACAGGAATGCATCTTGTAACATGCTGGAGCTCTGATAACTGTATCATGTATCATCACATAACCAGGACACTTATCGGTGGGGGTCTGACTGTCAAGAAGCACTCACAGTAATAAAATACACTCAGTTATCTGTGTCAGTCTCAGACTAGGTTTCCACCCAGGTTTTCCCCCCACGTCTCCACGATAGCACCCATGAGATTATCTCCTCCTCCTGATTGGGACAGGGAAAAACACTGAGAGGTTAAATTCCCCACCCCTTCCTGTCCACACCAGTGTTTTTTCCTGTCCCTGTCAGGGAAGGAGCTGAGAGGTGCAGGGGGGTTTTTACTCTCCTGCATGAAGAAATTAAGGCCCTTACCGGGGCCTTGCGGACTCTGGGTGCGAGCATAGCACACCCCGTCTTTTTCTCCCCGTGGTCCGGTCCTCTCTGTAGGTCCGCTCCGGGAGCATGGAGGCGGAGGAATACCGCGGGAGCACCGTATAGTGTGCGGGTCTCTGTACGGTCTCCTGGTAGCGGTCTCTGCCTTCGGCGAGCGCTTCTAGTTTATTTTCTCCCGGCCCTTCCGGCCGGGGATGCTGGCGTCTGACGTCACTTCCGGCCGTGCTCGGGCGGGGAATTTGACTCTGGAGACTGGCCTTTTTCCTATAAGAAGCCCCTCTCCCAGATGGAAGCTGCTCTAACTGATTCCAACGTTGGAAAATACAAGGCTGCATCATGAGCTCACCTGCAAAAGTTCCAGATCCTCCAGTAATCCCAGGATCCGTGAGTACTGAGGGCCTATGGGTTCGCCCTGGCCTATCTTCATTGCATGGTGTTTTATCCTTCTCTTCCTTGTATTTGCAGGGAGACAAGGATTCTGCAGGTTCTTCGGTTAAACCGAAAAAATCAAAACCTAACAAATGTGTTATTTGCTATAAGGAGTTTCCTGAATCTGCTTCTAAACCTCTGTGTAAATCATGTATTGCATCAGTAGTAAAAGATGACTCTCCAACTCTTATGCAAGAAATTAAATCCATGATTCATTCAGAGATACACTCTGCATTGGACTATTTTACACCTGTTACCCCTGTGGCATCCACTACTTCGGTTAATGGCTGTAAAAGACTAAAATAGTGTATTTTTCGGATTCTGAAGAAAGTATCTCCAGAATTGGAAGAAGGAGAATTTGTTGAAAATCCTCATGAAGAGGAAGATTCCTCTTTGAAAAAATTCTTGTTTAATTCTGATGATATAGAATCCTTAATTAAGTCCGTCCATACTACCTTGAATTTAGAGGAAGTTCAGGAGACTTAGTCTATCCAGGATGACCTTTTTGGAGGCCTAGGAGACAGGAAACCCTGCACTTTCCCTGTTCATACAAATTTGCATAAAATTATTAAAGATGAATGGGCTAAGCCAGAAAAGAATGCCTTTATTCCTAGGGGTCTAAAAAGGCGATATCCCTTTGATGTTACAAACTCTACTACCTGGGACATGATACCATTAGTAGATATCCCGGTTGCTAAGGTTGCAAAGCGTACCTCTCTGCCTTTCGAGGATACTACACAACTTAAAGATCCAATGGATAGAAAGGCAGAGAGTTTGCTTAAAAAGACCTGGGAGGCTGCTTCCTCACTGTTAAGGCCAAGTATAGCCTCTACCTTTGTAGCCAGGACTTTAGGAGTTTGGTTAGACCAGTTGGAATACCACCTCCAGTCTGATACCCCTAAGGACCAGATTTTGGAATCCTTACCTCTGCTTAAGATTGCATCTAATTTTTTTATCAGATGCCTCTGCAGAATCGGTAAAACCTTCTTCTCGTACTACTGTTTTGTCCAATACCAGTAGGCGTGTACTGTGGTTAAAATCTTGGTCGGGAGACATGACTTCAAAAAGTAAACTCTGCTCCCTTCCTTTTCATGGAAAATTTTTGTTTGGTCCAGAGTTGGATTCTATTTTGGAAAAAGCAGCAGACAATAAAAAAGGATTGCCCTTAGATAAGGTCCAACCTAAAACGTCTCCTTTTCGTCTTTTTTCCCAATCAGACCAATCCTTCAGAGGAGGTAAAGGGAAAACTGGATGTTGGTCTTACAGGAAGGGCGGTAGGGGTAGAAATATCTTTACTAACCCCGGTCAGTCCTCTTCCAACCCTAAGCAATGACGCCAGGCCAGTGGGGGCAAGGCTTTCCCATTTTACCCCAGTTTGGGAGTCACTAATTCCCAATCCCTGGATAGTAGAGATAATATCTCAGGGCCTCCGGAGTTGTCATCACCTCCCCCTCCAAAGGTATGTTGTTACTCAACAGAGTAAAAATAAACAGAAATTGGTTCTCAAGGGTGTTTGGGACCTTCTCTCCCTGGGTGCTATACAGGAGGTTCCTCTACTTCAGAGGGGCCTAGGTCATTATTCTTCCCTGTTTTTGGTTTCCAAACCAAACAGGAAGTTCCGTACAATTATAAACCTGAAACCCCTGAACAAATTTGTGGTTTACAAAAAATTCAAGATGGAAACTGTGAAGTCTGCAGTTCAGTTAATAACGGAGGGGGCGGTCCCATCCAAATTTCCCAAAATATCTGAGATTTGCCATTTGGTGGGGGACCAGGGTCCGCCACTTTCAGTTTGTCTGTCTCCCATTCGGCCCGTCATCTGCGCCTCGAATTTTCACCAAGGTCTTAGCAGAGGTGGTTGCCCTTCTCAGGAAGGAGTCTATTCTAATTATCCCTTATCTAGACGACATACTGATAGTGGCGGACTCAGTTCCTCAGCTGGAACTTCATTTACAGAGAGCTATACTTGTTCTCCAGAAGTTGGGTTGGATCCTAAATCTAGACAAATCAGATCTTATTCCTAGTCAGAGAAAAATTTTCCTAGGTACCCTTTTGGATTGAAGGATCCAGACCTCCTTTCTTCCGGATTCCAAAAGGGTATTACTGCAGGCATTAGTCTCCAGGTTTCTAAGCCTCCATTCCTGTACAATCAGGACAGCAATGTCCACTCTGGGTCATATGACATCATGCATCCAATCAGTAGCTTGGGCTCAGTTTCACTCCAGGCCTCTACAAAAGTGGATCCTAACCATTTGGGACAAGTCTCAGAAAGCTTTAGACAAAAGAGTGATAATTCCCACTCAAGTAAAAACCCATCTAAGATGGCGGACATTCAAGAAAAACATAAAGGGAGTAAGTTGGTTTCAGTCAAACCAGTTACTCATAACAATGGATGCCAGTGCAGGAGGATTGGTTGCTCACTCAGTCTCGAGTAGTCCAAGGGAAATGGGATCCTCAGACAGCAAGAAAATCGTCCAACTTCAGAGAATTACTGGCAATATGGATGACACAAGAGTTAGAGGAGAACTGCAAAAACCGCCATATCCTCATTTACTCCGACAACATGACTGCAGTGGCCTTTATAAGGCGTCAGGGAGGTCCAAGGTACACAGCTCTCCAGTCAATTTTGCATCAAATATTTTCTTGGGCAGAAAACAAGGTGCTTTCTTTCTCAGCAGTCCATCTCAAAGGGGCCTGGAACTTGGAGGCGGACTTCTTGAGCAGACACATATTAGACCCAGGGGAATGGTCTCTAGCTCCGTATGCATTCAGGATGATTACAGAGAGATGGGGGGTTCCTCAAATAGATCTGTTTGCAACCAAGAGAAATCACATGGTGGATCTATTCTATTCCCTAAATCCAAGGGACTCTCCGCTAGCAGTAGATGCATTAGCTCAGGATTGGACATTCAGTATGAGATACACATTTCCCCCCCCTGCCACTAATATCTCGGGTCCTTCAGAAGCTAATGAACTATCATTGCATTCTAATTCTAGTGTCTCCATACTGGCCAAAGAGGAGCTGGTTCTCTCTATTAAAGACTCTGGCTGTAGAGGATCCCATCTGCCTTCCTCCTCAAAAGCATCTGCTGTCCCAGGGACATGACAGCATGGAAATTGAAAAGTCCATTCTGCTGAAGGAAGGTTTCTCTGAAAAGGTAGTAAGTACCCTTCTATCTAGCCATAAAGATACTACCTCCAGAATCTATGCTAAAACCTGGAAGAAATGTATCTCTTGGTGTGGGGATTCTTTTTCTATCAACATTCCGGTGATTCCTAAAATTCTAGACTTCCTTCAGCAGGGATTTGATTTAGGTCTCTCCCCTAGTACAGGTTTCTGCTCTCAGTGCTCTCTATCATGTAAAATTGGCTGATAACATGTGGATTTCAAGATTTATTAAAGCGTCCAGCAGACTCAGACCTAAGACTTTAAATATCTGTCCTCAGTGGAATTTAAATGGGCACTGTCATGAAATAAAAAAATTGATATGTTGTAGTACTTAAGTACTACAACATATCTCTAATATAGTTTAATTAAAAAAAGTGATTTTAAACCAGTTTAAAATCACTTTTAAATTCGGCCACTAGGGGTCGCCCTCCTAGTGGCCGAATGCATTCGGCAGTGACGTCACTACAGAATTTCGTCTCATTTGAGCCTGGCAAATGAGTCGAAATTCCAGTCACTGCGGTGCTCGCTCCCGCCTGTCAATCAAACAGGCGAGAGCGAGCACAGTGAAATCCAGGGCTGCGCACTGGCTCCCTGGACTCACACACTGGCCGCCTCCCTGCTGCATATTCTCCCTGCAGCAGGGAGGAACATGGCTCTTACCTCTGCTTACAGCCCCGGCTCCAGTGGGGATACGCCGCCTCCTCACTGCTCCTTGCAGCTGTGTCCTGTCATTGCTGGGGGAGCGCGTTATATGGTGCAACAAGTGTATGCCCGGCTTCCTGTCATGCTCCTACACTCTGGTAACTCTCTCTATGGTTCTGGAGGACTTTCAATCCTCCAGAAACATAGAGACAGTTTCCAGAGTGTACGGGCTTGACAGGAAGCCGGGCATACACTTGTTGCTTTCTACGGACCCCCGCTCATGGTCCGGCACAGGTGAGGGGGAGGGGGGGGGGGGGGGTTGTGTCTTCCAACACAGGGTGCCTCCAGTTGTTTCCCCACTACAACTCCCAGCATGCCCTGACAGCAAATAGATGTCAGGGCATGCTGGGAGTTGTGGTGGTGAAACAGCTGGAGGCACCCTGTCCTGAGAACTATGGGCGGAACTCGGCCCCCAGCAGGCATCAGTGACGTGGTGCCTGCTGGGGAAGTCTGCCTGGTAGTGAGCACACTACCAGGCAGACAAAATGCCATTTTTAAGATAATAAAAAAATAAATAAAGGCAGGGAGGGGGTTAGGGATAGATGGGCAATAGGCAGGGACAGAAAAAAAAAAAAAGAGGATGGTGGGAGCTACCCTTTAAATACAGTTCTAGCGGCTCTTCCTTTGGATCCCTTTGAGCCTCTGGATTCTATTTCTGAAAAATGTTTGACTCTCAAAACTATATTTTTAAATCGCCATCACTACAGCTAGCAGAGTAGGTGAAATTCAGGCTCTTTCTATCCAAGAGCCTTATATCAGAATTTTGGATGACAAAATCATTTTTAAAGCTTGATCCTAACTTCCTCCCTAAAGTTGTCTCTACGTTTCATAGATCACAGGATATTGTGGTTCCATCCTTCTGTTCAGATCCCAAAAATGACTTAGAAAAATCATATAGGGGGAGATTTATCAAAACCTTTGCAGAGGAAAAGTTGCCCAGTTGCCCATAGCAACCAATCAGATTGCTTTTTTTAATTTTGCAGAGGCCTTGTTAAAAATGAAAGAAGCAATCTGATTGGTTGCTATGGGCAACTTTTCCTCTGCACAGGTTTTGATAAATCTCCCCCATAGTCTTTTGGATGTTAGAAGAGCTGTCCTCATCTACATTGATGTGGAGGAAGGATGACAATCTGTTTATTCAGTTTGCTGGCCCTAATAGAGGCAAGAAAGCCTCTAGGAGTTCTATAGCCAGATGGATTAAGACCACAATTTCAGAGGCTTATGTGGGCAGAGGAAAAGCCCCTCCTAGACAATTGAAGGCCCATTCTACTAAAGCAATTTCCTCATCATGGGCAGAGAGAGCTGGAGCTTCTGTAGAACAGATTTGCAAAGCTGCCACTTGGAAAAAACTTCATTCCTTTTCCAGACATTATAGAGTTCACATTTTGTCTTCTGAGGAAATGGCCTTTGGACGTAAAGTTCTCAGTGCTGTAGTCCCTCCCTAAGTAAATTCTTTGGTATTTCTCATGGGTGCTATCGTGGAGACGTGGGGGGAAATGGTGAATTATACTCACCGATAATTCCTCTTCTGGAAGTCTCCACGACAGCACCCATACATCCCACCCTTTGGTTGTTTTTTTATTATAGTGTTTTTTGATGCACTTTTTTCCTTTCCTTCGGTGTGCTTTATAAATACACTGGTGTGGACAGGAAGGGGTGGGGAATTTAACCTCAGTGTTTTTTCCTGTTTCAATCAGGAGGAGGAGATAATCTCATGGGTGCTGTCGTGGCGACTTCCAGAAAAGGAATTATCGGTGAGTATAATTCACCATTTTCCTGGCGTTTTTTTGAAAATGGCAACTGAAGTTTTGTTTTAGCCAAAGCCAGAAGTGTATTCAAAAGGAATGGGAAACGTAAAGGTAGGACTTATACTTATCCTTCCTACTGGATCCACTTCTGACTTTAACTCAAAAACTGCAGTTTTCCAAAAAGCGCCAGGAAAAAACCTGTGTGGAAATCTAGCCTGATAGACATTAAATTGAGTTGCAGTGCACATACTTGACCACCGCTTCTAACAGGGGATACAGTACCCAGCTTGTGTGATTGGTGGAGGTCCCAGGGGTGAAACCCCCAATGTTTAGGCACTTTTAGTCTATCCTGTGGATGGGTAATAAGTGTCAACTGTATGACAACTCCTTTGAGCATTGCTTATGTTACAGCTCCCCTTTCAAAGCAATATCAAAATGCTCTGATGACATCAGTCGACTACATAGAAATATTTAGGACAGAGATTTAATTACTTTTATCTGCAGGTTTATATACATTTCAAAGGATAATAATAAAACACAGCTGAACATCTATGTCACCAGTACTAAGAAGGGATTTCAGTAACATTGAGTTGACATTACACTTGCTGGCAGAGATATGAGTCCATATATATCAATGTCATTGAGTTCCTTTTTCTACAAGCTGAGCAAAGCGATTGGTAATGGATAGGGTTGTGTCGATAAAACGCTCCACGCAGCTGACTAGGCAGCTCTCTGTTCTTGAATCTAACTTAGTACCAGGTCTGTCCATGCACTTGTCCCAACACACGTCCATAAATTTGTGAACCTAGGGAAAATATATATATAGAAATTATTATCTGCAGCATGTTACTGTAGGAAAATTCTACAAGTTAATTTTGTTTGGTATCATTTACACACATGACACAAAGAAGTCTTTGTTAGGCCCTCAACTGCTGTGGGCACCCCATGATCATGTTATGGGGGTGATAATGGAAAAAACGATGGCCATTTAGTTACCACTGTTTCTTCCAACATCGGTGTCTGAGAGGTTAAATGTCTCCAATCCCTGTTTCTTCCTCACTGGCAGAGAACCGAAGGGAAGGGGAGTGGGATTTTTATTATTTTCTGTTGGAGGAGACAGTGGGGGAAACAAATAGGAGGTCCCCTACCTAACTACTGGGGGGCTTCTACTTAGAAGGAGAAGGTTTCATACCTACTGGAGGCTTATACCTAATAGCGGGATTTGCTACTTCCCTATCTTCTGCGGACTTCTACCTGAAAGGGGAGAATTTCCTATGTACTGTGGGATTTTTTATTACCTAATGGGGGTCCCTATATAACTACTGGGGGAATATCTTAATTACGAGTGTCAGTTAGGTCCTCATGTTCCACTTTCGGTGAGTAATTTTGAAAAAAAAAAAAAAATAAATAAACACTTGAGAAAATGGTATCGGGACATCCCTAGCCATGGGCACAGCTTTTGAAGCAGACCGTGATTTAAAGGGGTACTCCGTCTCTAGACATCTTATCCCTTATCCAAAGGATAGGGGATAAGATGTCAGGTCGCCGGGGTCCCGCTGCTGCAGCACCCCACTATCATTACTGCGCAGAGCGAGATCGCTCTGCAAGTAATGACGGGCAATACAGGGGCTGGAGCATAGTTACGTCATGGCTCCGCCCCTCGTGATGTCACGGCCCACCCCCATCAATACAAGTCTATGGGAAGGGGGCGTGGCGGTTGTCACCCCCCTGCCATAGACTTGCATTAAGGGGACAGGCCGTGATGTCATGAGGGCCAGAGCCATGACATCACGCTGCTCCGGCCCCTGTATCGCCCGTAATTACGCACAGAGCGAACTCATTCTGTGCAGTAATGATGGCGGGGTGCCGCAGCGGCGATCCCCGGGGTCCCCAGCAGCGGGACCGCGGCGATCTAACATCTTATCCCCTATCCTTTGGATAGGGGATAAGATGTCAGGGGCGGAGTACCCCTTTAACAATACAGGGAGCACTATCAACCTCCTGACCTTCATGTATTAGCCAGTCATGGTTGGGAAGTGGTGACAGGGGGAGTACATCCTAGAATCCCCCCCCCCCCCCTTTTTTTTTTCCTTTTTGCTGCTTCAATGCATTTATAAGTGAAGCAGCTATGTGAATCTTATCGATTTAAGATGTCCTATACAAGCCATATGATAGAATAGGCCAGCACTCTATGGGACATCCGAATACTGCAAGCTCAGCATTCAGCAATGTTTAAAGAGAATGACCGCACATACGGAGCTCTATTCACTTGAAGGACATTTCGTCTGTTATTACTACAAATTCTTTCCACTTTCACCCAAGTCTGATAGGATATGTCGTTTGGGATGATGACACAGGTCCCCACCCCCCGATGTCCATGATGTGCGGTCCGGCGTGACTCCACTGAGCCTATACATATAATGTGCACCTTTATGTTATATGATATACAGTGCCCGTACTCCTCTTCTCCTGGTGCTGGAGACGTGCTGCTTCTGCTTTCACTACAGGCACAGAGCTCGCTCCCCACCTCTAGCACTGCTCAGGCGCACTGAGCTGGCGGCAGACAACGGGAGCGAGCTCTGTGCCTCTAGTGAAAGCAGAAGCAGCGTGTCTCCGGCACCATGAGAAGAAAGAAGAGGAGTACGGACACTGTATATCATATAACCTAAAAGTGCACATAATATGTATAGGCTCAGTGGAGTCACACCGGACCGCACATCATGGACATCGGGGGTGGGGACCTGTGTGTCAATCACACAGTGGTCTCAGCGCTCACTTACAGGGGATAGGCGTGGCGGAGGTGGGGCATTACGATCCCCAGCCACGCCTATCCGACTGTTACTGACCGCACAATAAAACTATTTTCCTGCTGTTAAAGTGAGATAAACAGCAGCCAAAAGTACAGCTGCATTACACGTATCATCTATACCAGTGGTCTTCAACTTGCGGACCTCCAGATATTGCAAATTGTAGTTTTGCAACATCTGGAGGTCCGCAGGTTGAAGACCACCGATCTATGCTATCATGTTATTAGTCTGGGGGGTACAATATCCATGACAGTTGCGCTTTAATATAAACCCAGACAACCATCATGGCATCTAAACAGTACGTAACATGTTGACGTCACCATAGACAACCATAAATAGTACGTAACATATTGACGTCACCACAGACAACCATCATGGCAGCCAGATTTACATGTTGCTATGCTGTGAATCTGAGCAAAGTTTGTATTAGAGATTAGTTGCCAACTCTTTTCTTGTGACAAGACCAGCATGTTGTAATTACTAGGGAAATCTTTATACCCTTCTGGACGGCCCCTTTAAGGAGGTGTGCAGGCAGCATAGCACCACGTGGTCATACGTCCGCCTCACCTGAGCTGTGAACTGCGCTCTCTGCTGCTCCACGGCCAGCATTCTCTGCAGCTCCGCCGTCTCCGCGGGACTAGCGCCCACACCGGACAAGTCAAAGTCCTTGTCAAAATCCGCCATGCTGAACACTATCGCGACCTTCAACCGCTGCAGCCACTCTTCAAGACCGTTCACTGCCTATACACCTTGATTGGCTAAGCGTGAAACCCAAAACGAGGCTACACTGAGCTCCTATTGGCTAAACGACTGTCGGGATTTTCTGACTCCTGATTGGCTACTTGTATTATGTTTAGCTTTCCCACCAAAGCTTGAGTGACCGGTGCGCCGCCCTTATTTCTATTCATAGCCAGCGGCGATGTCACTATTTGTGTACAAGACTAATAAAGTTATTTTAGACACTTTATACTGATAAAGTTTTGTTGACAGGGGAACCGCTCTGTTTCACTTCCTGGTTCGCGGTGTCACCTTGGTCCGGGTGTCAGGCAAGATGGCGGCTTTGGTGAAAGTGGGCGCCCTATGCAGGGCGAGCAGAGGTGAGCCCGGCTCTGTGTACCCTCTAATATTCTTTTACACTGTGTTCTAATTGTTGGTTACTAAACATACGTGTTTTTTCCTTTTTCTACGTTTATAGTGTAACTTTATTGTTTATGACAAAACAAAGTGTGTGGTGGCTTCTGTTTTGGTTAGTATCCGTCTTTGGGTGGGTTTATGATAGACTTACACCCCTATTCTTATTAAGTCACCAGTGCAGTGTTCCTCAACCTGTGCACACCCAGTGGGAAACTACAGGGCATGCTGGGTGTTGTAGTTTTGCAACAGCTGAAGAGCAATAGGTTAGGAGGTTTCCAACCAGTGTGCCTCCAGCAGTTGCAAAACTACATCTCCCAGCATGCCTGGTCAGTAGGGTTGCCGCCTGACCGATATTTTACGGACCCAGACGGTATTTTTATATTTAAAATACCAGCAATGCAATGGCCGGTATTTATCCAACCAATCCTCCAACTCCCGGAATGTTGCACCACACCGTTGGCTGTCCAGGCATGCTGGGAGTTGTAGTTTTTCAACAGCTGAAGGCACCCATGGTTTGTAAACACTGACCTATACTATATACTACTATATAGTCCAATATGCTGGGAGTTGTAGTTTTCGTTTGGAGGCAGCTGTTGAGCCACCTGCTGTATCAGGGCATGCTGGGAGTTGTAGTTTTGCAACAGCTGGAGGCGCTCTGGTTGGGAAAAATTGGTATAGTTTAAGGTGCAACATTCCGGAAGTTGGGGGATTGGTAACTAACTGCAACTTCTGAATTTGGGGAAAGAAAAAGAAGAAGAAGAAGGGGGGGGAAGAGCGATCAAAAAGTCACATAAAAATAAAATGGTACCGTTAAAAACTACAGATCGGGGTGTAAAACATGAGCCCTCATGCAGTACCGTATAAGGAGAAATAAAAATTATATAGGGGTCAGAGTAGGACAAAATGTTCCCTGCATATGTGAGGGGTATTTTTATCATAACTTTCAGTTTTGCACCTAAAAATCCATATGAGGCTTATTTTTTGCGCCACCAATTCTACTTTGTAATGACATCAGTCATTTTAACTACAACTACAACTCCCAGCATGGTGTGTGTGTTTTTTTTTTTTTTTTCAATTTTGTCTCACAATGATTTTTTTTCCATTTCGCCGTCGATTTTTGGGTAAAATGACTGACTTCATTACAAAGTAGCATTGGTGGCGCAAAAAATAAGCCATTGTATGGATGTTTAGGTGCAAATTTGAAAGAGTTATGATAAAAATACCCCTCACATACGCCTTCAAAGAATCCCACACTGTACCCACCAAGGCAGTTCCCGCATTGATCTCAGGAAAGGCTTCTAAATCAGTCTTGAGCGTAAGGCCAGCTGAGGGGACCTGAAGCCAAAAGGGTTCATTCGCCACAGAGAACCCTGCAACCCAGAATGAGAATTCAAGGGGAGATGTACAAAATAGGGAAGTGATCAAAGAGACTACAGGGTAGATACTCCACCGATGTAACCAGGGGAAAGACCAACTCATTGCCCAGTGCAAGATCAATGCGTGACCGCATACCATGAGAGCTGGAGTAACAAGAGTATTGAACCTTGGTAGGATTACATCTCCTCCAAAGATCTGCCACCCCACCTCCTCCACAAACCTAGCCAAAGCCGTAGAAGGAGTCTGGTCCGATCTCCTGTACAGGGCCCCGATAGCCCGCAGGAGGGGGGCGTGTTGACCACCGCATGAAGCAGCAGCTTACACGCCCCTTCGGCAATCTCCGGCTCTGCCATAGTTGTATTGAGGGGGCTTGTCAGCCGCGGCTTCATGTGGTGGTCTACACACCCCCTTCCCGCGGGCTGCTGGGGCCCTGTACAGGAGATCGCGGAGGGCCCCCAGCGGTCGGACCCCCTGCGATCTGAAACTTATACCCTGTCCTTAGGATAGAGGATACGTTTTTCAGTACTGGACTACTCCTTTTAAGCGCCTGAAAAATAGCGAAATGCTTAGTGGCATCATTAAGGCCCCTCACATTCCACGCCACTACATGTAAATCTGTAGCCATAAGGAAAGCAGGGAAGCATAAGTGAAAACATAAAGGGGCGGAAACAGTAGCTGCCAGTGGTCCAGAGGGAAGAGAGACATAGGAAATAGAGTACTACATAAAGGCCAGAAGGAAGGACACAATGCAAAACAAACACCCCAGACAGACAACAAAAATCAAACAGTCACAACTTGCAACACAGGGAGCAAACAAACAGCCCAGGTAGAGTGAGCAGGTAACATGTAGACAGAAAAAACCTTTTCACAAACATGCCATGCTCAAGTCTGAGCAAAAATAAAATATATAAGGGATATCTCACAGCATATATATAGAAACCTACAGAACAGAAGACAATGAATATATGCAGTAAATGAAAAAACAAAGGGCAATAATAGAATAACATGGGCATAGGAGCACAGTCAGGACCATAATGCCTAAATATAAATGAAGGCACAACTAGTCCTGATCAGATGAACAGGACCACAGTTAAATGCAAAGTTTGCGCAGTAACCTCAGGTACGGGCACACCGTATTTGCGCCTCATGAACATCCAGCCACTCCGTAGCCGCCACAGAGGTGTCAAACATATGGGTAGTTCCTAAGGCGACCACCCTGACACGGGCCGGGTAAAGCATAGAGTACACCACATTCAGTGTACGCATGTGTCTCTTGATATCCACTTATTTGGCCCGCCTCTTTTAAACTTCAGCTGAAAAATCCGGAAAGATAGAAACACGACTGCCATTAATAGTAAGCAAATCCATGTCCCTGGCTTTGCGTAGGATGATATCTCTGTCCTTAAAGTGTAGAATGCGGATGAGGACAGCTTGAGGTGGGGCTCCAGGAGGAAGAGGACGAGTCGGCACCCTATGGGCATGCTCAACATCCAAGAGAGGTGTCAAAGTATCTTTCCAAAACGTATTAAGGGGCAAATTTTCAAAGTACTCCCTAGGGTCACAACTCTCGGCCTTTTCAGGGACGCTCACCAGGCGCATATTGTTCCGCCGCAGGCAGTTTTCCATGTCTTCAGATTTTGCTGCAAGTGCAGTCAGATTATTAATCACACGATGCATATCTCTCTTGAGCAGAGGAACTTGATCCTCCAGATCCCCAACTCTTTCCTCAACCGCACCAATGCTCTCAGAAACCTTTTGCATATTATGGCGGATAAGGTTAATGTACTCACGCAATCGTCCCAGCAACATTTTAACATCAGTGTTGCCCTTGGAGACAGCCAAAAAGACACCTTCAGGGTAGGCTAAGTAGTAGCAGTTGGAGGCAGCGAGGCACCCATAGCAGCAGACACCACACCAGCAGAGGAGGGGTTAATGGTGGTAGCAAATTGTGCAGCCACAGCTTTCACTGCCTCAGCATATGAAATATCGGGGTGAGGCTCAGCAGGGTCTTAAGAAAAGAGGGTAGAGGAGTCTCCAAGATATGTACAGGACGATCCTATATGCAGGGGGTTAACCCCAGACTGACCTGTGGTTTCAGGGCGCTCAGGCCCGCTCAGCACAGTAGAGGAGGCCACATCTGTAGAAGAGAACGGAGCTCCGGCTAGCCAGTCAGCCCCATCTGTCTCCTCTTCCCTCCACTTGTCTGCCAGGGACCACTTCGGCTGATCTGTTACACGTGTGAAGCGCTGCAGGTGCTCCGTGACCCTCGCCACCCCCACACAGGATGCCGCCAGCCCCCCCCCCAGTATCTCTGCCTCACCATCCTCCTGCGCCTGCTATGTCCTGGTTATTATGCCTCCGCCCAGCCATCCTGACGCAGCGATGCTCTGGACCACTTTATTAATAGGTAGGTGGCAAATGGGAATAGATTTTAGGCCAGATGCCCAGGATAACAGCAGGATGCCTTGCAGAGCTCCGGACCGTGTGTCCTCTCACATGCCGCGCCAAGCCATGCCCAAACTCACCTGTTTATCCGGTATCTCTCATGGTGGTGCTGTCATGATGATGAAGTGAAAAGTTGGAATTATTACTTACCGATAATTCGTTTTTCATGAGTCCATCATGACACCAGCCTTTAATTCCTGCCTTTCCGTGTGGACAAGTATTAAAGATGTATTGTTTATGCTCTAGTTAATTTGGGGAGGGGCCTATCTAAAATGTCTGTGTTTCCTTCCAGCGCCCCCTTATAGTAACCCTTGACATGTCCCTCCACCCCTCCAGTGCAAATGGATAAGCTTCCTCCCTGTTTTCCGGTCCCAATGCTTAAACGGCTGATCCGGATTAAACTGATGAACCAAACTTATCCATCAATAGGGATCAGTCCTGTGGAAATAAATAGGAAGAACCTTGCATGCCGTCACACCATGCGTGCTGTATTTATATTCGTGTACAACTACTATATTCACAATTTTCCTGCTGAGTATAACTAAAAAATGCTGCATGACTAGTTACCATCTCTTTATTTTGGTAGGAATACAAAGTGGTCATTCACACGGTGTCATCTGTGCATAGTTCTGCATTTCGCAGTCAGTGCTAGGGGTTTATAGTTTTTTTTTTTTTTCTCTTCTCGGGAAAATCCTCACTTGGCTGAATATATGCAAAAGAATAAACATGTTGCTTACTCGCCAAGTCTCAGTACCTTCACCAGGTCATGTTCACTATGCCAGCGCAGTGATGCACTGGACATGTGACCTTGGCAAGGAATTGCTGTTATGGTGTCAGTCCTCAAATACCTGGCAGGGGCCATGATTAAAAGGATAGGCACATTCTAATAATGCTCCAAGGAAAAAGCGCATTTCCGTTTCCCAGTAGATAAAATCCAAACTTTAATTGAAAATCCTTTAAGAACATACAGGTGGAAAAATAAAGAAAACCTACAAAGGGTAAAAGCACAAACGAAATGCCAACACATTTCGACTTGTCAACAAGTCTTACTCATTTGCGTTGCTTTTGTGCTTTTACCCTTTGTTGGTTTTCTTTATTTTTCCACCTGTATGTTTTTAAAGGATTTTCCATTAAAGTTTGGATTTTATTTATCTACTGGGAGCCGGATATCTGCTTTTTCCTTGGAGTTGTTGCACCTGGAGACAGAGCTCTAGTGTTTTTCTCCATTCTTCCTACATGAGAGAGAAGCTGCTGCTGCCGGATTAATTTACCCATGCGGCAGGGATGAGCTGGTTTTTATTCCTACTGTATGATATCCCAATAATATTCCTATGTAATGAAGTCTTGATTTTATGAGAACCTGGATTGCAAAGGGGTACTCCAGATAAAAAAAAAAAAAAAAAAACTGACAAAAAAAATAAAACTTATACCCTATTTACAGGGCAGAAAATTAGTGTCTGATTGAGGGTGGTCTGACAGCAGGGACCCCTTCAGTCTCCAAAACAGGGCCTGACTACGCCCCCCCCCAGCTTTTGAGACAAAATAGTAGGGGACACCACTCCGTCCAGTGATTGACTGAGCGGCCTTTGCTGACAACACCAGTTTGTCTCTGTGAGCGGAGTACTCAGCAGGAAGAGTCATTCCCCATTCATGGAGATTTGGGACCCCCCGCCATCAGACACTTATACCCTATTTTTTTCATGGGGGATACATTCTTTTAAAGCTAAGTTAACCCTTTAATATTAATTTGCCACTACTTACACACTTCTGCATAAGAAAGTCTTCCGCTTCTGTGTTCATCACGTTATTCAGCGGTTAAAATTGGCTCATGTTAAACTGAGAACTACAGGAGTCAGTTCAGATTGAATTGTTTAACAGGAAGTAGTGGACTCTTAAAAAAGAGGGAGTTGTAGTTTTTCAACAGCTGGAGACGCACTGTTTTGGAAAACACATATATATATATATATATATATATACACCTTTTATTTATTAAATTTAAAAACCGCTTTCAACACCGTTTGTTTCTTTATAACTTGAACAAACTGTCAAGATGTGTAATGTTTGTGTTTTATCATTTTCAGCTTTTCCCTTTAGTAAATCTATGCTGATAAGACCTGCAGTGTTTTTGCCACAAGACAGAAGTTCATTACAAGCATTCCCAGCCCAGGTGTCCCAAAATCGTCAAGGTATGCTACCGAAGAACCTTTTTACGGTATTACAGCTCTATCAAAGATGCATTATAAAAATACTTAACAGTCTGCTACAGTGTATATTTTGTTGCCATGCATGCAAGGAGTACAGAAGGAGGCTATGGTGCCCCATCAAAAACTACTGCAAGTGAAGAGGGAGCTAAACTTATTTGTGGAGATTTATCAAAACCTTTTCAAAGGCTTCATTTTTATTCCTGCTTTGTACTTATTATGGTACCAAGAACACTTTCTCCATAGCTCTTTGTTTAAAGATTACCTGTCACCAAATAAAATTTTTAATAGTGTTCCTTGTGTAATTAGCAGACACTTTCCCATTCTCTTGCTTTTAAAATTATCAACATATATGTTTAAAATGTAATAGAAAATACGGCCACTAGGTGGCGCTGTTCTGTTTCCTGCCACAATTAATGGCAGGAGACCTAACTCAGGAAGTGCTTCTCTGCACTGAGCTTGATAGACAGCTGCACAGAGCCTCATTGAAAGCTGCAAAGAGCCTCACTGAAACATGCATAGTCTCACTGAAAGCTGCACAGAGCTTGAGGTCTGCTATTCATCACAGAGCTGCACCGATGTGAGGGCAGAAGTGGTCCCCAAGCAGGCTTCAGTGATGTCATGCTTGCTGGGAAACGCCCACTTTCTCCTGCTGGTAAATTGCACAATGTGTGCAAATAGAATGGTAAGATACACAGCTCTTTTTAAAGCTCCAACAATTTTTTTTAAGAGTGTTAGGAATAGTTAGGGAACATAGCCTGAGTTCGTTTAGAACATTTTATTTGGTGACAAGTACTTTTTAAGATGTGTTCTTATTTTCTCTGCATCCCCTGCTGTTTGTTTTTTGAGCTTTGCTTTCTTTTTTTTTTTTCTTTTTTTTTTTTTTTTTTTATCAACTGGTGCCAGAAAGTTAAACAGATTTAACTTTCTGGAGCCTGTTGATATATAATAAAAGGGTAATTATGACTTACCGATAATTCGGTTTTCTTTGGGCCTTTGGATGGGGGATAAAATGTCTCTAAGGGCGGAATACCCCTTTAACTAGTGGCCCATAGTGTGTTGCACTTGAACAATATTGGAGGTGTAGTGGATAATGCATTTTACCTGTATCACATCATGTCTTACTTGTACAATCATTTTTTTAAGCGGTCATATTTATTTAATTATTATTATTATTATTATTATTATTATTATTATTATATAATTTTTATTTTTTTTAATTTTTTTTAGCCTCCTCCAAAGCTGCCTCCCTCCACTGGACAGCTGAAAGAGCGTTGAGTGTGGTTCTTCTAGGCCTTGTACCTGCAGCTTATATGTTTCCTGGAGGGGCTATGGACTATTCACTGGCTGCAACCTTAATCCTTCACGGACATTGGTAAGAAAACCTTCTACTAAACACTAAACCTGAAAAATGTATTGTATCTGATTCTGACCTGTTTCCATCAAAAGCTTATGGGCCATTGTTGTTAAAGGGGCTTTCTGGACACAAACAATTGATGGCCTATCCACAGGTAAGACCATCAATTGCCGATTGGCAGTGTGCCAGCTGTTCAGCAGGGCTGCAACTGGTGTACTGCGGTGGAAGGAGACGGAAGCAGTTGAGTAGTGGCCATGTCTGGTTACTGCAGCTTAGCTTCCATTCATTTCCAAAGTTTATTGGTGAGGGTGTCGGATGTCGGCATGCCACTGATGAATGATTGATTGGCCTATCGTTTTGCCGAGGTAGCCCCTTCAACAACGATGTCAATTATTTTTTTTTTAACTCATTTAATTTATGCTGTATGGAATAGCGCACTAGACATGTGAGCTTATAGGGGACAGTGGCACCTATTGGAGGTATTAAGTCCTCCTGTCCTATCCTCTAGTGCAGTGGTCTTCAACCTGCGGACCTCCAGATGTTGCAAAACTACAACTCCCAGCAAGCCCGGACTCCGGGCATCCTGGGAGTTGTAGTTTTGCAACATCTGGAGGTCTGCAGGTTGAAGACCACTGCTCTAGTGTACTCTGCAGAAAGCAAGATGAAATTAGTTTTATCAGATTTTCATATGTGGCAGGTTTGTTACAGACATTCCTGTGACTAAAAATCTGCTCCATACAGTTGAATAGGGTTTCTGCAGCATGTTCTACATTTTGTTTTATAAAGTCTATTCAGATGAGTGAAACAGTCACAGGAACTTCTGCAACAAATCTGCAAGATGGCAACTTTGCCTTTCATGGGTCTATTCTCACAAATAGTATTCTGCGCTTATTTGTGTAGAATTTGAAGCTGCAGCTTTACTGTGCATGAAATGTGCAGAGGATACTGTACCTGTGAATAGTCCCTACTTTCTTATTCTTCATTCTTATCTGTGCATTTGTCAGCAGTAGCCCTCATGGTCAAGCATTGACAGCATAGCCATCATAGAATTTAATTTCCTATGATTGTTTAGATGTAGGGATCGACCGATTATCGGTATGGCCGATATTATCGGCCGATAATCCTGATTTTGGGCATTATCTGTATCGGCAATTACATTGCCGATAAGCCGATAATGCCCCGCACCGCCCCCCGCCACACCGCACCGCAACCGCCGCACCGCGTCGCACCCCCCACCGCCCCAGCCCCATTGCCTCCCCCATCCCCGGTTTTATAATTACCTGTTCCCGGGGCCCACGCTGCTTCTTGCTCCTGCTGCATCCTGCGTTACGCTGTGCGCAATGACGAGTGACGTGACGTGCGCGACGTGACATCACCATCAGTGCGCACAGTGACAGTTCAGGAGGACGCCACCGGAGCCAGATGTGGAGTGGACCCCGGAAACAGGTAATTATAAAACCGGGGATGGGGGAGGCAATGGGGCCGGTGCGGTGCGGCGTGGCGGTGATAGGTCTCAGGACCCCCGGACAGGCAGGGGGAGAGAAGCGGGTGGCTGCGGCGGCCTTTGGCACCGCAAAAGCCACTGCAGTGCATTGATTTAAATCAATGATCTGCAGCGGTGTCGCGGGGGGATAAATAGCAGATAACTTATACCGGAATATCGGTATAAGTTATCGGCTACCGGCCCTAGCCTCCACCGATTATCGGTATCGTCCCTCAAAAAACGATATCGGTCGATCCCTATTTAGATGTTTAGCACCCCTAAATCTAAGTCAACCTCTTCTCAGCAGAATGAGCTTGACCCTTTTACAGATGAAAAATTAGTAAAAGGATCTTGGGCCTGGGTGTCTGTCATCAGTAGCATACATATAAACGAATTACTGATGTTTATTTCCAAACTGAGCATTCTGATGTATACGGAAACAACCTATACCATGCAGTATATGTTTATTTGTGATGGCCATCTTTTTAGGAAAGGAAATTCTGCATAGCTTTTCCATGTGTATTTGCCAAAATGAGGGCTGTGATACGTCGTTCACAGAGTCTATAAGATGTAATTTCTGTATGTTTGTTTTGTTTTTAAGGGGTCTTGGGCAGGTGGTGACTGACTACGTTCATGGAGATGCAAAGATTAAGCTGGCTAACACAGGACTGCTGGCCATCTCATCCTTAACATTTGCTGGTCTTTGCTATTTCAACTACCATGATGTGGGCATCTGCAAAGCGGTTGCAATGCTGTGGAGCCTATGATGGCTCTGCACATGAATGTATATGAGCACTAGTATTTTAAGCCTTCAAGGGCGGCAGCAATAATAATAACTTAGAAGATGGCTGAAGATAGGAATATCCGCTGCCTATAGTACAGTACATGCCGTCCAGTTTGGTTTGTACCACTGTACTGTTCTCTGAAGAAAACGCCAAATGCTGATTCATTAAAGTGCTTGATACAGCCATTTGCTATATTGGATATTTTAGTATGTTAAATACATAAACTACACGTTACAATATCCTGAGAGACACAGACTATCTTTAATCATTGGGGATGAGCTAATCTACAATCCATTCTTGCTTACATTTTGGGTTAAAGTGTTTATTGTTCCTGATTTTGTGGTCTCTTTGCTAAAACTTTAATTCTTCATCTGCCCGGCTAATCAATATCACTTCATGTCTTCCACATAGTGAAGGCATCCTTGTCTGGTTCGGTAGCTAAACCACAATTGTTATCTCCTTTTTTTCATTAACAAAAACTGTTAAAATAAATGAAGATCGAGTTATCTCACAATAACGTTTGTTTAATGCTTGAATTAAAGATAATACAAACACAATTTTTTTTTGTCCTGGCATAAAAGTACTTTAACTCCTTATCATATGACCTGATAGGGCATATAGACCTTCTAGAGTGAGGACCTTATTTCAGGACCCCCATCTATCAGCCCTGTCCTCAGTGTGTGTGCGGCTACCAGACTCTCTTCCAGTTTCTTTTACACTGACTGGAGGAGCAATGTGCAGGACTACTCTATTTACCTTAGATTTGAAGGGTATTTTTGACTGTGACAGGGGTTCCACATCCAAAGTTCACTGTATTACACTGCAGTTATCATGGTGTACTGCAGCTAAGGTAAGTAGTTGGGGGTCACATCTAACATTTTTTGCAATTGGGTTATGGCCACTTTGCACTTTGGGATTTGCAGCACAACCCTATTTACTGACCTTAGATGTAGCATAGTGTGATCACTGCAGTGTAACATGGTGATATTTGGTCACACAATCCCTGTTGCAACCAAAATTGCAATGTAGCGCTAGCCTAAGCTCCTTTTTATACAAGCCAAATATAAAGGAAATGAACCTTGGCAAGAATGTATGTCCATTCTTAAATGGGCACTGTCAGGGATAAAAACTTTTATATGTTGTACATGTTGGTAAAATAATAGTTTTTCTAATATACTTTTATACTTCTTTAAAAAAAATTCACATTTTATTAAAGAAAACTGCCTCTGCCTCTGCAAATCCCACCACCAGGGGTCCACCATACCTCCTGGGACACTGATGAGTCCCACAGCAGCATGAGCGTGTCCAAGGGTCATGGACAGGAGGTGGCTGATTGACAAGGTTACAGAAGAAACACTGCCTGCAGCAACATTGCTTTAATACAGAGTTTTAACAAACATGTGCCTCCAGCTGTTGCAAAACTGACTCCAAGCATGCCTGTATAGTCAAAGGATGCCTGGACATGCTGGGAGTTGTAGTTTTGCAAAAGCTGTAGGCACACAGCTGAAGCTGTTATCCAAACACTGTACCTCCAACTACAAGTCCCAGCATTACAGGACTGGCTAACGATGACACACATGAATGACATAGGAAGATCGAAGTTATACACTCACCATATTGTCTTTGGTGGTAAAGTACAGGCAATCTTTAATAATCATTGGCCGGCATTTATTATTGTAGTGTAAGTGAAGGATTTGTCTACACTAGAGATGAGCGAACTTACAGTAAATTCGATTCGTCACGAACTTCTCGGCTCAGCAGTTGATGACTTATCCTGCGTAAATTAGTTCAGCTTTCAGGTGCTCCGGTGGGCTGGAAAAGTGGATACAGTCCTAGGAAAGAGTCTCCTAGGATTGTATCCACCTTTTCCAGCCCACGGGAGCCCCTGAAAGCTGAACTAATTTATGCAGGAAAAGTCATCAACTGCCGAGCCGAGAAGTTCGTGACGAATCGAATTTACTGTAAGTTCGCTCATCTCTAGTCTACACCTGTTTTTTTGTCTGCTGGTAATGTGTAGGAGCACCAAATTTATTAAATGGTCAAAGAGCATTTGATAAATTTTGTGCAGGTCACATTTTCTGGAATCTCTCTCTTCACATACACCAAAAAGCTAAGTCTTGGCTGGTGTAGTTTTAGAGACTTTTAAGTGGCTTTGCGCCTTTTTTGCACCTTTTCATCAAAAGGCGCAGTTAATAAATTCCTTCCATATCATGTGTATTGCCAAAATCAGTGGATTACAACTCAAAATCAGCAGAAATATGTAAACGAAAAGGCGCAAATAAACCCTGTTTGCGCCTTTTCTAGACACAGAAAATAGAAAAAAATAGAGGGATTTTTCTATAACAACCAATCACAGCTCGGCTATCGTGCTTTGGTAAAGTGAAAGCTGAGCTGTGATTGGTGGTTGTGGGAAAATTCCTCTATTTTTTCCTCACATAGTTTGATAAACCTGAGCCAATGAGTGAGTATAGGGAGGGAGGGGGAGGAGTCACACAGTGCAGGCAAGAGAAGGACATGCCCCTCCCTTTGAGACAATTGTAAAGACTTGGGACAGAATTAATATGCTATTTTTAGTGAAATATGGACGATAGAGACATAAAAATTACATTTGATCAGGATGAGGTACTGAGTAACATAAGTTTTTTTTTTTTTTTTTGTGGGATCTGACAGGTATGCTTTAATTATTGCCCTGTAAAGGAACCTGCGAGGAGCTGACAAATAAGCAAAGGTAAGTTTGTCAGCTGATATTTTGTATGCGTCCTCAAAAATTGTTCTTTATTGGCAGCAGGTCTCTCCATAGACACCAGCACAGTGTATGTAGGTATATAGGGAGGAGATATATCAAAAAACTCTGTAGCGCAAGAGTACAAAGGTTTTGTAAATTCTGCAGATGCTGAGATGTGTCAATGACGTAAGAAAACACATTGTAAACTGCGGTGCAGCAGTCTGGCTATGCTGGGTAGTGGATGGTGATGGCCCCACAGCTTTTGTCAGGCTGACACTCACATGGTAGCTGAATGCCAGTCCCACCACTCAGGAAGTACACAACAGCTTTATCAGGGTAATGGAGGCACATACTGGTCACTGAGTAATTTTTCAATAAGTACTGTTGCTGATCCTTTGTGTATTTCCCCAATTGTCCTCAGTGGGTAAGTAAAATCTGCAATAAATCCACAATGTTATGAAAGTTTCAAAAGCATTTGAAACACCAGGGTTTTATTTTTACATTTACTTAAGGCTGCATTCCCACCACGTTTTGACTGTCCGCTGCACAGATACGATTTCAGAAGCTCAAATCGGCAGAAATCATATCTGTGTGTGGACATGTACGGGCCCATTAACTATTATGGGGCTACGGACCCGATCATACCGTATATACTCGAGTATAAGCCGACCCAACTATAAGCCGAGGCCCCTAATTTCACCCCAAAAACCCAGGAAAAGTTTTTGACTTGACTATAAGCCTAGGGTGGGAAATACATCATCCCCCCCATGTCATCATCCAGACCCCTGTCATTAACACTCCAGTCTTCATCACCCTGTCATTTTCACCCCCGTCCTCATCCCCCTCGTCATCATCCCACCCCCCCTCTCTTCATCATCACCGCCTGTCAATCCCTTCATCAATGGTCCTCAACCTGCGGACAAAACTACAACTCCCAGCCTTGACGACGACGCACAGGGACGCTCATGCGCAGGGACGTCTGCTGAACGCGGACGTACCTGTGCGTCGTCGTCAAGGCAACGTCACTAGGCCGGGCCCGGAGCGGAGAGGAGGGCCTCCCGGTGAAAATGGACAGGTCAGAACGACTAACCCTCCCCACCGGACGGTCCCTGCAGCATAGATGGCACGGACCAGCTCACCCTTCCTTCCCACCGAGGGGAGGTGAGTAGAAAACTAAAGGGGGGGGTCTGGATGATGACGAAGGCCGCAGTGGTCTTCATCCTGCGGACCTCCAGAGGTTTCAGAACTGCAACTCCCAGCATGCCCGGACAGCCGATGGCTGTCTGGGCATGCTGGGAGTTGTAGTTTTGCAACATCTGGAGGTCCGCAGGTTGAAGACCACTGAGAAGGGATTGACAGGCGGAGAGTTCACTCAAGTATAAGCCGAGGGGGGCGGCTTATACTCGAGTATATACGGTGGCCTGCTAGTGACTACGATCTGGTCAGTTTCTCAGCATGTCAGATTTTTGACACTGACTGAAAATTGTGGCAGACCACCGCTGGGAATGCAGCCTAATCTGCACCTCATCACAAATGATCCCCTGCGTGGGTCAGGACTCACAATTCAAATATAGATACAAAAACCCAGGACCTAAGCCCGGGGCACAAGATCCCTTTGAGACAAACTCCCTTAAAATATAACGTTTATTGTTCTTATATTAAAATAATAGTGACTAGTGATTTTATAATACAGCAATACAGTTCCAGATATTAAAGTATATTTGGGATAAACCCACTCATGGAATATCACCGGGGCCTGCAGTCCTCCTTTATTGGACTACTGTATTAGCTCATTAAAACCCATAATTTGCCGCCCTCTACTAGTTTCGGTGCATCAGCACTGTCCTCAGGAGGAATATATGGCAAACACGTTCTGCACCTCTTAGTGCAGCAACAACTCAATGTTCACATGATTTTTCTGGTAAAACAGTAGTGTTATCCGTAATGGCCACCACATGTGGGTTTGGCTTCATCCACATACGGCAGCTGCAGTGTGACAACCCGGCCTTAGGGAAAGTCATTTTAAATCCACAGTTCATCATTTATAAAATCTTTTATTTGCCATTGATGAGATTCCTATATCTGTACAGTAATTATCAAAAAGCAGACCTAGATAAGGCAAAGTCACTGGGGGAGATTTATTAAAACCTGTGCAGAGGAAAAGTTGCCCATAGCAACCAATTAAATTGCTTCTTTTTTTTATTTTTAAAGGGCCTCTGAAAAAATAAAAGAAGTGATCTGATTGGCTGTTATGGGCAACTGGTTAACTTTACCTCTGCACAGGATTTGATAAATCTCACTAAGGGCTGGTTCACATCACGTTTTCTCCCATACTGGAGCGCATATGGCAGCGGGGAGCTAAAACCTTGCGCTCCCTTATGCCTTTGTGTGTGCTCCCATATGTACTTCATTTCAATGAGCCGGCCGGAATGAAACGTTTGGTCCGTTCGTCTCATTTTTGAGCTGTATGCGCTTTTTCCCCGGACCTAAAAGCGCATAAGGCACAAAATTGAGCCGACTGGACCGAACGTTTCACTCCAGCCGGCTCATTGAAATGAATTACATATGGGAGCACACACAAAGGCATAAGGGAGCGCAAGGTTTTAGCTCCCCCCTGCCGTATGCGCTCCCGTATGGGAGAAAACGTGATGTGAACCCAGCCTCTGTGTGCAGCATGTAAGGCTGCTTTCACACTATAAAAATACTTCCGTTATGAACGCCCGTTATAAAAAGAAGGCAAATCGGCAATTATACTGCCGGTACAAAATCACTAACGGCTATTAGAAAATCCCATTATAGTCTAAGGGATTTTTCTAATAGCCGTTTTTAACCCGTTATCTCCCGTTATTAATAAAGGCCATTATTTTGTGACAGGTGATAGTAAAAGGAGAATTAGTGCATGCACTATTTCTCCCGTTCATTTGCCCGTCGCAAAATAACAACCGTTATTAATAACGGGCGATAACGGGTTCAAACGGCTATGAGAAAAATCCCATAGACAATAATAATTTTGTACCGTCCGTATAACTGCCTATTTCCCCTCCTTTTATAATGGGTGTTCATAACGGGTGAATTTTTACAGTGTGAAAGCGCCTTAAAGGAGTAGTCCAGTGGTGACTCAGTGGTGAGCAACTTATCCCCTATCCTAAGGATAGGGGATAAGTTGCAGATCGCGGGGGGTCCGACAGCTTGGGCCCCCTGCGATCTCCTGTACGGAGCCCCGACAGCCCGCGGGAAGGGGGCGTGTCGACCTCCGCACAAGGCGGCGGCCGACACGCCCCCTCAATACAACTCTATGGCAGAGCCGAAGCGCTGCCTTCGGCAATCTCCGGCTCTGCCATAGAGATGTATTGAGGGGGCGTGTCGACCGCCGCTTCGTGCGGGGGTCGACACCCGCTATCTGGGCCGAGAGCAGGGGCCCCGTACAGAGAGATCGCAGGGGCCCCAGCGGTCGGACCCCCGGCGATCTCAAACTTATCCCCTATCCTTAGGATAGGGGATAAGTTTTTCACCACTGGACTACCCCTTTAAGCTAAACTCCATAGATTTGATGCCACATGCTATGAACAGTTTGGTGTGGAGAGACATGGCTCATGCTGGGCAGATGGGTTGCCGAGGCAACCGTACAATGGGGGAGATTTATCAAAAGCTGTTTAGAGGAAAAATTGCTGAGCTGCCCATAGCAACCAATCAGATTGCTTCAGAGGCCTTTCCAATTAATGAAAGAAGCAATATTATTTGTTGATATGGGCAACTTTTCCACTAGACAGGATTTGATAAATCTCCCTCAATGTCCAGAGAGTTCGGTGCCCAAACCCTATTCCAGTAGGACCCTTTGGCAACCTGGCTGCCCAGCATGTGCTGTGTTTCTCTAGTGCGTGGCACCCCATTTCTAAAGTTACACTTTTACATGGTTATGGTGGTTCTATGACTATTGCTAGTGGAAATAAAGTTCATGCGTAATACCAGTCTTGCTAATGGTACGATCTGCCACTTTTACGGTATAAGGGTAGGGTCACACATGAAATACGCTGCGGATCTGCCCGATCGCCCGACCCAGCTGTTGCCACAACCAACCCCCCCCTTCACAAACCCCGCCCACCCATGGCCTGCTCGCAGTGGCAATCCGCTGATATGATCAGCCACACAGGGGGCCTGCGAGTCGCCGAGTCCACTCTGACATCACGGAGCAGCCACGATGTCTGAGTGCACTGTGCATGTGGACTCGGTGACTCGCAGGCCCCCTGTGTGGCTTCTCATAGCGGCGGATTGCCAATGCGAGCAGGCCAGAGGCTGGGGAAGAGGGGGTGGCAACAGCTGGAGGCACAAAATAGGTCAGGTCACCGGCGGATATGCAGCGTGAAATACACTGCGGGTCCGTTATGTGTGACCCTACCCTAAATGGGGTAGTTAAATCGGTGGTATAAGGATCATTCAAAAGGGGAAATAACTTTTTTCAAGTGTTCCACAATGGTAAAAAAAAAAAAATGGGAAAAAATGTTTTGTTACTGTCCTACAAGCCTGCTAAACCCTAAAAAATATATAATATGCAGTTTCTAAAGTTGACAGTAGTGGGTGCTACATTAATAGATACATTTAACAGTAATTTACTATATTTACGAGCATCACAGACATCTATAGAAAAATCTGCAGTGTAATCTGAATACTGTTTAAAAAAAAAGTCTGTTAAATTATAATATATATATATATATAAATTCTTTTACACCTGAGGTTAAAGCAGTGTCCGTTGGCTGTCCGAACATGTTGGAAATTGTAGTTTTGCAACAGCTGGAGGCACACTGTTTGGGAAACATTGAGTTAGAGACTTCTTTCTACTGATACATATAGTGCAAGAGAATTTATTTATTTATTCTTTAAATGGTAATATATGTTAAAGGGTTACTCCGCTCCCCCGCGTCCGGAACATTGAGTTCCAAACGCTGTGTGCAGGCTTCCGTGGTTCACACCTGCCCCCTCAATGAAAGTCTATGGGAAGGGGACGCACACGGAAGCCTGCACACAGCGTTCGGAATTCAATGTTCCGGACGCTGGGTAGCGGAGTAACCCTTTAAGCAAATAATGTATGGAGAGTGTGCAGATGTCTGTTCACACGTGGCTAATGACACTGACATAACTAAAACCCACTTATGATGACACTGTAAGGCAGTGTATCCCAACCGGAGGGCCTTTAGCTGTTGCAAAACTACAACTCCCAGCATGTCCAGACAGCAGCCTAGCATTATGGGAGTTGTAGCCGTACAACAACTGGAGGCCCCCTGGTTGGGAAACACTTCAGTAAGGTAACTGACTGATACATACTTGTGATGCCACAGTAAGGTAACTGACTGATACATACTTGTGATGCCACAGTAAGGTAACTGACTGATACATACTTGTGATGCCACAGTAAGGTAACTGACTGATACATACTTGTGATGCCACAGTAAGGTAACTGACTGATACATACTTGTGATGCCACAGTAAGGTAACTGACTGATACATACTTGTGATGCCACAGGAAGGTAACTGACTGATACATACTTGTGATGCCACAGTAAGGTAACTGACTGATACATACTTGTGATGCCACAGTAAGGTAACTGACTGATACATACTTGTGATGCCACAGGAAGGTAACTGACTGATACATACTTGTGATGCCACAGTAAGGTAACTGACTGATACATACTTGTGATGCCACAGTAAGGTAACTGACTGATACATACTTGTGATGCCACAGGAAGGTAACTGACTGATACATACTTGTGATGCCACAGGAAGGTAACTGACTGATACATACTTGTGATGCCACAGGAAGGTAACTGACTGATACATACTTGTGATGCCACAGGAAGGTAACTGACTGATACATACTTGTGATGCCACAGGAAGGTAACTGACTGATACATACTTGTGATGTCATAGTAAGGTAACTGACTGATACATACTTGTGATGCCACAGTAAGGTAACTGACTGATACATACTTGTGATGCCACAGTAAGGTAACTGACTGATACATACTTGTGATGCCACAGGAAGGTAACTGACTGATACATACTTGTGATACCACAGTAAGGTAACTGACTGATGCATACTTGTGATGCCACAGTAAGGTAACTGACTGATACATACTTGTGATGCCACAGGAAGGTAACTGACTGATACATACTTGTGATGCCACAGTAAGGTAACTGACTGATACATACTTGTGATGCCACAGTAAGGTAACTGACTGATACATACTTGTGATGCCACAGGAAGGTAACTGACTGATACATACTTGTGATGCCACAGGAAGGTAACTGACTGATACATACTTGTGATGCCACAGGAAGGTAACTGACTGATACATACTTGTGATGCCACAGTAAGGTAACTGACTGATACATACTTGTGATGCCACAGTAAGGTAACTGACTGATACATACTTGTGATGCCACAGTAAGGTAACTGACTGATACATACTTGTGATGCCACAGTAAGGTAACTGATGCATATTTGTGATGCCACAGTAAGGTAACTGACTGATACATACTTGTGATGCCACAGTAAGGTAACTGACTGATACATACTTGTGATGCCACAGTAAGGTAACTGACTGATACATACTTGTGATGCCACAGTAAGGTAACTGACTGATACATACTTGTGATGCCACAGGAAGGTAACTGACTGATACATACTTGTGATGCCACAGTAAAGTAACTGACTGATACATACTTGTGATGCCACAGTAAGGTAACTGACTGATACATACTTGTGATGCCACAGTAAGGTAACTGATGCATATTTGTGATGTCATAGTAAGGTAACTGACTGATACATACTTGTGATGTCATAGGAAGGAAACTGATCGAGGCATACTTGTGATGTCATAGTAAGGTAACTGACTGATACATACTTGTGATGCCACAGTAAGGTAACTGACTGATACATACGTGTGATGCCACAGTAAGGTAACTGACTGATACATACTTGTGATGTCATAGTAAGGTAACTGACTGATACATACTTGTGATACCCCAGAAAGGTAACTGACTGATGTATACTTGTGATGTCATAGTAAGGTAACTGATGCATATTTGTGATGTCATAGTAAGGTAACTGACTGATACATACTTGTGATGTCATAGGAAGGAAACTGATCGAGGCATACTTGTGATGTCATAGTAGGGTAACTGACTGAGGCATACTTTTGATGTCATAGTAAGGCCACTGATGGCCATTGAGTTAAACAGAAATTTGACTCTGTGGTCCTCAGGATTAATAATCACTTTAACATGGGTTAGGGCTCTTCTTGAAAATCAAATATCTTGGGAATAGTTCTGGAAGAGGCGGTAGTCCGCGACAGCTGTGGAAAATTGTATTGCCAAGTTCATTAAATATCTCTGCATCTGGAAACTGACAGAGCTCACCACGCACCACAGCAAGGTGATCACCACATAACATAATATGTTACTTTAGTGATTTGGTTGCTATTGCAAACTCAGCAACTTTTCCTCTGGACAGGTTTGGATAAATCTCCCCCCATAGAGGCTTGTGACAGGAACATAGTTTTGCCTCTGTATAAATCATTAGTCCATGGAGTATTGTGTTCAATTTTGGGCACCTGTATAAAAGACAAGTGGCCATGATAATTATTGGTTTGGGAGGATTACAGGACAGGTTATCAAGCTTGGAGTTATTTTGTTTGGAGAAAAGATGTCTTAGGGGCGATCTGATCACAATGTACAAATATATGAATGGAAAATAAAGGCATCTTTCTAGTGATATCCTCTACGTCTAGAAGAAAGAAGGTTTCATCATCATCAAAGATGGAGATTCTTTACTGTAAGGCTAAGTTTCCACTTGTTTTTTTGGGGGCGTTTTGCCCAAAAAATGCCAAAATGGCCGCATGTCGCTTTTCCGTGGGAAAAACGCAGCGGCCAGATGTTATCAGGGATTCAATGGGTAAACGCAAAACGCCAAACCCACTTCGCGTTTTTGGGTTTGGCATTTTTTTCCCAGGACCCCGGTATTTTGCTGCTGCGCTCTGGCAGTTTTTCCAAATCGCAGCAATGCTGAGACACTGGCGTTTTTTAAGAAAAAACGCCATTGTTTCAGCATCTTTGGAGAGAAGGAGTGATGCATTGCATCCCTACTTCCCTCCGCAGTCATACAGCATTTTCCAGCGCAGCATGCTGTGCTGAAAGTTGTCCCTGCACAGATCGGGACTTCTGCTGTGCTCGCAGCTACAAAGCCGGGAGAACAGCTGATGCTGAGCCAGTAGATATAGGTTGTATATCTACTGCTCAGCAAGAACTTACAGTGAGCCTGCAATGTTTATACAGTATACACATTGATGGCTCATTTAACCCCTCTCTGAGCTGAGCGCTATGCACCAGCCCAGCAAGGTAAGCGTTAATTTACATTGCTGGACAGTGTAGGTTAACCCTTTGGGCGGCATACACTATATACAGCTATCTATAGATAGCTGTATACAGAAGACGAGGTCCACTTACATCCCTTGCTCCTTTCACAGCCGGGTCAGTGTAGCGCCGCCCCCTAGTGATGACGTCATTGGAGGCGGAGCTACAGACATGAGCCAGGCTGGTAAGGGTTTGAGGCCCTGTTCACATTGACGTTAACAGGGTGGGCGAGAACCATTGTTACTGGCCCTCCCCAGCCTGAATAACGCCTGCCTGTTACCGCCTAGGCCCAGGAGCACCATTTTTGACGCTCCGAGCCTGTTGGTACCTGCTCTTCCCGGTACTCCTGTGGCAGTGGGTGCCGGGGTAATATTTGGGGGTTAGCGTTGCTGTTTTTGGTGCTATCGCTGAGCCCCAGCTTAGTAATGCACTCCGTCAATAAGACGGCTTCCACTCCTAAGCCTAAAAATTCAATAAAAAAAAAACACAACACATTGGAAAAATTATTTATTTTAAAAAACACTCCCTCACAGCCCTTGTTAGCCATCTTATTAAAAGAAAAAAATCCAGTTCATCGGCAGTAGTCCACCGAATCTGCTGTAATCCTCTGCATACACGAATCTGAAACAAGAAGAAAAAAGAAACACAAAAAATGGTTTAGGACATTTTTGAGACTCTCAGCTGGGGAGAGTGCCCATAGTGCAATGTCTTCCCAAACAGGGAGCCTCCAATTGTTGCAAACTACAACTCCCAGCATGCCCATACAACCTTTGGCAGCCTTTAGCAACAGCTGGAGTCTCCCTGTCTGGGAGGACACTGGCAGAAGGGTCTGTTCACATTATACAAAACGTACAATGTGAACAGAGCCTCACACCCTTTCCAGCCTGGCTCACGTCTGTAGCTCCGACCCCTCATCACCAAGGGGCAGAGCTACACTGACCCGACAGGGAGGTAAGTGGACCTTGTGTTCTGTATACAGTATATACAGATATCTATAGATTGCTGTATACTGCCCAAAAGGGCTATAGGAGCAGGGAGTCCTGCCAGTCTGGTGACGAGATTCCTGGCTCCTGTATAGTATACACGGATACACTATGCTCCCCTGTATACTCTACGACCGGGGGAGGTGAGCAGTGATGCTGTACATCATTCCTCACCTCCTTACACTCTGTGGACCGGACGCTCAGCATCCGACCCACAGAGTGATACCTGAAGACAGTGAGAAAACTGCCACAGGGACAAAACTGGCTGCTTCCACACACCAGGAAAAACGCCAGAAAAACTGCCAAAAGGCAGGAAAAAGCTGTGGCAGTTTTTCTGGCGTTTTTGCTAGTGTTTTTTTTAGGTGCCTTAGAGCAGAGAGACTCTGGAACTCTCTCCCACATGATTTTGTGATGTGTGACTCAATAAGCAAGTTCAAGGGGGCCTGGATGTTTTTCTTGAAAAATGTAATATAACAGGTTATGGATACTAGATTTATGTGGATAGAACACTGATCCAGGGATTAATTCTGATTGCAATATTGGAGTCGGGAAGGAATTTTTTGTGTTATGGAGCAATTGGCATCAGCCTCATGGAGGTTTTTTGCCTTCCTCTCATTCAACACAGTAGGGTTGTAGGTTAAACTTAATGTACTCTTGTCTTTTTTTCAACCTTACAAATTATTCAGAAAAAAAAAATGCCTTACTAAATAAAAAATTAAATGAGAAAGGAGAAGTACAAACCATGCATACAGCTTCATCATAAGTTAAAAGCATCAAGGAATATATATAGTCAGCAGTAATGCATAAATACAGTTTAAAAAATTCTATAGCAGATTGTATGATCATCTGAAGTACAAAAATGTCGCCCACTCTGGAACTCGGGGGGAGCAGTTCCCCATAGCCACCATGATGGCTTCTTTTATTTTTAAAGAGTCATGTAAAAAATGAAAGAAGTAATCTGGTTGTTTGCTATGGGCAACTGCACCCATTTTCCTCTATGCAGGTCTTGAAAAATCCTCTCTCTGTTCCCAATGTTTGCCTATTAGAGATCGACCGATATCGTTTTTTTAGGGCTGATACCGATAAATCAATGCACTGCAGTGGCTTTTGCGGTGCCATAGGCCGCCGCCACCACCCGCTTCTCTCCCCTATCTGTCAGGGTGGTCCGGGCCATCCACCCTTCCGTCCTGTAGTGTCCGGTGCCATTCCGGGTGGAGGGTGAACCGGTCCGGGCTGTCCTTCTTCTCCGGGGGTCATCTTCTCCACTCCGGGCAGGCTCCGGCCTAGTACGCTGCATAGACGCCGCTGCGCAGTGACGCCCGTGCGCAGCGACGCACCTGACGTCACGGCGTAGCGGCGTCTATGCAGCGTACTAGGCCGGAGCCTGCCCGGAGTGGACAAGAAGACCCCCGGATAATGTAAATGTGCGATCGTGCGCCGGTGCATTGCCATAGAATGAAATTTGCCATAGAATGAGATGCTTCGCCTCCATCTCCCTGTGATAGCTGAAGCTGCATGGAGCCATCAGAAGGCAAATCTCATTCTATTGCAATGCATACAGACTGCGCATGGCCAGCTGGCCTCCCTACGCAAATTGCGTAGGGAAGGACAACTGAGCACGCGCAATACTAACTTTAGCCCTACTCTATTTGCGTAGTTCTGTGCCTGCGCAGTACTACTTTACCTGCGCCCGATGCTCTACTGTATGTTCTCCGCTCCCTGAGAGTTAACGAGGGACGGGGAGTAGAGCTGCGGGCGTGGGGTGTAGTAAGCGCTCGCGGGGAGGCACGCTGATGACAGCACTATCGGGCATAGGGGTCCAGATAGCACTGTTGATCCATAGCGCTGGCGGGAGGCACGCTGACAGCGCTATCAGGCATAGGGATCCCGATAGCGCTGTGGATCTATCACGCTCGCGGGGAGGCATGCTGATGACAGCGCTATCGGGCATAGGGATCCCGATAGCGCTGTAGATCGATAGCGCTGGCGGGAGGCATGCTGACAGCGCTATCGGGCATAGGGATCCCGATAGCGCTGTGGATCTATTGCGCTCGCGTGGAGGCACGCTGATGACAGCGCTATTGGGCATAGGGATCCCGATAGCGCTGTAGATCTATAAAACAGTAAATGTAATAAAAGAGTAAATGTATGAGCCGTATGAGCTGAGTAAATGTATGAGCTTCTCTGGCCCGATTGAATCGGGCCACAGAGCCCATGAGAGCTCGGTGCAGCTTCAGCTATCACAGGGAGAGGAGATCCTCTCCCTGTGATAGCCAAACTGAGGCTGCTGTGCGCGTAGATGCGTGACGGTTAAATATGTCACGTGACAAGTGTGAGCCAATAGGATGTGATGGAGGCGGAGCATCTCATTCTATGGCAAATTTCATTCTATGGCAATGCACTGACATTACCAGCGTGAGTGAACATAGGAGCGTTCTATTTATGAGTCAGCGGAGCTCCTGTCACTGGTATGCCGAGCGCTAGATGCACATAATGTAAATGTGCGATCGTGCGCCGGCATTACCAGCGTGAGTGAACATAGGAGCGCCGTGTTTATGAGTCAGCCTGCACAGCCTGGGGGAGTGATGGTGAGTGTCTGGGGGACGGTCGCAGCAGAGAGATTGTGCGATCGTGCCGCGGTCACTCGAATATATAGTACACAGGTAAGTATACAGGAAAGAATAAGTTCATGCTTAAAAGCATATAGCACTAAAGGGATGCGCTGCCCAAACAGGGCGCTGAGCTACCAGTGTGCAACGGAATAAAGTTTGAATTAAATTACACCGCACCATCGAAAACAATGGGCATATAACGGAACATCATAAGTGCTGAAAGAAACATACTGGGCATGGCGTCACAACATCATAAAGGCTGCAGGAAACATAATGGGCATGGCGTCACATAAATGAGAGACATTAATAGAGAATAAAAGGTTATGATGATTACAACAATCAAGGATAGAGGACGGGCACTATAAAGTGTATGCAAAAAAATAAAATGTATATATACTAAAAGGGATGATAATACCAACGATACCTCTCAAATATCTATATATATATAAAAATTCAATAGCTGATGGTACAAAAATAAATATAAAATATATAATGATATTAATAAATGTATAATACCGCCTAAAAAAAAAAATTATGATAAAACCATACAGACACAGTGGTGGATTCATAAATAAATATGGTTTGAAGTGGGCATAAAATTAAGAGAATATACAAATGGCTGTCTTCATAAAAATATTATTACTCCAAATGGTTAAAATAGATAAGATGATAGAGTGAATATATGTGTATGTGTAAACTTGTACTTGTACGTCCATAGGTATATGAACAGAACAATAAATATGTATACGGTAGATATAAATATAAAATTAATATAAATATACATATCAAAAATGGGGAATAAGTCCATAGGTGTATAAGCAAATGAATAAATATATATATATATATATATATATATATATATATATATATATATATATATATATATATACCTATATATACATACAAAAATATAATATATAACACAGGAATAAAAGATACACTGATGGGTCTACTATACATGGAGAATAAAAATGACACTCAATCATTTCATTAAGACCATGCGGAGCTAGGGAGTTTAGGGTATGTATCCAAAAGTTCTCCCATTTATATTTATATTAATTTTATATTTGTATTAATTTTATATTTATATCTACCGTATACATATTTATTGTTCCGTTCATATACCTATGGACGTACAAGTACCCCATGTATTTTTACACATACACATATATTCACTCTATCATCTTATCTATTTTAACCATTTGGAGTAATAATATTTTTATGAAGACAGCCATTTGTATATTCTCTTAATTTTATGCCCACTACAAACCATATTTATTTATGAATCCACCGCTGTGTCTGTATGGTTTTATCATAATTTTTTTTTTTAGGTGGTATTATACATTTATTAATATCATTATATATTTTATATTTATTTTTGTACCATCAGCTATTGAATTTTTATATATACAGGGGTGTGGAAATTTAAAAAAAAACTACTTGTCCAAGGGACTAAAGCTGAACACAATCTACTTGTCCCTCAAGAAAATCCACTTGTCCTGGTAGATAAAATAATTTCAACCAAAATAGTCTGATCCCCCCCACTAGACCACCAGGGATGGTTATAAGATCCTTTAGACACTGCTGACAGCGGTGATCTAATGGTTTAATAGGTGATCGCAGCATGCCAGGATATTAGCGGCCGGAGAGCTGTAGCTCCTCTTACACCCGAGGGAAGCCCAGATAAGTCTAGATATAACTTTTTGATCACCTTATAAAAAATTTCTAATATGAAGTGACCAAAAATGAGCAATTCTGGACATTATTTACATTTACACCGTTCACCGTACGGTTTAATTAACATTATATTTTAATAGTCTGGAAATTTCCACATGCAGCGATACCACTTATGTTTATTTTTGTACATTATTTTTATTTAAAGAAAATTGGAAACTTTTATTAGGAAAGAGGCTTATTCACATATATACGCACTTTTTACAATATTTTAATCACTATTTTTCAGTCTCAATAGGGACTTATGTGTTACTGGGGGGGAGGGGGGTTCTGCTTCTCCAGTTTATATGGTGCATTTTGTGTCAGAAAATGCTGGAAGTTGCATTTAGTTAGTAGATAACTACAACTCCCAGCATGCCCTGATACAGCCTATGGTTGTGTGGGTGTTGCAGCATGTTGCACTGTATAGTACAGTTAAGGTTATTGTGTAACATGCTGGGAGTTGTAGTTTTGGTTTGTGTCAGTTGCAGAGCCATAGTCTATGTCAAGGAATACTGGGAATTACAGTTAGTAACTACAACACCCAGCATGCCCTGATGCAGCCTATAGCTCTGCAGCTGACCCGAACCAAAACTACAACTCCCAGCATGTTGCACTTTATAGTTCGACAGTTTAGGTTATGGTCCAACATGCTGGGAGTTGTAGTTTTGGTTCGGGCGTGTTTGTGTGCATCCGTGGGGCTCTTGGTCGTCGGGTGAGTATGAAGGGGGCAGGATTCTGGGGGTGCAATTCAGTGCGGGGGCCACTAAAAATAACTGCCCTAATGCCCGACGTGACAGTCCGCTCCTATACAAAACATTCATGCATACACATCATACATGCACCAGCCACTGCCCCCATATACATACACACACACCCGCCACTGCCCCCCCCCCACATCATACATTACATACACACATACACTCACACCATACATACACCTGCCGCTGCCTACCCCACATCATACATTACATACACATCACACTTAGACATTATACACACATCATACATTACATACATATCACACATAGACATCATACACACATACACTCACACCATACATATCCACCAGTGTTTCCCAACCAGGGTGCCTCCAGCTGTTGCAAAACTACAACTCCTAGCATGCCCAGGGCATGCTGGGAGTTGTAGTTTTGCAACAACTGGAGGCACCCTGGTTGGGAAACACTGATATACACCATACATATGCACACATCATACATACACCTGCCGCTGCCCCCCCATCATACATTACATACACACATCACACATACACTCACACCATACATATACAACCACCCTTCCTGCCGCCGCCTGTATTCTCGGCCTCCTTACCTGAGCTGCCATCATCAGAGCTGTAGTCCTGGATAGTGTGAGGTGAGATTTCCGTCCTCCCCCTCACCCCCCTGCTCTGTGTTTTCCCCGTGCAAACAAGCAACCGCACCGTGGTGGATTAGGTCCTGTTCAGACAGAGCAGGGGGAGGGGGAGGGATAGAGCTGAGTGCGGGGGATGGAGCTGTGCACGGAGCTGTCTACATCCTTTCTCTCACCCTGCTGTGTCTTCTGAGCTCCGTCCATCCTCCGGGAGGGGAGATAAGGGGGCTCTGCAGTCAGCTGGAGGCCGCCGCCCCCTCCATACACTCTGAGGCCGGTGTGAGGTGTAGACTTCCATCCGCTCCTGCGCCTCACACCGACATTAAAGAAAAATAAGGGGGAAGTCTATCTGTCCCTGCTCGCCCGATACAGGGCTAAATCTATAAACAATTCACCTGCCCGGCGCCCAAAACTACTTGTCCCGGGCGTCGGGCTATAGGATTTCCACATCCCTGATAGATATATATATATATATATATATATATATATCTATTTCAGAGGTATCGTTGGTATCATCATCCCTTTTAGTATTTATAAATTTTATTTTTTTGCAAACACTTTTTAGTGCCTGTCCTCTATCCTTAATTGTTGTAATCATCATCATAACATTTTATTCTCTATTAATGTCTCTCATTTATGTGACGCCATGCCCATTATGTTTCCTGCAGCCTTTATGATGTTGTGACGCCATGCCCAGTATGTTTCTTTCATCACTTATGATGTTCCGTTATATGCCCATTGTTTTCAGTGGTGTGGTGTCATTTAATTCAAACTTTATTCCGTTGCACACTGGTAGCTCAGTGCCCTGTATAGGCAGTGCATCCCTTTAGTGCTATGTGTTAGGCTAATTTATTAGCCGTATTTGTGGGAGGAGCGGGAGGTACATAAGGACCCGCGGCTCACCTCCCCTGCACGCCGTGGATTCTTCGCTCCCACCCACCCTCCCTTAATTACACACATTTAATACAGGGTATGCCCTCTTATTCAGGCCTACTCTATACGCTGCAGTATGGGCACATTTCAGACTGCTTAGGTTCCAGTTAGGTAGGGGTTGTTATCTAGGAACCTAAGTACGTTCACGGTTTCGGTGAGCTCTGACCACAAATGCTTGTAGGCATGAACCTATTCTTTCCTGTATACTTACCTGTGTACTATATATTCGAGTGACGATCACACAATCTCTCTGCTGCGACCGTCCCCCAGACACTCACCATCACTCCCCCACGCTGTGCAGGCTGACTCATAAATACGGCGCTCCTATGTTCACTCACGCTGGTAATGCCGGCGCACGATCGCACATTTACATTATGTGCATCTAGCGCTTGGCATACCAGTGACAGGAGCTCCGCTGTCAAAGTCCGTTTTCTTACCTGTGATTGGCTGACAGCTATCACGTGTTCTCCCCCCTTAGCAACGTGTCCCTGACGTCGGCTCCAGCACTGTGAACATCCTCCGCTGTGCAGCGGCATGATGTTGGCCTCTGGAGACCGGATGTCAGCAGTGACATCGCTGCTCCACCTTCAATACTGTAGTTGTACTTTTAACTGTCATTTGTACTACATTCATTATCCAATCACTTGGCAATATGTCTATATGTTTATGCACATTATATGGGTGTTATTACACTTCTCCTGTTTAGTTGATGTGATGTCATAGCTTGGCCCCACCCCTTTTGTATACTGGCATTAATTTTATCTGTATTTAAACCTCACTTGTACCTGTATCATGCATACTGATCTGAGGAAGGGGTGGCTCCCTCGAAACGCGTCATCCCTGTATTTTATTATTATTTTATGGTTTTCTTTATGATTTAATAAACCATTCCGGTGCTTTTACAAATACTTCTGGTCTGGCATCCACATTATTTTGGAACTAGCAGCGCCATCGTAAGGGTCAAGTTTTCTCTCTCCACAATTTACTCCATCAGGATCGGATTATTCCGATTGGGACCCAGACTCAGCAGCTGTTCCTGCCTGTTTGCTACCCACGGTGTGGGTTATATGCGAATAATCTATTCGCTCAAGGTGAGCGGCCATTACTTAGGGGCAGGTTTTGCCCTCACACGGCTACTGTGTTAACATTGCTATCCTCTTGTAGTGGTAACGCACAAGGCGCCCCTGTCGGTCTCTCTTTTTTCTATTTTCAGATGTATTTTTTCCATTAAACTCTCTTTGTATCAAAATATCTTCCATAACTTTCTTCAGTAAAATCCATTGAATCATAATGTGAAATTGTGCTAGCCTGAAGAAAAAGACTAAGCTAAAAATAATATGAAACTCTGATTTAAAAACATAGTGAAACTGTCTCAGGCTATGTTCACACAATGGAATTTCCATGCGGAATTCCATGGAATTCTGTTGCACTGTGCACACGGGGGAAACATCTGCCACGGAAATCCTGATTCCGGAGTCCACAGAAAGAATAGACTTGCCTATTCTTTCTGTGGAGTCTGCATGGCAATGCATTGTCGTCTAAGAGACTACATTTCCGAGCGGTCCTAGCTCTGGTGTGTTCTGATGGCGCTCTACTGTCAGTGAAATGTCCACACGGAAATTTTCTGTGTGGACATTCCACCGTGTTAACATACCCTTATTTAATGTTTCTTTTATATACAATTATACAAGTTACTTTGATATTTTCCTATTAAAGGGGTACTCTGGTGGAAAAAATTTTTTTAAATCAGCGGTGCTAGAAAATTAAACATATTTGTACATTTCTTCTGTTTAAAAATCTTAATCCTTCCAGTACTTATCAGCTGCTGTATGCTCCAGAGAAAGTTATTTTCTTTTAAAATTTATTTTCTGTCTGACCACAGTGCTCTCTGCTGACACCTCTGTCCATGTCAGGAACTGTCCAGAGCAGGAGAGGTTTGCTATGGGGATGTGCTCCTGTTCTGGACAGTTCCTGACAGAGGTGTCAGCAGAGAGAACTGTAGTCAGACAGAAAATAAGTATAATGTCTGATAATCTGGCATTTATTTGGCCCCTTTAATTCCAAATTAAGAAATGTTTTTGTCACAGTTGTTTTTTTGGAATTTTCACTGTTGGTAGAATTATAATTTCTTGTCTCACACTTTCCCATGTCAATCAGAGTTTGTGCATATATTTGGGGGAAATCCCTGCAGCATTCTATGACACATTTTCTTGCGTTAGAAGTTTGGAATAAAAACTTTTGAAAAATAACTTAAAACCACAGAAAAAGGCACCTGCAATTGTGCTGAGCCAACATAAAGAAAGTCTCAGCTATAAACCAGAAGGGTTACGCAACATGAGACAAGTCACATGATCACACGCCTGAGAACAACAAGTCTCTGAAACCAATAGATCTACAATATGTGCAGGACTGGGGATCTGAATGCAAAATGCGTCTAGATGGTGGACATTTTTGTTTGTTATTTTTAGATTTGCCTTCTTGAGGTAGGAGGGTAGTCAGCTTGAAGGAGACAGTTAGCATGGGGGATGAGGGTAGTAAGCAGGGGAAAGGCAGTCAGCACGAGGGAGGTGGCTAGACAGCATGAGAAAGGCAGTCAGTATGAGGATGGAGGGTAATCAGCATAAGGGAGGCAGAGAGCATGAGGAATGAGGGTAGTCTGCATGAGGAAGGAGGGTAGATAGAATGAGAAAGACAGTCAGTATGAGGAAGGAGGGTAATCAGCATAAGGGAGGCAGACAGCAGGAGGTATGAGGGTAGTCAACATGTGGGAGGAGGGTAGATGGCATGAGAAAGACAGTCAGTATGAGGAAGGAGGGTAATCAGCATAAGGGAGGCAGACAGCAGGAGGTATGAGGGTAGTCAACATGTGGGAGGAGGGTAGATGGCATGAGAAAGACAGTCAGTATGAGTAAGGAGGGTAATCAGCATAAGGGAGGCAGAGAGCATGAGGAATGAGGGTAGTCTGCATGAGGAAGGAGGGTAGATAGCATGAGAAAGGCAGTCAGTATGAGGAAGGAGGGTAGTCAGCATAAGGGAGGCAGAGAGCATGAGGAATGAGGGTAGTCTGCATGAGGAAGTAGGGTAGATAGCATGAGAAAGGCAGTCAGTATGAGGAAGGAGGGTAGTCAGCATAAGGGAGGCAGAGAGCATGAGGAATGAGGGTAGTCTGCATGAGGAAGGAGGGTAGATAGCATGAGAAAGACAGTCAGTATGAGGAAGGAGGGTAATCAGCATAAGGGAGGCAGACAGCAGGAGGAATGAGGGTAGTCAACATGTGGGAGGAGGGAAGATGGCATGAGAAAGACAGTCAGTATGAGGAAGGAGGGTAATCAGCATAAGGGAGGCAGACAGCAGGAGGTATGAGGGTAGTCAACATGTGGTAGGAGGGTAGATGGCATGAGAAAGACAGTCAGTATGAGGAAGGAGGGTAATCAGCATAAGGGAGGCAGACAGCAGGAGGTATGAGGGTAGTCAACATGTGGGAGGAGGGTAGATGGCATGAGAAAGACAGTCAGTATGAGTAAGGAGGGTAATCAGCATAAGGGAGGCAGAGAGCATGAGGAATGAGGGTAGTCTGCATGAGGAAGGAGGGTAGATAGCATGAGAAAGGCAGTCAGTATGAGGAAGGAGGGTAGTCAGCATAAGGGAGGCAGAGAGCATGAGGAATGAGGGTAGTCTGCATGAGGAAGGAGGGTAGATAGCATGAGAAAGGCAGTCAGTATGAGGAAGGAGGTTAGTCAGCATAAGGGAGGCAGAGAGCATGAGGAATGAGGGTAGTCTGCATGAGGAAGGAGGGTAGATAGCATGAGAAAGACAGTCAGTATGAGGAAGGAGGGTAATCAGCATAAGGGAGGCAGTTAGCAGGAGGGTAGTAAGCAGGAGGAAGTAGTCAGCATCAGGAGAGAGGATCGTCGGCATGAGGAGTGAGGAAGACAGCATGAAGGAGAAGGGTAGTCAGCATTAAGAAGGCAGTTAGCATGAAGGAGAAGGGAAGTCCGCATGAGGGAGGGAGTCAGCATAAGGGAGGAGGGTAGTCAGTATGAGGGAAAAGGATAGGTAGGATAAGACAAGCAGTCAGCATGAAAGAAGCAGTCGGAACGAGGGAGGAGGTTAATCAGCATGATGGAGGTAGCCAGGATAAGGGTAGTAAGCAGAGAGAAGGTAGCCAGCATGAGGGAGGAGGGTAGTTTGCATGAGAGAGTCAGTCAGCATGAGGAAGAAGGGTAGTATGCATAAAGGAGGCAGTCAGCATGAGGGAGAAGGGGAGTCCGCATGAGGGAGGTAGCCAGCATGAGGGAGTAGGGTAGTAAGCAGAGAGAAGGTAGTCAGCATAAGGGATAAGGGTAGTAAGCAGAGAGAAGGTAGTCAGCATGAGGGATAAGGGTAGTAAGCAGAGAGAAGGTAGCCAGCATGAGGGATAAGGGTAGTAAGCAGAGAGAAGGTAGTCAGCATGAGGGATCAGGGTAGTAAGCAGAGAGAAGGTAGTCAGCATGAGGGATAAGGGTAGTAAGCAGAGAGAAGGTAGTCAGCATGAGGGATAAGGGTAGTAAGCAGAGAGAAGGTAGCCAGCATGAGGGATAAGGGTAGTAAGCAGAGAGAAGGTAGTCAGCATGAGGGATAAGGGTAGTAAGCAGAGAGAAGGTAGTCAGCATGAGGGATAAGGGTAGTAAGCAGAGAGAAGGTAGTCAGCATGAGGGATAAGGGTAGTAAGCAGAGAGAAGGTAGTCAGCATGAGGGATAAGGGTAGTAAGCAGAGAGAAGGTAGTCAGCATGAGGGATAAGGGTAGTAAGCAGAGAGAAGGTAGTCAGCATGAGGGATAAGGGTAGTAAGCAGACAGAAGGTAGTCAGCATGAGGGATAAGGGTAGTAAGCAGAGAGAAGGTAGTCAGCATGAGGGATAAGGGTAGTAAGCAGAGAGAAGGTAGTCAGCATGAGGGATAAGGGTAGTAAGCAGAGAGAAGGTAGTCAGCATGAGTGATAAGGGTAGTAAGCAGAGAGAAGGTAGGCAGCATGAGGGATAAGGGTAGTAAGCAGAGAGAAGGTAGTCAGCATGAGTGATAAGGGTAGTAAGCAGAGAGAAAGTAGTCAGCATGAGGGATAAGGGTAGTAAGCAGAGAGAAGGTAGTCAGCATGAGGGATAAGGGTAGTAAGCAGAGAGAAGGTAGCCAGCATGAGGGATAAGGGTAGTAAGCAGAGAGAAGGTAGTCAGCATGAGGGATAAGGGTAGTAAGCAGAGAGAAGGTAGTCAGCATGAGTGATAAGGGTAGTAAGCAGAGAGAAGGTAGTCAGCATGAGGGATAAGGGTAGTAAGCAGAGAGAAGGTAGTCAGCATGAGGGATAAGGGTAGTAAGCAGAGAGAAGGTAGTCAGCATGAGGGATAAGGGTAGTAAGCAGAGAGAAGGTAGTCAGCATGAGTGATAAGGGTAGTAAGCAGAGAGAAGGTAGTCAGCATGAGGGATAAGGGTAGTAAGCAGAGAGAAGGTAGTCAGCATGAGGGATAAGGGTAGTAAGCAGAGAGAAGGTAGTCAGCATGAGGGATAAGGGTAGTAAGCAGAGAGAAGGTAGTCAGCATGAGTGATAAGGGTAGTAAGCAGAGAGAAGGTAGTCAGCATGAGGGATAAGGGTAGTAAGCAGAGAGAAGGTAGTCAGCATGAGGGATAAGGGTAGTAAGCAGAGAGAAGGTAGTCAGCATGAGGGATAAGGGTAGTAAGCAGAGAGAAGGTAGCCAGCATGAGGGAGTAGGGTCGTTAGCATGGGTTAGCTCTCATCGGAGCATAAGGATCTCCCTTAAAAGGGTAACATTACTTCTATTTAAATATCTTAATTCTTCCAGTACTTAGCTGCTGTATGCTGCAGAGGAAGTTTTATAGTTCTTTCCAGTATGACCACAGTGCTTTCTGCTTACACCTCTGTCCATGTCAGGAACTGTCCAGAGTAGAAACAAAGCCCCATAGAAAACCTCTCCTGCTCTGGACAGTTCCTGACACGGGAGGATTAAGATTTTGAAGTGATTTACAAATCTGTCTAGCTTCCTGCCACCAATTGATTAGAATTTTTTTCCCCACTGGAGTACCCCTTTAAAGGTATGTTTGACACTTATTAAGGGAACATAACAAACATATTAAATCAGCATGAAGGTGGCATTCAGCATGAGGGGGAAAGATAACCAGAATGAAAATATAAGGACAGTCAGCATGAGGGGGAAGGTAGTCAGCATGAAGGAGGCAGTCAGTGTCAGGGAAGGGGGCAGGGGAAGCAGTTAATATAATTATCTTTTCAATTGCTTTGGGGCTGTGTTCACACGTGGCGTTTTATTAGCGGTACCGTATTTGCAAAATTTGAAGGGTACATTCATGAGCAGATCAGAGTGAGTTTCTAACTGCTGGTTTTAGGTGGATTTTCTGTTGCAGAAAATCTGCAGCAGAGCCCAATGAAGTCAGTGAATTCCTTTGCGGAAAATTCACCACTAAAAAACTTAGGCAGCTAAAACCTGCAGCTGGAAAGATGCTTCTGATCTGCCTATGTGAACTTGCATAAAATGCCACTTCTGAACACTGCTTGAAATGAGCATATTATGGCGATAATTGGTCAATGCCTTTACTGCGAGCGTACTTAGCCTTAGTGCCTAGGGCAGCATAAGCTGTAAATATGGCCCTGACTCTGGAATAGTCCTGTGCTGTCACATAGCTGCAGACAGCAATTGTGTGTAGATAGGTTGTATTAAACATCTCAGGGACCTTATATTTCTCTGCATATAAGTCTATACAGAGAAATGTACAGACTTCTTGGCAGGCTGGGAAGTAGAGCACAATGCAGCCCTCTTTTCCTGCTAATGACTCTCGATCACAGTGGGTCTCACGTGTAAGACCTGATGCAATCAACAACTTCTAATGTGTCTCATCTACATGTCAAAATTTGTTTTGAACAACAGTATTGCTTTAGGCTTGTCATATTCCATGACTCATTTTCCTCACATCAGTTTGTGAAATTTCTGATTTACAAAATGTTCCTGTCAGTGTTATTATACGGAAGTATTAGCAGCCACAAACCAGTAGAACGCACAAACTCACAGAGCGGGGTCGCTGAGTGCAAAAAAATCACTTATGCCCTGTTCTGTCTCTCACTACAGAGTTCCAAACTCCCTCCAGAAGTGACATTAGCACAGGATCTGTGTATTGAGAGATGTAATGGGTTTCTATGCTCAGACTGCTGCAAACAAGCCTAAGATCACCATGAACAATGCTAAGAGTCAGCTGGAGTAGTGTAAGGCATGGTGTTGGGAGTAGTGGAAACGTTCTCTGGAGTGATGAATCATGCTTTACTTTTTGGCAGTGCAATGCTTTCTAACAGAATGCATAGTGACTAATATAAAGCGGGGGGAAGTAGTGGTAATCTTGTGATGTTGGGGCTGTTTTTCATTATTTTCTCTAGGCCCCTTATTTAAAGAGTAATGTAAAGATATATACAAAGACATTTTCTAAAATTTCTAAGTAAATTTGTTTTCCCTTAGTCCTAACAGCAGCACAAATGGGGATTTAGCAAGAAGATAACCTATGAGGGAGAGTCTTCCAGCTGTACAGTGTTTAGAACAGACCTGCCAAAGGCGGTGTATTCTGAACCCCTTAAGTCAAGCCTATAGTGGCTTATAAATGTTGAGTGAGAACTCCAAGAAGCCTCAGCACATATGTGGTCCAGAGGAACAAGGCTTTTTTTTAGCCTCAGAAGTACTAGCTACCCTCAGGTAGAGTAAGCATGGGCAAAAGCAGCGGGCGCCAATCCCTGAGCAATAAAAGTCTCTTTAATGGTTTCTTTAATCCATCTACTTAACTTCTGCTTAGAAGCTTTTGGACCTCTGTTTTTCCCAACAGAAAGAATAAATAGATTTTCCTCCTTAAAGTTAAAGTCCTCCAGGTATAATCTCTCCAGGTAGATTCTCATACACCATTCACAGTCTGCAAGGCTTGTTCTTCTTCTGGTATTGGAAAAGGATAGAACACAGGAAGGGAGAGATCTGGTTTGTTTTGTGAAAAGAAGGTTCTTTGGGTATAAATTTAGGGAGGAACTGTAATACAACTCTGTCTGACAAGAAGGAGGTGTACGGTTTTAAGGCCTGAAGTTCTCCTGTTTTCTTGGCTGATGTGATGGCAAGTATGGAACAATATATCCATAAATAGAGATGAATAACAGAGCACTCACCAGGTACAAAACAAGTTTTCCAAGACAGAAACTTCAAATCCAGGCTCTATAAAGGCTCAAAGGGGGAGAGCATAACCCCCTGAGCACGACTGAAAGATCCCACTGAGGAACTGGTCTCAGGATCCTAGGCTTCCTTAAGGAACCTTCTGATTAGCGGGTCTTGAGACTTTGGTTTCCCCAAAACCACCGACAAAGCGATGTGTGCACTTTTAATGTTGAGGATTTTAGACCCTTATCTATGCTGTCCTGTTAAAATTGCAATATGGATGAAAGAGGGAAATCAGAAGTAGACACCTCCTTCAAGAAACACCACTGGAGAAAGAATCTTCTAATTTGAGCATAAACTTTATTCATGGATTCCAATCTGGAATAAGATAATGTTTTCAAGTCCCTTAGGGAAAGCCTTCTAGAATTTAGAAGAGACTGGTCAACTTCCAGGCTGTCAGATTGAGATTCTAGGTAGGACCCTGTACTAGGTCCTGTTGTAGGGGAAGCTTCCAGAATTGACTTTGGCTCATTCGCATGAGCTGGGTGAACCAAGACCTCTTTGGCCAGAAAGGTATTATGGCAATCACTGATTGGTCTGGTCTTCAATACCCTCGGTATCATGGAAACTAAAGGGAATATGTTGTGTAGAAGGAGTCTCTTATAGGTCCCTAATTAGGGGTTAATTACCACTTTAATTGTCCCCAGGGGCAGTAATACTCCAATTCTGCTGCTAGGGGGAAGGGGTACACAAGGGAATAGACAAAAGTATGCTTCCAACTTTGTGGTAAAAGTTTGGGAAAGGCCCTTTTCTGCTCTAACATTGTTTGAAAGATTTGGTGAGGAGAATATGTCATAAATCGTAAATTGATCTTGCAGACAATGGCAATAGGACACATGGAACCCTTAAAGGGGTACTTTAGAGTAGGAGCAAATTTACATGGCAAACCTCCTGCTCTGGACAGTTCCTGACACAGACAGAGGTGTCAGCAGAGAGCACTGTGGTCAGACAGAAAAGAACTACACAACTTCCTCTGGAGCATACAGCAGCTAAGTATTGGAAGGATTAAGATTTTTAAATAGAAGTCATATACAAATCTGTTTAACTTTCTGGCACCAGTACCCCTTTATTAGTGCTATCTGTGCTTCCAAAACTGCAGCCAAGTGTCAAAGAGGTGGTCCCAAGTCCTTTTGTACTTGCCTTTACACCTTCCCTCCCTCTCCCTGCTTGATTCACAGTCAGGGCTTCGCTTCCTTTGACGCAAAGACTAAATTCCTACATTTCCTAAGAGAGGAATCTTCTTGTATAAGTTTACCACAAAAACTAAATGTACATAGAAAAAAGATCTGGGGAAGTTCTAGGCCTGCTCAAACACGCTGAACTCTTTGTTAAGGAGGTCACACAGTGTCAGCCTGTATTAGTTCCCTTATGTGCTATAGAATGTTCTGTATAAAGGAATACCTAGCTAGGACTCTGCATATTGTCTCTGTAACTCTATATAAGAGAAAAATCTCCCCCAAGTGCTACGAAAGCAGTGGTGTAGATAGAAGTAAGGAGGCCCCATAGCATAGATCAAGTTGTGCCTCCTGTTATAGCGATTACTTTCTTCCATCCAGGTCACAGAGATCCGGTGTTTATTTCCCCTTGTTTTTCATGACTCTTAGGTCCATTCCCCTTGCCTTTATTTGTGAACAAGGCAGTTTCTTTGAAGAGGAGTCCTGCAGAGTATCTACCCGTTAAGGGGTACTATTGTGGAAAATAAAAGTTTTCAAATCAACTTGTGCCAGAAAGTTTAACATATTTGTAAATTACTTCTGTAACAAAATCTTAATCCTTCCAGTACTCATCAGCTGCTGTATGCTCCAGAGGAAGTTTGACTAGAATAGAGGCTGTGAGCTGTGAGTAGAGGGAAAAAATAGCATTAATAAAAATATCTGGAACATGAAATTTCTTCAATACCGCCTTCATGTAATCCCAGTTGACTCTATCGAAGGCCTTCTCAGCATCTACGCCGAGAAGGACCAGGGGAGAGTTTCTAGAAGAGGCTACATGCATTCCTGCCAGAAGTCTCCATGTGTTCATGCGAACCTCCCTCCCGGGGATGAAACCCGCTTGTTCATGTCCTATCAAGTGTGGAAGGTGAGCCGTTAACCTTAAGGATAGTAACTTTACCCAGATCTTCAAATCTAGGTTCAATAAGGAGATCGGACGGTAGTTACTGCATGACATGGGGTCTTTCCTCTCCTTCGCTAGTAGGGTAATATGAGCTTCTTGAGTCTGACGGGGTAGAGAGTCACCCCCAAACACAGCTACACAGAACTCAGTTAATCTTGGCAAGAGAATATCCTTGAATTTCTTATAATAGGAGAGAGGGAGCCCATCAGGGCCAGGGCTCTTCCCTGGAGGGAACGAGGACAAAACCTTGTCTACTTCCTCTTCCGTAACAGTTTTAGTGAGGTCCCGAATCATCTCGTCAGTGAGGGTTGGGAGGCATAATTCCCCCAAAAAGGTCTCAGTGAGTTGCCGCCTCTCACCAAGGAGTGCCTCAGAGTCCCCCTCTCTCAGATTATACAAGTTGTGGTAGAAGTTTTTAAAAGAGAGGGCTATGTTTTTTGACAGTCTGTGAGTCTTGCCCTGTGGATCTTTTATTGCATGAATGTGAGTTTTAGCCCTAGCCTTCTTCAGTAAGATGGACATGAGTTTACCTCCCTTGTCCCCGTGTGCATACAGTTTGTGTCTAAAGTGCAAGTAAGCTTTAGAAGATTTTGCCTGAAGATAGGTCAGTAGTTTCTCTCTAAGAGTAAGCAACTCAGTTTGTGCGTCTACTGCTTTTGTGCATTTGTGTATCCTTTCCAATTTGGCAATGTCAGCAAGGAGGGTATTTACTGTAAGCTGACGTTCCTTTTTCAATCTAGAGCCCCATGTCATGAAGATACCCCTGACGTGTGACTTATGGGCCTCCCACACCACAGGAGCAGAGGGGCCTGAGGTGGAGTTTACTTCAAAGTAGAATTTCAGGTGTGAGGAAAGGTCATCCCTGGCTCTCTGGTCTTCAAGTATAGTCTTGTTCAGCTTCCATCTGATAGGGGACAGTAAAGGTGGAGTAAGAGAGAGAGAGAGATGTATTGGAGCATGATCTGAGACAGTTATAGATGCTATGACAGCAGCTGAGAGATGAGGAAGAAGAGGAGCCTGATCCAAAAGATAATCTAACCTTTGATAGGAGTTGTGGACCGTGGAATAATACGTAAAATCCTTGATCCTGGGATGGAGTGATCGCCACGCATCTATAAGAGACAATTCAGTTAGTTTAGAATGTAATTTAGCAATTGCCCGCTGAGAGATGTGAGATTTACCAGTGGAGGAATCAATCAATGGGTTTAAAGTGACATTTAGCTCATAAAGGCAACAGTATTGCCATAAGCAGGAGGTCAAACGTGACAACGAAGACACACCATGACACACGACCTTTCATACTATCATTAGCAACAGCAAGTAGAAGTGTAATAACACAAGAGTGCAGGAGCAATTAACCTAGCCGGAGCATTTCTGGAAAGCGTCCAAAAAATGTATGTGTCCCCACAAGACGAAAACAATGCGTCCGGAGCTAGGTGCAGAGAGGACTAGATATGGCTCCTAAAGGTATGAAACAACATGAGTCCCACACCCCTACCACAAAGTCACGTTGCGCTATCAGTCGGTATCCGCTAACCAGCGGTCTGTCCTCCACCAGCATCCGCAATCATCCGCTCCTGCAACAGGCTGTCCATCTTCTCACTCCAACGCAAACCGTGCTGCAGCACCTTTGAAAACGTCACTCGGTTCCCATGGTAAGTGTACCTACTGTTGTCTCATTGTCAGTCCTGGAGAAGTCCTGTAAAGTTATCCTTGTGACCAAATCAGCCCTTTCACCGGTGTCTTCTTGTCTTTGTTTGATTTACGTCTGGATACCTGTTTCCAGTCGTCTTGTCTGGGAAGGGTCGGCAGCAAAGGTAGATCAGATACAGGAAGCCAGCAAGCAATTTCCATCGGCTCCATATCCAGAGCCGACCAGACCATTCCAAGGTCATCCGGTGTGTGAACTGTGAGCCTCTTGCCGTGCAGATTGATGTAGAGTCCAAAGGGAAAGAGCCAGGCATATGTAATGTTTCTCTCCTGCAGCTTCTCTAGTAATGGTCGCAATATCCGCTTCTATGCCAGAGTCGTGGGTGAAATATCTTGATATAGCATTATTTCATCTTCTCCCAGATTTAGACGCCTGTGGTCCCGTGAGGCTTGCAGTCCGCAAACAACATCCCTAGGTGTCTCAAGGGGAAGGGCCCAGGGCTCTGTGTATGTGTTCAATAACAATTTGTGCCGCTCTTGCAGGCCCCAGCAGGGTGGTAAAGATTTTCATTTCCGCATCACGGAGAGAATCTGGAGCCCAGGCCTCAGGAATCCCCTTAAATCTGATATTTTTCCTGCAGCTCCTATTTTCCTGGTCCTCGATGAGAGCCATGGCAGAGTTCACATGTGCCACTAACCTGTGCTGCCGGGAGGCCACTGCATCTGTATGAGCTGCTATGCTGGAACATGCCGCCTCCAAGGCCTCTGTTCCATGACCTATGGACTATGGATTTGATCTCGGTAAGGTCAGCCATAACAGGGCTAAGGGTGCCCGCCAGGGCCTTTTTCATGAAGGATTTAAAAAACTGTTGCGAGACAGCAGCAGACTTGATGCAGTCTTCCTCACCTCCAGAGCCCACTGCGTCTTCATATGGTAGCTGTAGCGAGGTTCATATAGTAGCTGGAGCGTTCTTCTTTTTGAGGAATTTTGCCATATCAGCTTGGCTTTTCCTCGGCCCTGAGGGTTCTCCAGGCTCTTGGAAGGTTCCCCTACCGATTTTGCCCATTTTTAAGCAAAGGTTATGACAGGTGCTAGAAGTGTGTTAGGATGGGGAGCTGCAGGCTCACGCCCAAACTTTTGATCCCCACTGTATGTTCACCTTTTTTTTTTAAATAGAGTCGTTTCCTAAGCCAGTGTTTCTCAACCAGGGTGCCACCAGCTGTTGCAAAACTACAACTCCCAGCATGTTGTAGTTTTGCAACAGCTGGAGGCACCCTGGTTAGGAAACACTTGCCTAGGCTTATACTTTTTTTTTTTTATCAACTGGTGCCAGAAAGTTAAACAGATTTATAAATTACTTCTATAAAAGAATCTTAATCCTTCCAGTACTTATTTGCTGCTGAATACTACAGAGGAAATTATTTTCTTTTTGGAACACAGAGCTCTCTGCTGCCATCACGAGCACAGTGCCCTCTGCGGACATCTCTGTCCATTTTAGGAACTGTCCAAAGCAGGAGAGGTTTGCTATGGGGATTTTCTCCTACTCTTGTCAGCAGAGAGCTCTATGTTCCAAAAAGAAAACAATTTCCTCTGTAGTATTCAGCAGCAAATAAGTACTAGAAGGATTAAGATTTTTTAATAAAAGTTATTTACAAATCTCAAAGTTAGACGAAGAGGAAAGAAGTCGCACTCACCACTGGAAGCAGTATAAAAAGTCTTGTCCTTTATTCACACCGGCAGAGTGGAAAGGTAAAATGCGGTCACACACGCGGGGAGTGAGAGCAGCTGCTCTCAAGATGCGGGGGCACACCACCAACGGCAACTAGTTTCGCGTCACAGACCGGACGCTTCTTCCGGCCAAACAAGGTGTACGCCTACCTGTCCAGGTGGGTAAGTATTTAAGCAGCTTACAATGGGGGAGGGAAGGGGGCGTGGTGACCGTAACACATAAAAAGGTGAAACAGAAAAAAAAACCACAGACCATTGTAAAAATATGTAAGACATACATAGTGCTTAAAACAACTCCACCTAACAAAGGTAGAGGATTCACAAAAAAGCTGACAGATCTTGCTTGTCATTCATCCCCGTGGGTCCCATGGCTTTCAACCTAATAATCCAAAACGCCTCCCGACGTAGGAGGAAGGAGTGCTTATCAATACCAATGGGGACAACTTCTATTCTTTCGATTCCGGCAAAACGGAGACCCTCGCTTGTACCGCCATGACACTCATTCATATGAGCGATGAAGCGAGGGGACCCCTTGCCCGATCGCAGAGAATAGAGGTGCTCTCTCACTCGTGCATTTAATTTGCGCTTGGTTTTGCCCACATAGTATCTTTTACATGGACAGATAAGGCAATACACGATGTGAGTTGATTGACATGTGATCAACTGGTTCACAAATATATTGACCCCTCCAACAGAAAAATTCTAAATATGCAGATAGAGGTTGTGTGATAGACTCAGTGCTTGCCACAATCGGTCGCCCTGTCGGGTTGTTTAGGGTCTTATGTACTTTGGGCAGTATATACCACCTGGCTGGCCAGATACTACAGAGGAAATTATTTTTTTTTTGGAACACAGAGCTCTCTGCTGCCATCACGAGCACAGTGCTCTCTGCTGACATCTCTGTCCATTTTAGGAACTGTCCAAAGCAGGAGAGGTTTGCTATGGGGATTTTCTCCTACTCTTGTCAGCAGAGAGCTCTATGTTCCAAAAAGAAAACAATTTCCTCTGTAGTATTCAGCAGCAAATAAGTACTAGAAGGATTAAGATTTTTTAATAAAAGTTATTTACAAATCTGTTTAACTTTCTGGCACCAGTTGATTTAAGAAAAAAAAAAAAAGTTTTCCATCAGAGTACCCCTTTAACCCCTTAACGACGCAGGACGTATATTTACGTCCTGCGCCGGCTCCCGCGATATGAAGCGGGATCGCGCCGCGATCCCGCATCATATCGCGTGGGTCCCGGCGCTAATCAACGGCCGGGACCCGCGGCTAATACCACACATCGCCGATCGCGGCGATGTGCGGTATTAACCCTTTAGAAGCGGCGGTCAAAGCTGACCGCCGCTTCTAAAGTGAAACTGAAAGTATCCCGGCTGCTCAGTCGGGCTGTTCGGGACCGCCGCGGTGAAATCGCGGCGTCCCGAACAGCTGATCGGACATCGGGAGGGCTCTTACCTGCCTCCTCGGTGTCCGATCGACGAATGACTGCTACGTGCCTGAGATCCAGGCAGGAGCAGTCAAGCGCCGATAATGCTGATCACAGGCGTGTTAATACACGCCTGTGATCAGGATGAGAGATCAGTGTGTGCAGTGTTATAGGTCCCTATGGGACCTATAACACTGCAAAAAAAAAGTAAAAAAAAAGTGTTAATAAAGGTCATTTAACCCCTTCCCTAATAAAAGTTTGAATCACCCCCCTTTTCCCATAAAAAAATAAAACAGTGTAAAAAAAAATAAAAATAAACATATGTGGTATCGCCGCGTGCGTAAATGTCCGAACTATAAAAATATATCATTAATTAAGCCGTACGGTCAATGGCGTACGCGCAAAAAAATTCCAAAGTCCAAAAAAGCGTATTTTGGTAACTTTTTATAACATTAAAAAATGAATAAAAAGTGATCAAAAAGTCAGATCAAAACAAAAATCATACCAATAAAAACTTCAGATCACGGCGCAAAAAATGAGTCCTCATACCGCCCCGTACGTGGAAAAATAAAAAAGTTATATGGGTCAGAAGATGACATTTTTAAACGTATAAATTTTCCTGCATGTAGTTATGATTTTTTCCAGAAGTGCGACAAAATCAAACCTATATAAGTAGGGTATAATTTTAACCGTATGGACCTACAGAATAATGATAAGGTGTAATTTTTACCGAAATATGCACTGCGTAGAAACGGAAGCCCCCAAAAGTTACAAAATGGCGTTTTTTTTTCGGTTTTGTCGCACAATGATTTTTTTTTCCGTTTCGCCGTGCATTTTTGGGTAAAATGACTAATGTCACTGCAAAGTAGAATTGGCTGCACAAAAAATAAGCCATAATATGAATTTTTAGGTGGAAAATTGAAAGGGTTATGATTTTTAAAAGGTAAGGAGGAAAAAACGAAAGTGCATAAACGGAAAAACCCTGAGTCCTTAAGGGGTTAAGGACGCAGGACGTAAATGTACGTCCTGGTGCGGTGGTACTTAGCGCACCAGGACGTACATTTACGTCCTAAGCATAACCACGGGCATCGGAGCGATGCCCGTGTCATGCGCGGCTGATCCCTGCTGCTGATCGCAGCCAGGGACCCGCAGGCAATGGCCGACGCCCGCGATCTCGCGGGCGTCCGCCATTAACCCCTCAGGTGCCGGGATCAATACAGATCCCGGCATCTGCGACAGTGCGCGATTTGAATGAATGATCGGATCGCCCGCAGCGCTGCTGCGGGGATCCGATCATTCATAACGCCGCACGGAGGTCCCCTCTCCTTCCTCCGTGCGGCTCCCGGCGTCTCCTGCTCTGGTCTGTGATCGAGCAGACCAGAGCAGGAGATCACCGAAAACACTGATCTGTTCTATGTCCTATACATAGAACAGATCAGTATTAGCAATCATGGTATTGCTATGAATAGTCCCCTATGGGGACTATTCAAGTGTAAAAAAAAATGTAAAAGTAAAAAAAAAGTGAAAAATCCCCTCCCCCAATAAAAAAGTAAAACGTCCGTTTTTTCCTATTTTACCCCCAAAAAGCGTAAACATTTTTTTTTTATAGACATATTTGGTATCGTCGCGTGCGTAAATGTCCGAACTATTAAAATTAAATGTTAATGATCCCGTACGGTTAACGGCGTGAACGGAAAAAAAAAATAAAGTACAAAATTCCTACTTTTTTAATACATTTTATTAAAAAAAAAATTATAAAAAATGTATTAAAAGTTTTTAATATGCAAATGTGGTATCAAAAAAAAGTACAGATCATGGCGCAAAAATGAGCCCCCATACCGCCGCTTATACGGAAAAATAAAAAAGTTATAGGTCATCAAAATAAAGGGATTATAAACGTACTAATTTGGTTAAAAAGTTTGTGATTTTTTTTAAGCTCAACAATAATATAAAAGTACGTAATAATGGGTATCATTTTAATCGTATTGACCCTCAGAATAAAGAACACACGTCATTTTTACCATAAATTGTACGGCATGAAAACGAAACCTTCCAAAATTAGCAAAATTGCGTTTTTCGTTTTAATTTCCCCACAAAAATAGTGTTTTTTGGTTGCGCCATACATTTTATGATATAATGAGTGATGTCATTACAAAGGACAACTGGTCGCGCAAAAAACAAGCCCTCATACTAGTCTGTGGATGAAAATATAAAAGAGTTATGATTTTTAGAAGGCGAAGAGGAAAAAATGAAAACGTAAAAATTTAATTGTCTGAGTCCTTAAGGCCAAAATGGGCTGAGTCCTTAAGGGGTTAAGGACCCAGCCATTTTACACCTTAGGACCCGGCCATTTTTTGCACATCTGACCACTGTCACTTTAAACATTAATAACTCTGGAATGCTTTTAGTTATCATTCTGATTCCGAGATAGTTATTTCGTGACATATTCTACTTTAACATGGTGGTAAAATTGTGTGGTAACTTGCATCCTTTCTTGGTGAAAAATTCCCAAATTTGATGAAAAATTTGAAAATTTAGCATTTTTCTAACTTTGAAGCTCTCTGCTTGTAAGGAAAATGGATATTCCAAATAATTTTTTTTAATTCACAAATACAATATGTCTACTTTATGTTTGCATCATAAAATTGACGAGTTTTTACTTTTGGAAGACACCAGAGGGCTTCAAAGTTCAGCAGCAATTTTTCACAAAATTTCCATACTCACAATTTTTCAGGGACCAGTTCAGGTTTGAAGTAGATTTGAAGGGTCTTCATATTAGAAATACCCCACAAAAGACCCCATTATAAAAACTGCACCCCCTAAAGTATTCAAAATGACATCCAGTCAGCATTTTAACCCTTTAGGTGTTTCACAGGAATAGCAGCAAAGTGAAGGAGAAAATTCACAATCTTCATTTTTTACACTCGCATGTCCTTGTAGACCCAATTTTAGCATTTTTACAAGGGGTAAAAGGAGAAAATTTATACTTATATTTGTAGCCCAATTTCTCTCGAGTAAGCACATACCTCATATGTCTATGTTAAGTGTTCCGCGGGCGCAGTAGAGGGCTCAGAAGCGAAGGAGCGACAAGGGGATTTTGGAGAGTACGTTTTTCTGAAATAGTTTTTAAGGGGCATGTCGCATTTAGGAAGACCCTATGGTGCCAGAACAGCAAAAAAAAACACCACATGGCATACCATTTTGGAAACTAGACCCCTTGAGAAACGTAACAAGGAATAAAGTGAGCCTTAATACCCCACAGGTGTTTCACGACTTTTGCACATGTAAAAAAATAAAAAATACATTTCACTAAAATGTGTGTTTCCCCCCAAATTTCACATTTTTGCAAGGGTTAATAGCAGAAAATACCCCCCAAAATTTGTAACCCCATCTCTTCTGAGTGTGGAGTTACCCCATAAGTTGACCTGAAGTGCACTACGGGCGAACTACAATGCTCAGAAGAGAAGGAGTCATATTTGGCTTTTTGAGAGCAAATTTTGCTCGGGAGCATGTCGCATTTAGGAAGCCCCTATGGTGCCAGGACAGCATAAAATACCCACATGGCCTACCATTTTGGAAACTAGACCCCTTGAGGAACGTAACAAGGAATAAAGTGAGCCTTAATACCCCACAGGGGTTTCACGACTTTTGCATACGTAAAAAAAAAAAAAAAAAGGAACGTAACAAGGGGTACAGTGAGCATTTACCCCCCCACTAGTGTCTGTCAGATCTTTGGAACAGTGAGCTGTACAACATTTTTAATTTGCACAGCCCACTGTTCCAAAGATCTGTCAGACACCAGTGGGGTGTAAATTCTCACTACACCCCTCATTACATTCCGTGAGGGGTGTAGTTTCCGAAATGGGGTCACATGTGTTTTTTTTTTTTTTGCGTTTGTCGAAACCGCTGTAACAATCAGCCACCCCTGTGCAAATCACCTCAAATGTACATGGTGAACTCTCCCTTCTGGGCCTTGTTGTGCGCCCCCAGAGCACATATGGGGTATCTCCGTAGTCGAGAGAAATTGTATTACAAATTTTGGGGGGCTTTTTTCCCTTTTACCTCTTGTCAAAATGAAAAGTATAGGGCAACACCAGTATGTTAGTGTAAAAAAATTTTTTTTTTACACTAACATGCTGGTGTAGACCCCAACTTCACCTTTTCATAAGAGGTGAAAGGAGAAAAAGCCCCCCAAAATTTTTAGGCAATTTCTCCCGAGTACGGCGATACCCCATATGAGGCCTGAATTAGGGATTTGCATAGGGGTGGACATAGGGGTATTCTACGCCAGTGATTCCCAAACAGGGTGCCTCCAGCTGTTGCAAAACTCCCACCTTGCTTGGACAGTCAACGGCTGTCCGGCAATACTGGGAGTTGTTGTTTTGCAACAGCTGGAGGCTCCATTTTGGAAACAGTGGCGTATCAGACGTTTTTCATTTTTATTGAGGAGGGGAGAGGGGGGGCTGTGTAGGGGTATGTGTATATGTAGTGTTTTTTACTTTTTATTTTATTTTGTGTTAGTGTAGTGTTTTTAGGGTACAGTGACATGGGCGGGGGATTACAGCGAGTTTCCCGCTGCGAGTTTGAGCTGCCGTGCAAAATTTGATACTCACTGTAAGCCCCCTGCCCATGTGAATGTACCCTGTACAATCACAGGGGGGGGGGGACCTCCAGCTGTTGCAAAACTACAATTCCCAGCATGCACAGTCTATCAGTGCATGCTGGTAGTTATAGTTTTGCAACAGCTGGAGGCACACAGGTTGGGAAACACTGAGTTAGGAAACAGACAATGTTTCCCAACCAGTGTGCCTCCAGTTGTTGCAAAACCACTACTCCCAAACATTCTCAGGCATGCTGGAAGTAGTAGTTCGGCAACATCTTTAGAGCCAGATGTTACCGAATAACATTCCAAGAGCACTTCGTCCGGCCTCTAAATTACGTCATCGCAACCCCACTTTTATATCCAGATCAATTTATTCACGTGACCCGGTCCATGTAGAGAAAAATCAAAAACTCAAGCCTGCCGGCCCTTGTGCTCCAAGGCGGATGATCCACCTGGCTTCTGCACGGATTAGCATCGCGTCATGGTCTCCACCATTCTCAGGTGGTTTAACTCTTTCCAAGCCTCCAAACCTTAAATGGTCTGTAAGACTATTCTGGCATTCTTGCATGTGTGATATAAAACGGGTTGTACCGCGGCCAGTTCTAATTGTATATAAATGTTCACGGAACCTGGTGTTCAATTGTCTTTTCGTTTTTCCAATATAGAATCTCCAACATTTGCATATAATGAAATACACTACAAAAGTTGATTTACAAGTTATTAAAGGGTACCTTTTATTAAAAAAAACTTTTGATATATTATAGATTAATGTATGCAGAATAACTTTACAATTGCATGTTATTAAAAAATATGCTTCTTTCTATTTAATTTTCCACTTTGAAGAAATGACCACTAGGGGTCTCCCTACCAGTCCTGGCAGCAAGCATTTCAGACTCATGCTGGAGTCCTAAACACTACGAGCTGCCAGTCTGCTTTGTTCACAAAGGAGAACACTCAGAGCTGCCAGCCTTCTTTGTTCACAGCCTGTTTGGCTGTGAACAAAGCAGGCTGGCAGCTCTGAGTGTTTAGGACTCCAGCATGAGTCAGAAATGCTTGCTGACAGGACTGATCGGGAAAAATACAATAGAAAGAAGCATATTTTTCATTAACATGCTATTGGAAAGTTATTCAACATTCATTAATCTAAAATATATCAAAAGTTTATTTGATGAGAGGTACCCTTTAAATCCGAAACTTTATGCATATGCAAACTTAATGCATAATCTGGAGGTGAACTCGTTTCGTTATGACATTTACCAGTGCATTTGGAGGCAACACTTTGAATTTTCTGGATGTTCGCATTACTATTAGAGATAATATTATTCAAACAGAAGGTTTTCGTAAAGAAATAGCAAAAAATGCATATTTACATTACTATAGTTCACATCCAGAAAATATAAAATGCTCAATACCATTCAGCCAGATGACAAGACTGAAGAGGATAAATAGTGAGGATAGTAAATGTGAACAGCAACTAAACGAGCTCACCTCCAGATTGAGAAAAAGGGGTTATCCTAGTCAGGTTCTGCAACAAGCAAGAAACAAGATTGATAATTGTCTCAGAAAATAATTATTGGAAAGAAGTAGAAAGAGAACAGAACGTGAGAATAAAGAAAGATTTTTTTTGCATTTAAGAATTGTCAAATGAATAATGTAATAAAGCGTGCCATTCTCAATAATTGGTTCCTACTTCAGAAAGATACCGACATCTCTGAAATAACTAAAGAATACCCAATTATTACATATAAGAAAAATGGAACTATTGCTGACTACATAAAAAAGAATAAAAGAAAAAATACTCTGCAAAAAACGCAAGGGAACTGGTTTACCAGATATGGACCGAGAGGAAATAAAAAATGTGGTGGATGCGGTTACTGCAAATTTAACGCAGCAACTGAAACAGTGTCCCTGGGTGGATATATGCATAAAGTTTCGGATTTAATAACTTGTAAATCAACTTTTGTAGTGTATTTCATTATATGCAAATGTTGGAGATTCTATATTGGAAAAACGAAAAGACAATTGAACACCAGTTTCCGTGAACATTTATATACAATTAGAACTGGCCGCGGTACAACCCGTTTTATATCACACATGCAAGAATGCCAGAATAGTCTTACAGACCATTTAAGGTTTGGAGGCATAGAAAGAGTTAAACCACCTGAGAATGGTGGAGACCATGACGCGATGCTAATCCGTGCAGAAGCCAGGTGGATCATCCGCCTTGGAGCACAAGGGCCGGCAGGCTTGAATGATAAAGTGGATCTCTCTCCTTTTATAGAATAATCGCTATTATTAAGCAAATGTTTTCCTGTGCTCTATTATGATTTTTATGGATTTAGATTTTTTGAATTTTTTGATTAATATAATAAAGTTTTTGATTTTTCTCCCCATGGACCGGGTCACGTGAACAAATTGATCCGGATATAAAAGTGGGGTTGCGATGACGTAATTTAGAGGCCGGACGAAGTGCTCTTGCACGAAATCAACCGGTTAATCGCCTCCTGAGCTTCCTGCACTTACCTCTGCCCCATGGATGGACTTCAAGCCTGTTAGCAGCTAGCGTCTAAACCGTGAGTTGCCGGACCCTTTTCTTTGTTATTACTATTGTTTCGTTTGCATACCTCAGTCCTGGCACCGCCGTCACGCAGGATATTCAGTATGAACATGGACTACCACTATAAGCTGTTATCTGTTGGACCTCTATAATAGACACTTTGCATTTCTATATACCGTTAGGTGCCACTGCCACTATTTTTCTCTACTTTATATAAGATTTGTAGATTACTTCTATAAAAAAATCTTAATCCTTCCAGTACTTATTAGCTGCTGAATACTACAGAGGAAATGGTTTTCTTTTTGGAACACAGAGCTCTTTGCTGACATCATGACCACAGTGCTCTCTGCTGACATCTCTGTCCATTTTAAGAACTGTCCAGAGTAGGAGAAAATCCCCATAGCAAACATATGCTGCTCTGGACAGCTCCTAAAATGGAGAGAGATGTCAGCAGAGAGTACTGTGGTCATGATGTCAGCAGAGAGCTCTGTGTTCCAAAAAGAAAAACATCTCCTCTGTAGTATATAGACCTTAAAAAGTACTGGAAAGATTAAGATTTTTTAATAGAAGTAATTTACACATCTGTTTAACTTCCTGGCACCAGTTGATTTAAAAAAATAAATAAATAATAAAAAAAAAAAATTACACGGGAGTACCCCTTTAAAGGAATACTGTAGCTGAAAATAACTTATGCCTTATCCAAAGGAACCCCCGCAATCTATAACTCATCCCCTATCCTTTGGATAGGGGATAATCTCTTTTCCTCTACAGTACTCCCTTAAGCCTAGAGGGCTGGTGGCTTCCAACCGGAGTATCCAGTGGGCATCTTTGCACAACAACAATTGATGCCTCCTATCAATAAATAGCACCAAACATGGAAATAAGGATAAAATCACAAACTTGTCAATACCAGTTGTGCACGAACAACAGGATATATAATGCCACAAGATGCTTACATAAAAAAGGCAAACATAATCAATGTAATACAAGAGAAGAGAGACAACGTGGTTGTATAGAGTGATCTGTAATGTGCTGTGGGAGCTGTGTTCACTAGAGAATGGAGTATATAAGTATAAGACCAGAAATAATTATGAAACACAGGTCCATATATTCCAACGGCAATTCTCTAGAAAAAACACAACAGTCCCAGTGTGGGTAAAAAAGGGGAGCCACCACAGCACATCTAGAATCACCACATTATACTCACTGTATCAGATCACACACAGCCCTAAGACGTTTCGCTACTCACTTCATCAGGGAGTGTCTAAGGATTAGCTAAGCAAAGTATTTATACTACAGTGGACGAATCAGAGACCTGAAATCAGATTACCTGTGTTAGAGCAGCTGTGCTAAGCAAGGTGTGGCGGCACTGGGTGCAGCTGCTCTAACAAAGGTAATCTGATTTCAGGTCTCTGATTGGTCCACTGTATGAATAAATACTTTGCTTAGCTGATCCTTAGACACTCCCTGACAAAGCGAGTAGCGAAACGGCTTAGGGGCTGTGTGTGATCTGAAACAGTGAGTGTAACGTGGTGATTCTGGATGTGCTGTGGTGGCTCCCCTTTTTTTCCCCCTCCGGGACTGTTGTGTTTTTTTCTAGAGAATTGCAGTTGGAATATATGGACCTGTGTTTCATAATTCTTTCTGGTCTTATACTTATAAACTCCATTCTCTAGCAACCCCAGCTCCCACAGCACATTACAGATCACTCTATACAACCACGTGTTCTCTCTTCTCTTATATTATATTGATTGTGTTTGCCTTTTTATTTATGCATCTTCTGGCATTATATATCTTGTTGTTCGTGCACAACTGGTATTGGCAACTTTTTCCCCCAAGAGAATATCCTATATCTGATCATTGCACAATTTTTCTGCCTATTGCTGATCCTCATTCTTCATGTTTTTTATTATTATTATGTCTGTACAATAAAGTTTGTGATTCTATCCTTATTTCCATGTTTGGTGCTATTTATTGATAGGAGGTATTGCTTATGTGTTATGCACCAAACGCATATTACTTTTCCTATTGAAAAGATACTTTGGTCATACATTTTGGTAACAACAATTGATGCCTATCCCTGCCTTTTTGTGCCGTTTCAACTCTCTTCAGGGCAGCAAAAGTAAGTACATTGGGGTTATTATTGTGAACTTCAGCCATACGTGCCATAAACCTTGTTGCCTCGATGCCCATCCTGAGAGGGCAGAAAAGCTCTCTGATCCTATGGAACAAAGGGTGCTTGGTCTTATCTATATTGAACAAACCGCAACTGCACATAAGATAATAAACCACTAGTCAGATCTACAGGTAATACATTGTTTTACATGGACCGTTTAGCTCCCCAGTCTGAACCTCTTAGCATTTGTGTTGAATTTGCAAAAAGAACATGACCCACAGGAAAAATGTCCTGTTAGTCTGCCAACAGTCAACCAATCCATATGTTCTTTTGCTTTCTGTGACCTAGGCTTTTTAATATAGTCCCTGATGGTACTATTTCTCTAATAACTGCCCATGTGGCTGAAGTTCACAATAATAACTTCAATTTACCTACTTTTGCTGTCCTGGAGAGAGTGAAAATGGCACAAAAAGGCAGAAATAAAAGGAAATGGCTGCGTTATTGTAGAAATTTGCTGGTTCTTGCTTGTTATCCTTATTTTCTTGCTGGATTATACATTAGACTTGTTTTTAGCTCACTTCCCTCTTCCTGCACTTTATGGGTTAAGTATTTTTGTATATATGTGTTGCTATGGCAGCACGATCACAGGCTATAAAACGTACCTGTCTGACGTCATCATGTACCAGGGGCCTGACAAAGTGTGGAAGCACAATATTGCTTGAAACCCCTCCGCACTTGTTCCAACTGTTCTGCCTCCCCAGATGTCTGTCATATGTAAGTAATAAAGAAGTTTCTTATCTGCATCAGATAAGGTGAGTACTCCGTTCTTCATTTCTTGATAGGAAGATGTTGATGGTCTGGATTTTCATAAACATGTAGCACCACTTTTGATTCCTTGGATCCGGGATCCATTGCTATGACATGACACAGTGCATCTGACTCTTGCATCCTCCACCATATCCTGGCTACATGGGTTTTTTGTCCTATTTAATAGTATCTGTGCCATTTTTTTTATAGGTATCTCTATGTGAAAATGATGCTGCGTATAAGCAGCTGCATATTTTCCTACCTATTTAAGTCAATGGGTAAGAAAATCTACAGCAGCAAATACGAAGCAAAATATGACACGTGTGACCCAACACAAACTATAATTTATATGGTGTTATGTATTTGTTATGTTGTTTCTATTACTTCTAAAGAACGGTTAACATTTTCCATAGCTCAGTATCCCAACCAATAAAAGCTAGTTCCCAGTTTTTAAATATGATGGTTTCCTCTACCAGTAATTTTTTTTAACCAATACGCTTTTTTTTTTTGTATGTTCACACTTGACCAGACACATTTCCTGACGAGGTCCCTTTTTCGGCTTTTCTGAAGTAAGTGGAGAGTTAGTAGGGCTTTTTAAATTTTCTGTCTGAAATTCTGGCGACACAAATAACACTACAAAATCTACACGGAAAAGCCTTATTACATGAGACCCAAGATGTAGCTATACTGCAGTGATATTGGCCTTCTGTTATGTGAAGAGCCTGCTTTAATAAAGAGATTAAGTGTCTGTTAATACATTTATATAGGGCTGGGCCTAATTTGTTAGCCAATCATAAACAGTATATGCTAGCAAATATGTAGAAATCAAAAAATAAATATTCAAAGCATAGGGGATAAGATGTTAAATGGTGGGGGTGCCACCGCTGCTGGGACCCCCCCCCCCCCCCCACGATCATCCTTGCTGCACCCGGCATTCTAAGCAGTATGTTAAGAACGCTGGGTTTCCACGGCCGGAGATTTGATCACATGCCATGCCCCCTTGTGACATCACGCCAGGTCCCTCCATTCATGTCTATGGGAGGGGATGTGACGGCCAAAGACATAAATAGAGGGGGAGTGGTGTGACATCAAGAGGGGCTGTGGCGTGACATCACGTCTCCGGCTTAAGAAACCCAGTGTTCTAAACATACATGGGTGCTGAAAAGAGATGAGACATCTTATTCCCTATCCTTTGGATAAAGGATAAGATGTCTGTGGGTAGAGTATCCCTTTAAGCATTAGAATAAGATGTCAGACTGAATTATCAGTCAGATGTGAGAGTCAGATATCATGCCTTGAATCCATCGAGTGCAAGCCAGTTATACATTGGCCTTTTCAGAAATAAAAACATATGAATGTTTTTTTTTCTTTTTTTTTTACATTTTTCCTTGATTCACATGATAAAAAAAATCACAACTTCTAATCAGAAAATTGCAACTGAAAAAAACACACAAAAAACACATGTACTAATACACACTATTTGGGGGGGAAAGCTACAACAAAAAGGAAGCACTAAAAAAGCCACAAAAAGTGATGGGTGAAGAAAGCCTTAACCGGCTTAATCTGAGCTTGACTAAGAGATTGTAGATAAACATTTGTAACATACCAATACCATTCACCCTGTGCTTAATAAATGATGACCACATACTGCGGGACTTTTGTTGAAATGGACACACTAGCCCTTTATTAACATATGCAAATCAAACAATGCAAATAATAAAGTAGGACAAGGGTCATTTGTAGGCACTCCAGATTTTACTACATCTACCCTCAGCTGCCAAAGTTGACCTGATGGTACCACATAGAGATGAGCGAATTTTTGAAAAATTTTATTCGGACAATTTGCCGAATTTTCCCCCGAAAATTTTTTTGGTCCAAATTTATTCATGGCGAATTGTTATAAAAAATGGCTATTTCTGGCCTACAGAGAGCCTCAATAGGGTTGTAGAACACTTTGTCTTGCTGTAACACGCAAGGGTTAGTGAAATAATACTGTTATTCAGTATTACATGCAGATCAGAGGCATCGCTATTAGAGTCACTATCGCAGAGGGGCACAATGACAGAGCCTGGAGGTGGCATCAGTATGAGGAGACCATGTAGTGGCTGAATGACACAGCCTGGAGTTGGCGGCAGCATGAGGAGACCATATAGTGGAGGAATGGCACAACATGGAGGTGGCGGCAGCATGAGGAGACCATTTAGTGCCTGAATGACAAATCATGGAGGTGGCTGCAGCATGAGGAGACCATATAGTTGCAGAATGACACAGCTTGGAGGTAACGGCAGCATGAGGAGACCATATAGTGCCTGAATGACACAGCGTGAAGGGGGCGGCAGCATAAGGAGACCCTATAGTGGCTGAATGACACAGCGTGGAGGTGGTGGCAGCATGAGGAGACCACATAGTGACTGAATGACACAGCGTGGAGGTGGCGGCAGCATGAGGAGACCATATAGTGGCTGAATGACACAGCGCGGAGGTGACAGCAGCATGAGGAGACCATATAGTGGCTGAATTGCACAGCCTGGAGTTGGCAGCAGCATGAGACCCTATAGTGGCTGAAAGACCCAGCGTGGAGATGGCAGCAGCATGAGGAGACCATATAGTGGCTGAATGACCCAGTGTGGAGGTGGCAGAAGCATGAGGAGACCATATAGTGGCTGAGTGACACAGCCTGGAGTTGGCATCAGCATGAGGAGACCATATATTGGCTTAATGACCCAGCGTGGAGGTGGCGGCAGCATGAGGAGACCATATAGTGGCTGAATTGCACAGCCTGGAGTTGGCGGCAGCATGAGGAGACCATATATTGGCTTAATGACCCAGTGTGGAGGTGGCGGCAGCAGGAGGAGACCGCATAGGGGCTAAATGACCCAGCGTGGAGGGGGCGGTAGCATGAGGAGACCATATAGTGGCTGAATTACACAGCGTGGAGGTGGTGGCAGCATGAGGAGACTATATAGTGCCTGAATGACAAAGCGTGGAGGTGGCGGAAGCATGAGGAGACTATATAGTGCCTGAATGACAAAGCGTGGAGGTGGAGGCAGCATGAGGAGACCCTATAGTGGCTGAATTGCACAGCCTGAAGTTGGCGGCAGCATGAGGAGACCATATAGTGGCTGAATGACCCAGCGTGGAGGGGGCAGTAGCATGAGGAGACCATATAGTTGCAGAATGACATAGCCTGGAGTTGGCGGCAGCATGAGGAGACCATATATTGGCTTAATGATCCAGCATGGAGGTGGCGGCAGCAGGAGGAGACCGTATAGTGGCTAAATGAACCAGCGTGGAGGGGGCAGTAGCATGAGGAGACCATATAGTGGCTGAATTACACAGCATGGAGGTGGTGGCAGCATGAGGAGACTATATAGTGCCTGAATGACAAAGTGTGAAGGTGGCGGCAGCATGAGGAGACTATATAGTGCCTGAATGACAAAGCCTGGAGGTGGCGGCGGCATGAGGAGACCATATAGTGGCTGAATTGCACAGCCTGAAGTTGGCTGCAGCATGAGGAGACCATATAGTGGCTAAATGACCCAGCGTGGAGGGGGCAGTATCATGAGGAGACCATATAGTTGCAGAATGACACAGCCTGGAGTTGGCGGCACCATGAAGAGACCATATAGTGGCTGAATGACACAGCCTGGAGTTGGTGGCAGCATGAGGAGACCATATAGTGGCTGAATGACCCAACGTGGAGGTAGTAGCAGCATGAGGAGACCATATAGTGGCTGAGTGACACAGCGTGGAGGTGGCGGCGGCATAAGGAGACCAAATAGTGGCTGAATTGCACAGCCTGGAGTTGGTGGAAGCAAGAAGAGACCATATAGTGGCTGAATTGCACAGCCTGGAGTTGGTGGCAGCATGGGGAGGCCATATAGTGGCTGAATAACCCAGTGTGGAGGTGGCGGCAGCATGAGGAGACCATATAGTACCTAAATGACACAGCGAGGAGTTGGTGGCAGGATGAAGAGATCATATAGTGGCTGAACAACACAGCGTGGAGGTGGTGGCACCATGAGAAGACCATATAGTGACTCAATTACACAGCCAGGAGTTGGTGGCAGCATGAGGGGACCATAAAGTGGCTGCATGACCCAGCGTGGAGGTGGCGGCAGCATGAGGAGACCATATAGTGGCTGAATGACACAGCCTGGAGTTTGGCGCAGCATGAGGAGACCACATAGTGGCTGAATTGCACAGCCTGGAGTTGGCCGCAGCATGAGGAGACCACATAGTGGCTGAATTGCACAGCCTGAAGTTGGCAGCAGCATGAGACCATATAGTGGCTGAGAGACCCAGCGTGGAGGTGGTGGCAGCATGAGGAGACCATATAGTGCCTGAATGACCCAGTGTGGAGGTGGCGGCAGCATGAGGAGTCCATATAGTGGCTGAATGACCCCGTGTGGAGGTAGCCGAAGCTTGAGGAGACCATATAGTGGCTGAATGACACAGCCTGGAGTTGGCGGCAGCATGAGGAGACCATATAAAATGGCTGAAGAACACAGCCTGGAGTTGGTGGTAGCATGTGGAAACCGTATAGTGGCTGAATGACCCATTGTGGAGGTGGCGGCAGCATAAGGAGACCATATAGTGGCTGAATGACACAGCCTGGAGTTGGCGGCAGCATGAGGAGACCACATAGTGGCTGAATGACACAGCCTGGAGTTGGCAGCAGGCTATAGTGGCTGAATGTCACAGCCTGGAGTTTGCGTCAGCATGAGGAGAACATATAGTGGCTGAAAGACACAGCCTGGAGGTGGCAGAAGCATGAGGAGACCATATAGTGGCTGAATGACACAGCGTGGACTTAGCGGCAGCATGAGGAGACCAGATACAGTGGTCCCTTAACATGCAATGGTAATTCCTTCCAAATGAACCATCGTTTGTTGAAACCATCGTATGTTGAGGAATCCTGAGTGCCTGAATGACACAGTGTGGAGGTGGCGGCAGCATGAGGAGTCCATATAGTGGCTGAATGACCCAGTGTAGGAATGACCCAATATAGGAAGGTATACTCACCTGTCCCCGCCACTCCGGACTGTCACCGCTGCCCTGGATGTCGCCGTACATCACTGTTGCCGCGTCCCCGTGGTGTCCCCGCCTCTCCAAATCGTCTCCACTGCCCGGGATCGTCATTCCCTATTGCCATCATCACATCGCTACGCATGCCGCTCCTATTGGATGAAGGGATGGCAGCATGAAGCATTGGCAGCAGCATGAAGAGACCATATAGTGGCTGAATGACACAGCCTGGAGTTGGCGGCAGCATGAGGAGACCACATAGTGGCTGAAAGACCCAGCATGGAAGTAACGGCAGCATGAAGAGACCATATAGTGGCTGAATGACCCAACGTGGAGGTGGCAGCAGCATGAGGAGACCATATAGTGGCTGAATGAACCAGTGGGGAGGTGGCGGCAGCATGAGGAGTCCATATAGTGGCTGAATAAACCAGTGTGGAGGTGGCCGAAGCATGAGGAGACCATATAGTGGCTGAATGACAGCCTGGGGTTGGCGGCAGCATGAGGACACCATATAGTGGCTGAATGACACAGCCTGGAGTTGGTGGCAGCATGTGGAAACCGTATAGTGGCTGAATGACCCAGTGTGGAGGTGGTGGCAGCATAAGGAGACCATATAGTGGCTGAATGACACAGTCTGGAGTTGGCGGCAGCATGAGGAGACCACATAGTGGCTGAATGACACAGCCTGTAGTTGGTGGCAGCATATAGTGGCTGAATGTCACAGCCTGGCGTTTGTGGCAGCATGAGGAGAACATATAGTGGCTGGATGACACAGCCTGGAGGTGGCAGAAGCATGAGGAGACCAATTCGTTCCAAATGAAGTATCGTTTGTTGAAACCATCATATGTTGAGGGATCCGTGCAATGTTAAATATGGGAAGGTATACTCACATGTCCCCACCGCTCCGGATTATCACCGCTGCCCTGGATGTCGCTGTCCATCGCTGTCGCCGCATCCCCGTGGTGTCCCCGCCGCTTCAGAGCGTCTCCGCTGCCCAGGATCGTCGTTCCTTATTGCCGTCATCATGTCGCTACGCATGCCACTCCTATTGGATGACGGGACGGCGTGCGCGACGACGTGATGACGACGATGGAGAGTGACGGTGATGCAGGGGATCCCAAAGAGGACGGTCCGGAGCACTGGGGACATGTAAGTGATCGTCACCGGACCACACGGGGCACCTTAAACGGCTATCCGGCGGCAGCTGTAGCCGTTTATACGATGGCCCCGACATACAAAAGGATCGTTTGTTGATGCTGCCTTCAACATGCGATGGCCTCTGAGTGGCCATCGTATGTTGAAATTATCGTATGTCGGGGCCATCGTAGGTCGGGGGGGGGGGGGGGGGGTCACTGTAGTGGCTTAACCCCTTAACGACGCAGGACATAAATGTACGTCCTGGTGACGTGGTACTTAACGCACCAGGACGTACATTTACGTCCTGAGCATAACCGCGGGCATCGGAGCGAAGCTGGCATCATGCGCGGCAGGTTCTGGCTGTGGATCGCAGCCAGGGAGCCACCGGTAATGGTGAACACCCGCGATCCCGCGGATGTCCGCCATTAACCCCTCAGATGCCGTGATCAATACCGATCATGGCATCTGCAGCATCGCGGTCACTTAACGGATGATCGGATCGCCCGCAGTGCTGCCTTCTTGGAGTTTTCTGCTCTGATCTGCCTTCCCGCAGACCAGAGCAGAAGATGACTGATAATGCTGATAAGTGCTATGTCCTATACATAGCACTGAACAGGATTAGCAATCGAGTGATTGCTTTAAATAGTCCCCTATGGGGACTATTAAAGTGTAAAAATAAAAGTAAAAAAAGTAAGAAAATTAAGTAAAAAAAATGTGAAAAAAACCCTCCCCCAATAAAAACGTAAAATGTCCCATTTTCCCAATTTAACCCCCAAAAAGTGTAAAAAAAAATTTTGATATACATATTTGGTATCGGCGCGTGTGTAAATATCCAAACTATTAAAATAAAATGTAAATGATCCCATACGGTGAACGGCGTGAACGTAAAAAAAAAAGTCCAAATAGCTGCTTTTTTATAACATTTTATTCCTAAAAAAGATTAATAAAACATGTAATAAAAGTTTTGTATAAGCAAAATATGGTATTAATAAAAAGTACAGATCATGGCGCAAAAAATGAGCCCTCATACCACCGCTTATACGGGAAAAAGTTATAGGTCTTCAAAATAGGTGGATTTTAAACGTACTAATTTGGTTAAAAAGTTTGCGATTTTTTTTAAGCGCAACAGTGATAGAAAAGTGTATAATCATGGGTATCATTTTAATCATAATGACCCAGAGAATAAAAAACACATGTCATTTTTACCATAAATTGTACGGCGTGAAAACAAAGCCTTCCAAAATTTGCTAAATTGCGGTTTTCTTTTTAATTTCCCCACACAAATAGTATTTTTTTGGTTGCGCCATACATTTTATACATTGTATGTCATTACAATGGACAACTGGTCACGCAAAAAACAAGTCTGTGGATGAAAATATAAAATAGTTATGATTTTTTGAAGGGGAGGAGGAAAAAAACAAAAACGTAAAAATAAAATAGTCTGAGTCCTTAAGGTCCAAATGGGCTGAGTCCTTAAGGGGTTAATGACACAGCCTGGAGTTGGCAGAAGCATAAGGAAACCATATAGTGGCTGAATGAAACAGCCTGGAGGTGGCAGAAGCATGAGGAAACCATATAGTGGCTGAATGACACAGCCTGGAGGTGGCATCAGCACGAAGAGAACATATGGTGGCACAATGAAGACAGCCTGGAGGTGGCAGCAGCAGCATTAGGTGTCCTGAAAGTGACCCGGCGACAGAGTGGTGTGGTGGGTGGCAATACCAGTACCCGGTGACGAAGGTGGATGAAAAAAGGAGAACTTGGCATCAGATGTGTGGCATCAGGCAGGGGGTAGATCAGAATAGTAGCTGAGGCAGGTAGGCAGAAGAAAACGGTCTCTTTAGTACAAGTGTTAGTGTGCACAAGTATTAAGGAAATGCATTACGTAAAACTTAACTTTTAATAATATGATTAGGATAAAATATATGGACCCAAAATTGTTTTTAAATCAAACAAAAGGAAAGGTGTGCAAACAACACCATGTGCCACCTACACCACCAAGTATTGATGTGATGCACAGACCTCTAAAAGGTGGAAGGGAACAACGTATGGTCCATTGTAACCGGTGGGGGTAAAAATTTCCCCCATATGGCCCTACTCTTGCATTATTAATTCCTTTCTTGGCAAGTATTACTTGCCCTCAAAAGGGCGGCCCCACACAGGAACCTCCCCCTATTTCCACCTTCAAAGACTGCCATTTCCCAGGGTTTTTACATGGAAATAGGAATTACTTTTAGTTTTGCCCATGAAGAATGCATCCTCGAAACTGGGTTAGGTATAAGGGTTTTTTCTTTTTAATTTAGAGGTTGCAGGGTGTAACAGTGTACATGTGTTGGGGGCAAATTTACTGAGTGAGGGGGCCAAAGGGGTAAATATTAAAGGGGTACTCCGGTGGAAAACATTTTTTTTTAAATCAACTGGTGCCAGAAAGTTAAACAGATTGGTAAATGCAGCTGTAAGCTACAAAAGAAATTCTTTTCGAATGTCTTTTTTGTCTTGTCCACAGTGCTCTCTGCTGACACCTGATGCCCGTATCAGGAACTGTCCAGAGCAGGAGAAAATTCCCATTGCAAACCTATGCTGCTCTGGACAGTTCCTGACACGGACAGAGGTGTCAGCAAAGAGCACTGTCGACAAGACAAAAAAGAAATTCAAAAAGAAAAGAATTTCCTCTGTTGCATACAGCTGCTAAAAAGTACTGGAAGGGTAAATATTTTCTAATAGAAGTCATTCTGTTTAACTTTATGGCACCAGTTGATTTAAAAAAAAAAAAAAATTTCCATCGGAGTACCCCTTTAATGACGCAGGACGTAAATGTACGTCCTGGTGATGTGGTACTTAACACACCAGGACGTACATTTACGTCCTGAGCATAACCGCGGGCATCGGAGCGATGCCGGCATCATGCGCGGCAGGTCCCGGCTGTGGATCACAGCGAGGGACCCACCGGTAATGGCGGACACCCGCGATCCCGCGGATGTCTGCCATTAACCCCTCAGATGCCGTGATCAATACAGATCACGGCATCTGCAGCATCGCGATCACTTAGCAGGAGGATCGGATCGCCTGCAGCGCTGCACGGCAAACGGAGGTCCCCTCACCTGCCTCCGCTGTCTTCCGGGAGTCTTCTGCTCTGATCTGCCTTCCCCCAGACCAGAGCAGAAGTTGACCGATAACCCTGATCAGTGCTGTGTCCTATACATAGCACTGAACAGGATTAGCAATCGAATGGTTGCTATAAATAGTCCCCTATGGGGACTATAAGAGTGTTAAAATAAAAGTAAAAAAATTATGTAAAACAAATGTGAAAAACCCCCTCCCCCAATAAAAACGTAAATCGTCCCATTTTCCCTATTTTACCCCCAAAAAGTGTAAAAAAATATTTTATATACATATTTGGTATAGCCGCGTGCGTAAATATCCATACTATTAAAATAAAATGAATTCTGGTAGAAAACAGACATGGTGCACATCTACAATATTGTATAATGATCTGATTGCTTCTCAGCATAATATCAAAAACTAACAGGTTGTTAGTATACATTTTTGATCAAAAAGTACAAGCCCACTCGCCACGTCAAGGCCACCTATTTAGAGTGGGTCCCTAACGTCCCTAGCATAAAATGGCGTAGCACTGGGCGGCGACCACTACCGCCGCGACACCAGTGCCCACGTTGGGGAAACGACCCATTGGCAGAGCGGCCCCAATGCCACTCAAACCAGTCTATGGGTCGCACCTCCCCGCAGACACGGCGCCACGGCAGCAAAGGACGCCGCACAGCACCACACCAGTGTGAACAATGTGTAATAGCTTACTTACCATGCTCTCCCAATCAGACCGGGAGGCTGCTAGAAAAGAAATGGCCCTTGTGTAGATAATTATTACTTATATAGGGTTGGGCTGAGGGGGTGGGGAAGAGTGCAGACACCTGTTCAAACAAAAAAAAGGAGGGGATAGAAAACACAGTGTGAATTCGGGTAGAAAACAGACATGGTGCACATCTACAATCTTGTATAATGATCTGATTGCTTCTCAGCATAATATCAAAAACTAACAGGTTTACTAACGTAAACTGACGTTAACTAACATATACGTTAACTAACGTATATACTAACAACCTGTTAGTTTTTGAAATTATGCTGAGAAGCAATTGGATCATTGTGCAAGACTGTAGATGTGCACCATGTCTGTTTTCTACTTGAGTACACATTGTGTTTTCTGTCCCCTCTTTTTTTTTTTTTTTTTGCTTGAACATGTTGTCTGCACTCTTCCCCACCCCCTCAGCCCAACCCTATATAAGTAGTAGTTAGCTACACATGGGCCTTTTCTTTCCTGGCAGCCTCCCAGTTTGACTGGGAGTGCATGGTATGTGTGCTATAACATCCTTGTTCACACTGGTGTGGTGCTGTGCGGCGTCCGTTGCTGCCGTGGCGCTGTGTCTGCGTGGAGGTGCGACCCATGGACTGGTTTGAGTGGCGCTGGGGCCGCTCTGCCAGTGGGTCGTTCCCCCTGTGGGCACTGGTGTCGCGGCGGTGGTGGTTGCCGCCCAGTGCTATGTCATTTTATGCTGGGGACGTTAGGGACCCACTCTAAATAGGTGGCCTTGACGTGGCGAGTGGGCTTTGTACTTTTTGATCAAAACGTATATACTAACAACCTGTTAGTTTTTGAAATTATGCTGAGAAGCAATTGGATCATTGTGCAAGACTGTAGATGTGCACCATGTCTGTTTTCTACTTGAGTACACATTAAAATAAAATGTAAATGATCCAGTACAGTGAACAGCGTGAACGTAAAAAAAAAAGTCCAAAATAGCTGCTTTTTTATAACATTTTATTCCCAAAAAAATTTATAAAACATGTAATAAAAGTTTTGTATAAGCAAATATGGTATTAATAAAAAGTACAGATCACGGCGCAAAAAATGAGCCCTCATACCACCGCTTATACGGAAAAATGAAAAAGTTATAGTACTTCAAAATAGGGGGATTTAAAACGTACTAATTTGGTTAAAAAGTTTGTGATTTTTTTTTAAGCGCAACAGTGATAGAAAAGTGTATAATTATGGGTATCATTTTAATCGTATTGACCCAGAGAATAAAAAACACATGTCATTTTTACCATAAATTGTACGGCGTGAAAACAAAACCTTCCAAAATTAGCAAAATTGCGGTTTTCTTTAAAATTTCCCCACACAAATAGTATTTTTTTTGGTTGCGCCGTACATTTTATGGTAAAGTGAGTGATGGCATTACAACGGACAACTGGTCGCACAAAAAACAAGCCCTCATACTAGTCTGTGGATGAAAATATAAAAGAGTTATGATTTTTTGAAGGGGAGGAGGAAAAAACGAAAGCGTAAAAATAAAATTGTCTGAGTCCTTAAGGTCCAAATGGGCTGAGTCCTTAAGGGGTTAATGTGTGTGTGAATGGGCAGAATCACTGAGTAAAGGGGGTACTATTCCTAAATTGGAATCAGAAGGAGCAAATATTAAGAGGTGGGTGAGGATACAAAGAGGGCAAAATGACTAATGTCGGCACTGACGTATTATTACATGGGGACCAAAGTGGACAATATTACTGACTGGGTGCTAAAAAGAAGCATTGTTTATTGGGGAAAAGAGGAAGCCTTATTACTGTATGTGGTTTGTATGGGGTCCTAAAGAGATTACTATTACGGTGTGTAACACAAATTGGGCTCTTTATTGCAATCTGGAGTTTATGTACAGAGATATTGGAAAGGAGTGCAAGAAAAGTGATAAACCTAAAATGTTTGTTTTGCAGAGACCAGTCATGGCTAGCAGACATCAGTCAGGCCAAATGGAAAAGATGGGAAATGTGAAAGATGCCCCCCCCCCCTTATATGTTCAGCATAGCCTTTGTCGCTGTGGAATCTACCACTATATGGTAACTTTATAGGATAAATATTAGTCTATATGTATTATGTAGTATTATTCAGTCACTATAGTATCATGTATTTTTTGGGCAATTTATATACATATATATATATATATTTCCAAATGGCGGAGGACAGCACAACCACTGTAAGTCTTGAGATAGTAATCCGGGTGCAATAGGAAAGAAACGTGGTCCCAGTCGCAGACCACATCCATAAATTCCAACAATAAGTCCAACAGCACTCACGGGTTCAAGTAAAAAACACAACGGTGTTTATTTAAACCATGTTCAAATGCAACGTTTCAGTGATATCCACCACCTTTTTTCCACCATGCTTGAAAAAGGTGGTGGATATCACTGAAACGTTGCATTTGAACATGGTTTAAATAAACACCGTTGTGTTTTTTACTTGAACCCGTGAGTGCTGTTGGACTTATTGTTGGCATATATATATATATATATATATATATATATATATATATATAGTGTTATAGTTCATTTTGGTAATGTTGGTCTTGGTATACTAGGCTTTGTTTGGCAACAGTATAGTGATAATATTTGTTCCTTAGGTAGTTTTATGATTGTTTTTAATAGCAGTATACTATTTCAGCCCAAATATTTTATTATACAGTGTATTCAGGGAAAGCCCATACGGAATCGGCATACAATGTTCTTATGTTAGTGTGATAATTCAAGGTCTGGGGCTGAGAGTTTTATACAACAGAACAGTGGCATACTGTACTCTTCTATGGTTTGCCATTTGGTATTTGAAGGGTTGCATGTGCCATATACATTAACATATACTCGCCTGTTTAATATCATGGTGCAGGTTATTGATAACTTCACTCATAGATGTCCAGTATAAAATATGACGTAGTCCTCATAATTTTACAAATGAATGTTATGCCTAAAAGCCATACACTCCTTTGGTTTCCCATATATACCATACTATCTGCTTTTGCAAAAATATTATTACTTTATAAAAAATCTTTTTGTTTCATCCAACTCATCACAAGATTTCTTGAGGAATAATATGTGTTTTCCACCTTCGTCGCTGAATGCTAAGTAATAGTCCGGTTGTAAAGATGACTGGAATTTGAAGCTGTTGGTGTCACCTTCGCTGAAACGCTTTTGAAAAAAGATGATATCGCTATAGTTTCCTGCAATACTGTTGGGACAGTCTCCTTTCTGTAACATGAAAAAAAGTATCTGTTATTTATTTTGTGATGTTTTCTCATGTATAACCTATTCTAGGTGTTCATGTCTTTAACCATTAAGTGCAAGTCAGTTAGTGAAGCAGCAATATTGGCCTTTTCAAACATATTAAAACCTAAACAACTACTAATGCCCACTGCATCATTGATGCACAAACAAGCTGCATTTAATGCAAAAGACCAGTGTTTTCTAACCAGGGTGCCTTCAGCTGTTGCAAAAATACAACTAGTTGCAGAATGATCTCTCTCCTACCCAGCAGTCATTCCACCCATTGAATCAGACAGGCTCTCCTTGAACACCTGACTAGTGAAGTTATAGCTTAGGCCACACTGCAACCTGGGAAAACCTGAAACGAAAATAATTTTGTATGCTGTTAAAAAATAAACTTCTGGGCAAAAATCATAGAAGATTTGCAAAACCATCCATCAAACACAGGTACAGACACTATATTATGAACTACACTAACTTTACAACCCCTGTAGCATAGTCAAATAAAAAAAAATAAAAAATCCTGGAATACCCATTTAACATAGAAAGATGCACCATATTTTCCATAGTGGAACTCCGGAGAGCAATTTTGCTTTGAAATTACATATGGTGAATGGGCCCTAAATGTTCACAGTCCAATTAGCTTTATCATTACTGATGAGGATCATCACCAGCTGGCTTACTGTGGTGCAATATGTATACTTTGCATGATACCTATAGGGATATACGCAAGAAAACTTTTCATGACATGGCAGCCACCCAGCACTAGGTCACCTAAGAGATTCATGTATTACAGAGGGACCCTTGTTCAGCCTTGTTATTCTTGAAAAAAACAAAGGACTCCTTCTTGGAGATGAATATTAGACCATGTTATCTTCACAGAGTGAACAGTAACAGTGAACAGTAACAGGGACTTGACTGTAGAACAGTTTTTCACTTAAAAATTACACATGGCCTAGGGATATGCATACCTAGCAACAGCAGAAGCTTGTAGTAGCTCTGGAAAAAGCCAGGCCTTAACTAACTGGTTTGGGTCTGCCCTTTCTCCTGGGAGAGTAGGTTAGACTAAGGACTTCTTCAAAAGCTATAGGCTTAGAAAGTATCACGTGACCAAGGCATCATTCATCTGATACAGTAGTAAAAATGTTAACCATTACACTTCTTGTTTCAGCTTAGTGTAAGCAAAAATACTTTGGTGCAGTGCACACAAACACCTTTGTAAATAAATGTACAGTACCCCATACACATGTATGCAGTTTGCAGAAAGCTTTTCTCTCAGCCACCCGCCTACCTCTTATAGATTGCAGCTGGACCACCAGGACTGGGACATACCAATAAAGAGAATACATATATTTTTGCCTGTGAATGGTTCTTTTGGAAGGTTTTTTTTTATCTGGAGTTTTCCTTTGAATCTGTTGAAGGTGTTCTGACATATTATTATAGATGATGTGGCCTGTATTTATGTACCACATCTCCACATTCCATTTCTCTGAAAATTATTCTTTAAAGTAAGGGCTGTATTACATGGGCAGACTACTGCAGTATGCAAGAACTGATCAAGTAGATCAGTGTTTATGTAGATAGCCAATTAGATGGCTCGTAAACCTTGTGTGCAGGGCCTTTTACTTCCATCATTGTTGGCCACACATCCGATATAACACAAGAAGATATGCGCAGATAAGCGCTATGTGGGAACCTAGCCTAAGAGAGTCATTCAGCCAAAGAATTAGCCTTTACATTTTCACTGGCTGGTCAATGTGCAGTATTGGTCAGTTTGCTCCATATTCCGCAAGCGGAAATTCAGAAGTGTGAATGGGAGTGCGGAATCCCATAGAACTCTATGGACTTTAATTTGAGGCGGAATTCTGCAAGCGGAAATTCTGCCATGTGAATAGACCCTATCTCAAGAAATGCATCTAATCTAAAGCAAAATTGTTCCCCGTATGGCCATTCCAGTTATAGTCTCATACGATTCCCAGACTTACCTTGAAATAAAGCTTCATGTCTTTTGCACAGCACAGATAGTATTTTTCATTTTTACATTTTACAGCGAACACCACAGAGAGTCCATCACACATACTATTAGTTCTATAGAGCTGAAGCTCAAATGTTTGCTGATCTGAAAGAAACAATAAAGCACATACACAATTCTGTCTGTCTAAAGCTGTTATTACAATAATTCTTACAGCTCCGCACATGAGCTGGTAACTTTAGGCTAGTGACAGATCAGATGTCCTTCTGGGAGATCTTCTTTGGGAAAGTCTATTTTCATTCCCCCCCCCCACACACACACACACACAGGATCTTTGAATTATATATATACAGGGTGGGCCATTTAAATGGATACACCTTAATAAAATGGGAATAGTTGATATTAACTACCCGTTTGTCGCACATTAGTATATGTGAGGGGGGGGAAACTTTTCAAGATGGGTGGTGACCATGGCGGCCATTTTAAGTCGGCCATTTTGAATCCAACTTTTGTTTTTTCAATAGGAAGAGGGTCATGTGACACATCAAACATATTGGGAATTTCACAAGAAAAACAATGATGTGCTTGATTTTAACGTAACTTTATTCTTTCTTGAGTTATTTACAAGTTTCTGACCACTTATAAAATGTGTTCAATGTGCTGCCCATTGTGTTCTCCCACTTTTCACACACTGATAGCAACACCGCAGGAGAAATGCTAGCACAGGCTTCCAGTATCCGTAGTTTCAGGTGCTGCACATCTCGTATCTTTCACAGCATAGACAATTGCCTTCAGATGACGCCAAAAGATAAAAGTCTAAGGGTGTGTTCCCACAGGGCGTATACGCAGCGTATTTGACGCTGCGCAAATTTTACGGCAGAAGCGGGAAATACGCTGCATATCCCTTGCTCACTATACACACAGGGCTTTCCGCCAGCAGCCCTATGCGTGTAGTGAGTTTTGGAGGCGGGGCCGTGTGCCGGCGTGACTGTGACGCGCGGCTCCGCCTCCAAAACTCACTGCACACATAGGGCTGCCGGCGGAAAGCCCTGTGTGTATAGAGAGCGAGGAATACGCAGCGTATTTCCCGCTGCTGCCATAAATTTTGCGCAGCGTCAAATACGCTGCGTATACGCCCTGTAGGAACGCACCCTAAGGGGGTCAGATCGGGAGACCTTGGGGGCCATTCAACTGGCCCACGACGACCAATCCACTTTCCAGGAAACTGTTCATCTAGGAATGCTCGGACCTGACACCCATAATGTGGTGGAGCACCATCTTGCTGTAAAAACTCAGGGAACATGCCAGCTTCAGGGCATAAAGAGGGAAATACATCAAATGGATTGGTCATCATGGGCCAGTTGAATGGCCCCCAAGGTCTCCCGATCTGACCCCCTTAGACTTTTATCTTTGGGGTTATCTGAAGGCAATTGTCTATGCTGTAAAGATACGAGATGTGCAGCACCTGAAACTACGAATACTGGAAGCCTGTGCTAGCATTTCTCCTGCGGTGTATATAGTAGTATATAGCAGTGTATACAGATACTGGAAGCCTGTGCTAGCATTTCTCCTGCGGTGTTGCTATCAGTGTGTGAAGAGTGGGAGAAGAGGGTTGCATTGACAATCCAACACAATTGGCAGCACATTGAACACATTTTATAAGTGGTCAGAAATTTGTAAATAACTCATAAAAGAATAAAGTTACGTTAAAACCAAGCACATCATTGTTTTTGTTATGAAATTCCCAATAAGTTTGATGTGTTACATGACCCTCTTCCTATTGAAAAAACTAAAGTTGGATTCAAAATGGCCGACTTCAAAATGTCCGCCATGGTCACCACCCATCTTGAAAAGTTTCTCCCCTCACATATACTAATGTGCCACAAAGAGGAAGTTAATATCACCAACCATTCCCATTTTATTAAGGTGTATCCATATAAATAGCCCACCCGGTGTGTATATATATATATATATATATATATATATATATATATATATATATATATAAACCAGATACAGGCGCAGCACTCCAACAAAATAAGTGATTTAATATCTCATGTCAGCATTACAACGTTTCAGCTCCTCCTGGAGCCTTTTTCAAGCATCAAGTCCTTTGGGATGCTGGCACCCATTTTTTGGTTGGACTGGATAAGTAGTGCTGCTTTATTTTGGGATTATATATATATATATATATATATATATATATATATATATATATATATGGCTCTGGTACTGAGCTGTAATACACCCATGTGAATAAGCCATTATGGAAATATAATGCATTTGGAAAGTTTTTAGACACTTTCACTTTTTTTTTTGCATTTTGTTATGTTGCAGCCTTATTAAAATAAATCAGGTAAATTATTGGGGCTCAAGGTCTAAGATATGGGTACAAATATTTATTTATTGATTAAAAATGACAATACAGATGTGTGATAGGGTACCTGTGGCTCACAGGGCCCTTGTGTGCCAACAGGAACAACAAAAAAATCTAATATAAAAACCACAATTATAAAATATTATTAATATTATAATTACTGAGACCAAATAAAATATAATAACTGTCAAAATATCAATAAATGACAATAAAGTGCATTGGGTTGCTAGGGGAAACGGATGTCAATCAGTTCAAGAGTTGAAGGAGTTTTCTCCTTTCAAGTCCAATAGCAGAATACTTGTAAAAGTTACAATAATTCACAATGTCTCAAAGGAGGTGAATGTCTTAGTACATACTCCTTGCAACAGTATCTCTTTTGCAATGATCACTTCTGCTATGTATACTGTAGCAATTCAATAGAAATTACTGTAGCAATTCAATAGGAATGACAGAGTCAGCTTCACTGACCTTCAGATAACAGTCTCTATTAGTACTGCACAGAATGTTATTATAGCGCTTAGTGCTGCATAAAGAATATGGAAAAATAGCACTTGATGTTAGTGTACATATGCTCATCGGTCCCCTCGGGATGTGGATGCTGCGATCTCCGGTGCTGTGAAGGTGCTGCTATTTGCCGGTAAATTGTAGATACTGCGATCTCCCGGTTCACTAATAGCTGGGTTCCAATATACTGCTCAATGCTGTAAGGCCGTGCGGTGTGTTACAGCGGTGGGCAATGTAGCTGGGGACTGCAGCACATCTACTGCTTCCCACAATGGAGTCCCAGGTAGCGCGCTCGTGGTTCCAAAAGCGCGTGCTGTTTGAAGAGATGATTGACAGATATCTGTCCAAGAGGTTCTGAAGGTGCAGTGGTGACTTGTATATACAGATGCAAATATGGTGGTCTCAGTAATAGTATATGGGGGTCGCAGGATGCGTTTCAGGACTTTCCTCAGTCCTTTCCTCAGCAGCTTAGATAATTATAGGATAATTATAGTCCTATAATTATCTAAGCTGCTGAGGAAAGGACTGAGGAAAGTCCTGAAACGCGTCCAGCGACCCCCATATACTATTACTGAAACCACCATATTTGCATCTGTATAAACAAGTCACCACTGCACCTTCAGAACCTCTTGGACAGATATCTGTCAATCATCTCTTCAAACAGCACGCGCTTTTGGAACCACGAGCGCGCTACCTGGGACTCCATTGTGGGAAGCAGTAGAAGCGCTGCAGTCCCCAGCTACATTGCCCACCACTGTATTGCTCCGCTAGTACCAGGAGGTGTGCCCGCACGGCCTTACAGCAGAGAGCAGTATATTGGAACCCAGCGCTGCCAGCTATTAGTGAACCGGGAGATCGCAGTATCTACAATTTACCGGCAAATAGCAGCTTCACAGCACCGGAGATCGCAGCATCCACATCCCGAGGGGACCGGTGAGCATATGTACACTAACATCAAGTGCTATTTTTCCATATTCTTTATGCAGCACTAAGCGCTATAATAACATTCTGTGCAGTACTAATAGAGACTGTTATCTGAAGGTCAGTGAAGCTGACTCTGTCATTCCTATTGAATTGCTACAGTAATTTCTATTGAATTGCTACAGTATACATAGCAGAAGTGATCATTGCAAAAGAGATACTGTTGCAAGGAGTATGTACTAAGACATTCACCTCCTTTGAGACATTGTGAATTATTGTAACTTTTACAAGTATTCTGCTATTAGACTTGAAAGGAGAAAACTCCTACAACTCTTGAACTGATTGACATCCGTTTCCCCTAGCAACCGAATGCACTTTATTGTCATTTATTGATATTTTGACAGTTATTATATTTTATTTGGTCTCAGTAATTATAATATTAATAATATTTTATAATTGTGGTTTTTATATTAGATTTTTTTGTTGTTCCTGTTGACACACAAGGGCCCTGTGAGCCACAGGTAGCATATCACACATCTGTATTGTCATTTTTAATCAATTAATAAATATTTGTACCCATATCCTAGACCTTGAGCCCCAATAATTTACCTGATTTATTTATGTTTTCGGACACCGTGGGTAAAGGTGTCAGATTGGGCAGCCCAGGTCGTTTTGGTAGCTAGACGGACAAGAGCCTCTCCAAATTTTTGCTTATTAAAATAAGGCCTAAAATAAAGTTCAAGTTTCCCCCATCAATCTGCACTTAATACCCCATAATGAGAATTTGAAACAGAATGTAAGAAATCTTTGCTAATTTATTGGAAAAATTAAAATATTGAATTGACATCAGTATTCAGACCCTTTACTCAGTACTTAGTTGAAGCATCTTTAGCAGTGATTCCAGTCTTCTGTCTTTTTTGGGGATGATTCTACAAGGTTTCAATATCTGGATATGTTGTTTTTTTTGTTGCTATTCCTCACTGCAGATCCTCTCAAGCTCTATCATGTTGGATGGGGACCATCAGTATACAACCATTTTCAGGTTTCTTCTGAGATGTTCGGATCAGGACTCTGGCTGGGCCACTCAAGGTCATTCACAGAGTTGTCCCGAAGTCACTCCTGTGTTACTTTTGTTGTGTGCTTAGGATCATGGAACAGGTTTTAATTGAAAAATATCCCTATACTCTGCTCCATTTAGGTTTTTTTCAACCCTGACCAGCCTTCCTGTCCCAGCCGCTGATAAAAGCCTCCACAGCATGATGCTGCCCCCACCATGCTTCACTGTAGGAATGGTATTGGGCAGGCGATGGACAGTGCCTGGTTTCCTCCAGACATGACATTTAAATTTAAAGGGATGTACTCATTTTCCTTTTTCCGCTCATAACAGAGCAGAGCCTCCTCTCTCCTCAGCTTTTAGAAGGGAGGGCTCTTGCATGATTGACACTTCAGACACAGATAATTTGCATGTTTTGTACAAGCTACTAGCACTTTGCATGACTCACTGACATAGTGCAGCTTGCACACAAGCAGCAGAGCCTCGTGTTAGTGGTCTGTAACCTAGGCAATGAGCAGGAAACAAAAGGCAGAGAAAAGCAGCTGGAACATGAAAAGTCTAAAATGTTAAAAAGTATATATGTACAAAAGGATAAAACTTTACATGCCCTACAGTTTTAAACTGATTATGGAGATGTTTTTTTCTCTTGGTTCTGTTAGACCAATGAATCTTGTTTCTCACAGTCTGAAAGCCCTTTAGCTACTTTTTTTTTTTTAAATTTCAGGTGGATTTCATGTGTCTTTTACTGAGAGGCTTCTTTCTGGCCACTCTGCCATAAAGTCCAGATTGGTGGAGGCTGTAGTGATTACCTTGACCTTTTGGAAATTCCTCCTATCTGCACGCAGAAACTTTGGAGCTTATCCAAAGTAACTATTGGGTCACCTTTCTTACCAAGGCTCTTTTCCCCCAATGACTTAGTTTGGTGCGGCAGCCAGTTCAAGGAAGATTCCTGATTGTTCCAAACTTCTTCCATTTAACCCCTTAAGGACGCAGGACGTAAATGTACGTCCTGGTGCGGTGTTACTTAACGCACCAGGACGTACATTTACGTCCTGTGCATAACCGCGGGCATCGGAGTGATGCCCGTGTCATGCGCGGCTGATCCCGGCTGCTGATCGCAGCCAGGGACCCGCCGGCAATGGCCGATGCCCGCAATCTCGTGGGCGTCCGCCATTAACCCCTCAGGTGCTGGGATCAATACAGATCCCGGCATCTGCGGCAGTACGCGATTTGAATGAATGATCGGATCGCCCGCAGCGCTGCTGCGGGGATCCGATCATTCAGAACGCCGCACGGAGGTCCCCTCACCTTCCTCCGTCCGGCTCCCGACGTCTTCTGCTCTGGTCTGTGATCGAGCAGACCAGAACAGAAGATAGCCGATAACACTGATCTGTTCTATGTCCTATACATAGAACAGATCAGTATTAGCAATCATGGTATTGCTATGAATAGTCCCAAATGTATTCAAATGTAAAAAAAAAATGTAAAAGTGAAAGTAAAAAAATTTGAAAAATCCCCTCCCCCAATAAAAAAGTAAAACGTCCGTTTTTTCCTATTTTACCCCCATAAAGCGTAAAAAATAAATTTTATAGACATATTTGGTATCGTCGCGTGCGTAAATGTCCGAACTATTAAAATAAAATGTTAATGATCCCGTACGGTGAACGGCGTAAACGAAAAAATAAAATAAAAAATTGCTTTTTTAATACATTTTATTTAAAAAAATATATAAAAAATTTATTAAAAGTTTTTTATATGCAAATGTGGTATCAAAAAAAAGTACAGATCATGGCGCAAAAAATGAGCCCTCATACCGCCGCTTATACGGAAAAATAAAAAAGTTAGAGGTCATCAAAATAAAGGGATTATAAACGTACTAATTTGGTTAAAAAGTTTGTGATTTTTTTTAAGCGCAACAATAATAGAAAAGTATGTAATAATGGGTATAATTTTAATCGTATTGGCCCTCAGAATAAAGAACACACTTCATTTTTACCATGAATTGTACGGCGTGAAAACGAAACCTTCCAAAATTAGCAAAATTGCGTTTTTCGTTTTAATTTCCCCACAAAAATAGTGTTTTTTGGTTGCGCCATACATTTTATGATATAATTAGTTATGTCATTACAAAGAACAACTGGTCGCGCAAAAAACAAGCCCTCATACTAGTCTGTGGATGAAAATATAAAAGAGTTATGATTTTTAGAAGGCGAGGAGGAAAAAATGAAAACGTAAAAATTAAATTGTCTGAGTCCTTAAAGGGGTAGTCCAGTGGTGAAAAACTTATCCCCTATCCTAAGGATAGGGGATAAGTTTGAGATCGCGGGGGGTCCGACCGCTGGGGCCCCCTGCGATCTCTCTGTACGGGGCCCCCTCTCTCTTCCGAGATAGTGGGTGTCGACCCCCGCACGAGGCGGCGGCCGACACGCCCCCTCAATACATCTCAATGGCAGAGCCGGAGATTGCCGAAGGCAGTGCTTCGGCTCTGCCATAGAGTTGTATTGAGGGGGCGTGTCGGCCGCCGCTTCGTGCAGAGGTCGACACGCCCCCTTCCCGCGGGCTGTCGGGGCTCCGTACAGGAGATCGCAGGGGGCCCCAGTGGTCGGACCCCCCGCGATCTGCAACTTATCCCCTATCCTTAAGATAGGGGATAAGTTGTAAACTACTGAGTCACCACTGGACTACTCCTTTAAGGACAAAATGGGCTGAGTCCTTAAGGGGTTAAGAATTATGCCGGCCACTGTGCTCTTGGTAACATTCAGTGCAGCTGAAAATTTTTTGTACCCTTCTCCAGATTTGTGCCTCCACGCAAACCTGTCTACGAGCTTTATATGCTGTTCTTTCCCCATCATTGCTTGATTTTTGCTCAAATATGTATTGGCAGCTGTAAGGCCGCATTCACACTACAGAATACATGGGCGGAAACTTTTCAGCTGGAGGTTCTGGGTGTGGCCAGTGCTGACTGAATCAGTAATGTTCTGTCAGAATTGTTTCATCTGCATTTTCTAACAGAAATTCTCACCAGAAAATTCTGCAGATTCCGATCAGCAATACCATAGTGTAAACCCTGCTTAACCTCTTCCGGATGCCGGGCGCATGCATAGGCCCTGCATCCCGAGTCCTTAAGGACGTGGGGCATATGCATACGCCTGTGGAAATTCCAGTCCCCGCCACTAGCCGGTTGGGGACCGGACCGGGATGCCTGCTGAAATCATGTCGGCGATTGCAGAAAATCGCATGTCAATTCAGACATGCGATTTTCTGCAATTCGGGGCTGATCGGGTCTCTGGTGAACCGATCACCAGGAAAATAGGAATGATCGGAGCTGTCAGTGACAGCCCCGATCATCCTGAGGGCTAGGAGTGAGGTTGCAGTGCTGCTATCTCCTCCTATCCCCTGCCATTAGTCAAAACTGATTCTGACCAATGGCAGAGCAGGACAGTGGGTTGCCATGGCAACCCCCCGTTCTGCCCACCCCTGGATGTCGAGGGGAATATGGGGAGAAGATGGAGGCCGGTACCTGGAGGAGAAGATGCCTGGGAACTGCTGATCGTCAATGGAGACTGCAAAGATCCTGGCTCAGGTAGGGAAACGACAGTGGGGGGGAATGAAAGTGAAAGTAAAGTGATCTTTACTGTGGCAACCACTAGGAAGGCCAAACTGCAACTGTTGTAGTTTTGCAACATCTGGAGGGTCACAGTTTGGAGACCACTTTTACAGTGGTGTCCAAATGGTAGCCCTCCAGATGTTGCCAAACTACAACTCTCAGCATGCCTAGAGTGCCCAGGCATGCTGGGAGTTGTAGTTCTGTAACATCTGTCCCTTCAGATTTAGCAATTTTCATGAAATTTTGGAAAATTGCTGCTCTACTTTGAAGACCTCAAATGTTTTCAAAAAGCAAAAATATGTCCATTGTATGATGCCAACATAATGTGGACATATAGTATTTGTGAATGAAAATAAAATTTATTGGGAATATCCATTTTCCTTACAAGCAGAGAGCTTCAAATTTAGAAAAATGCTAAATTTTCATGACATTTTGGGATTTTTCACCAAAAAAGGATGCAAGTAACACTGAAAATTTACCACCAAAATAAAGTAGAATATGTCACGAAAAAATCAGAAGATTCGGTAAAAGCGTTTTCAGGTCATTAATTCGTAAAGCGACGGTGGTCAGAATTGCGAAAAAGGGCTCAGTCCTTAAGGGGTTAAGACCTAAGGGCTGTGTCTTTCCAAATCATGTCCCCTAAAATTACCACAGGTGACTCCAGTCAAGGTGTAGAAACATTTCAAACATTATCAAGAAAAATGTGAGGCCTCCAGAGCTACATTTCAAGTGTCAAGACATATGGGGGGAGATTTATCAAATCCTGTCTGGAGGAAAAGTTGCTGAGTTGCCCATAGCAACCAATTAGATCACTTCTTTCACTTTGCAGAGGCCTTTTCAAAAATGAAAGAAGCGATCTGATTGGTTGCTATGGGCAACTCAGCAACTTTTCCTCTGGACAGGTTTTGATAAATCTCCCCAATGGTCTGCATTCTTATAGCCATGTGAAATTTTAGTTTTTTCTTTTTAATAAATTTGCTAAGATTTCTAACATTCTGTTTTCACATTCTAATTATGGGGTATAGAGTGCAGAATGATGGGGGAAAACTTGATTTTTTACTTAATTTTAGCACAAGGCCTCAACATAACAAAATGTAAAAAAAAAAAAAAAAAAGTAAATGGGTCTGAAGACTTTCCAAATGCATTGTATATTCTGTACAGCGCCACTTTCACATGGAATCACCATACAAAACTGTGCATACTGAGTAAGATATATACATGTATAATGCAGCCATACCTTTTACTGCTTATTCTGTGACTGTATCTCTATTTAAATTACTTGTTCCAACAGTGGGAGAGGGCCAGGGGTCTCCAATGCCCTGAGGCCGCCACGCTTCTCTCTGCCTATGTCACTGCTTTACCGCTGTGCACGTGCCGCTGCTCAGTATAAGGGTACGTTCAGACGAGCGGATTTTCTACACGGATTTTGCTGCGGACCTCTGTATGCTGCTGTGATAGCCTGGGGTTGTAGGGTAAATGGGGTGTTGCGGTTCTGTATAATAAAGGGCGCTGTTAACCCTTGTCACTCATGACGCCAGGGTGAGGGTTAAAACTCTGTAGTGATGCTGGGCCTATCGCCACCCTTCCCAAGAGTGATAGGTGAGTGTAAAATAAATGGATTGTCCACAGCAGTGCTGAACTTAAAACTGGCAGGAACTTTACTGAAGATTTTCTGTACATGCAATATCGGTAACAGACCAGATAACAGAGTCTTTATAAACAGCACAGCAGTGACTGACAGTTGCTTAGGACCGGAAAGTTCTCTGAAGATTAGGAGGATTGTACTTGCATAGATCCGCTGGATTTAGGGGTTGGATTAGGTCCAGAGATCTTGCTGAGATAGCGGGGAATTGTAAGAACTATCCGTCTCTAGCGCAGGCCTAGGCCGCAAGGCTTTGGCCTAGTATTTGTCTTGTAAGCTGCGGAGGTCCTACCTCGTCCAGAGTCAGCAACCCAAGAGGGCGACAAAATGGCGCAGCTCCCTTATATGGGCAGGGGCTGGCCGTTTTGGATTGGTCCATATCAGCTGTCACTCACCGTTACAGTGGATTGTGGGTGATCAGCTGACTAGAACCACCAAAGGTCCTTTAGAAAAACCATAGAGTTCTGTAACCCGGTCACATGACCCGCAGGTCCTGCGACGCTAAAACAAGTGAGTAACACCATATACATATATTTATATAGATAATATTATAATATTTATAAATATTATGTTACTAAGGGGTGACTAGGGGTTAATTAGGGAAGCGAACCCCGACAATCCTAGGGACTCTAAATTTGGGGACTATTAACTATGGCACAGTATGAAATACGGTGCTGGGACACCACACTGCCTTTACATGTGCCTGCTCTGAGCGGGAATACGCCGCTACGAGCAGACACACTGCGATGTTCGAGTCGCCGCGCACATGCGCAGTATATTCGCACATCGCGGCAGCTCTCGGCCTAGCTCATAGAGCGATATGTGCGAGTACACCACGCATGCACGGCGACTCGCACATCGCTTCAGTGTGTCTGCACGTAGCGGCGTATTTCTGCTCCGAGCAGGCACATGTAAAGGCTTCATACAGAGGTCCTTCAGCGGCAGATCTGCAGCATAAAATACGCTGTAAATACGCTCATCTGAACGTACCCTTATGGTGCTCGCTAGATGAGTCTGCAACACTTGCTCCCGGTATTTGTGATTGTTGGAAAAAGCCATTTTTATGAACATACAACCACAGAATAACATGCATTATACATGTTCGGTGTGCACAGCTTTATATGGTTATTCCATGTGATAGTTGAGCTTTACCAAATGGTATAAGGCTCTATTCACAATGCTCATTTTGTTGACAGAAAACAGAGTTCACCAATGAAAACAGGAAATGCATGTTAAAGATGCAACAAATAATGTGCTGTGAAAACAAAATATGCGTGTGGCCAAAGTAAGGCTAGTGTCAAAGAGCTTTGTGTTCTTTTTTGTCTCGAAAAACCTCCACTGACTTTTTTGGCGCATTTTATGTGGCATTTTTTCATTGAGGATAAACCCTTGAATCACATGACTTGTAAAGGGGAACAAAAGGCAATGCACCCACTATTTTGGAAAAACATCACAAAGTCTATATAAAAATGCAGTAAAAGGGTGCATTCCCACCTGGCGTATTTTGCTGCGTATTTGCTGCTGCATTTTTTCTTACCCATTGACTTCAATGGGAAATAAAATTTGCAGCAGCAAATACGCAGCAAAATACGCCAGGTGGGAATGCACCCAAAAAATTATTTTTGTGTGGCATTTCCTGTTATTGTTGTTTTGTTCCTTGCTCCATTGATGCCTGTCAGCTCTTGTTGCTGGAATCCACACTATAAAAACAAATACTTGCTAAATGACAAATGTTAGAGATAAGCGCATACCTGTTCCTATGATTCATCTACCAAAAGCAAACACACACTTGCTCGGAACACTGGCTATCACTGCGTAACTATACAGAGAAAAGAGGTTTGTCCCACCTAGGCCTGCTTTATATGAAGGAACTGATACTGTAAATGGTTGGTAGGAGCCTGGTTACAAATTCTGCATCAAAAGATTTATGTTACAGGGGTTTTTATTATGGTTGGACGCTTATCCCTTATACTGTAGATAAGGGATAACTGGCAGTGTCTGTGTTGCAAACAGTACGTCTGCATCTGTTGCAAAACTACAACTCCCAGCATGCCCGGACAGCCTTTGGCAGGCTGGGAATTGTAGTTTATCAACAGCTAGAGACACACTTCAGTAAATCCTGGTATATAAAACCACAGTTTCCTTTAAAATCTATGCAGATGTAGATAGGCACTATAATCTACACAAATTTTGCACTTCCTTGTCCCTTTATAAGGGTCTATTCACATGTAGCACATCCGCAATGTATTTCATGCTGTGCATGCGCCGGCGGCAAAAACAAGAGAGAGCTCCCTGCTGCGGCTGGGCAGCATGATGTGTCTGCTCGTAGCGGCGGATTTCCCACTGTAGACACAGTGCCTGCTTGTAGCAGATGTGCATCGGGAAATCCGCCTCGCAGCAAGGCGCTTGCGCACTCTTGGGACTGCGGTCGGCGCATCCGCAACGTGAAATACGCTGCAGGTGCGCTGTGTGTGACCCTACCTTAAAAATTATGAGAGAAGTAGATTGGGTTTAGTAGAGGGGTGGGTCCTGCTGCCCGTCAGATTTACCATAATACCAGAAGTCGGTGTAAATGATGGTGTCAATACGATGGTCAGTGGGAGGCTACACCCCTCTACTAAAGCCAACCTACTTTTCTCATCACTTTTATAAAGGGATAAGGAAGAGCAAAATTATAAGAACAATGCAAAATCACATGAAACAAGTTGCTTTTATTACCTCTTCCTGGATTAGTAAAGACAGCACTACAACCATCAGGGTCATCAGGGCGAGCTTCCAAGCATTGATTAAAACAGTTTTCAATCATTCCTGTTATACTTCGGTTTGACTTTTTCCATGAATCTGTCTGTAATTCATCTGCATTAGACATTAGAGAAAAGTAAATATATACACTACAACCTGAAAATTAAAATAAGATATTATTCAGAGATCAATGGCGATATACCAATAGAGTCCCTCCAGTCTGTTGTGTACTATGTTCAAGCAGCTTCTGTAGGGCAGACCATGTGCTCGAGCAATATGGCTGCCCTGTAATGTATCAGAAAAGAGAACAAGTTTCAGTATTTGACGCTTATCAAAAATAAATCAAGGTGACATATTCCCTTTAACCCCTTAACGACCCAGGAAATTGAAATTTTAGTTTCCTCCTACTCTTTTAGGTTTCTATCTACAGGGCCATATGAGGCTTGTTTTTGCAGTTTTTACTTTGTAAGGACATACTTTAATATACAGGGTGGGCCATTTATATGGATACACCTTAATAAAATGGGAATGGTTTGTTGATATTAACTTCCTGTTTGTGGCACATTAGTATATGTGTGGGGGGGAAAGTTTTCAAAATGGGTGGTAACCATGGTGGCCATTTTGAAGTCGGCCATTTTGAATCCAACTTTTGTTTTTTCAATAGGAAGAGGGTCATGTGACACATCAAACTTATTGGGAATTTCACAAGAAAAACAATGATGTGCTTGGTTTTAACGTAACTTTATTCTTTCATGAGTTATTTACAAGTTTCTGACCACTTATAAAATGTGTTCAATGTGCTGCCCATGGTGTTGGATTGTCAATGCAACCCTCTTCTCCCACTCTTCATACACTGATAGCAACACCGCAGGAGAAATGCTAGCACAGGCTTCCAGTATCCGTAGTTTCAGGTGCTGCAGAATGGGCAAAACAAAAATTGGAAAGGGACCCTCAGTTTACGCGGAAGATTTTGTTCAGTGATGAGGCAAACTTTTATGTGAATGGTGTTAACAAACAAAACCACCGCTATTGGTTTGACATTAACCCACATTGGATAGATCCCTCCAAGACTGTTGGAACACAAAAATTGATGGTATGGTGTGGTATATGGTGTAAAAAGATAGTGGGGCCATTCTTCATCAATGGAAACCTCAAGACCACTCTTTATCCCTCTTTATGCACTGAAGCTGGCACGTTCCCTGAGTTCTTCCAGCAAGATGGTTGTCAGCACCAAATTATGGGTGTCAGGTCCGAGCATTCCTAGATGAACAGTTTCCTGGAAAGGGGATTGGTTGTCGTGGGCCAGTTGAATGTCCCCCAAGATCTCCAGATCTGACCCCCTTAGACTTTTATCTTTGGGGTCATCTGAAGGCAATTGTCTATGCTGTGAAGATACGAGATGTGCAGCACCTGAAACTATGGATACTGGAAGCCTGTGCTAGCATTTCTCCTGCGGTGTTGCTATCAGTGTGTGAAGAAGTGGGAGAAGAGGGTTGCATTGACAATCCAACACAATGGGCAGCACATTGAACACATTTTATAAGTGGTCAGAAACTTGTAAATAACTCATGAAAGAATAACGTTACGTTAAAACCAAGCGCATCATTGTTTTTCTTGTGAAATTCCCAATAAGTTTGATGTGTCACATGACCCTTTTCCTATTGAAAAAACAAAAGTTGGATTCAAAATGGCCACCACCCATCGTGAAAAGTTTCCCCCCTCACATATACTAATGTGCCACAAACAGGAAGTTAATATCACCAACCATTCCCATTTTATTAAGGTGTATCCATGTAAATGGCCCACCCTGTACTGTGTAAGGGTAGGGTCAGATGTAGCACATCCACTGCAGGAAATCTAAATAAGGTGTGTGTTTCTCTCCAGCCTACTCCCGCAAAATGTGTGTCCAATCCTGCCCGCTTCTGCAAACATTTTGTCACAGCTTTTAGAGATAGCCCCCCTGTGCAATTTCATTACAGGGCTCTTTACATGCTCCAGGCATGTCAATCAGCCTGCTGTGTGAGCCAGAGCGTGTCACAGAGCCTCAGTGCACAGAACAAACAGATGTGTGGGCAAGCACCTTAGGGCATTTATCTTAAAAAAAAAATTGTTCCTTGGCAACCCTTTTAAAAGAGTTATCCAGGATTAGAAAAACAGGGCTGATTTCTTCCAAAAAGAGAATCTCAGGTTGTGTTTGGTATTGTGGACAGGTACTAAGGACAGGTGTGGTGGTGTTTTTGGAGAAACACAAATTTGCTCTATTTTCCTATTCCTGAATATCCCCTTTAACACTTCCTCCCTGTTCCTTGTGGTGTAGTGAGTTATACTGCAGACTTTCTAAAATATTTATAGCATTACATCAATAACAGGAAGTTTTTTCTGATTAAGAAATCAATGAAAAGAACATGAACAAATAGCAACTTAAATAATATAATTTATTAAAATAATATTTATTTTACGAGGTTTTACAAGGGTTTATGAGGTTGGAGCGTCTCTTAATGCACAAAATGGCCCTAGCCCTCCTATTTAGGACATTGTTGTAGTAATGTTTTTGTTGACTTATACTTACCTTCAAAATGTAGGATTTCATCCAGTATTTTAGATACATCAAAGTCAATTTCTGGGGAAAAAAAATGTAATTGTTAGATGATCCCTTGACTGATTATGATGTGTTCCTTTACTAAGACCCCAGTGGGACATTCTGTTCTCGCTTCTGGGGTTGAACACGTCATGCTGCATCTCAGTTTATCTATCAGATATCTCACCTCTTCCGGTGATAGGCTGAGTAGCAGTGTGGTGTATTCGGCCCAGACTCCACCCAGATAATTTAAGATTTGCTTAAAACAACCCCATAGCACCATAGCATTATCCTTCTTCCACCAAGCTTTATAGTTCTAAAAGTACAATAAAGCAGGTAAATTTCACCTGGCATTTGCCAAATCCATCCATCCTACTGCCAGATAAAGAAGCAAGATTTATCAATCCACAGAACAGGTTTCCCCTGCTCCAGAGTCCTGGTGTAGTGTACGTTCCACCACTTTATCCAACCCATGGCTTTGTGCTTGTGGATATAAGGCTTGCATGAAGTTGCTTGGTCATAGAAATGATACTTTAAGCAGGGCACCGTTTTTGTGTTGATTTTAATCCCAGATGAGGTTTGGGCTCTGTAGTTTGTTAGTGAATTTTTTGCACCACAGCAATTTGTTACCGTTCTCTATGGCCCAGATTTATCAAACTGTGTGAGAGGAAAAAATTTAGTGATTATACCACAGCAACCAATCACAGCTCAGCTAACAAGCTCTGGTAAAGTGAAACCTGAGCTGTGATTGGTTGCTGTGGGATAATCACTACATTTTTTCCTCTCACATAGTTTGATAAATCTGAGCCTATTTATAAGTTTATATGGCCTCCACTTCATGAATGAGTTGATGTGGTGTCTAATGCTTCCACCTTTTTAATATCATCACTCACAGTTGATGGTGAAAGAGAAGAACTGACTTTTAGCAGTGGTGACTTTCCTATTACAGCAGCATCCTGGAATTTACTGGGCTCTTTAGAATGACCCATTTTACATTGATAGAACCTGAATTCTATACACCAGTGGGATTGAATTAAACACCTGAATTCAATTATTAAGGAATATGTTACACCTCTTGACCCATATAGTATAACACTGCTTTCCCCCAAGCTGTAGGGAACAGACAGTGCCACTCACCAATCACTGGCCAAGGCAGGACACCGATGCAAACAGTAATTGGCTAAGTAGCGCTGTGATGTTAGTCATATCTTCAGCTCCGGCCAGCTCCTGGTGAAGCAGACTGTCATTTGAGACCAGCCGGAGACACCGTGCCCAGATACCGGAGCTAAGAGGGAGTGGAAAGAGGAACAATATCAGAATATTCTAAAATTTCAGAAAGAGTCAACTTCTTTTCAGACAATGGAAATCTTCATTTGTTGTTAAATTTCAACCGGATTGGTTGAAATTGTTAATTTTTATCCACTTTACTCTAATGTGTATAGATACTTTTTAGGTTTATAAGGGGCATTGTCAACTTTAAAACAGCTCAGTATAGACCCCCATCTCAGACTTTTTTTTAGTGAATTTTAGGTTATAATTGAAAAAAATGTTACCACTGACTACAATATTAAATGACCTTCAAAAATAAAGGCCCACCAAAAACCAATGCTTTGATGTAGATAAGGCATTTTAGCACCTAAAGGACAACTCCACTCTCCTCATCTATTGAGGTAACCCTTGCACAGATGATAGAATATCTCAGGCTCAAATACATCAATAGATCCTTCCAAAATACAGAGGCCTGCATTATATCCCACTGTATAGTTGTACATATAGGGGGAGATTTATTACTTTGTGGTGAGGAACTGTGTGGAAAAGCCTTGTGGGGTGTAGGTTATTTGGGGTGTTGCTGTTCTAGATACTGAAAGGGCGCTGTTAACCCTTGTCACTCGTGACGCCAGGGTGAGGGTTAAAACTCTGTAGTGATGCTGGGCCTATCGCCACCCTTCCAAAGAGCGATAGGTGAGTGTGAAATAAATAGATTGTCCACAGCAGTGCTGAACTTAAAACTTGCGGGATCTTTACTGAAGATTTTCTGTATTTGCAATAACGGTAACAGTCCAAATAACAGAGTCTATTGAAACAGCACAGCAGTGATTGACAGATGCTTAGGACCAGAAAGTTCTCTTTAGCTTTAGAGAATTGTATTTGCTTAGATCCGCCGGATTTAGAGGTTTGATTAGGTCCGGAGATCTTGCTGAGGTAGCAGGGAATTGTATGAACTATCCGTCTCTAGCGCAGGCTTAGGCCGCAAGTCTTAGTCCTAGTAATTTGTCTTGTAAGCTGAGGAGGTCCTACCTCATCCAGAGTAAGCAACCCAAGAGCAATGATTGCTTTGCAGCACAGGAACAAGAGAGGGATCAAGATGGCGCGGCTCCCTTATATGGGCAGGGGCTGACTGTTTTGGATTGGTCCAATCAGCTGTCACTCACCGTTACAATGAATTGTGGGTGATCACATGTCATGAGAACCACCAAAGGTCCTTCAGCAAACCATAGAGTTCTGAACTAAGTCACATGACCCGCAGGTCCTGCGACGCAAACAAGGTAAGAATCTTTAATAGACATATTTACATGTGTATTTACATAAATATTAACTAACTATGGGGTGACGAGGGACTAGCTAAGGTAGAGGACCCCCACTGTTCCTAGGGACTCTGTCTTTGGGGACCTCACCACAAGGTAACGTATGAAATACGGTACCGGGACACCACAATTGCTTTGGGAGCATTTTTTTTGTCTATGTTTAGGTGCAGTTCAGGCGCAAGCAGCATATTTAGCGACTTTTATGCGTCTTTTGATATAGACAGTTCCACTCTTTTTGCCTGCCCGCATAACTTTTTCTTTTTGACCATGCAGTAGTCACGTATTTATCATTTGCGACTTTTGTCAAAAGTCGCTATTTTGTGTGCAAAGGTTGTTTTTTAGGCGCAAAGCTACACCACCTACCAGTAGGCGTGATAATAATTTCTACCTTACCACAATTCAACCTTTAACTCCTTGTGGACGACAGCGTCCCACTCGCCTTCTATGACACGTGCTCAGGAGCTGAGCGCAGGTCATAGCTGGGTGGTCCTGGTGGCTATCTGCCACCAGGACCCATCTCTAATGCCAGACATCAACGATCACAGTGATGCAAGGCTTTAACCCCTTAGACACCGCAATCACATTTGATTGTAGTATCTAAAATGTAAAGTAAAGTAAAATTGTCCCGGCAGCTCTGTGAAAGTAAGTATGTCTACTTCTCTCCCTCACAAGCGTCTAGAAAAAGTGTATGTGGTAGAGCTTTTCCCACCACAGCAGAGCTGCGCAAAATTCATCATCCTGCTGCACCTTCCTGATAAATAAGATGCACGCTAGTCAAACCCACCACCCAAATAAACGTGGGAAAATAGCTCTACTGTAGACATTCTTTGATAAATCTGGGCCATAGAGATTTATGAAAACCTGTCCAGAGGAAAGGTTGCTGAGTTGCCCATAGCAACCAATCAGATTGATTCATTCATTTCTGAACAGGCCCTTGAAAAATAAAAGAATCCATCTGATTGGTTGCTATGGGCAACTCAGCAACTTTTCCTCTGGACAGGTTTTAATAAATCTCCCCCATGGTGTTTTCTTTTATGTGGTGTACCCACTTATAAAGGCCCGATGCATTCCAGAAGAACACTTTTAGACATGCATAAGCTAATAAGATCATGCTAAGAATGTAGGTTACAGATGACCCAATTAGAGAAATCTGTTTTTTGTCTGGAATTATATGAATTTTGCAGTATACCATAACATTTATAATGTGTTTATGATTATACTATTTTGGAAGACACAAAAAGCATACCATAACCATGTTGGCAGTACAAAAAAATTACAAGAATCAGTCCTCTAGGAAACTTTCAGAAGTTGATGGCCATACCAATACCATGACAGCAGTACCATAATATGACATACAAGAATCAATCCTCTAGGAAACCCTCAGAACTTGATGATAAATCAACTGGTTATATGCCCCATCTGATTGGTTGCTATGGGCAGCCGGTCAGCTTTTCCTCTACACAGATTTTAGTCATTAGTGACTAATAAATGTCAGTTCACTATCCTGCCATATATGTCATATATAGACCAGGATGAATAAAATAGTAAATAGGATGAAGTAAATAGTAATAAAACCATTAAAATCATTATGTAGAATCAATATAAAAGCCAAACGATTCCGTCCTTTTTCCCTTTGTGTCCCTCCCTCTCTGACTCCCCTCTTTTTCCACTCACTACTCTTTCACTATCTATTTGTGGACAAGTGCTTTACATCATTGCTGCGATCTGGAGAGGGGCGATGCGGATGTTGCGGTCCTCAGGCGGTACGGTGATAGTCCCTGGCTCCTAACCGAATGATGGCGGATATTAAGGTAACTTCACTTAACGTGAAGGGCTTCAACATCCCCGGGAGACATAATCAAATCCTCTACTCACTACACAAACAGAGGTCACACATCATAGCTTTACAGGAAACACATCTTAGGGAGGGACAGACTCCTAAGTTTCAGAACCGTTACTATCACAACTGGGTACACGGTACCAACCCAGCAGCGAAAACCAAGGGGGTATCACTGGGATTCCACAAATCTCTGCCACTAAAAATCGTTGATTCTAAAATTGACCCGAACGCTAGATATTTGTTTGCTAACTGTCAACTACTGGGACTTACCATTGCCTCCATTTATGCCCCAAATCATGGACAAACCTCGTTCATATGCTCCACACTTGAGACTCTGTCCGCCTTTGCTACGGGCCAGATAATACTATGTGGTGATTTTGATACCCCCGTTTCCCCTAACGGACTCAACCTCGGGTCATTTGCACCTATCGTATAGACAACTTAGACTGATCAAACAAAAATTGCATTCACTCCAGCTAGCTGATGTCTGGCGCACCTTGCACCCTCAGGGCCGTGACTTCACCTTCTATTCCCACCCCAGACAGATGTATTGCCGTATACCATTTACTGTGCACACCATTTGCTCCCATCGGTGGTCTCCGCCACAATTGGCAATATAACATTCTCGGACCATGCTCCGGTACACTTTTCTTTCAGGCTCCCTCCTTTTTCTAAGCCGCACGCAACATGGAGGTTGAATGACTCTCTTCTGTTGGACCCATTGTGCTCCCGGGACATTAAGTTGGCAATAGATAACTTCCAAACGGATCATGCTCATGACGATTCCTCCCCGCTTATCAAGTGGGAAGCCATGAAATGTGTCCTGGGTGGTGTCCTGGTCTCGCATGGGGCCCGACTGAAGAGAGAAAACGCAGCCAAACTCTCTTCCCTCTATTCGCAGCTTCACTCACTAGAATCCCAACAGAAAAGGACATTACATGAACAGACCCTTAGAGACCTCATAAAAGTACGACAAGACCTGCTGTCCCAACTAAACAGCAAACATAGGTACTATAAACAGCTGACTGGCAGAAACTATTACAAATGGGGGAACAAAGCGGGACGGATGTTGGCCAGAGCGTTGAAGGAAAAAAATCCTCGCTCTTTGTTCCCTCCATTGTCTCCCCCTCTTCTAATAGACAGGTTCACCTCACCTCAGACATTCTCTCGACATTTAGACAATACTGCTCGGACCTCTATAACCTTCCCCCTCCTTCCTCTTCATCCTCTACAAATAGGCCCTCCCTGACTCAATACATTGCCTCCACGGCGCTCCCTGCTCTTTCTGAGGATGCGATGTCCGCCCTGGAGGAACCGTTCTCTCCAGAGGAGCTTGACATTGTTATATCGGGTCTTCCGGCTGGGAAATCCCCGGGACCGTATGGTTACACAGCAAAGTTTTACAGGACTCTCCGGACAGAACTCTCCCCACGCTCCTGACGACCTTTAACTTCATATCAGAATCCTCTGCCATACCTGACTCCTTCCTCAGAGCCTACATAACGGTTATCCCCAAAGACGATAAAGACGTGTCCCTATGCCAAAACTACAGGCCCATTTCCCTCCTGAACGTCGACACCAAAATCTTTGCTAAACTGTTGGCGAACCGACTGGCGGTTCACATGAATACCCTGATACACCCAGACCAAGTGGGCTTCATACGTGGCAGGGAGGCTAGAGATAATACCCTGCATGCCTTCTCAGCAATATATTATGCTCGTAAAAATGACCTTCCTCTCTTTCTGTTATCCCTGGATGATGAGAAGGCCTTTGACCGAGTCGACTGGAACTTCCTAGCGGAAACATTGTCCCAGTTGGGGCTTGGTGACAGGATGAGGGGCTGGATTATGTCACTTTACTCTAACCCGCAAGCCCAAATTTGTGTGAACAGCCAGTTGTCTAGCCCTTTTCGCATTTCTAATGGTACGAGGCAAGGCTGCCCCTTGTCACCCCTCCTATATGTCCTATGCATGGAACACCTGCTCAATGCGATACGACTGAACCTGGATATTAGGGGACTACAGACACCCTCGTGCCATTGCAAATGTTCGGCCTTTGCTGACGACCTTCTACTCATCCTATCCGCCCCCCTGACGACCCTTCCCTCTCTTCTATCGATGATACAGACGTTTTTCCAATACAGTAATTACAAACTAAATCCGACTAAGAGTGACGCACTAAATATTACCATCCCGGTACACATAGTTCGCCAGCTTAAAACGACTTACCCTTTCAAATGGTGTGACAGATCCCTTAAATACTTTGGGATTCAGGTCCCTGCAAATCTATCTGACGTCTTCCCCTTGAACTTTCCTCCTCTGCTCAGTGTGCTGCGTTCGGACTAGATGCCCTAGAGTAGCTCGTACTATTCTGGTCGGGAGGAAGATGGATGGTGGTCTGGGCTTACCTGATTGCCTTTTCTACCACTTGGCATCGGTCCTGACCAGGGTGCTGGATTGCCATTCCACTGAGTCCTTAAAATTATGGATTCAGTTGGAAAATGATACTACCCCACATGACCCCAAAACAATACTGTGGAGTCCAAACCCTCCTCCCCTGGAGGAATCTTGGTTCATATCCTCCTGTGACTGCCTCCTTACTTCATGTCAAACGTACATACCTGCCCGGCTTACATCTATTCACACCTGACGGCCCATTGACCCCCATATTCCACAATTCTCTTTTCGGACCTGCCTTTGCTGGTTCCTCCTTCCTTGGACTTCAAAAACATACTGGTCCCACATTTCAAAACCTTTTGACTGCATCCTCTCTGAAGCCTCTAACAGACATAATGGAGGGACTCACACCAACCTTCACACACTCATTCCAATACCACCAACTGCAACACTTCAACACTATCAACAATGGCGCCTTGCGGCTGCACCGCCCACTCTCCCCCTTTGAAAAGCTGTGTACCTCTAACACGGCTTCTTTTAGACCGGTTAGCTCGGTATATAGCATATTATTAGATACCCTACGATCTGATCCCCTCCCTTTTAGGGGTGGCTGGGAGAGAGAACTGGAGATGGAACTGGATGATGGAGACTGGGCGATAGCGGTGCACTGGTGCCATAAACTCTCGATCTCAACTAGAGCTCAAGAAACCAACCACAAATTGCTCTCCAGATGGTACCTTGTCCCCACCCTGTTGGCTAAACTTTATCCAGGAACCCCCGACAGTTGCTGGAGATGCGGTGAGCCGGGTGGTACGCTCTCACATATATGGGTGACATGCCCCAGATTAGACCTCTTTTGGTCCCAGGTTCTGGACACGATACACAGGCTCACGAACATTCGCCTCCCCAAAGCTCCTGCCCCACTGCTATTGACCATATTCCCCCTAGGCCTTCCTAAATGGACTGTAAGACTGGCGAGATTTATGATCCAGGTGGCGCGTACGGTGGTACCAAAGCTTTGGAAATCATCTTCCCCGCCCTCAATTACGTCTTGGTTTCAGGAGATATCCCACCTACATAAAATGGAGGAATTAATTGCTGACTCCAGACATCAGGTAGAGAAACACCACCTTATTTGGGGCCCCTGGCTTACCTTCACTGACACCGCTGACTTTAGGTCCATACACCCAGAGCTCTAGTTACTGACTCTCGGAAGATTTGATACTGCAGCCACTCTTATCAGCTGCGCCTGGGGACCCACTCCGCTCGTCTCTCCTGAAGGTCAGTTTGCCTGCTAGTGATTGCAGCATACTACCTGTAGACATAGCTCTCTGCACTAGCCCTCTTGTCTGGTAATTCTCCTTCTTCTCTCTCGTTTCCATCTTTTTCTTTCGATCCCCTTCCCCTCTCTTCTTCTTCCGCTCCCCCTGTCGTACTTTCTTTCCCTATTCTACACTTCTTCTCCCCCACCCCTCACCCCCGACACCTTATATACACACCTGATAGAGGTGGGTGGGGTGCAAGAGCCAACATGGAGGTAGCCACTCCCCCGTATGTGTAATACAACCAAAGGATACGTTAGCCAGCACTATTGATTCCAAACTATTATATGGACCTGGCTTACAGGTGCAGGCTGCTGGGCTAAATATACAGCAACAGGAGAATACAGCAGCACACTACTAGCACAAAGATATAGATAAAACATGAGTATATAGATACAACATGAAAAGCTATACAGCTATGGTGCAAGAAATGGAAATATAAAATTATGAAGTTATGAAATAGTGAGGTACTTAGCTTGCAATTTGGCAGCCAAATAGCTTTGACCGTCCCACAGTAAGGTGACCCCAGGTCCATATAATAGTTTGGAATTAATAGTGCTGGCTGACTTATCCTTTGGTTGTATTACACATACGGGGGAGTGGCTACCTCCATGTTGGTTCTTGCACCCCACCCACCTCTATCAGGTGTATATAAGGTGTCTTGGATGTTTCAGATCCTGCAATGCCTGCTGAACTGTTCACGCAGAGGCATATTTATAGTGTAGGGTCCGTCCCAATGAGGTCACCTTACCGTGGGACGGTCCAAGCTATTTGGCCGCCAAATTGCAAGCTAAGTACCTCACTATTTCATAACTTCATAATTTTATATTTCCATTTCTTGCCCCATAGCTGTATAGCTTTTCATGTTGTATCTATATACTCATGTTTTATCTATATCTTTGTGCTAGCAGTGTGCTGCTGTATTCTCCTGTTGCTGTATATTTAGCCCAGCAGCTTGCACCTGTAAGCTAGGTCCATACAATAGTTTGCAATCAATAGTGCTGGCTGACTTATCCTTTGGTTATCTATCTATCTGTCAATACATATATATATATATATATATATATATATATATATATATATATTAACAGATATAAATAAAATGATGTATTGGTTTTACTGTAGTAATGTATTGTAGCAGCAGTTCCTTCTGAGTGGCCGCTGCCAGCAGAGGAGGATTCACTAGGCCAGTGGTCTTCAACCTGCGGACCTCCAGATGTTGCAAAACTACAACTCCCAGCATGCCCGGACAGCCATCGGCTGTCCGGTCATGCTGGGAGTTGTAGTTTTGAAACACCTGGAGGTCCGCAGGTTGAAGACCACTGCACTAGGCTGTCAGGATTGAGATGTAAGCTGGGAATCAATAGTGCATTGTTTCCTAACTAGTGTGCCTTCAGCTGTTGCAAAACTAAAACCCCCAGCATGCACGGGCAGCCTTTGGCATGCTGGGAGTTGTAGTTATGCAACCATTGGAAGCAAACTGGTTGGGAAACACTGCATCAGGGAGGTAGAAATTACTATACCTACACTGAATTTTTTGTTTATGGGAGTTTTTCCAAAATGCAGAATGCTGTAGTTACAGCATTTTTTTTTTCCTTGTTAGCATTTTTTCTCCCATAGAACTTTCTAGGAAAAAACAATGCATGTGTAAATGTGTAGGTGCATTTTCTGGTGTTTTTTCCTCAGGTTTTAGCGACAGAAATTAGTTGATCAAAGAATGACATGAGAAAAAACAGCCGGTCACCAAAAACTGCATTGCAGAGGACAAGAATAAAGTGAAGTTGTTTCACCCCAAAGGATGTGACAAAATCTATGTCTGAATGAATCCTATAGTGGGGAATTCAGACTTTCGCTTAGAAATTATTCTAGGAAATTTCGGTGCAGCAGAATCGGCTACACTGTCCGCACTATGGAATTCCAGCGGCAAAGCTTCTGCCAACGAAAGAATGTTCTCTTTTGGTGGAATCCATGCTGAACACGTGTGGTCCGGACAGAGAATCCTCAATGTGAGCCCATCCTAAGGAGCTGCAGACAGTAGTCACATATATGTAAGTCTATGCCTATAGGTGTAATCTGAGTTGTACACCATAAAGTAGAGATTGTTCCTGTTAGTAACACAGCAAGTATCCTCTTGGCTGATGCAAGAGGAAATAAATAACATATTTCAATGTAGCACATAAAGACTAGAGCATACATTAGGTGTATTGTGTCTTTAAGACTCAGCGAGTAGTAGGAAAGAGGAAAGTAGAAATAAGAGCCCACAGAGCTGTTGACATGTCATTTCATACATCAGTTCACTCTGTAATAAAGTCCCTTTATAGTAAGAAGGAGTCCCAGGTTACACTCACCTACTGCCGTAATTTCCATAGCTCTGCTTATTGTGTTTCTCGTGACTCACGTTTAGCAGATGTCTAGTAACGCCCATATGTCTTCACTCAATGAGGTCATTTACAGATTGCTGAAACTGTATGTCACATGTTAGGTCCCAGCATTCCACACTGAGAAGTCCTATACAAGCAAATCTAGACATAGTCCTCAATGCTGCAATATGCCATGCTTATTATCACATAGACTACATTTGCTGAAGCCGGAAAAGAGGGATAGGAATGGGAACTGCGATAAGTGTGTGAGATGTCGGCAGGTGGATTTACCCTAGGGGCAGATGGCATTAACCCTTGTATTCATGACGCCAGGGCGTGGTTTATCCTCAATACTACCCGAAGGTATAACGCTGGATCCTGGGCTAGGCACGGGGGCAATAATGACTCCGAAGCCAAGTTACGGACAATGGTAGCTTTACTGAATGACAGATGGAACAGTCTATACAGTTCAGCCAGGCCCATGGAGGTGACCAGTGACTTCAGAGACCTTAAGGGCTTTCTGGGACTTGCAGTAGATTTGGACAATTTTAGTGCAGGCCACTCTGACTTGACAATAGATGACTGTGACTGACTTGACTTGAGACTGACTAAGCTGTGACTGTAGCTTACTTGTAGACTTGAAGCTTGTGGCTGCAGGACTGACTTGAGGCCTCCTATAGATTCCAGACACACACCTAGACTTGACTTGACCTGAGCAAAGACTTATCTCCAAAGAGAAAGAAGAGACTCCTACCAGGGCTTATATAGAGACTCTGGTGGGGTCCCATAGGTAACCCTTAGGTCACATGGTCACTGACACCTCCTGGGTTACATTCACATGACAACTCACATGACAACTGGGGATCACATGTTAACATTTCTCAACCTCTTAAGGACACAGCCCATTTTGACCTTAAGGACGCAGCCGTTTTTTGCAAATCTGACCACTGTAACTTTAAGCATTAATAACTCTGGGATGCTTTAACTTATTAATTTGATTCTGAGACAGTTTTTTCGTGACATATTCTACTTTATGTTAGTGGTAAATTTTTGTCAATACATCATTTCTTGGTGAAAAAATCCAAAATGTAAAGAAAATTTTTAAATTTAGCATTTTTCGAACTTTGAAGCTCTCTGCTTGTAAGGAAAGTGGGCATTCCAAATAAATGATATGTTGATTCACATATACAATATGTCTAGTTTGTGTCTGCATCATAAAGTTGACATGATTTTACTTTTTGAAGACATTATAGGGCTTTTTAGTTTAGCAGCAATTTTCCAATTTTTCATAAAAAAATTTCCAAATGGTAATTTTTCAGGGACCAGTTCAGTTTCGAAGTGAATTTGAGGGTCTTTATGTTAGAAATTAGAGATGAGCGAACTTACAGTAAATTCGATTCGTTACAAACTTCTCGGCTCGGTGGTTGCTGACTTTTCCTGCATAAATTAGTTCAGCTTTCCGGTGCTCCGGTGGGCTGGACTCCAGCCCACCGGAGCACCTGAAAGCTGAACTAATTTATGCAGGATAAGTCATCAACTGCCGAGCCGAGAAGTTCGTGACGAATTGAATTTACTGTAAGTTCGCTCATCTCTATTAGAAATACCCTATAATGGACCCCATTATGAAAATTACACCCCTTAAAGTATTTAAAGAAAGTTGTTAACCCTTTAGGTGTTTCACAGGAATAGCAGCAAAGTGGAGGAGAAAATTAAAAATCTTTATTTTTTACAGAATTTAACCCCTTAACAACGCAGGACATAAATGTACGTCCAGGTGACGTGGTACTTAATGCACCAGGACGTACATTTACGTCCTGTGCATAACCTTGGGCATCGGAGCGATGCCGGCATCATGCGCGGCAGGTCCCGGCTGTGCATCGCAGCCAGGGACCCGCCGGTAATGGCGGACACCCGCAATCCCGCGGATTTCTGCCATTAACCCTTCAGATGCCGTGATCAATACCGATCACGGCATCTGCAGCATCGCGGTCACTTAACAGGATGATCGGATCGCCCTCAGCGCTGCCGCGTCGATCCGATCATCCTGCACGGCAGACGGAGGTCCCCTCACCTGGCTCCGCTGCCTTCCGGGAGTCTTCTGCTCTGATCTGCCTTCCTGCAGACCAGAGCAGAAGATGACCGATAACCCTGATCAGTGCTATGTCCTATACATAGCACTCAAAAGGATTAGCAATCGAGTGATTGCTTTAAATAGTCCCCTGTGGGGACTATTAAAGTGTAAAAAAAAAAAGTAAAAAAATTAAGTAAAAAAAATGTGAAAACCCCCCCTCCCACAATAAAAACGTAAATTGTCCCATTTTCCCTATTTTACCCCCAAAAAGTGTAAAAAAAATATTTTATATACATATTTGGTATCGCCGCGTGTGTAAATATCCCAACTATTAAAATAAAATGTAAATGATCCCATACGGTGAACTGTGTGAACGTAAAAAAAAAAAAAAGTCCAAAATAGCTGCTTTTTTTAATAACATTTTACTCCCCAAAAAATGTATAAAAAATGTAATAAAAGTTTTGTATAAGCAAATATGGTATTAATAAAAAAAGTACAGATCACGGCGCAAAAAATGAGCCCTCATACCACTGCTTATACAGAAAAATGAAAAAGTTATAGGTCTTCAAAATAGGGGGATTTTAATCGTACTAATTTGGTTAAAAAGTTTGCGATTTTATTTTAAGCGCAACAGTAATAGAAAAGTATATTATCATGGGTATCATTTTAATCGTATTGACCTAGAGAATAATAAACACATGTCATTTTTACCATAAATTGTACGGCGTGAAAACAAAACCTTCCAAAATTTTCAAAATTGCGGTTTTCTTTTTAATTTCCCCACACAAATAGTATTTTTTTTCTTGCGCCATACATTTCTTGATAAAGTGAGTGATGGCATTACAATGGACAACTGGTCGCGCAAAAAACAAGCCCTCATACAAGTCTGTGGATGAAAATATAAAAGAGTTATGATTTTTTGAAGGGGAGGAGGAAAAAACGAAAACGTAAAAATAAAATTGTCTGAGTCCTTAAGGTCCAAATAGGCTGAGTCCTTAAGGGGTTAATAAAGGGTGCAGTTAGCATTTACACCCCACTGGTGTTTGACAGATTTTTTTGAACAGTGGGCTGTGCAAATGAAAAATAAAATTTTTCATTTTCATGGACCACTGTTTTAAAAATCTGTCAGACACCTGTGGGGTGTAAATGCTCACTGTCCCCTTATTACATTCCGTGAGGGGTGTAGTTTCCAAAATGTGGTCGCATGTGGGGGGCGGGGTTCCGCTGTTCTGGCACCATGGGGGCTTTGTAAACACACATGGCATACAATTCCAGCCAAATTCTCTCTCAAAAAGCCCACTGTCGCTCCTTCTCTTCTGAGCCCTGTAGTACGTCCGCAGAGCACTTTACATCCACGTATGAGGTATTTTCAATTTGTAAATGGTGTTACAGATTTTGGGGGGCTTTTTCTCCTATTACCCCTTGTGAAAATAAAAACTTTAGGGTAACACCAGCATTTTAGTGAAAAAATATCTGATTTTTCATTTTCTCGTCCAACTTTTATGAAAATTTGTCAAACACCTGTGGGGAGTTAAGGCTCACTATATCCCTTGTTACGTTCTGTGAGAGGTGAAGTTTCCAAAATGGGGTCAAATATGGGTGATTTTTTTTTGCGGTTATTTCAGCCACCCCTGTGCAAATCACCAATTTAGACCTCAAATGTACATAGTGCACTCTCCTGAGCCATGTTGTGCACCCGCAGAGCACTTTACACCAACATATGGGGTATTTCTGTACTCAGGAGAAATTACGTGACACATTTTGGGGTCTTTTTTTTCCTTTTACCTCTTGTAAAAATGAAAAGTATGGGGCAAAATAACTCCCAGTATTGCCGGACATGCTAGTGTAATTTATTTATTTTTTTTACACTAACATGCTGGTGTGGACTCCAACTTTACCTTTTCATATGGGGTAAAAGGAGAAAAAGCCCCCAAAATTTGTTAGGCAATTTCTCCTGAGAACTGAAACACAACATATGTGGCCATAAACTGTTGCCTTGAAATACGACAGGGCTCCGAAGGGAGAGAGCGCCATGTGCATTTGAGGCCTAAATTAGGGATTTGCAAAGAGACGGACATGGCAGTGTTCCCCAAACAGGGTGCCTCCAACTGTTGCAAAACTCCCAGCATGCCTGAACAGTCAATAGCTGTCCGGCAATACTGGGAGTTATTTTGCCACAGCTGGAGGCTCCGTTTTGGAAACACTGCCGTATGAGACGTTTTTAATTTTTATTGGGGGGTGGGTGTATATGTAGTATTTTACCGTTTATTTTGTGTAGGTGTAGTGTAGTGTAGTGTTTTTAGGGTACATTCACACGGGCGGGGGTTCACAGCGAGTTTACCGCTGGGTGTTTGAGCTGCGGCGGAAAATTTGCTGCAGCTCAAACTTAAAGCGGGAAACTCGCTGTAAACCCGCCCATGTGAATTTACCATGTACATTCACATGGGGGGGGGGGGCAAACCTCCAGCATGGTCTGTCAATGCATGCTGGGAGTTGTAGTTTTGCAACAGCTAGAGGCACACAGGTTAGGAAACACTGAGTTAGGAAATAGACAGTGTTTCCCAACCAGTGTGCCTCCAGATGTTACAAAACTACAACTCCCAGCATGCCCAGACAGTCTTTGGCTATCGGGGCATGCTGGGAGTTGTAGTTGTGAAACTACAATGCAGCAGTGAAGATCACTTACCAGATTTTAACTGCTGCATTCTGCTGCCGCCAGTCTGCCGCTGTCTGCCGCTGGTCCCCCGCTGTCTGCTGCCGGTCCCCCGCTGTCTGCCGCCTTCCCTCGCCATCTTTGCCCCATCTTTGCAGAGTGGGGATCTCGACTTTGAGCACCAATCACCGGGGATCGGCCAATCGCCGGGGATAGGAGGAGGTGGCACCCCTGCCACCTCGCTCCTATCCTTTAGGATGATCGGATCTGTCTCTGACAGCTCCGATCATCTCTATTTTCCGGACTATCGGGTCACCAGAGACCCGATCAGCCTGGTAAAGCCGTGATTCGCTGGTCAGAATTGCCCGACGAATCACGGCGATCGCCGACAAGGGGGGGGGTCCCCCTTGGGAGATATGCCAGGATATTAGCAGTCATCCCGTTCCGATCTCCACGTCCGGAGACGCGGTGATCAAGGAGCGCAACACCGTAGATGTACGGCGCTGTGCGCAAAGTGACACTTAGCAGCGTCGTACATTTATGGCACTCGTCGTTAAGGGGTTAAAGCAATAACACTCCTATACACACTTCACAGTAGAACATATGGCAGAAAATATATAAATTAGGAGAGAGGTGTCGAGGGGGCCCAGGGGACACTGAAGGGAAGCTGCCTGACAGGGCAGCAAGGGTACGGGGTAAGAACTCCTGTACTGGGCTACCACAAATGTTTCAAGCGACCCTTTAACCTGTTGGGGACGAAGGGCGTATGCATACGCCCTTGCGTCCTGGTACTTAAGGACGAAGGGCGTATCCATACGCCCGTGGGAATTTCGGCCCCCGCCGCGCGCCGGGCGGGGACCGGGCCGGGGTGACTGCTGATATCTATCAGCAGGCACCCCGTGCAAATGCCTAGGGGGGTCACTAGACCCCCCCATGTCGGCGATCGGCGCAAATCGCAAGTGAATTCACACTTGCGATTTGCGCCGATTCCGGGTCATTACGGGTCTATGGTGACCCTGTGACCCGGAATAGAAGGGGGATCGCGGGTGTCCATGACACCCACGATCCCCCTAAAGTGATAGGAGTGAGGTGGCAGAGTTGCCACCCCTCCTATCTCTGCTATTGGTGGTCTAGATGCGACCACCAATAGCAGATCTGGGGCGGAGGGGTTTACTTTCGTTTTCCCCGTCCTGCCCTCCCACAATAGGCGGGGCAGAACGGGGAAAACGAAGAGGAGCGGCACCGGAGTCCACTTACCCCTCCGGAGGCAGCGGAGCGTCGGGGATCGGCGGCGGCAACGGAGATCTGCGGCGGCGTGCGGCAGAAGAGGATGGCTCCCGGATGCGACGGAAGCCGGTGAGTAGTTGCATAGCAACATCTAGAGGGCTACAGTCTGAGACCACTATAGTGGTCTCTAGACTGTAGCCCTCCAGATGTTGCAAAACTACAACTCAAAGCATGCCCAGACAGCTGTTTGCTGTGTGGGCATGCTGGAATTTGTAGTTTTGCAACAGCTGGAGGTCTGCAGTTTAGAGATCACTGCACAGTGATCTCTATACTGCCCTCTAGATCTTGCAAAACTACAACTCCCAGCATGCCCACACAGCTGTTTGCTGTCTGGGCATGCTGGGAGTTGTAGTTTTGCAACATCTGGAGGTCCACAGTTTGGAGATCACTGTTCAGTGGTCTCTAAATTGTAGCACTCCAGATGTTGCAAAACTACAAATTCCAGCATGCCCACACAGCAAACAGCTGTCTCGGCATGCTGGGAGTTGTAGTTGCGTACCTCCATCTGTTGCATAACTACATCTCCCAGCATGCCCTTCTGTGATCAGACATGCTGGGAATTGTAGTTTTGCGGGGGCTTTTTCTCCTTTTACCCCTTATGAAAAGGAAAAGTTGGGGTCTACACCAGCCTGTTAGTGTAAAAAAAAAAATGTTTTACACTAACATGCTGGTGTTGCCCTTTACTTTTTATTTTCACAAGAGGTAAAAGGAAAAAAAAAATAAAAAATTGTAACGCAATTTCTGCTGAGTACGGAGATACCCCATATGTGGGCGTAAAATGCTATGCGGGCGCATAACAAGGCTCAGGAGTGAGAGCGCACTATGTACATTTGAGGCCGAAATTGGTGATTTGCACAGGGGTGGCTGATTTTACAGCGGTTCTGACATAAATGCAAAATAATAAATACCCACATGTGACCCCATTTTGGAAACTACACCCCTCACGGAATGTAATAAGGGCTACAGTGAGCATTTACGCCCCACAGGTGTCTGACAGATTTTTGGAACAGTGGTCTGTGAAAATGAAAAATTTAATTTTTTTGTTTGCACAGCCCACTGTTCCAAAGATCTGTCAAACGCCAGTGGGGTGTAAATGCTCACTGCACCCCTTATTACATTCCGTGAGGGGTGTAGTTTCCAAAATGGGGTCACATGTGGGGGGGTCCACTGTTCTGGCACCACGGGGGGCTTTGTAAATGCACATGGCCCCCGACTTCCATTCCAAACAAATTATCTCTCTAAAAGCTCAATGGCGCTCCTTCTCTTCTGAGCATTGTAGTTCGCTCGCAGTGCACTTGACGTCCACATATGGGGTATTTCCATACTCAGAAGAAATGGGGTTACAAATTTTGGGGGGCATTTTCTCCTATTACCCTTTGTAAAAAAGTAAAATTTGGGGAAAAGCCAGCATTTTTGTGGAAAAATATTTTTTTTTCATTTACACATCCTACTTTAACAAAAAGTTGTCAAACACCTGTGGGGTGCTAAGGCTCACCGTACCCCTTGTTACGTTCCTTGAGGGGTGTCGTTTCCATAATAGTGTGCGATGTGGGGTTTTTTGCTGTCCTGGCACCATAGGGGCTTCCTAAATGGGACATGCCCCCCAAAAACCATTTCAGAAAAACTCACTCTCCTAAATCCCATTGTTGCTCCTTCGCTTCTGAGCCGTCTAGTGCACCCGCCGAACACTTGACATACACATATGAGGTATTTCCTTACTCGAGAGAAATTGGGTTACAAATTTTGAGAGGATTTTTTTCCTTTTACCCTTTGTAAAAATTCAAAAACTGGGTCTACAAGAACATGCCAGTGTCACCAAAGGTACATATAACCCTACATATATAGTAGGTAAAGGTATGTGATTGTAATTATAACACCGAAAAGAGAACCATACCACAGAATAAACAGCAAGATAATAGAATATACAAAATCAATCTTTATTAATACAATTTAGTAATAAAAAATATATTAAAATTGGAAAAAGAGGGAATAAATAGGCACTGGTGGACATACAAAGGTATAGGACAATGGTAGGACACAAATACATCAAAATATAGAAGTATAAGGAATAAATGCCACAATAGCTGGTAGGATACAAGGGTGATGCCTGCCAAAAATAAGCAATGAAGGGTGCCAAACCATACCTACACCTGAACCCCAACGATCGTTTCGCTGTTATGCCTCTTTTTCCAATTTTAATATATTTTTTATTACTAAATTGTATTAATAAAGATTGATTTTGTATATTCAAAAAAAAAAAAAAAAAAAAAAAAACACGCCCCCTGAAGAAGCGGCATAACAGCGAAACGATCGTTGGGGTTCAGGTGTAGGTATGGTTTGGCACCCTTCATTGCTTATTTTTGGCAGGCATCACCCTTGTATCCTACCAGCTATTGTGGCATTTATTCCTTATACTTCTATATTTTGATGTATTTGTGTCCTACCATTGTCCTATACCTTTGTATGTCCACCAGTGCCTATTTATTCCCTCTTTTTCCAATTTTAATATATTTTTTATTACTAAATTGTATTAATAAAGAACATGCCAGTGTAAAAAATGAAGATTTTGAATTTTCTCCTTCACTTTGCTGCTATTCCTGTGAAACACCTAAAGGGTTAACACACTTACTGATTGTCATTTTGAATACTTTGAGGGGTGCAGTTTTTATAATGGGGTCATTTATCGGGTATTTCTAACCAGAAGACCCTTCAAATCCACTTCAAACCTGAACTGGTCCCTGAAAAATTCAGATTTTGAAAATTTTGCGAAAAATTGGAAAATTGCTGCTGAACTTTGAAGCCCCCTGATGTCTTCCAAAAGTAAAAACTCGTCAATTTTATGATGCAAACATAAAGTAGACAAATTGTATATGTGAATCAATACATAATTTATTTGGAATATCCATATTCCTTATAAGTAGAGAGCTTCAAAGTTAGAAAAATGCAAAATTTTCAAATTTTTCATGAAATTTTTGCATTTTTCACCTAGAAAGGATGCAAGTATCGCCGAAAATTTACCACTAACATAAAGTAGAATATGTCATGAAAAAACAATCTCGGAATCAAATTTATAAGTAAAAGCATCCCAGAGTTATTAATGTTTAAAGTGACAGTGGTCAGATTTGCAAAAAATGCTCCCGTCCTTAGGGTCATAATGGGCTCCGTCCCCAAGGGGTTAAAAGAGGACTAAAAAAATCTGTCTTTCACCATTGACTCCTAGATATAGAATTTTCAGCTTTGTTTCCTATTTTCTTTCTTCTAACTCCGCTCTATTCCTCAGCCATCATTGCCACTTGTTTTATGTGCAGCTATCTAGACAGACACTACCACTCACTTTTTTTTTCTCTTTTCAAATATTTTTCACAAGTAATATTAACTACAGAGAACAGGAGTACCACACAGGGTACATAGAAAAAGAAACTACAACAAGGTCACATAGCACGAGTGTTCACATAATAAGGCTTGAGCTAAAAACACATTGCATTATGAAAGTACCAAATGAGATATGTCCACACATAGAACATGTGGGTCGCAACCCGTAATCCAGGTATCAACATACCACTCACTTCTTTAAAAGATTTATAGACTACAATATTGTCCATGGTTTGTCAAGGGAGTGGTCACTACTGCTCTCAACTGGGAATGAACCTGCGGATCTTGGCATTAAGACCACACAACTGATAAGTCTAGGTCCAAATAAATATATTGGCAACAAAACTAACAGCACTGATGGGTATGGTTGGGTAATGGGAGTAGTTATTAGAAAATAAGAAAAAAACATGTAAAGCTGTGAGCTTTGGCTAGACGTCCATACCGACAGCTGAATTTTTCAAAGAATGTTACAGCATTTTAGCATTTTTCACAATAACAAAGTAATAGAAACAAACAATGGAACTTGCCGGGAACAGGTTTGGATATGATTGTTACAAACAATGAGTCATTCTTAGGTCACAGTTAAAAAACAAGAATGTGTAGCCCTCAGGGCTTAGGATTCCTGATTCCATATTTTGACATAGACGCCATGGAAGGGCCAAACAGATGAGTTTTGAACATGTAATAGAGTGCCCTCCCCTGGCCGACACCACCATTTCCAACACACTAAATAAGATTGTGGGAAGAGATTGTGAAGTGTGGAGATAATTCCAATTTGTAGCCTACTTCCTATAATTCTTTAGCAAGTTTGTAAAGTCTATCTAGTTGTGTTGGGGGAGAAGGTAAAACCCAAGTCTTTATCCCTTCTAGAGTGGAATGAGGATTTAAGCATGAGTGTTGGAGTAATTGATAGGGCATAAAAGTCCAAAAGGAAGTGTCAAGTGTAGCCTGTGACCTGCATGACCATTCAAAAGTTTTTGGGAACTCAGCCAAAGTATTTTGCTCCACTATAGCATTCAACTGTATCTATATCTTGCAAGGGGAACAAGGGGTGTTTTTAGCTGTGAAACCACCACCTTGTATACACTGCTGCGTGCCAAGTTAAATAACTCTTCCACTAAACGTGTCAGGAATGTGGCTGAACCACTGTGCTCAGTTTATTTGGACTCATCCTACTGTCTGTTCTTGTACAACATGAAAGCACAATGCGCAGGGATTCTGTTTTTTTGCCCTGCCTGAGGAAGGACCTTGCTTGAAATGTTGCTACTGTATATGCTATATGATTAAATGAATAAGAGCATGGCTAACATATTGTGGCATGGAAAATATAATTTGAGCATGTAAGGCATACACTTTGACTAGAGTGCCTATGTCTTTGTGTATTTGAACTTGGTGGCGGAAAATAAGTATCTACCTGGAACTGGCACCTGGGAGCATTTCAATAATTGAATTGTGCTGCCCCACCTTCTGTTATAGGAGATACAAAACTATACAAACAGTTATTAAAATCCTCACATACCTAACAATCCCTTCAATAAATGTATTATATCAATTACAGGGAATAATAAACTGCAACCAAACAAAAAGCATTGGTGTGTGATAATCTTGTAATCCACATAAAGTCATTCTGACATATTGTTTTAACCATTAGGCACTGGAAGATTTGGAGAGTCAGACTGGGGATCACATGACCAAGTTAGAGTAATGAAACACAAAGACGCAGCTGTGCTGGAATAAAACAAATGGTGCTATAGGATTAGTGCTGGTGAGTGTCTATGATTTAGGCAAAAAACATGCAGTGCTTCTTTAACTAGTTCATTGAGCAACTTTTCTAAATTTCATCCATATTTAAAGGGATTTTTCAGCCAAAAACTATTGATGACCTATCTACAGGTAGCTGCAGCTACCACATGTGGATAAAAATGCACCTGCGTGTAGTGGTCACTGAGCACTCTACTATATTATGCATTGTGATGCCCGAGGATTTCTCTCTTTGGTGTTCTTTGTCTGTACCTGCTGTGTATAGCACAACTAAATTGCCAATTTCTTCATCCATTGTAACATACTTGACAAATGCCCAATCAGGCAATCATTGGTCTGAGCGGAGACCTACCTCAGTCAGTGACTGGCTGAACAGGTGGCCAGGTGCTACCTGCACTTTGACACGTTATCAGGAGGTAGTGAGCAGTAGGGGTCAGGCAGAGTCGGAATGGCATCTGCGGGGGATCAGGCAGCCTTTTTATTAGTATTCAAATGAGGATCAAGTGTCCAGTGTGCATTTACCATCATGACAATAGGCCAGGTAAGTCCAGCTTATCGCTCTTCATCACTGCCTCACTGCCCACTTGAATCGACCTACCCTGGTTGACTGACAGCTGTCATGCCCCCTCCCATAGGCTTGCATTGAGGGGGTGGAGCGTGACGTCACACGGGGGCAGGGCCGTGACGTCACAATGCTCCGGCCCTGTGATCACCAGTAATCAGACCCGGAGCGAACATGCTCCGGGGACTGATTGGAACAGGGTGCTGCATGCAAGATCACGGGGGTCCCCAGTGGCGGGACCCCCGCGATCAGGCATCTTATCCTCTATCCTTTGGATAGGGCATAAGATGTCTTAGCCCAGGAGTATCCCTTTAAACACATTTTACATACCACTACATAGCAAATAAAAAAGTAAGTTTGGGTTTACACAACTTAACATTTTCTGCATTTTTGTTATTTTACGCGTGAATATCCTGCATTTTATATCACGGCCTCATGACAAATCCAATTGTAAAATTATATGTGCAAGGAATATTATAAAGTGTGAACCCATACTTTTTTTTTAAGTACTATGATAAATTAGGTATTATTATAATAGTATTGACCCCCAAAATATTAAGAACAAGCCATTTTTACCACAAAGTGCACTGCGTTAAAACAAAACCCTCACAGCATTTTCTTTTCAATTTCTTCTCACAAATAATATTTTATTTGCTTTGCCGTAGGTTATATGGTAAAATGAAAGGTGTCATCACAAATTGGTCATGCCAATTGGTCATGCAAAAATCAAACCCTCATATGGGTCTATGGATGGAAAAATAAAAAAGGCTCTCAAAAGGCAAGGAAGAAACGGCTGTGTTCTTAAAGGGTTAAAGTTTTTTTTTTTTAAGTGACAGGATAGACTTATACTTTCCATTCCTTCTGGATTCCTGGATCCACTTCTGCCATTAGGTCTAAAAACTGAATGGAAAACTGCCATAAAAATCTCTGTGTACATCTCCCTCCCCCCACATCTTTGTGTACACTTGGATGTAGCATGTAGGGCAAACAATTACATTGAAACATAATAGTTATACAATATAATTTGAAATGCAAGGGACAATCCTTGGTACACATATTGCGTTTTTATTTATTGCCTTATCTCCCAGGCAGCATTAAGGTTGCACCTGTGAGGCCATGCACCTATATCAGCCAACTTAGGTGGGGCTTGTAGCCTGTCTCTCCCTCCTCCCATTGTATGTGTGCTCAGTCACACTGGAGGGAACTGGGAGCAGGCTGCATGTCGGCCTAGTGCTGCTGTAATTGCCCACTGGCCCCTGGTTTTTGCTTATTACGCACAGGTAGGTTAGCGTTAGGTCCCGCGCCATTTGAGAAACCTTGGCGTTGGTGTGCGGGCTCTGGTATGTCCTTCATATAAGGATACACTGGCGAATGTCTCAATTTTAACATCAGTGTTGAGGGATAGCCAATGTCATTGTATACATCTACCACAGTAGTGCACCTAAATTTCTGCATTGTATTATTCTAATTGTTACACATCCACACCGTTTATCTGGTGTAGGATTCTATTGTGGCACTTGTAGTCCGCTGCAGGCATCCTCCATTGTATGCATTTTTATGCTGGGGATCGCCCCTAGCAACGGACTACAAGGGCAGGATCTGCTCCCCCAGGATATATGCACAACTGCATTTGGGGTTGAACACCTCCAGCCATTTGAGACCACGTTTTTTGTTGCTGTCAGTAATAGCGCCCACATATACTATAACAGTGATCTTCTCAGTTCTGCCTGTTAGTAATAGCGCCCACATATACTATAACACTGATCTTCTTGGTGCTGTCCGTCAGTAATAACACCCACATATACTATAACAGTGATCTTCTCAGTGCTGTCTGTCAGTAATAGTGCCCACATATACTATAACAGTGATCTTCTCAGTGCTGCCTGTCAGTAATACCGCCCACATATACTATAACAGTGATATTAGTGCTGCCTGTCAGTAATAGTGCCCACATATACTATAACAGTGATCTTCTCAGTGTTGCCTGTCAGTAATAATGCTCAAATATACTAGAAAACTGATCTTCTCAGTGCTGTCTGTCAGTAATAGCACCCACATATACTATAACAGTGATCTTCTCAGTGCTGCCTGTCAGTAATAGCGCCCACATATACTATAACAGTGATCTCAGTGCTGCTTGTCAGTAATAATGCCCACATATACTATAACAGTGATATTAGTGCTGCCTGTCAGTAATAGTGCCCACGTATACTATAACAGTGATCTTCTCAGTGTTGCCTGTCAGTAATAATGCTCACATATACTATAACAGTGATCTTCTCAGTGCTTCCTGTCAGTAATAGCACCCACATATACTATAACAGTGATCTTCTCAGTGCTTCCTGTCAGTAATAGCACCCACATATACTATAACAGTGATCTTCTCAGTGCTTCCTGTCAGTAATAGCACTCATTTTATTATTCACACAGTAATAGTTTTCCTCTTAATGCCCCACACTGTACAAATTCCCCGTCTGTGCTCCTTACTGTGTAATAATGCCCACCTTCATGCTCCTTACTGTACTACAGATCACGGCACCAAAAAATTACCCAAAAATTTGAAAGTTATAGGGTCAGCAAAATTCAGTAGTGTTAGTAATGCCCTAAAGCTCTTCAGGGGCCCCCTTTGGATGGGTGCCTTGGGCAACTGCCCGGGTTGCCCCCCCTAACGCCGGCCCTGCCAATGAGTAAAGATGGCCCACAGGGCTCTGCTTACCACCTCCCGGCCAGTTCTTGTGATCTTCTTTTATCTGGCTTCTGGAAGACCAGAGAAGTAGATTACAAGGATTAGTGCTTTGCCCATGCACAGCACTGATCAGTATTAGCAATCACAAGATTGCTATTAATAGTTCAATATGGGACTTTAAAAATTGTTTAAAAAAATCTAAAAAGTTTTAATAAATGTGAATAAGCCCCTCCCTCAAAAAAATAAATGACCCTCTTTTCACATTTTACAAATTAAAAAATGCAATAAACAAAAATATTTGGTATCGCTGAATGTGGAAATGTCCAAACTATTAGAATTAAATGTTGATGATCCCATAACGGTGTAAACAATAATAAAATTTTTTTTTTAAATCCCACCAAAAACATAGGCAGAATGGTACTGTTGAAAACAACATATCATGACGCAAATAATGAGCTCTCATACAGCCCCCTATATGGAAAAATAAGAAAGTTATAGGGGGTCAGCAGAGGACAATTATAAACATACTTTTAAACATACTTAAAACTAGTAGAATAATAGAAACATTGTTTTAATAGTATTTCCATAAAGTGCACTGCGTAAAAATCAAATGCAGTTTTCTAATCAATTTTATCCCACAAATAATATTTTTGGTTTTGTTTTCACCAGTCACTTGTGTGTTCTGCAGTTATGATTAGTAAAACAACGACTCCCATCATATCCTTACCCTTGTTTAGATCATACTAGGAGTTGTAGTATTACATGATAAAAACTTCTTTATCCTGTTCCCCTTTGTTAGCAATTAGTATATTTGATTATTATAGTGGAAATAATTTTTGCAATGCGCTAACCATCGGTGGAGAGCAAGAAGCATGGGGGAAGGGTGCAAGTAGCTGGTCTTGCCTAGGACACAAAATAGTCTAGCACCGGCCCTGCGGACATCAGCTGTTGGCAAGGGGATCTGTAATCTGGAAATGTTTTTGGCAAAAACTAGACAACCTTTATAACATATAACTTTAACCCTGAATAATATTATATAATTTATGTATAGGAATAACTTATTTGAATAATTTAACACATTTACTTTTTTATTTACTTCTATTGTATCGTGCTGTAGTTACACCGTGTCAGTTAGACTTATTGTTTTGGAAGACGAAAGATAAGGCTCCTTTCACACTAGGGTTGTGTCCGTTAGTGTGACGGGCGTTAAGAACATAGCGGGAGAATAATTTATGTCTGCTCTGTCTTATTCTCCCGCTATCTTCGGCCGCAATAACGGGTGTAATAACGGACGTTAGAGAATCCCATTCAAGTGAATGGAATCCTCTTTGCCCGATATTACACCCGTTCTGCTCCGTTACAATAACGGAAGTTAATGGCAGGAAAAGTAGAAAAAGAAAAGAACCATTAATGTCCGATTCTTACAGAGCTTTCACATAGTATGAAAGGAGCCCAAGGAAAATATAATAATCAATAAATATATAAAACCAGCTAAAACCAAATCAACACAAAGGTACAGTTTATAGGAAACATATTGGGGGAATATTCAGAATGGAATTTTTCTTTTTTTTTTTTTTTTTTGTGTGTAAACTGCACCAGATTGGTAGAAAAAGTGGTGCAGCACATTCCATAAATATACCACCTCAGAGGTGGTGTAGACTGAGCACACAATACAGGATGCAAGAGATTTTCAAACATCCTGGGTCACTGTTAAAAATCTGGCGCAATATTAGACTGCCTAGTCTAAGAAAAACTTTTTAAATATGTCCCCCATTAAGTGTTGTCACATTTTTAATCAAGCAAAAATTTGATGTACTCGTCAATGGGATCTTCAGGCAACTTTAGTGTTAACTTCTTTTCTTCTCTGTCCCATGCAAGGTAGAATCCTGGCTCTGATGATGACTCAAAACGGAGATAATTGTGTCCAGGTGAAAATATTTTCTGGTAGAAAATGAATTTACTAGTCTTGTTTTCAATTTTTCTTGGCAATTGCTGTTCCTATTATATAAATAAAAATTCTTAGTTAATCACTATTGTAATTAATTGCTAAAGACGCATAGTGCCACCTTTGATAATGTATAATATTTAATGGGCACTGTCAGATCCAAAAACGTTTTATATTTTGTTACTGATGAAAATGAAAGACCTTTTGTAATATGGTTGCTTAAAAAATTATGAATATTTAATAAAGAAAAGGACCCCTGAAAATCCCACCACTAGGGGACCCCATACATTCCTGGACATTAACCAGTTCCACAGCAGCATCATGCATGTCCATGGGTCATGGACAAGAGATGACTCATAGACAAGGCTGCATGAGCAGACAGACCAATCACCTCCCACCACCACATCACCTTCCCCTTAGAGGATTTATAACTAATGAGCTAATGAAAAGAGGTATTTTTATAATAAATATAGGTGATAGAAGCATAAAAATTAGATGTACATGGACAGGATTAGGCATTGACTAATATATTCATTTTTTTTCTGTGGTATCTGACAGGTATGCTTTAAATAAAAATAAAAAATAATAATATATATATATATATATATATATATATATAAAAGTAAGTGGATCACAATAGTGCAAAAGAAAATCATTATTTCAGAGGACATTCACATTTAAAAAGGAATAATCATCAACATGAATATTCACAATAATGGCAACCAGTCTAAGAAACTATCTGCTATTGGCAGTGGACAATATTTAAGAAGCATTCATAGATTTATTTACAATTTTTACTTACCGTATATACTCGAGTATAAGCCGACCCGAGTATAAGCCGAGACCCCTAATTTCAACCCAAAATCCCAGGAAAAGTTATTGACTCGAGTATAAGCCTAGGGTGGGAAATACCTCATCCCCCCCTGTCATCATCCAGACCCGTCATTAACATCCTCATCATCCCCTTGTCATCATCCCACACATCCCCCCTTCATCATCCCCTTGTCATCATCCCACACATCCCCTTATCATCCCACACATCCCCCCTTCATCATCCCCTTGTCATCATCCCACACATCCCCCCTTCATCATCCCCTTGTCATCATCCCACACATCCCCCCTTCATCATCCCCTTGTCATCATCCCCTTGTCATCATCCCACACATCCCCTTATCCCACACATCCCCCCTTCATCATCCCCTTGTCATCATCCCACACATCCCCCCTTCATCATCCCCTTGTCATCATCCCACACATCCCCTTATCATCCCCTTGTAATCATCCCACACCCCCCCCTTCATCATCCCCACCCCCCTTCATCATCCCCACACCCCCCCCCCCCCTTCATCATCCTCTTCTCATCATTCGCCCTCAGTGGTCTTCAACCTGCGGACCTCCAGAGGTTTCAAAACTACAACTCCCAGCAAGCCCGGGCAGCCATCGTCTGTCCGGGCTTGCTGGGAGTTGTAGTTTTGAAACCTCCGGAGGTCCGCAGGTTGAAGACCACTGCGGCCTTCAACCTGCGGACCTCCAGAGGTTTCAAAACTACAACTCCCAGCAAGCCCGGGCAGCCATCGGCTGTCCGGGCTTGCTGGGAGTTGTAGTTTTGAAACCTCCGGAGGTCCGCAGGTTGAAGACCACTGCGGCCTTCAACATGCGGACCTCCAGAGGTTTCAAAACTACAACTCCCAGCAAGCCCGGGCAGCCATCGGCTGTCCGGGCTTGCTGGGAGTTGTAGTTTTGAAACCTCCGGAGGTCCGCAGGTTGAAGACCACTGCGGCCTTCAACATCATCCAGCCCCCTCTCACCCCCTTTAGTTCTGAGTACTCACCTCCGCTCGGCGCTGGTCCGGTCCTGCAGGGCTGTCCGGTAAGGAGGTGGTCCGGTGAGGAGGTGGTCCGGTGAGGAGGTGGTCCGGGCTGCTATCTTCACCGGGGGCGCCTCTTCTCCGCGCTTCCGGCCCGGAATAGAGCCGTTGCCTTAACAACGACGTATCTGCGTCGTTGTCAAGGCAACGTGACTATTCTGAGGCCGGGCCCGAAGCGCTTAGAAGAGGCCTCCCCGGTGAAGATAGCAGCCCGGACCACCTCCTCACCGGACCACCTCCTTACCGGACAGCCCTGCAGGACCGGACCAGCGCCGAGCGGAGGTGAGTACTCAGAACTAAAGGGGGTGAGAGGGGGCTGGATGATGTTGAAGGCCGCAGTGGTCTTCAACCTGCGGACCTCCGGAGGTTTCAAAACTACAACTCCCAGCAAGCCCGGACAGCCGATGGCTGCCCGGGCTTGCTGGGAGTTGTAGTTTTGAAACCTCTGGAGGTCCGCAGGTTGAAGACCACTGCGGGTGGGGGAGTTCACTCGAGTATAAGCCGAGGGGGGTGTTTTCAGCACGAAAAATCGTGCTGAAAAACTCGGCCTATACTCGAGTATATACGGTATTTATAGTTAAAATTTGTCCAGGGATTAAAGAAGATTTTCTACTGTCACAGGTACCTACCTCACAAACATTTTATAGCTGTTCCCTCATAAATCCCTTAATCCTTTGCCATCTATTTAATATAAATACTATTTCCACAAGGGAACTTATTTTAAATTGCCAATCTTAGAGTCCCATAGAATATATATCTTGTACTGTGTCTTTAACCCCTTAAGGACGCAGCCCATTTGGGCCTTAAGGACGCAGAAAATTTTATTTTTACGTTTTCATTTTTTCCTCCTCGCCTTCAAAAAATGATAACTCTTTTATATTTTCATCCACAGACTAGTATGAGGGCTTGTTTTTTGCGCGACCAGTTGTCCGTTGTAATGCCATCACTTACTTTACATAAAATGTATGGCAAAACCAAAAAAATACTATTTGTGTGGGGAAATTAAAAAGAAAACCGCAAATTTTGCTAATTTTGGAAGGTTTCGTTTTCACGACGTACAATTTATGGTAAAAGTGATATGTGTTCTTTATTCTTTGGGTCAATACGATTAAAATGATAACCATTATTACATACTTTTCTATTACTGTTGCGCTTAAAAAAAAATCACAAACTTTTTAACCAAATTAGTACGTTTAAGATCCCCTTATTTTGAAGACCTATAACTTTTTCATTTTTCCGTATAAGCAGCGGTATGAGGGCTAATTTTTTGCGCCGTGATCTGTACTTTTTATTGATACCATATTTGCTTATATAAAACTTTTAATACATTTTTTATTAATTTTTTTGGGAATAAAATGTTATAAAAAAAAAGCAGCTATTTTGGACTTATTTTTTGTTTATGTTCACGCCGTTCACCGTCCGGTATCATTAACATTTTATTTTAATAGTTCAGATATTTCCGCACGCGGTGATACCAAACATGTATATAAAAAAAATTTTTACACTTTTTGGGGGGGTGAAATAGGGAAAATGGGGCAATTTGCGTTTTTATTGGGGGAGGGGGTTTTTCACATTTTTTTTTACTTTATTTTTTTACTTATATTTTTACACTTTAATAGTCCCCATAGGGGACTATTTAAAGCAATCACTCGATTGCTAATTCTGTTCAGTGCTATGTATAGGACATAGCACTGATCAGGGTTATCGGTCATCTTCTGCTCTGTTCTGCGGGAAGGCGGATCAGAGCAGAAGACTCCCGGAAGACAGCGGAGGCAGGTGAGGGGACCTCCGGCTGCCGTGCTGGATGATCAGATCGCCGCGGCAGCGCTGCGGTCGATCCGATCATCCAATTAAGTGACCGCGATGCTGCAGATGCCGTGATTGGTATTGATCACGGCATCTGAGGTGGTTAATGGCGGACATCCGCGGGATCGCCAGCCGGGACCTGCTGCGCATGATCCGGGCATCGCTCCGATGCCTGCAGTTATGCTTAGGACGTGAATGTACGTCCTGGTGCGTTAAGTACTGCATCACCAGGATGTACATTTACGTCCTTCGTCGTTAAGGGGTTAAAAGTACCTGCCAGAGTTATGTGCGAGTTAGTTTGAACTGGGCGGAGTCTTTACATATTACCCCGGTTTTTATATCTCTAGAAATTAAATGTTGCCCATTCTTGTTATCATTTTATGTGACTTATCTTTCAGAGTAATATATCTGTATATGACACCTGAACTAACCTCTGTAACTGTTGTTATACAGTGATATGGTTACTAAATTCAGTTACTTATAATTCTTCTATATGTAGTTACCAATATAAGCTTATAATGCTTCATTGATATTCTGTATACATTCATATCTGATTGACATTCATCTATATCTGATGATATTCATATATATATATATATATATCATTGCATTTATTATTTATTGATTTATGTTTATTAATTATAACCAATAAATCTGCATATATTCTATAGTACCTGTGTATTATTTTATTCTTTTGCAAAACTACCTTCCTAGCCACTAAACACCACAGGACTTAAATGTACGTCCTGGTGCCTTGGTACTTAACGTACCAAGATGTACATTTACGTCCTGTACATGATCGCGAGCACCGAGTGGTGCTCGTGTCATGCGCGGGGTATCATGGGTATCATTTTAATCGTATTGACCCACAGAATAAAGAAAGCATGTCATTTTACCATAAAGTTTACAACGTAATAATGAAACCTTCCAAAATTAGCAAAATTGCGTTTTTTTATTTTATTTTCCCACACAAATAATATATTTTTGCTTGAGTCATACATTTTATGGTAAAATGAATGATGTAATGACAAAGGACAGCTGGTCGCACAAAAAACAAGCCCTCATACTTGTCTGTGGATGGAAGTATAAAAGAGTTATGATTTTTAGAAGGTGAGGAGGAAAAAACAAAAATTCTAAAATAAAATTGGCTGCGTCCTTAAGGCCAAAAGGTGCTGTGTCTTTAAGGGGCTAGAGTTACTGTCATCTAAAATACATTGACATATAATACCTAATTTTTATAAACTTTGGGGAATATATATTATGATTGAGTTATGACTCCAGTAAAAATACCGACCAGAGACACAAAACTATACCTAGAGAGCCAAACAGATTTATATATGAAGCGGGGGTACACTTTCCTCAAGTCTGCGCCTGATTAAAACCAATGTATAGGTGTATAAAAAATATATATGATTATAATATATAGGATAATGTAGATCCAATGAGTTAGATTAAATTAAAACAATTTATTAATACAACAATAGGGATATTTCTTGTGGAGTCCTTTGTAGGGCCCTTACATCAGACTTACCACGATAAGACTGATAGTAGATGTACAGAAAATAGAAAATAAAATAGGCATAAAATGTATAAGTAATAGATGCTGGTATCCCAGTTAGGCAAATAATAGGTAGCGCTATAAGTGCATGCATGGGGATCGTGCTATGCTGGGTGAAATGATAAGTGTCTTATGATCTGAGCAGCGATATCTCTGTGTGTCTCGTATCTGACAGAGATATTGCGCGTGGTAGCGTGCCGGTAAGTGAGTGAATTCAGTGCGCTCTGTGGCGCTGGAGATTGCTTAAATGTGTCTCACTCTACCCTGACGGCACAGGGATAGAGACGTCTCCCCGGTGAAAACCTATGCCAGGTAAACTCGCTCCAGGACATTGCTGGTAAAAAGGACTAAACCCACTCAAACTTTCCCCATGCCGCCGGGGTAAAGTGGTCCACATATGAGGGGTCTCCAGCGCTGTAGAGCACAGCTTCATACACCCACAGGATTACAAATAACAGACTATCTAGATCCCACTCACTAATCTCTATCCCTGTGCCGTCAGCGTAGAGTGGGACACATATAAGGAATCTCCAGCGACACAGAGCGCACTGAATTCACTCACTTACCGGCGCGCTGCCACGCGCAATATCTCTATCAGATACGAGATATCGCTGCTCAAATCATAAGACATTGCATTCCACCCAGCATAGCACGATCCCCGTGCATGCACCTATAGCGCTACCTATTATTTGCCTAACTGGGTGGGATACCAGAACCTATTACTTATACATTTTATGCCTATTTAATTTTTATTTTCTATTTTCTGTACATCTACTATCAGTCTTATCGTGGTAAGTCCAAAGTAAGGGCCCTACAGAGGACACCACAAGAAATATCACTATTGTTGTATTAATAAATTGTTTTAATTTAATCTAACTCACTGGATCTACATTATTCTATATATAATCATATATTTTTTATACACCTATACATTGGTTTTAATCAAGCTCAGACTTGGGGAAAGTGTACCCCCGCTACATACATTGTTTGCAGGTTTTATGCAACAATACTTTTGTCCCTATTGTCTGGTTGTAGCTACCTACACATGTTTTAGCTAGATTTATATATGAAAAGAGAGGGAAAAATGTGTTGGAATCTTACGCTAAGTTTGACAGAATCGCTTTCTGCTTCCAGGATGTAATTCTTGCCATTTATTCTGCAGCAGATGGCCACTGGCAATGCCTCTATGGGTTTAATCATTCTATATGTGTGCAGGTAAAATGTCGCTGGCTCCCCTATAAAAGAGGCATGATGTTAACAAACTCAACAATGTAGATACAATTGATTTATTATTTAAATTTTTCCAGTGTGGCTTTGTTCGCATTACCACTTGTCTCCATTTAAAAGGGTTTCTGATGCTTTTAAAGACAAGAAACGTATAGTGTGCAGTATTAACAAAATTAAAAATCTGAAATTATAAGACAGTGGTATCCATCAATATTTATCTGTTTGACAGAACCTGTCAAACCTGCCATGGTTCCCTTAATAATCAATGCCATGACAATACATTGTGAGATACAATGGCTGGAAAAAACAAACACACAGGGCTTATCATAGGGCAATGTTTGGAACAAGATGGTTTGTGCATGGGATGAACCCTAGAGAGGCTCTAACCTTGCTACATTTTAGTAACTGCTTGTGAAGGTCTTAAAGGGGTACTCTGCCCCTAGACATCTTATCCCCTATCCAAATCATAGGGGATACAATGTCTGATCGAGGGGGTCCTACCGCTGGGGACCCCCGCGATGTCCCTGCTGTATCCAGTTTTAATTTAGAGCGTTGGGTGCAGCACCGTAGGCTCGTGATATCACGGCCTTGCCCCCTCAATGCAAGTCTATGGAAGGGAGCATGACGGCCGTTACATCCCTCCCATAAACTTGCATTGAAGGGGCGTGCCTGTGGCATCATGAAGGGGGCGTGACCGTGACATCAAGAGCCTCCTCCCCGCATCGTCAGTCATCCGGCACAGAGCGAAGTTCACTAAGTGCACTGGATGTCTGGGGTGCCGCACATGGTATCCTGGATTAATTGATCATTTTTTTCTATAAAGAAGGAAATGTAAAGGCATTACACATTTTGGAGCGACCCCTCCTTCTTTAGATAGATACCACTTCTTGGATACCAAACGCCATCGTACATTCAAGTGCATTCTTTGCTAAGTGTGTGCATCAGGATTCTAGGGTCTCTTTCTTGCTCCCTCGGCATTCCAATGCCACTAAAAAGAATAGACGCTAACCTGAGCTGGTGAGTAAAAGTTGCACTATTTTTACGGGGCACTTAGTGGGCTTTTCTACTGTAAGGGGGCACTAATATGGCATTCTTAGTATGTGGGGACACTAAGATGGCATTCTTACAGTGTGGGCACTGTTGCTATATGAGAAACAAAGGTGCAGTATTACTCTGTGGGTGAACTATAGTACATATAGAGAGTAGTATTATAGTGTGAAGCCACTAATACTGTACAGAGACCTAAGTTTGGTTAAAGTGTAAAAAAAAATTTTTTAGGGCATAGATTTTTTTAGGTCAATAAGTGTTGGATTAAAATAAAAAAAGGTAATGCAGAGCAAAAAACATACTGCAAAGAATTTGTGTCTTTGTGAACCTATCCTATAATGCAGATTTAGCATTTGGACCCGCTGCTATATAAATAGTGCCTAGTGGTTAGGAGGACACTATTGCATCATGTTATATTTCTAGTAATAGATAGTTATAGGGATTGCTTTACTCAACAGTATGCAACAGATCAACTAGAACATTGGACCAAGCTCATCCATCTATTTTACAGTTTGCCATTCATTTTACTAGATCAATGTTTTTTTTTTTATAAATGAATGTTGATGGTTGTCAGATTAAAAATTATAGGGTGGACTTAAAATAACTTTTTTTCTTTCAAACTTATTAACTACACTGCCCAAAAAATAAAGGGAACACTTAAATAGCACAATGTAACTCCAAGTCAATGACACTTCTGTGAAATCACACTGTCCACTCAGGATGCAACACTGATTGACAATGAATTTCACATGCTGTTGTGCAAATGGAACAAACAACAGGTGGAAATTATAGGCAATTAGCAAGACACCTCCAAAAAAAGTGGTTCTGCAGGTGGTGACCACAGACCACTTCTCAGTTCCTATGCTTCCTCGCTGATGTTTTGGTCACTTTTGAATGCTGGCGGTGCTTTCACTCTAGTGGTAGCATGAGACTGAGCTACAACCCACACAAGTAACTCAGGTATCCAGGATGGCACATCAATGCGAGCTGTGGCAAGAAGGTTTGCTGTGTCCGTTAACGTAGTGTCCAGAGCATAGCGGTGCTACCAGGATACAGGCCAGTACATCAGGATACGTGGAGGAGGCCGTAGGAGGGAAACAACCTAGCAGCAGGACTGCTACCTCTGCCTTTGTGCAAGGAGGAGCAGGAGGAGCACTGCCAGAGCCCTGCAAAATGACCTCCAGCATACCACAAAGGTGCATGTGTCCACTCAAACAGTCAGAAAAAGACTCCATGAGGGTGGTAAGAGGGCCCTACGTCCACAGGTGGGGGTTGTGCTAACAGCCCAACCCCATGCAGGACGTTTGGCATTTGCCAGAGAACACCAAGATTGGCAAATTTGCCACTGGCGCCCTGTGCTCTTCACAGATGAAAGCAGGTTCACACTGAGCACATGGGACAGACGTGACAGAGTCTGGAGACGCCGTGGAGAATGTACTGCTGCCTGCAACATCAACATCCTCCAGCATGACCGGTGGGTCAGTAATGGTGTGGGGTGGCATTTCTTTGGGGGCCACACAGCCCTCCATGTGCTTACCTGAGGTAGCCTGACTGCCATTAGGTTCAGAGATGAGATCCTCAGACCCCTTGTGAGACCATATGCTGGTGCGGTTGGCCCTGGGTTCCTCCTATTGCAAGACAATGCTAGACCTCATGTGGCTGGAGTGTGTCAGCAGTTCCTGCAAGAGGGAGGCATTGATGCTATGGACTGGCCCGCCCGTTCCCCAGATCCTGAATCCGATTGAGCACATCTGGGACATCATGTGTCACTCCATCCACCAATGCCATGTTGTACCACTGACTGTCCAGGAGTTGGTGGCTACTTTAGTCCAGGTCTGGGAGGACATCCCTCAGGAGACCATCCGCCACCTCATCAGGAGCATGCCCAGGTGTTGTAGGGAGGTCATACGGACATGTGGAGGCCACACACACTACTAAGCCTCATTTTGACTTGTTTAAAGGTTTTCCACTTAGATTTTGAGTGTGACTCCATATCCAGACCTCCATGGGTTGATAAATTTTATTTCCATTGATAATTTTTATGTGATTTTGTTGTCATCACATTCAACTATGTAAAGACAAAAGTATTTCATACGATTAGTTCATTCCTTCAGATCTAGGATGTGATATCTTAGTGTTCCCTTTATTTATTTTTTGAGCAGTGTATATAACTATGTAGTGCTACATTTTCTCTGCAGCAGATACCTTGTGGAAAAAAGTACAGTGACAATACATCTTTTCAGCATCTTCTGCCCCTTCTATGTGATTAAACAAACAACTCATAGACAAACTTTCCCTGCCTGATAACACAGTGCCAGGGTGATCCTTCACTAAATACCCATGTCATACAGTGCCAATAGGAGGACTGTGAAACTTATGACAGAGGTGTCTGTGATAGGTATATACTATATACTCTCTTATCCAGACAGGCCTTGCCCAAATCTGAGAAAAAGGGTCAATTTGCTCCCATCTTTCCTGTCAAAGAAGACTCAGATTAGGTCACACAAGCTCTAGATTTGACTGTTTGGTTAGGTATGTCTTGGGAGGAGCTTTGCTGTAAATCTGGCAAAAATTAAGGGTGCTTGGGGTAGTTGGTCCACTTTAGTTATTTTGTTTGTGTCCTAAAATGAATAGGTAAGGTACTGGCAAAATCAGTCAGGCCAGAACCTCGTAAAGGAGATCGCAGGGGGCCCCCACAGTCAGGCCTACTGCAATCAGAAATTTTTATAAGTGGAGTACCCCGTTAAGTATTCCTGGTTTCACTTTCCCAAACAGTCTTCTGGGCTTTTTATTTTAGTTTTTAATATATACTTGCCTAAGAAGAAGTCTATTTAATATGTGTAGAATGAGGATGGGAAAAGAAAGAGTATGCCTTGCTGGTGGGATTGTAGATTCTCCAGAAGTCAGGTGATGTCAGTAAGGTGTGTAGCACTGTGCGTCATTTCTGCATCTATCCATATCTGAGTCTAGTGGCAGGTAACCATGGATGTAAGTGTCCAGGGGACCAGCCCTTCTGTTCTGTACCTTCTGTATCATCTGGGCAGATCAAGGAGAAATAGGTATATAATGTCCTGGTAGCAGCTGAGCTCAGAACTATGTTCCCAGTTCCATAATCTTCTGGACATGCCCCCTGCATTGGATGTTTTATTTGCTTTTTAACTTTCAAATTTCTAAGCCTGAAGAGAATACAAGGAAGAAGCGGCACTCCAGGGATTACAATCCAAAGAAATATATTCATTCACCCATCAGTGAGATGCAACGTTTCGATCCACAATCCGGATCTTTATCAAGCATGCTTGATAAAGTTCCGGATTGTGGATCGAAACGTTGCATCTCACTGATGGGTGAATAAATATATTTCTTTGGATTGTAATCCCTGGAGTGCCGCTTCTTCCTTGTATTCTCTTCAGTCTTATGGGATCTTGAGTCGGACCCTTGGAGCCTGTGCACCCACTTAGGACTACAAGTCCAATGTCTTAATAGTGTTCAAAATAGTGTTCAAAAAAATAATTCCTGTCATCTTGCTGTTGTGTAGTCTGTGTTTCTCCCTATGTAGCTGGCTGTCCTGCTGCTCCTGACATATATCCACAGCCCATCCTGAAGCTCTCTGTTCTCCCTCTCATTTCTTTAAAGGGGTTCTCCACTGGCCAGCTTTCGAAACATTTAGTTCCAAATGCTGTGTACGCACTGCAGGGTGCCACGCCTTCTCCCGTAGGCTTGCATTGAGGGGGCATGGCCTGATGGCACGAGGGGGCATGGACGACCCCCCCCCCCGCAGCGCACACACAGCATTCGGAACTAAATGTTCTGAATGCTGGCCAGTGGGGTACCCCTTTAAGGAGAAAGCCAATAGTAGTAGAGATTTGGCTAAATCTGCAATGGAAAATCTGCAGCAAATATCATATGTGTGGATGTACCATGTTAAAGATAGCAGCGGTGTAGAAGTATGTACATAGCATATCAAAGGGTGGAGTCAGAAGAAAGCATTTTAGAGTGGAAAATAACTTTGGCTGTACATAGGTGGAAAAACACCGGAGGATGGAGAGTGAATTACATAGAAGGAGGGAAGGTGGGAGGAAAGAACTCATGGATGACTGGGATGAGAGGATCACAGGAATGATCTTTCATGGGCAATTTAAAGGGGTATTCCACCTGTAGACATCTTTTCCCCTATCCAAACAAAGGATAGGGGATAAGATGTCAGATTGCAGGGATTCCACCGCTTGGTACCCCTGCGATCTCTCCTGCAGCACCCCCACGCGATACAGGGGCCGGATTATTGGGACATTACGGCCCTGCCCCCTCATGACGTCACATTCCTATGGGAGGGGGCAGGGCCATGACGTCACCACACTCCGGCCAATGTATTGCCATCAATCACAGGGCGTTCTTCGCTCTGTGCAGCTGGTGAACGGGGGTGCTGCAGGAGAGATCAGACATCTTTTGGATAGGGGAAAACATGTCTAGGGGCGGAGTACCCCTTTAAGGAGAAAGCAGTAGGAATGAAGCTGTGCTGATGGAGCATTCTAGACACTCTGACCTCACATTCAGCATATAGTGTAGTAATAGAAAGGAGATGCTTACATGAGTAAAGAATTAAATTAGGAGTAAGTTGCAAACTGCTTATTATGTGGTTTGACTATATGAAGAGTGCAGCATAAAACTTGATACCATTTTTTTATTCTAAATATTCCCCACTATGTTCAGAAATCAAACCTCACAGTACCAACATTTTATTATTGTGTACCTTTTGCATCCTTAACTGGTGTAAAATAGGCAATGGATTTTTCGGGGTGAGCGATCAGCCATTCATTGTTGTGATTTTTAAAATGCTGTTGAATGGCAGGGCTATCTTTCAGTTTGAAAGCATCCACTTCATCTGTAAAGACACAGCAAAAATCGTTAAAACCCCTTGAGGACGCAGTCAATTTTCATTTTTGCATTTTGTTTTTTTCCTCCTAGCCATAACACATTACATTTTCTACCTACAGACCTATATGAGGCTTGTTTTTTGTGTCACAAATTGTACTTGGCAATGACATCAATCATTTTACCACTTAAAGGGGTTATCCACCATAAGGTGATTTTAGTATGTACCTGGCAGACAGTAATGGACATGCTTAGGAAGGATCTGCGCTTGTCTTGGGGCTAAATGGCTATGTTGTGAGATTACCATAATACTGTGGCTAGCTTTTTATGAACTTGTATTTCCTGTTTTGACTTTTTTTGACTACAAATCCCACAATGCCATTTTCCTCCCTCTCACACATCAGCCACCCCACCCATTGAAACAAATGCCCTGTGGTTTTCAATCAGGGTGCCTACAGCTGTTGCATTAGTTGCAGATTGATCCCTCCACCCATTGAAGCAGACAGGCTCCCTGTCATCAGCTGACTAGTGAGTCAGGTCTCGGCCGCATTGCAAGCTGAGACAACAGTAATTTTGTATGCTGGTAAAGATAAATAGTTTCACCTAACTGTGGAGGAGAAGGAGTCCACTGACACCTGGCTCAACGTCAAAGCGTAAGAATCTTGTTCCTCCTGAGGTGGGTGAATGAGAATGTATCCAATGAAACTACACATTCCATTGAGGAGATGGACAACTCTGGCTTGCTAGTGTTGCTACTACTACCAGGCATATGGCTGCTGCTGCTACTTGTACTGGGCCTGAAAATTTTGCTGCCGCTTTTTGTACTAGACCTGGGCACGTGGCTGCTACTTGTCCTGGACCTCGGTACATGGCTGGTGCCCACAGTGCTGGTACTGTCACCAACATGCTTACTGGTAAAAAACATGGCAGGGGTATTCTTTCTCTGTCCTTGTCCAACCTTTTGTTCACCATGCATTTTTATTGGATTTGGAATTTTTTTTAATCAACTGGTGTCAGAAAGTTAAACAGATTTGTAAATTACTTCTATTTACATTTTTTTTTATCCTTTTAGTGCTTTATCAGAGGGAAAACCCTCTTCATGTTAGGACATGTCTAATGTACTTTCTCACAGGTTTCCTATTTCACTAAATCAAAAAGGTGTTTCCCCTTGAAATCTAGGTTTCTTCCTGTGAGGTTTTTATTGTTTAACTGCTCGGTGCGGTTTGGAGCCTAAACCAGTATTTCTGAACATTTTATAAAGTTTTACTAAAAGTTTAATTTCAAATGTCAGATATCCCCATGAAGCAAGACAATTGACTGTTGGGGGCCAGGTAACTACAATATACAGTAGCATCAGATGGAACTTAATAGATGTCTCTAGTTTGCGATGGGCGTCCTTTCAATTCTACAATGCTAGGAATGCTGCTTGTTGGCTTTCACTTGCAAAATAGGGGTTCCCAAACAGTGCAATGCTCTGTTCACTACATTAGACATACCTCCATTACGTATCATGGAAAAAAAAGGATCTCCTATCCAAAGCATAGGGGATAAGTTTTAGACCACGGGGTTCCGAGCACTGGGACCCCCCGTGATCTCCTGTTTGGAGCCCTGGCTCTCCTTCACAGTGATGAGTAACAACACCTGCCAGAAGCGGGGGTCGCCACGCCCCCTCTATATAGCTCTATAGCAGAGCCGAAGATTGACAAATGGCTCTCCCATAGAGCTATATTAAGGGGGCATGGCGGCCCCTGCTTCGGGTGGCGGTCATGACATGCCGCTGTGAAGGGTAGCCGCCAAAGCTCCAAACAGGAGATTGTGGGGGCCCCAGCGCTCGCACCAGTCCCCCCCGCCACCCGCGATATAAAACTTATCACCCATCTTTCGGATAGGGGATAAGTTTTCTTCCATGATACTTCTCCTTTAATGTCCTAGACCACCAGGAAAGTCTTCATTACCCCTTTAATGTCCTAGACCACAAGGGTGTTAATGCTCTAGTTGTTTATGTTCTAATAAGACATGTCAATGGGTTTTCTAAACTCAGTTATACATCAATTCAATTAATGTCTCCTATTGAGCATGGGCTTCTGATGCACTACCTGTCAACCTTGTTTTATGTCCACATATACTGGTAGTGGATTGGCACAAAGTCATGAAAAAAAAACTATAAAAAACTTTTTTTTTTTTTAAATGGGTACTCCGGTGAAAAACTTTTTTTTATTTTTTTTAATCAACTGGTGCCAGAAAGAACAGATTTGTAAATTACTTCTATTAAAAAATCTAAATCCTTCCTGTACTTATTAGCTGCTGAATACTACAGTGGAAATTCTTTTCCGTTTGAAACACAGAGCTCTCTGCTGACATCATGAGCACAGTGCTCTCTGCTGACATCTCTGTCCATTTTAGGAACTGTCCAGAGTAAAAGGAAATCCCCATAGCAAACCTATGCTGTTCTGGACAGTTCCTAAAATGGACAGATATGTCAGCAGAGAGCACTGTGCTCATGATGTCAGCAGAGAGCTCTGTGTTTCAAAAAGAAAAGAATTTCTGCTGTAGTATTCAGCAGCTAATAAGTACAGGAAGGATTAAGATTTTTTAATAGAAGTAATTTACAAATCTGTTTAAATTTCTGGCGCCAGAGTACCCCTAGAAGCAGATTTAAGACTACATTTTATACACATTGGTCCTGGTTTACTAAAAGTGGAGTGAAGTATTTCTTTGTGGGTTTTTATCCCAACAGATTTTTTTTTCACAGAATTTACTAAGGTTTTCCTAAATTTTTTGGGGCGGAGCATGTGAGCGGCGTGCGTGTGAGATGCCGCTCTAACCACCCGGCATAGCCAGCTAGTTTGGAGGTGATGATCCCGGGCACCTGAGCTTGTGTGCGGCTGCTGCACTTGTGGGGAGACGGCAGTAGTGGAGGCGAGGTCCCTGGAGCGAGTGGGCGCTGAGACCGGAGGACAGGATGATTACCTTACCCCGAGGCCGATCCGGAGAGGAAGCGGTGATTCATGTGAGATGCTGGGACCCACGGAGTGCAGGAGAGCAGATGATTGATGCCCAGAGACGGGAGGAGTGAGAGGAGCTGATCTCCTGCACATATTAGATAATGACTCTTCTGCTTTGGTTAATTGAATCTGAGGAATCTGAACTGTAAAGGGATCTCGCTGTGTAATTTTATGCTCTAACACTGTGACTGTGTCCCTTAAGAAACATTTTCTGCTGCTAACTTGCTATTAAAGGGGTTATCCAGGAAAAAACTTTTTTATATATATATATATATATATATATATATATATATATATATATATATATCAACTGGCTCCAGAAAGTTAAACAGATTTGTAAATTACTTCTATTAAAAAATATTAATCCTTTCAGTACTTATGAGCTTCTGAAGTTGAGGTTGTTCTTTTCTGTCAAAGTGCTCTCTGATGACACGTGTCTCGGGAACCACCCAGTTTAGAAGCAAATCCCCATAGCAAACCTCTTCTAAACTGGGTGGTTCCCGAGACACGTGTCATCAGAGAGCACTTAGACAGAAAAGAACAACCTTAACTTCAGAAGCTCATAAGTACTGAAAGGATTAAGATTTTTTAATAGAAGTAATTTACAAATCTGTTTAAAGGGGTACTCCGGTGAAATAATTTTTAATTAACTGGTGCCTGAAAGTTAAACAGATTTGTAAATTACTTCTATTAAAAAATCTTAATCCTTCCTGTACTTATTAGCTGCTGAATACTACAGCGGAAATTATTTTCTTTTAGAAACACAGAGCTGTCTGCTGACATCATGAGCACAGAGCTCTCTGCTGACATCTCTGTCCATTTTAGGGACTGTCCAGAGCAGCATATGTTTGCTGTGGGGATTTCCTTTTACTCTGGACAGTTCCCAAAATGGACAGAGATGTCAGCAGATGTCACCGGAGTACCCCTTTAACTTTCTGGAGCCAGTTGATATATATAAAAAAAAGTTTTTCCTGGAATACCCCTTTAACCATTAAGGTTTTCCTACATTTTGCACTTTTCCCTATGTTTTGCTTTTTTTACACATGCTCTGATCTGTCTGTTTTTTCTCAGCTCAAATCCACCACATTTTCTGTGGAAACCTTAGTAATTATGTTGGGATTTTTCAAACCAGCAGCTATGCCCTTTTTTCGGATTTTCTCAGTAAATTGGCGCAAAAAATCTGGCACAGACAGAAATTCTGGCGCATTTTGCCAAATTCTGGTGCACACCCCGACAAAACAGGTCGGGTTTACAATAGTAAATCAGGGCTAGCGTCTTATTTTTCATAGTCATCAATAGTGAATATGCCATCGATCGTGTTACTGTTTATTCTTTCTTTGGCATTAACAAATTGTACAAATGTTATGTTTCAACGTGTTGAAGAGTACGTAATGTATAGGAGTAAACATAACATTTAATTACCGTATACTTTTCGTCTGACTTTTTCTGGAAAAAAAAAACATATGTCAAAAACATACAACATCACAATAATTACAATACTCTAAGGCTTGTTTCACACATAATATTTTGGTCAGTATTTGTAGGCAAAGCCTGAAATGGGTTCAAAACACAGAAAAAGATGCAAATCCTTAAAAATACTGCCCAAAATTCTGTGAGTGAACCCAGTCTAAATGTTGAGACTATAGAAGCTATAAATGGGTAAAAAGGATCATAGTAAAAGCATAGTAAAAGCTACACTTTTCCGCTTAGAAGCTTTTTCCCTTAGATCACTGGTCTGGCATTTTTGGTTCTGCCCCTGTTGTGAAACTACAATCATTGGGGGCCTAACCATGGGGACCCCTACTGATCATGACAACATGGGTCCCATGCCCTCTCTTTAAATGAAGTAGCTGTGTCACATGTACACATTTTTCCATTGCGTACTATAGGGCCAGCAGAGATATGCAAGTGCAGTGCTCGGCTAGCTCCGTCAGTCATAGAGTTGAATGGAGCAGTGTACATGATCATCTGCCGTTCAGTTGCAAGTGAGAACATGGAATCCCTGTTCAGTTATGATAGTCTCCCTGTAACATCACTGATTTTACAATATATTAATATATATCGTATTTTTCGCCCTATAGGACGCACCGGCGTATAAGACGAACCAAATTTAGAGGTGCAAAATCTAAAAAAATAAAGATTTTGAACCCAATAGTGGTCTTCAACCTGCGGACCTCCAGATGTTGCAAAACTACAACTCCCAGCATGCCCGGACAGCCAACGGCTGTCCGGGCATGCTGGGAGTTGTAGTTTTGCAACATCTGGAGGTACGCAGATTGAAGACCACTGCATAGGAGGTAATACTCACGTGTCCCCGCCGCTCTCCGTTACCGCATCACGTCGTTACGCACGCTGACGCACGTACACAACGACGTGATGACGAGGATGGAGAGCGCCGGCCATACAGGGGATCCCTGAACGGAGAAGACACCGAGGAGGCAGGTAAGGTCCCTCCCGGTGTCCTGTAAGCACTAACCCGGCGGTGAAATCGCGGCGGTCCCGAACAGCCCGACTGAACAGCCGGGTTAGTGTCACTTTCGCTTCAGACGCGGCAGTCAGCTTTGATCGCCGCGTCTGAAGGGTTAATAGAGGGCATCACCGCGATCGGTGATGTCCTGTATTAGCCGCGGGTACCGGCCGTTGATGGCCGCAGGGACCGCCGCGATAGGGGTGTATTCGCCGTATAAGACGCACCGACTTTCCCCCCCCCCGAAAAAGTGCGTCTTATACGGCGAAAAATACGGTATTCATAGAAAAAAGGGAGGCACTCACTATTCAGTTGATTAATTCTGTAGAGAAATGTCTTTATTTTCCGTGCACACCATCACAGGATAGCGGGGAGGCTGGACAAACGGAAACAGATGCAGTTGCAACCGTTTCATGCCCTTCCGGTGCCTCCCCTTTTTCTATGCATAGTTTGGACTGGTTTTATTGTTTACTGGGGAACTGAGCACAGCTAGATTATTCGGAATCTGCGAGAGGTCCGTAAGGGTGCACAGCATCCAGTCAGTTGAGTGTGAAGGGAATTACTTGGTTTGGCAGTGCCAAATGCTCTCCCAATTGCTTTAAGACAATATATTATTGCACATAATTTTGCAACGAATATGCTGAAATAGAAAATGCATCAAAAGATAAATCAGCTTTCACCATTCATGTTCTGCAAAAGTAATGGCAACTTACTGTGAGTCGGACTTTTTCTATCCATTGTCACAAAATCTGGAAAAGAATAGCATTGCATGAGTTATAATTGCTTGTCATATCTAAGTGTAGGCAGGCTCTCTTTGTGTAATGTTAGCTGAACTGTGAGGTTGTATTTAGTGCAGTCTAGTTGCTGGTAAAGGGGATGTGTCATCAGAAAATGTTTAAATAAAATTACTGTGAAAGTTAAATAAATAAGACAATAGCAAAACAATAACTAAGCTCAGAGCTCAGCCTCCCCTTCCCTGTGGAATGACCTTTGCAAAGGTCACAGAGAACACCCATAAAGTTTCCAAATCATGTGAATGGGACAGCTCCTGTGTTTTGTTGCCTATGTCCATGAGTCCTGCTGTAAAGCATATTTCTACATGTTGTTGATGCTCAGGCAAGATGGCTGCCCCCATAATAATTTACAAAAAATAAATTTAAAAAAGTCATAAAGAAAATATAAACCAATCATAAAACACTTGTTTCAGTAACTGGTTATAATCAGAATATACAATCCAGTGGCGATATATTCCCATTAAAATAAGGGTTCAGTTTTTCAGATTACAACAAATAGGTACAGATTCTGCTCCAAAATCAGTGTCAGTTCCTCTTGTGAGAATAACTGTATTGAAATAAAAAGAAAACGATCCGGGGCGCAGTCCTAGAGCATTATCGCAATGTCAGCTCAGAAAGACAATATATTATATATTATATCTTGCGCTAAAAGCACAACACCTAAATCAGCATGTAGTTAAATGGCCATTGGTCAGCAGCCGTGGGCAGACCCTTCAGCTATAGGAGCTTCGGCTATTCATACTGTATAAGGAAGATGGCGAATGATCGCAGTGATGGCGTTTCTCCAGAGTAAAAAGATTTATTCCAAGATAAATAGCATAAAAAAGTAAGATAACACATCAAATGCGTTTCGGGTCCAAACAGGAGCCTGTCTCAAGTGCGTGCAAGCACGCACTTGAGAAAGGGTCTGGTTCAGACCCAAAACGCATTAGATGTGTTATCTTTCCTTAAACTTTACTTTGGAAATGTTGCTTGTCGAAAATATGTAAAAGTAATATCCCAGGGATGTTTTTGGCAACCTTTGAGCTCATGATGCCAAGTTATAATACTGTGTAATTTGCATCCATTACTTCTGGGCTGCGCTTTGTCCAGTTTCATATACATGACTCACACCCAGAAGTGCTGTAGTTCAAGTCTTTTTATTTTACTTTTGTCTCTGACCTTTTCCTGCATTCCATGCAGCCAGAGACAATATGGTATATATCACATGTGACTTCTGACATGTTGTCAGAGACAACAGAGTAAAATAAAAAGACTTGCTCCACAGCATATCCAGGTGTGGGTCCCATGCAAAAAAATGGGCGAAAAAGCAGAGAACGGACGTAAATAGAAGCATATTACATGGTATTATAAATTAGCATCATGAGCTCAAAGGCTAAATGTCATGAAACGTGGGCAGGGAGAAGTGAGCCCTAATGCTGTCCCTAAGACCACTCTCCCTGCCTACTTTCCCATCCGCCCTAAATGACGGATCGACAACTTGGAGACGGTGCCTTACTTGCGCCAAAGTGCAAACTGAACTGTGCAAACGGAACAGTACAGTCGGGAAAAAAGTCAGGGGAATTTTTCAGGCCTTTAGCCCTGCTTCGGGCAAGTAAGGCCGGACCTTAAAGCCCCTGACAGGCACGGCGGCGCTCAGGGTGTATGTAGCGAGCTCCTGACTCGAGCCTGCTCCATACTCTGCAGCCCTGTCTGTTTTCAGTATCTGGGGGCGCCTCTAATAGTCAGCATGCGGCAATCTGCTGGATCTGTTAATAGCCGCAGCTGGCTATTAATCCTTTAGATCTCCACTGTCAAAGCTGACAGTGGCGTCTAAAGGGACATGTGAATGCTCACTGATGGGCTAGTGGGGTGGATCGTTGTGATCCACTATAGAGGTAGCCAAAGGGAGGGGTTGTGATCCACTATAGAGGTAGCCAGAGGGCTTACCTCTGCTTCCCTGGTGTCTGTGGCTCTGTCATTGATAGATGTAAAAGTAAAAAAAAAAAAAAAAAAACATACCAAACCACAGAATTGCAATTTTTATAATATCCCAGAAAAAAAGTTAAAAGCAATTAAAAAGTCAGATCAATACCAAAATGGTACGATACAAAAAAACAGATGGCGTAGAAAATGAGCCCTCATACAGCCTTGTATGTGATTTTTTTTTTTAAAAAGCTACTGGGGTCAGAAATTGCAATTAAAAAAACTCGAACAAGTTCCGAATTTTTTTTTCTTAATTAGTAAAACATGACGGAAACTATACAAATCTGGTATTGCTTGTCTAAAGTATCAAAATAACATGTTAGCTCAACCACAAGGTAAATAGCGTAGAACAGAGAACCACCAAATTTGCAAAATTATCTTTTACTATTTCAATTTCAATTCACCAATATTTTTAATTCGGAGCATATGTTATGGAAAAATTTAAGGGTATCATTATAGTAGTTGGTTATGGCTATTATAGGGCGGGGAGGAAAAAATGAGAGTGTAAAAGCGAAATTTGGCCAGGACAAGTGGATCGTAGATTTTTCTCCGTTTTAGTCCTGTGGACAAGTAGTTTTTTATGAAATTTCCACACCCCTGTATATAAATACAAACAAAGCAGGATAAAACATACTAACAGGTCAGGAATACAGAGCACTGTTCACACTGGACTCAGAACAAGGAAAACATTAGGCACCCCACTCAAATCATGGAGGGACATCAATACCAAAGCCAAATAACCTTCTAACTAGCGGGCACACTCCACAGTAAAGGATACTAGCCTAGAAGGAAACAAAAATCCTAAATACAAGCAAACATGAGTGCATACACAAGACTAACAATCATTAGCTCAAGGCTCAGAACAGGATTCTATCATAGGAGATGAATGACACAGTGTGGAGGTGGTGGCAGCATGAGAAGAACATATAGTGGCTGAATGACACAACCTAGAGGTGGCGGAAGCATGAAGAGACCATATAGTGGCTGAATGACACAACGTGGAGATGGCGGCAACATGAGGAGAACATATGGTGGCTGAATGACACAGCGTGGAGGTGGGGGCGGCATGAGGAGACCATATAATGGCTGGATGATACAGCCTGTAGGTGGCGGAAGCATGAGGAGACCATATAGTGGCTGAATGACACAGCCTGGAGATGGCAGCAGCATGAGGAGAACATATAGTGGCTGAATGACACAGTGTGGAGGTGGCGGCAGCATGAGGAGACCATGTAGTGGCTGAATGACACAGCGTGGAGGTGGGGGCGGCATGAGGAGACCATATAGTGGCTAGATGACACAGCGTGGAGGTGGCGGCAGCATGAGGAGAACATATAGTGGCTGAATGAAACAGCCTGGAGTTTGAGGCAGCATAAGAAGACTATATAGTGGCTAAATGACACAGCATGGAGGTGGCAGCAGCATGAAGAGAACATATAGTGACAGAATGACACAGCCTGGAGTTGGCGGCAACATATACTGGCTAAATGACACAGTGTGGAGGTGGCGTCAGCATGTGGAGAACATATGGTGGCAGTATGAGACAGCTTGGAGCTGGCATCAGCATGAGGAAAACATATGGTGGCAGAATGAGCCTGGAGGTGGCAGTAGCAGCACCAGGAGTCCTGAAAGTGACCCGGTGACAGAGTGGTGTGGTGGGTGGCAATACCAGTACCCGGTGATGAAGGTGGGTGAAATAAGGAGAACTTGGCATCATATGTGTGGCAACAGGCCAGTGGCAGGATCAGAATAGTGACTGAGGCAGGTAGGCAGAAAATGGTCTCTTTTGTAAAAGTGTTAGTGTGCACAAGTAAGTATTGAGGATATGCTTTATGTAAAACGTAACTTTTAATAATATGCTTAGGATAAAATATATGGCCCCATTTTTTTTTTTTATCAAACCAAAGGAAAGTGTGCTACCTACAACACCAAACATTGATGTGATGCAAAGACCTCTAAAAGGTGGAAGGGAACAACGTGTGGTCCATTGTAACTGGTGGGGGTAAACACTTCCCCTGTAAGGCACTACTCTCGCATTATTAATTCCCTTCTTGGCAAGTGTTACTCACCCTAAAAAGGTCGGCCCCACTCTCTCTCTATTTCCACCTAAAAACCCTGGGAAATATGTTTGTAGGGGGAAATAGGGAGAGGTTACTGTGTGGGGCTACCCTTTTTAGGGCGAGTAACACTTGCCTACAAGGGAATTAATAATGCGAGAGTAGGGCCTTAAAGGGGAAGTTTTTACCCCCACCGGTTACAATGGACCATACGTTGTTCCCTTCCATCATTTAGAGGTCTTTGCATCACATCAATACTTGGTGGTGTAGGTGGCACATGGTGTTTTTTGCACACCTTTCCTTTTGTTTGATTTTAAAAAGAATTCAGTATGTATATTTTATCCTTAGAAAAGTTAAGTTTTAGCTAATGCATATCCTCAATACTTATGGTTCAGGTCTTGCTCCAGGTCTACCTGCTGCTGATGAGTTGCTTCAATATGCGGGTGAAGAAAGCTACTTATCAGCGACTGAAGACTCAGGCTGCTGCTGATGGAGCTGGTACTGCTCCAGCCACCCCACCCCTCCCCAGCAACCATGGCAGTGGAAGGTGAGCCCAGAGGGCCACCCGAGTCAGACGTGTGAGAGGATGGACAATGGCGCAGATAGGCATCGGCCAACTGACTACGTAGGATGTCTCTGTAGTAGGACAGTATGTCCTCCCTCTCAATGGGCGTGAAAAAGGCCCCCTTTTTGTGCCAGTAGCGAGTATCCAATAAGGTGGAGAGCTAGAAGTCATCTTGCTGCCGAATGGTGACAATTCTGTGGTCACTAGGCAAGCAACTGGGCATGCATCGTGCCATTTGTGCAAGTGACTCGGAGGGACTCCCTGCCTCCATCTCCAGTGCATACTGCCACGGTGTGTCTGGGTCCTGTGTCTCGCCATCCTCATAAGCCTCTAGCTCCTCTAGCTGCTCCTGCTCCTCCTCTCCTGTCGGATGACTAGAAAAACTGACCATCTCGTGAAACCTAAACTGTGCTCCACTGTGCCCCTCCTCCTCATCCAGTTCAGCCCCTACAGGGCTCATGTGGTCATGAGATGTAGGCACCATGTCTCCAGTGCCCTGACCAGCCATCGTTTCCAACACGTGTTGTAGTAGATGAAGCAATGGAATGACGTCATTCATCTCGTAATCCTGGCGACTGACTAATAATGTGGCTTCCCCAAGGGGCCTGAGCAAACGGCAGGTGTCACGCATGAGCTGCCACTGGTTGACATTGAAGTTACACAGGGGAGTCCCACTATCCGCTTGGATCATCAAGAAATCGGTGATGGCTTTTTTCTGTTCTTATAGTCGGTCCAACAAATGGAGGGTGGAATTCCAATGTGTGAAAACGTCGCAAATCAGACTATGTTGGGGGATGCCGTTCTGACGCTGCAGCTCAAGGAGGGTGTGCTGTGTATGAGTGGCTGAAATGCATGCAAAGTTTCCTACCCATTGTAAGGATGTGTTGCAGATGGGGGAACATTTCAGAAACCGCTTGACAACCAGATTAAACATGTGTGCCATGCAGGGCGCATTTCTCAGGCTTCCTTGATGCAGCACAGACAAGATGTTCTTTCCGTTGTTGGTCATCATGGTTCCCTTTTCCAGTTTTCATGGAGTATGCCATGGTTTGGTTTCTTGATGAATGACTTTTAGCAGTTCCTCCCCTGTGTAACTCTGTTCGCCAAGGCAAACCATGTGAAGAACAGCGTGACACCGCTGTGCCCTGCACACATGGTATGCTGGAGGAGTACTGAGATATGACTGTGCAGTGGAGGCTGAGGACACGGTGGAGGATGAGGAGGCGGAGTCGCACATTGTCCCAAGACCAACGGCCTGAGAGTGGAAGCGGCATGACCTGTCCAAGTTGCTGTTGTTGTGGCTGTGCAGGAACCAAATTCACCCAGTGGGCTGTAAAGGACATGTATTGTCGCTGACCGTAGTTACAGCTCCACACGTCGGTGCTGCCGTGCACTTTGGTACACACCAACAGGCTCAAGGACTGGCCCACCTTCTGTGCCACAAAATTGTGCAGGGCTGGTACTGCCTTCTTCACAAAGAAATGACGGCTTGGCACTCTCGACCTCGGCTCAGAACAAGCCATCAGTTCTCTGAAAGGTGCAGAGTCCACCCCTTGAAAAGGAAGGGACTGCAGCACCAGGACTGCAGCATGGACACAAGCACATTCAGCTTCTGTGCCATTGGATGAGTGGGCGCATACTGTTGTCTCTTGGATATGGCTTCACCGATGGATTGCTGGTGGAATGACTGACTCGAAGTAGGAGGAGCAGGAGCATCTGGAGCCACAGAAGATAGGTATGACATACAGCTCCCTTCGGCTGAGGTGGTGGAGCCTTGGCTGGCTGAACCAGGGAGCATATGTTGACGCAGGGCCGTGGTGCCAACATTGGGACCCTGGCCACGCTTCACCTTCTGCCAACACATCTTGCATGTGGCCAGGTTAATCTCCGGATGCTTGATGAAAAACTGCTACACCACCGAGTAGCTGATTTTCCCACCAACAATCTGCACTGATTGACTGCTACTTCCGCCGACTCCAGGAACCCCTGTTTCCTACCTCCTGGGAAGGTAGGCTGCAGCGAAGCAGGTGGTCTACCCCAGGCACGTTTGGCTCCAGACTTTCCACTTCTGCCAGGATGCTGACTGCCAACCATGCTACCACCTTGCTGACTCAGCTGCTGCCTCACGGGCAACCTACAACCCTTTTCTCCTGATGATGATGAAGCCCCTTCTGCACCCGGCTCCCAAGTGCCCGACTCCTCAACAGTGTCTGCTTCAGGAGCCTGAATGCTCGCAACACCACATTCCATGCCACTATCCTCATCCCTACTTGCCTGCCTAGCGTAGGAAGTGGCAGATGTCTCCTCCACTTCTTGGTTGGGCAGTAGCTGCTGACTGTCCTCTAGATCATCCTCACTAAATATTGGAGCTGAACCCACAGCATAAGATACTTCTGTGGGGGAGGGAACACCATAGGACAGAGGCATTGGGAGAACAGGGACTGCTCGTGGCCATGCCAATTGAGGGTTTTGTCTGAGGAACCCACCGACTGTTGACTAAGGGTGTCAGATGTCACTTGTGATGAAGTGGATGACCGTGTTAACCAATCGATGACGGCAGATGGATTGCTGGTCGAGACACGACCGCTAGCTTATACCGGGAGCTCAGGCCTCTCACCGCAACTCCTGCTGCCACTTGCCCCTAGTCTGCTGCGACCTCTGCCTGATGAATTTAGGCCTCTGCCACTCCTCTGTGCACGTCCTTGCACTTCTCTGCCTGACATACTTAGTGCGTATATGAGAGGAGTACAATATGCTACAATACGCTTAAAAAAGTATTTGTGTACAACACCAGCCGGTGAGTATTTTTGCCTGGCCTTTCACAGTATCTAGGCCCTTGAGACTTTAACAGGTATAAAGTAGTATGCCACTTACATGTACATATGTGGTATGCACTTATAAGGGGACAAAAATGTGCTATAGTACGCTTTATAAAGTATGTGTGTACAACACCAGCCGGTGAGTACTTTTGCCTGGCCTTTCACAGTATCTAGGCCCTTTAGACTTTAACAGGTACAAAATAGTACACCATTTAGATGTACGTATGTGGTATGCACTTATGAGGGGAAAAAATGCGCTACAGTACGCTTAAAGGGGTACTCTGGTGGTTAATATTTTTGGCTATATTGCATCTTCTTTTAATGTTCATGTTTTTTGCAATTGACATGTATTATATGTTTGTGTAGCATGTGTTTTTTTTTCTTACCTGTTTGTGGGCCAGGAAGTTCTGTAGTTCTGTGATAGATCTCTGACTGTTGTCCACAGGTTAGGATTAAGCTGTGGACAAGATGTCGTGTATTTTTTTCTCTGTTGCCTGGACAGAATTTGGGCATGCTGGGAGTTGTAGTTTTGCAACAGCTGGAGGCACACTGGTTGGGAAACACTGTCCTAGCCTATTCAGCATACACATTATGTTACACCAGTGTTTCCAAACCAGTGTGCCTCCAGCTGTTGTAAAATTACAACTCCCAGCAGTCCCTGACAGCCTTTGAGCATGCTGGGAGTTGTAGTTTTGCAACAGCTGGAGGCACACTGATTGGGAAACACTGGCCTAGCCTATTCAGTATATTACAAACAAAGTGCATTGTTTCCCAACCAGGGTGTATCAAAACTAAACTCCCAGCATGCCCAGACAGCTTTTGGCTGTCCGGGCATGTTGGTAGTAGTAGTTTTGCAACACCTGGAGGCACCCTGGTTGGGAAACGCTGGTGTATGCCCTATAGAGGTGTGGTGAACTACAACCCCCAGGAGACTACAGAGGCAGCATGCTGGTGTTATACCACAGACTGAAGACTCCTGAATGACACATGCTGGGAGTTGTAGTCCCTTTTGTGTGTGTATCCCAACCAGGGCTGATTATATTAGTGTGCTGTATATAAGGGGGCCGACCCTGGAAAATAGTGGGGTGGGTAAAGGGCGGAACAAAAAAAAAAAAAAGGAGCTGCTCCAAACAGCAAGGCATGTGGCATGCTGGGATTTGTAGTTTTCAGCACAGCAAGAAACAGGAAATAGAAGCAAAGATAGGAAAACAAAGTGGGGGACAAAATGACAACAAAGAACGGAAATAGAGTTGCCTAAACAACAAGAATAGAAATGAAACAAAACAAATAGGGTAAGTCAAAAATGGAAACACACATTGACCAGCGGAGTACCCTTTTAAAAAAGTAATTGTGTACAACACCTGCCGGTTAGTAATTTTGCCTGGCCTTTCACAGTATCTAGGCCCTTGAGACTTTAAAAGGAACTAAATATTACACCTTCGATGTACGTATGTGGTATGCACTTATGAGGGGAGAAAAATGCGCTACAGTACGCTTAAAAAAGTATTTGTGCACAAAGTCGCTGTGTACTACACCCAATATTGCACTTTTGCTCTCATTCTCACTCCCTTCCCTATCGGTGCTTCTAGGCAATATTTGTGCTTGAGGGGAATCGCTGCTGTTCTGCGCAACACACTGCTCTATCTTCCTGTCTGTAATAGAACGCTGTAGACAGTGACTGAGAGGTGAATAGCTGCAGTAAGAATGCTTTTCTGTGAAACACACACTGCTTTCTGTCCCTCTCTCTGTGCAACAGAATGCTGACTTGACTAGGAGGGGAATTGCTGCTGGAAAAAAGCTTTTCTGTGCAACACACAGCGCTGTCTGTCCCTATCTATCTCTCTGCAGTGAAAGGCTGAAGTGACTGGTTGCAATATGATCGATTATATATGGCTGTGACATCACATGGGTGACTAGCTGCTGATAGGCTGCATGCTGTATGTGATTCAGGGTCATCCCGCCTACCCTTGTTCCCGCCTACCAGGATTCCTTGCCCCATGTCCTCACATGTGGATCCGCCATTTTAGATGCACTGGAGCCTGTACCACACTAAATGGAGTTTAAGGAAGCGATTCACGTGATTGAATCGCGGCAATATTCGCATTCGTTGCAAATTTCGTAACTAATTCGGATTCTGTAAGATTACCATTTTTGACAGATTTTTTACTTTTACATTAAAGTCAATGTGGGAAATGCACAACAATTTAGCAGCATATCCACAGAATAAGTTATCATGTTACAGATTACAATCCTTACTGCTGGTCTCTTTCTCCATGGATTGTGTTTGCATTATGTCTATAGTGTATGAAAGAATTTTCTTCTTTTAAGTGTTAATGCTATTAACATAAACTTTTGACATGTCATCCAGACATACCATAAGTTTATACCGCACCCAGTCTCACTTCTGAGACCTGATGCGATTGCAAATTATAACCTAGTGAAGTGCATAGCAGCACTCTTCACTGCCTGGCCAGCATTCACTTCATCATCATCATAAATGGAGTGACTGAGTCTCACCTCGCTGCCTCAGTTTTCCTGCCAGCTCCTGCCTGTCTGTGGCCGCATGAGGTGGTAGGCAACAGCTTGTGCTTGGAAGTTACACAATTTGCTTAATTTTTAATGACTTTAATGGGGGTTACATACATTTTCTAGCCCTATGAGGGGCGCTACATAAACAGCGTAGCTCACGGAGCTGTGCCATTTGCGTAACTCTAAATATAGTCAATGAGAAATGGGCAAATTGCGTAACTTCCTGATTCGGCTGCTTTTCAGCCACCTCCTGTATTATGTGCAGATTTTGAATCACATTGTGCTGTGGATTCACTCTGGACTTGAGCATGATGCAGATTTATCTATCTACAGCATGTAGTAATTTATATAGAGTTTTTGTTTTTTATGCTACATGTGGCTCAGATTTTGAAAACTCAATCAATATTTGGCAGTAATTGCTGCAGATTTGCAGTGCATAAATCTACATTAATTCTGCCATGTGTGAACATGGTCTAATAGGGTATATGAGCAGGGGTTGTCTTCATGAGACAACCAATCCCCGTAAATGAACATTATTAGTTCTTGTTTTTTGTTAGTACTGTATATTTTTTACAAGGCTTTAGTCTGTTTACATAATAGTAATCTCTTCAATCAGCATATCTAGGTTTCATCATCTTTGGTAGTAGGGATTTCCCCAGTGTGCAATAGGACATACAGTCATGTCCGTAAGTGTTGGCACCGCTTACATTTTTCAAGAAAATGAAGTATTTCTCACAGAAAAGGATTGCAGTAGCACATGTTTTGCTATACACATGTTTATTCCCTTTGTGTGTATTGGAACTAAACCAAAAAAGGGAGGAAAAAAAGAAATGTGGAAATAATGTCACACCAAACTCAAAAGATGGGCTGGACAAAATTATTGGCACCCTTTCAAAATTGTGGAAAAATAAGATTGTTTCAAGCATGTGATGCTCCTTTAAACTCACCTGGGGCAAATAACAGGCATGGGCAATATAAAAACCACACATGAAAGCAGATAAAAAGGAAAGAAGTTCACTTAGTCTTTGCATTGTGTGTCTGTGTGTGCCACACTAAGCATGGACAACAGAAAGAGGAGAAGAGAACTGTCTGAGGACTTCAGAACCAAAATTGTGGAAAAATATCAACAATCTCAAGGTTACAAGTCCATCTCCAGAGATCTAGATTTGCCTTTGTCCACAGTGCGCAACATTATCAAGAAGTTTGCAACCCATGGCACTGTAGCTAATTTCCCTGGGCATGGATGGAAGAGAAAAATTGATGACGGTGTCAATGCAGGATAGTCTGGATGGTGAATAAGCAGCCCCAAACAAGTTCCAAAGATATTTAAGCTGTCCTGCAGACTCATGGAGCATCAGTGTCAGCGCGGACTATCTGTCGGCATTTAAATGAAATTAAACGCTATGGCAGGAGACCCAGGAGGACCCCACTGCTGACACAGAGACATAAAAAAGCAAGACTACATTTTGTCAAAATGAACTTGAGTAAGCCGAAATCATTCTGGGAAAACGTCTTGTGGACAGATGAGACCAAGATAGAGCTTTTTGGTAAAACACATCATTCTACTGTTTACTGAAAATGAAATGAGACCTACAAAGAAAAGAACACAGTACCTACAGTGAAATATGGTGGAGGTTCAATGATGTTTTGGGGTCGTTTTGCTGCCTCTGGCACTGCGTGCCTTGAATGTTTGCAAGGCATCCTGAAATCTGAGGGTTACCAATGGATTTTGGGTCGCACTGTACAGCCCAGTGTCAAAAAGCTGGGTTTGTGTCAGAGATCTTGGGTCTTCCAGCAGGACAATGACCCCAAACATATCTCAAAAAGAACCCAGAAATTGATGGCAACAAAGTGCTGGAGAGTTCTGAAGTGGCCAGCAATGAATCCAGATCTAAATCCCATTGAATACCTGTGGGGAGATCCTAAAATTTAAAAATGGAAATTGAGGCTCGGGTCAATGAATATTGGATGATGATATGTTTATTATAATAAAATATATATGATAATTAAGGTGTGTGCTGAACCTCACAGGGCCTTTGTGGGTTGGCAAATGAAAATAAAGTGCATATTAATCTCTTTGTAGTTTTGTTCAAATGGATCCCCTTGTATATGAATATTTGTAATCCGATGTATAAGTTCTGGCTCTTTATGCAAAGAGCCCACTGCTAGAGATTGAGCAGTCTCAATGATATGTAGTGATATTTGAAGTGAGCTTATAGGGAGGATACAATGTTGCTAGACAAAGTATGCATACAATTGTGTAAAGGGTTTAGTTCTCTTGAATGAAACACCTGCTGCTAGAGATTTTGCGGTCTCAAATTATGCAGTGGGTTTTGGTGGGCAAATAAACAGGGGACTGTACCGCTTCAAAAGTACAGCATAGCTGTATACATAGTACCTGATGTGGCGCTGGTGGTCCCGGCATAGTACAGATGATGGACGGCTGTTAGAGACACGGCTTGTCTGAAAAGATACAGCAAATTGTAGAGGATCCGATCCTTGTAACGGCTTTGATAATTAGCCCGGTGTAGCGTATCCTCGTGGCTGGAGTGTTGTGCATAGGTTTGATGTGATGAAAATTGAAGGGTTCTGTTTTTGGGATATTGGCTGTATGGAGTGGCACATAAGGGAAAGCTGGACGCGTTTCAAGTCCTCCTTAGGACTTTTCCTCAGCAGCACTTTTACTTTTAGCTGCAGTTTTCTGATATTTTATATTATCATTTTCTCTGTAAATATTTTACTAACACCAATGCAGTATATCCTTCTGTTTTACATACTACATAGAGAATAACAAGCAATTTTTACAGTCAAGAAGTGTGACCTGAGATATAGGTGTGCACGTTCCTTTTTTTTGCTTCTATTTCTTTTGTTCAATATGATGTATTGGGACATCTTTATGTCTTTTTTCTATTGTTTGTGTTTCCAGGTTAGCATTAGTGGACACCTGTGTATAATTAGGATTCACAAACCAGCCCACCGGATGGGGCAGGCTCCCTCTATATTATACTGTGTATTCACTTGTAAGCATTACTGTTGATAACGGCTTGTGGCCGAAACGCGTCCTGTGTGTCGCTCCACTTGAGTAGTGTGAATTAACACTGAGAGATTTTGCAAGCTATCCATGAGTGCTGAGACCTAATTTCTTCTGTTTCGCTTTATAGTATACCTTCTGTGTGGCAGGGAGTCTGTGATAATAAATAACTGTACTATGTGCGACTTTTGATACATTTGTCTCAGGCTCTGAGACTTTTATGAGACTTTTCTCATCTAAAGTGCTGTGAAGAATAGACAATAATGTCCATTTGCAAGATTTACTAAACGCTGTGCAATGTTTGATAAATTGCATGGACACCATGCTCAGAGACTTTTCTCGTCTAAAGTACTGCGGAGAATAGACAATGATAGTAAATCTCCCCCATTGAGTTATATAGTATATATTTACATATTATTTAGCTATATTATTATTTTGTCATTTATGCATTAGTGTTTATGAAAAAAATTCATTCTTAGGGTTAAAATTTTAAGTAACTGTTCACTGTCCTCGACATCACTTTAGCATAACACTTAAACTTAACTCCTTGGGGATGGAGCCCATTATAACCCTAAGAACGGGAGCATTTTTTGCAATTCTAACCACTGTCACTTTAATCATTAATAACTCTGGGATGCTTTTACTTCATTCTGATTCTGAGATAGTTTTTTCGTGACATATTCTACTTTATGTTAGTGGTAAATTTTTGTCGATACTTGCCTCATTTCTTGGTGAAAAATTCCAAAATTTGATGAAAAAATGTAAAATTTGGCAATTTTCTAACTTTGAAGCTCTCTGCTTGTAAGGAAAACAGACATTCCAAATAAATTATATATTGATTCACAAATACAATATGTCTACTTTATGTTTGCATCATAAAGTTGACATGTTTTTACTTTTGAAAAACATCAGAGGGCTTAAAAGTTCAGAAGCAATTTTCCCATTTTTCACAAAATTTTCAAAATCGGAATTTTTCAGGGGCCAGTTCAGTTTTGAAGTGGATTTGAAGGGCCTTCATATTAGAAATACCCCATAAATTACCCCATTATAAAAATTGCACCCCTCAAAGTATCCAAAATGACATTCAGAAAGTTTGTTAACCCTTTAGGTGTTTCACAGGAATAGCAGCAAAGTGAAGGAGAAAATTCAAAATCTTCATTTTTTACATGCTGGAAGTTATAGTTTTAGGCACACTGGTGGGGAACCACTGAGTTAGAAAACAGACTCTAGCTCAGTGATTCCAACCCATGTGCCTCCAGCTGTTGCAAGACTAGAACTCCCAGCATGTACGGTCTGTCAGTGCACTCTGGGAGTTGTAGTTTTGCAACAGCTGGAGGCACACGGGTTGGAATCACTGAGTTAGGAAACAAGACTCTAGCTCAGTGTTTCCCAACCAGTGTGCCTACAGCTGTTGCAAAACTACAATTCCCAGCACGGCCAGACAGTCAGGGATGCTGGGCGTGTAGTTCTGCAATATCTGGCCCTTCAGATGTTGCAGAACTACAACTCCCAGCATGCCTGGACAGTTTGGGCATGCTAGGAGTTGTAGTTATGCAACAACTGGGGAAGAACAGTTTGGAGACCGCTAAGTAGTTGCCTCCAAACTGTAGCCCTCCAGATGTTGCAAAACTACAACTCCAAGCATGCCCAGACTGTCCAGGCATGCTGGGAGTTGTAGATCTGCAACATCTGAAGGGCCAGATATTGCAAAACTACACGCCCAGCATCCCTGACTGTCTGGCCGTCCTGGGAATTGTAGTTTTGCAACATCTGGAGGGCTATAGTTTGGAGACCACCATATAGTGGTCTCCAAACTGTGCCACTTCAGATGTTGCAAAACTACAACTCCCAGCATGCCCAGACAGTCAGTGGATGCTGAAAGTTGTAGTTTTGCAATATCTGGAGGACCACAGTTTAGAGACCACTACACAGTGGTCTCCAAACTGTGACCCTCAAGATGTTGCAAAACTACAACTACCAGCATGCCCAGACAGCCGTTGGCTGTCTGGGCATGCTGGGAGTTGTAGTTTTGCAGCTTTTAGAAGGCCACAGTGAAGATCACTTATCACGATCTTCACTGCAGCCTTCTCCTCCGCCCTTTACGGCTGCCGCTCTTCCTGCTGCAGCTGCTCCTCTGTGGATGCTGCCGATGCCGCCTCCGAAGGTCCGGGTATGCCGGGCCATGCTCCCCCCTCTCCGCCCGTGTTCCCCCGCTCTGTACCGACTTCCGATCGGTAGGAAGAGCAGGGGGAAATGAACTCTTACCCCCCCCCACCCCCCTCCTGCCATTGGTGGTCAGCCTGACCGACCAATGGCAGGGAATAGGAGGGGGTGGCAACATTGCCACCTCGCTCCTATCCTTTAGGCTGGTCTGAGCTGGCTCTGTTTTCTGGGCGATCAGGTCACCAGTGACCCGATTTGCCCGGATCGCAGCAAATCGCAGGTCTGAATTGACCTGCGATTTGCTGCGATCGCCGACATGGGGGGTCTCAGGACCCCCCTAGGCATTGCCACGGGATGCCTGCTGATAGATATCAGCAGTCATCCCGGTCCAATCACCACCTGGCGAGCTGCGCATAATGTCTAAAGCTGCTTTAACTTGTCTAGTTGCTGTGTTTGAGTAATTTTTTTTCAGTAAAACAATTCTAGGAAATGACATCAAACAATTATCACTGAAAAGCCACAGCTGTACTGGTTGAACTGCAAGCTATAGATTTATTTATTTATATATTTATTTTCTAAGAATCCGGGAAGGAGGCCAAGCATTTTAGTCTAGAGGAAGTGAAGTGGAAAAACCAAAAAATGTATAAAAAAAACTCTTTAATATATTTGCTTAAACCAATACTGATAATAATATAATATTGGAGAAGATGCATTGTGCCTCTGTTATCTCTCCTGGAAATGTATAAATAAATTGACGGCTTTTCTTTGTCAGTGGAGCATGTCCCTCTATAGTAGGACACTGTCCAACTGCTGCAAAACTACAACTCCCATCATGCCCTGTTTGGAATAGTAGTTTTCCAACAGCTAGTGAGTCTTAGGTGTGGGATTTGTTGTGCAGAGTCACAACCCTTTAAAAGGGGAACTGTAACAGCCGATGGCAATTTATTCATACATTTTCATAAGGAATGGTGCAATGTACAGTTTTAAGAAAAAACATTCTAGAGTTGTTCATTTATGGAGTTCATTCAAGTACATTGTAATTGATTATGGTACAGGACACTGACTTCTGCAATTTACAGTATCTCCCATACGTGAGTCCACCCCTTACACTATATACAGTATCTCCCATGAGTCCACCCCTTACATTATATATACAGTATCTCCCATAAGTGACTCCACCCCTCACATTATATATACAGTATCTCCCATGAGTCCACCCCTCTCATTATATATATAGTATCTCCCATGAGTCCACCCCTTACATTATATATACAGTATCTCCCATACGTGAGTCCACCCCTTACACTATATACAGTATCTCCCATGAGTCCACCCCTTACACTATATACAGTATCTCCCATGAGTCCACCCCTCACATTATATATACAGTATCTCCCATACGTGAGTCCACCCCTCACATTATATATACAGTATCTCCCATGAGTCCACCCCTTACATTATATATACAGTATCTCCCATGAGTCCACCCCTTACATTATATATACAGTATCTCCCATGAGTCCACTCCTTACATTATATATACAGTATCTCCCATGAGTCCACCCCTTACATTATATATACAGTATCTCCCATGAGTCCACTCCTTACATTATATATACAGTATCTCCCATGAGTCCACCCCTTACATTATATACAGTATCTCCCATGAGTCCACCCCTCACGTTATATATACAGTATCTCCCATGAGTCCACCCCTCACATTATATATACAGTATCTCCCATGAGTCCACCCCTCACAATATATATATAGTATCTCCCATGAGTCCACTCCTTCCATTATATATACAGTATCTCCTATGAGTCCACCCCTCACATTATATATACAGTATATCCCATGAGTCCACCCCTTACACTATATATACATTATCTCCCATAATGAAGTCCACTCCTTACATTTATGTAAATATTTTATGATATCTTTTCATGTGACAACACTGAAGACATTACACTCTGCTACAATGTAAACTACTACAGCCTGTATAACAGTGTTTAATGTTGTGTCCCCTCAAAATAACAACACACAGCCATTAATGTCTAAACCTTGGCAATCAAAATAAGTACACCCCCTAAGTAGAAATGTCTTAGGGTAGGGTCACACGTAACGGATCCACCGATGACTGACCCTATAGTGTCTTCTGCTGTGCCTGCTCGTAGCAGTAATCCGCTGCTACGATCAGACACACAGGGATGAACGAGTTGCACGCACATGCGCTGTGTACTCGGACTTCATGGCCACTCTTAGCCTAGCTCAGGGAGCAGGGGGAGCGACAGCAATGTCTGTGTGTACACTGCACATGCGTGTGGCCACTCAAAGGTCCCTGTGTGTCTGCTTGTAGCGATGGATTGCTGCTACGAGCAGGCATAGCAGGAGTCACACTATAGAGTAGGTCATCAGTGGTTCCACAGCATAAAATACGCTGCAGATCCATGATGCGTGACCCTACCCTTAGTTGGGTCCAATGAGCCATTTTCTTCCCTAGTATGATGTGACTCGTAAGTGTTACACAGTCTCAGGTTTGATTGAATTCATAAAGAAAGGCGTCAAACAAGACATATATATGTCAAAGAGTATACTTTATTAACATAAATCCAAAATGACAAGACATTTAAAATAATTTAAAAGATACATATACAGTAACAATCATAGATCCAAAAATGCTGAGAGAAAGTCGGGGGCTACGCATATCTGCCAGAAAAGGGGTTAAATAACCATATGCATAGTAAATACTAGCTCCCGTGGGCTAAATAGAATGGACTACTGCTCATATATCATATATTTGAGTCGGATCCAGCAAGTATGCTCGGACCACAGGTAAGTACCACAATCACAGAGCAGACAAAACCCCAAGGAATCAGTAGAGCATTACATATAGGGCAAAACCAGAACTGGACAGAAATAACAGAATACTTTACCAAGTGGAGCAAGGAGTACAGCGTTACAGCCACCCGCCACCAACGTTTCACCACTGAAGGCTTCTTCTGGGGAAACGTTCAGTGGTGAAATGTTGGTGGCGGGTGGCTGTGGCTGGGACTGATTTTAACTGGGGTGCTGCATGCAAGATCATGGGGGTCCCCAGCGGCGGGACCCCTGTGATCAGGCATCTTATCCCCTATCCTTTGGATAAGGGATAAGATGTCTAAGCGCCGGAGTACCCCTATAAACCACTGAAAAGGCTTTCAGCCCAAGATACAAGTTCCAGTAGGTTGAGAGCTTTAATTTCACAACAGTAGGACAATCACAGGTTAAAGATGTCTGCTTTAAACCATGTATTGTGTAAAAGTGAATTTGCCACACTTCCAAGAGTCTTTTTAAAGCGTACCCTTCAGATCCAACAAAAAAACATATTTTTTAATGTATCACTCAGTACCTAATCTTGACCATGTACATCTGATTTTTATGTGTCTAGCACCTTTATTTTTTTTTTTTTAGTACACTTTTAATTTAGCTCACTAGTCTGAATACCTCTCAAAGGGAGGGGGAGTGGCCTCACTGTGCAGGTCTCCACCCCCTCCCTCACTATGCTGTCTGCTCACATCTCCCCTAGCATTAGCAAAACTACAACTCCCAGCTTGTCCTCACTGACAGTAGCGGGACACAAGCTGACAGTGGGAGGATTTTTCCTCCATCTGTGAGCCCTGCACTGACAGCTGTCAATCAAGGAAATGTGTCCATGACATAGGTGATGATGCATGGACACAGCAGGACTAGTATGTGTCCAAGCAGGCAGGGGGGGCAGTTGTTTGACTGGCTTTTTTAGAATGAAATTCTGAAAATTTTCTAATGAAAGCAATCGCAAAACCTATTGGTTATACATGCTTTACAATATATCAAAAGTTTTTGTATCTGACTGTGCCCATTTAATGGTGTCTAATAGACAACAACATTCTGGGCTTAAAGCCCCCTTTTCACACCTAGACTTTATGATGACAATTATGTTGTTAAATTATTTACCTAAACCATGCATTGACATGTAGATTTGCAGATTTGTTTAGAGGCATTTCAAGCTTATGAATGAACGTATGCCAGTTGTTATAGGATTTAGAATGTTATTGCAACTTAACCTTTTCCTAACAACTGCAGCTCCATACTATCAACCCTACAGCATAAATAAGTCAACCACAAGACATGTTATTCTTGTAATTATCTTCTAATTGCCAAATGCAAATTACCCGATTTTATGCAAATTTCGTGTAAAATTACAGACAAGTTACCCACAGTTTCTACATAAGACTAAGGAATAATCTTCCACAAATTAAGGCTATGCAATATTTTGTGCTGATCTGGCATATATATATATATATATATATATATATATATATATGACATGGTTCTTCTATATATTTACAAAAACCTCAGTCTTGTATTAGGCAATACTTCACGTCTTGAAAGTCTTAACATTGTGCATACTAATGCATATTTTGTGCTCCATTCCTTTCTCAGTGCGTGTCTTTTCTCACTATACGTTCCTATCTATGAATCATGTGCATATCTTTGTATGAATACATGTGTGTAGGTGAGGCTTCTCTTACCTTAGTGTAGAATATTGCAGATCTCAATGAATAGAGAAGCCTGAGGCTCTTTATATATTGCTTCCTGAAAAGTGACTGGAAATATTCTCTGCACAACTTTATATCACGATGTTCCAAACTTGTAAGAGGAGTGATTCCTTCTTCTATTGTACACATATTGAAGTAAATATGACTAATGGGGTTTTCCATGTGATGCAATATGTGCACAATACCTGCCCCCTTTATGCATCCTACTATATTCTACTGATCACTTTTTTATTTTTGTAAGACCCATTGGCTCGTATGGAAGAAACCCATTTGGCAGGCTTTGGTACATAGCAGACAAGACAGTTCATGACCAGTCCAGTTACCGTCTACATTAGAACACATACGTATCATGGGACAATGACATTAGTAATGGAATAGGCAATTTTCCAAAAAAAATGCGCATGGTGCACGCTGAGCTGTGTCTTCCAAGCTGCTGTAAAGGGGCTGAACCTTGACTGGACACTTGAAATATGACTCATGAGTGAAGGAGCCTACGAAATCCCCTCCATAAATCTAAATGAATTAGAGTCCCTAATGATGGAAACTGGATACCTCCCTACTGTACTCCTAAGCGCCCCCTAGTGGTTGCTTTAGGTGAACAGAGATACATCACAACTTCTGGTCTGCAAAAAAACAAAAAATAATTATTAATCTCTTAATACTGTTTATATTTTGCAACTTTATGTCCTGCTAGTGAAATAATATTTTTTTACGTTCCATGAGGTACACTTACCTTTTGTTTGTTTTTTAGCTTGGGTGTATTGATTGTTGCAGGTGCACCAAAGCATAGATTCCTGCGACATTTCGTGAGCATATCTATACCAGCCCTGACCTAGCTTATAAAACTACCTTTGGAGAGCATTTTTAAAAAGTCGCACATATTTTCCGTGCTGGGGTAAAAGCCAAAGAAAAGTTGCAGAGGAGAGGAGGATTCATTCTGAAGTGATTTCAGACAAATTTTATTTTTTTGGCGGGGGGTGGGGGGGGAGTACTGGGCTCCAGCAATAGCTAATTACTAAGTAGATGTTTTTGGGACATTTGTGTATATGGCAATTTTTTTTATTTTTTTTGACACGTAAACGGCTGTAAAGAAATCCCATGCTCTTTTAATTCTACATCAATAATCATGACAGGTATTTAACTGTACTGAATATAACTAAGGTTATGTTCACACATATGTATTTTGCTGCAGATTTTCTTCTGCTGATTCTCCTACCTATTGGCTTCAATGGTTTGGAAAATCAGCAGCAGAAAATCTGCAACAAAATACAGCACATGTAAGCATAGCCTAAGAGACATTTTGGTTTCAGTGGTTAAAAAAAAGGCTATGTTTTGGGATTTGGAGACATTAAAACAGCATTTTTTGGGCCATTTTCATCACAAATAACATCTGCAAAACTGTGTGCCCATAGCCTGACAACCCCAATCTAAAGTTATAAATCAGTGGAGACCCTTTCTGGAAAAAGTTACCATCTATCCCTTAAGCTGTGGAGACAGTGGGGGCGATTTTTTCAAAATCAATGGGATCATTAACAGTATATTTTAATAGTAATTTACATATGCAATAATATTAAATATGTTTATTATTATAAATTTTTTACACTTTTGTTTGAAAAATTTGAAAAAGTGGTGATTTTATTAGGGTAGGGGATTATTCACGTTTAAAAAAACAAAAAACATTTACTTTAAACCTTTTAAGTTGTCATAGGGGACTATTTATAGCAATCTTTAAACTGCTATTACTGTTCAGCGTCTCTGTGTGCAGACTATTCAACAAGATTCCCAAAGCGGCATGAAGTAGGTAAGCAAAGCTCAGGCCACATTTTTCTCTCATTGGACCCCCGCAGTCATGCTGCAGGTGGTTCAAATAAGTGAATACAAGCATTGTCACTGCTTTAGATCCCTTGATCCAAATTGAAGGGTTAAAAAATCAGTATTGAAGGGTAAATGGCGGGCATTTGCTGATAGCAGCCAGAACCTGCCATCTATTAGCGTTCGCAGCTCCTGTGCTCGCTTCATAGTCATATGCCCCTTATGACGAAAATGTACGCCCTTGTGCGTTAAAGACCAGGGCACTAGTGCATTTATTTCCAATGTCATTAAGGGGTTAAAGGTTTCTTCTCACACACATTTTTAAATTAAAAAAGTTACAAAAAAACTGAATTTTTTATTCTTCATTCTTAATTTTAAAGGGGTACTCCACCCCTAGACATCTTATCCCTTATCCAAAGGATATGTGATAAGATGTCTGATCGCAGGGGTCCCACCGCTGGGGACCCCCGCAATATAGCATGCGGCACCCACCTGTTACTGCTCCGGAAGCGCTGGAGGGTCTGGCTTCCGACCACGGGAACGGAAGATAGTGACGTCACGACTCCGCTCCCTCAATGCAAGTCTATGGGAGGGGCGTCACATCCGTCACGCTCCCTCCCATAGACTTGCATTGAGGGGGTGGGGTGTGACATGACACGAGGGGGGGGGGGGGAGTCGTGACATCACAATCTTCCGTTCCCATGGTCGGGAGCCAGACCCTCCAGCGCTTCCGGAGCAGTAACAGGTGGGTGCCGCATGCTATATTGCAGGGGTCCCCAGCGGCGTGACCCCCACGATCAGACATCTTATCCTCTATCCTTTGGATAGGGGATAAGATGTCTAGGGGTGGAGTACCCCCCCCCCCAAATAGTACATATTAGTACATGTTTTTTTTTCCATTCAGTAAAATGTTTCTCATTGCAAGTCGTGTGATTCTTTGGTTATATGATTCAATATATGAATTTATATTAAAACGTAATATTAGCACCAGCAGGAAAAAAAAACCTGTAGAGGTATATGGGAGAAAAATATCAGAAACTGGCTGAACAAAATTCCATAGTCTGAGCATGCTGCTTTTTGAAAAAAACTGCCAGTAAGACAAAAAAAAAAAAACCACAGCTCAAGTGAAAACAAAAAGAGCATTGAAGTTGACCTCCAGCTAACAGCTGACTACATCATTATTTCACTTAAAAAAAGAAATATATTTTTTCTGGGGTTTTTCTAAATGACTCTGATTTCCTGATCTAAACTCGACATGTTTTGTGGGGCAGTTCAGCAAAATGTGACACAGAGAATTTGTCGCATTGCGCCACAAATTGTTTCTGTGCCATAATTTGCACCAAAATAAATTAATAAAACCTTACCAACTCTCCATTTTACTTAGAAAACCAGGGGGGAAAGGGGGCGTGGCTACTGGCAAAAGGGGCATGTCCCCAACATTTTCTAGAAATCACAACATATTTACTAAGGTTTCCACAGAAAATGTGGTGGATTTGAGCTCTGGAAAACCTGACAGCTTAGAACAGTTGTAAAAAAGCAAAACGTAGGAAAACAGTAATATACTGTGGGAAAAATACCTGTTGCGAAACAAAACCCACTCTTAGTAAATCAGGGCCAATGTGTGCAACTGAGCCAGATAAAATGGTGTTAGTGGGCTAGTCTCCTCTGGCTCTTCCCAGTTGCACTGGCTATAGTTGTCTGTGTTGTGCACTGTGCAGGGGAGGTACACCCCACCTCCTGAACATTGCTGCAAAAGATCCTCATTCCAGGATTATACTGACCCACCAGAAAACTGATGTGATCCCATGCATTTGAATAGAACCACTTCGTTTCATACATGGTTCTTTGTAAATTGATACAAAAATGCAGGGTTTTTTTGAGACGAAAATGACCCCAAAACTGCTATTTTAAAGGGGTATTCCGGCTTTATACATCTTATCCCCTATCCAAAGGATAGGGGATAAGATGTATGATTGCATGGGTCCCGCCACTGGGGACCCCCGCGATCTCTGAGCAGCATTTTGTGCCGAGAGCTGCCTGCGAGACAGGGACATGACGTTACAGCCACGGCCGTCATGCCCCCTTCCATAGACATGAATGGAAGGGCGTGGTGTGACGTCACGAGTGGGTGTGGCCGTGACATCACGTTCCCGTCTCGGAGGCAGTGCCAGGCAAAAATACAGGTATTCTGTGCAAATAGCAACAAAAACTGCGGGAGAACAAAGTTGAACTGCAAGACTTTTACAATAGCAAAATGATATGAAAACAGGTCAAATAAATTGTAAGAAAAGGAATTAAATTATTTGACACATTACAATTGTTGAGTCATGCTATTTTTTACTACTTTTTCATGACATGTCTGTACAGTCTGAGAAGTCTTGGTTGCAGATGCTGCCTACTGAATTATACAAACCAATTGTGGAAGTTGAAACTGTGTTATCATTTGCTTGTCGGGGAGAGGCGTCCATCTGGTTTGCTTGTGCAATATTAACCCCTTAAGGACCCAGCCCAAATATACCTTAAGGACCCGGCAATTTTTTTTTTGTCTGACCACTGTCACTTCAAGCATTAATAACTCTTGGATGCTTTTACCTTTCATTCTGATTCCGAGATTGTTTTTTGGTGACATATTCTACTTTATGTTAGCGGTAAAATTTTGTCGATACTTCTATCATTTCTTGGTGAAAAATTCCAAAATTTGATGGAAAAATTGAAAATTTAGCATTTTTTTAACTTTCAAGCTCTCTGCTAGAGATGAGCGAATTTACAGTAAATTCGATTCGTCACGAACTTCTCAGCTCGGCAGTTGATAACTTATCCGGCATAAATTAGTTCAGCTTTCAGGTGCTCCCATGGGCTGGAAAAGGTGGATACAGTCCTAGGAGATTCTTTCCTAGGACTGTATCCACCTTTTCCAGCCCACCGGAGCACCTGAAGGCTGAACTAATTTATGCAGGATAAGTCATCAACTGCCGAGCCGAGAAGTTTGTGACGAATCGAATTAACTGTAAATTCTCTCATCTCTACTCTCTGCTTATAAGGAAATTGAATATTCCAAATAAATTATATATTGATTCGCATATACAATATGTCTATGTTTGCATCATAAAGTTGACATGTTTTTACTTTTGAAAGACATCAGAGGGCTTCAAAGTTCAGCAGCAATTTTCCAATTTTTCACAAAATTTTCAAAATCGGATTTTTTCAGGGACCAGTTAGGTTTTGAAGTGGATTTGAGGGGCCTTCTTATTAGAAATACCCCAAAAAATGACACCACTATAAAAACTGCACCCCTCAAAGTATTCAAAATGACATTCAAAAGGTTTGTTAACCCTTTTGGTGTTTCACAGGAATAGCAGCAAGTTGAAGGAGAAAATTCAAAATCTTCATTTTTTACACTCACATGTTCTTGTAAACCCAGTTTTTTTCATTTTTACAAGGGGTAAAAAGAGAGGAATTTTCTTAAAATGTGTAACCCAATTTCTCTTGAGTAAGGAAATACCTCATATGTGTATATCAAGTGTTCGGCGGGCGCAGTAGAGGGGTCATAAGGGAAGGAGCGACAGTGGGATTTTGGGGAGTGAGTTTTTCTGAAATGGTTTTTGGGGGGGCATGTCACATTTAGGAAGCCCCTATGGTGCCAGGACAGCAAAAAAAAACACATGGCATACTATTTTGGAAACTACACCCCTCAAGGAACGTAACAAGGGGTCCAGTGAGCCTTAGCACCCCACAGGTGTTTGACGACTTTACGTTAAAGTTGGATGTGTAAATTTTTTTTATTATTTTTTTCACTAAAACGCTAGTTTTCCCCCAAATTTTAAATTTTTACAAGGAGTAATAGGAGAAAATGCCCCACAAAATTTGTAACCCCATCTTTTCTGAGTATGTAGGTACCCCATAAGTTGACCTGAAGTGCACTACGGGCGAACTACAATGCTCAGAAGAGAAGGAGTCATATTTGGCTTTTTGAGAGCAAATTTTGCTTGGGGAGCATGTCGCTTTTAGGAAGCCCATGTGGTGCCAGAACAGCAAAAAAAACAACATGACATACCATTTTGGAAACTAGACCCCTTGAGGAACGTAACAAGGAATAAAGTGAGCCTTAATACCCCACAGGGGTTTCCCGACTTTTGCATATGTAAAAAAAAAAAAAAAAATTCACTAAAATGTGTGTTTCCCCCCAAATGTCAAATTTTTGCAAGGGTTAATAACAGAAAATACCCCCCAAAATTTGTAACCCCATCTCTTCTGAGTATGGAGGTACCCCATAAGTTGACCTAAAGTGCACTACGGGCGAACTACAATGCTCAGAAGAGAAGGAGTCATATTTGGCTTTTTGAGAGCAAATTTTGCTCGGGGAGCATGTCGCATTTAGGAAGCCCCTATGGTGCCAGGACGGCAAAAAAAAAACCACATGGCATACCATTTTGGAAACTAGACCCCTTGAGGAACGTAACAAGGAATAAAGTGAGCCTTAATACCCCACAGGGGTTTCGCGACTTTTGCATATGTAAAAAAAAATAAATGGGTAAATTGGGTAAAATGGGTAAATTGGATAAAATATGGAAGTCTCCAGCTGTGGGTATAAAAACTAGAACACAGAAGGATCTCTCCCCTAGTAAAACAGGCTCTAGGTACTCAGTCTTGGAGGTGGAAGAAACTGAGGAAGGGCAGTCTGTGCCCCCTATGGGAACTCAGATGTTGGAGGAGATCTTGGGAGGGGTGAAAAAATCTAATTGTGCAATTGAGGAGATAAATAAACAACTGGGTGTGGTATCTACTGAGGTATCTCTGATAAGACACGATATGACTAAATTGAGAGATAGGATTTCCAGACTGGAGGAAGAAGCCCCTAAAACAGAAAATAGGATTAAGGTTTTGGAGGAGGAGGTTAATGACTTGAAAAAGGAGAGGACATCTGTTAAAGATAAGCTCACTGACCTTGAGGATAGATCCAGACGTTGTAATATAAGGATGGTGGGGTTTCCTGAGGGGGTGGAGGGGGGGGGGGGGGACTCTGCCATACAGTTTCTTAGTAGGTGGTTGAAGGAGGGGATAGGGGAAGGGCATCTTACCCCAATGTTTGGGATTGAACGAGCTCATCGGGTACCAAGGCGTATTCCCCCTCCGGGGGGTCCCCCTAGGACAATCCTACTTAAGTTATATACCTCCCAGGACAGGGATACTATCCTTAGGAGGGCAAGAGAGATGAGGGACCTACAGTATAATGGACAGAATATTTTTCTATATCCGGATTTCTCCTGGGAGACCCAGAGGAAAAGGGCATCCTTTCGGGAGATAAAAAGGCGGCTAAAGAACGCAGGGGTGCCCTTCTCTCTGATGTTTCCAACGAGACTCCGGGTTGAGCATAAGGGAAAGGTAACAATATTTGGAACCCCACAAGAAGTCTCAGAATGGATGGATAAAGAAGGCATCTAATATAAGGCACTACTGTGGCATCAGGGGTTGGAAGTATTAGTTGAGTAATAATGTTACGTCTCGGGGGGGAGGGGGGAGGGGTTGGGGGGTTCTCTGGGGTGTCACTAGGATAGGAGTGCATAGTAGAAGTACGGTGCATTATGGGGAGAGGGGGGGTGCGGGGGGGAAGGGTAAGGGGAAGGGGGGAGGGATGGCACAGGATGATCAAATGAGGGGATCTTCTTTCTTTTTTTTTTCTCTCTTAGGTAAATATATTTATGCTTAAATTATTAGCCTGGAACGTACGAGGTATGTCAGATAGAATTAAAAAGTGTGCAATCTTCGATTATATTCGGAGGTGCCTTCCTGCGATCATATGTTTAGTCGAGACCCATAGGTCAAGAGATGAGCAGATACTTCCAAGGAAGTGGGCCAAAGAAGAATACCACTCCAGACTCTCCTCTTACTCCGTGGGAGTATGTCACGATTCGGCTTCCAGGTAGTGGATCCTCTGTGTCAGCGAGGGATTGGCGTGGACCGTGCTAGTGGACCGGTTCTAAGAGGCTACTGGTGTTCACCAGAGCCCGCCGCAAAGCGGGATGGTCTTGCTGCGGCAGTAGCAACCAGGTCGTATCCACTAGCAACAGCTCTACCTCGCTGACTGCTGAGAAGGCGTGGGACAGAAGGACTAGGCAGAGGCAAGGTCAGACGTAGCAGAAGGTCGGGGGCAGGTGGCAAGGTTCGTAGTCAAGATGGATAGCAAGGGTTCAGGTAACACAGGCTTTGGACACACTAAACGCTTTCACTGGCACAAGGCAACAAGATCCAGCCGGGGAGTGCAGGGGCAGTGATCAGATATAGTCTGGGAGCCAATTAAGCTAATTGGGCCAGGCACCAATCATTGGTGCACTGGCCCTTTAAGTCTCAGAGAGCTGGCGCGCGCGCGCCCTAGAGAGCGGAGCCGCGCGCGCCAGCACATGACAGCAGGGGACCGGGACGGGTAAGTGACCTGGGATGCGATTCGCGAGCGGGCGCATCCCGCTGTGCGAATCGCATCCCCGACGGCCATGACAGTGCAGCGCTCCCGGTCAGCGGGACCGACCGGGGCGCTGCGGGGAGAGAGACGCCGTGAGCGCTCCGGGGAGGAGCGGGGACCCGGAGCGCTAGGCGTAACAGTACCCCCCCCCCTTAGGTCTCCCCTTTTCTTTGTCCGGTAACTGCCTCCCCTGGGATGAGGACACCGGGAAAGAATGGAGGGTTTCCTCAACGGCAGGCAGCACAGCAGGAGTGGGAATGGGGAGGGAGGGCAGAGGGCGAAGCCTGGCACGGGGCAGTGTGACACCAGGACGGGGGCCATGAGGAGGCACTGAGGCTTGCCTGACGGGACTGGGAGGGGGGGAGAGGCACTTCCTATGGCAGGCAGAGTCCCAGTTCTTGATCTCCCCGGTGGTCCAATCAAGGGTGGGAGAATGAAGCCGGAGCCATGGCAGACCGAGGAGGACCTCAGAGGTACAGTTGGGAAGGACGAATAACTCGATCCTTTCGTGGTGGGGTCCAATAGACATCAGGAGGGGTTCTGTGCGGTAACGCACGGTGCAATCCAATCTGACTCCGTTGACAGCGGAAATGTAGAGCGGCTTGACGAGACGGGTCACCGGGATGCTGAATTTATTCACAAACGACTCCAAAATAAAATTCCCAGAGGCACCAGAGTCCAAGCAGGCCACGGCTGAGAGGGAGGAGTTGGCTGAAGGAGAAATCCGCACGGGCACCGTGAGACGTGGAGAAGCAGACTTAGAACCAAGAGACGCCACACCCACGTGAGCTGGGTGCGTGCGTGCGTTTCCCAGACGTGGAGGACGGATAGGGCAATCCACCAAGAAATGCTCGGTACTGGCACAGTAAAGACAGAGATTTTCTTCCCTACGGCGATTCCTCTCTTCCTGGGTCAGGCGAGACCGATCCACTTGCATGGCCTCCTCGGCGGGAGGCCCAGGCGTAGATTGCAACGGATACTGTGGGAGAGGTGCCCAGAGATCTAAGTCTTTTTCCTGGCGGAGCTCTTGGTGTCGCTCAGAAAAACGCATGTCAATGCGGGTAGCCAAATGGATGAGTTCTTGCAGGTTGGCAGGAATCTCTCGTGCGGCCAGCACATCCTTGATGCGACTGGATAGGCCTTTTTTAAAGGTCGCGCAGAGAGCCTCGTTATTCCATGATAACTCGGAAGCAAGAGTACAAAATTGGATGGCGTACTCGCCCACTGAAGAATTACCCTGGACCAGGTTCAACAGGGCAGTCTCGGCAGAAGAAGCTCGGGCTGGCTCCTCGAAGACACTCCGGACTTCAGCGAAGAAGGACTGGACTGTGGCTGTGGCAGGATCATTGCGGTCCCAGAGCGGTGTGGCCCAAGACAAGGCCTTTCCTGAAAGAAGGCTTACTACGAACGCCACCTTAGACCGTTCTGTAGGAAACAAGTCCGACAACATCTCCATATGCAGGGAACACTGAGACAAAAATCCACGGCAGAGTCTAGAGTCCCCATCAAATTTGTCCGGCAGGGACAAGCGGAGGCTAGGAGCGGCCACTCGCTGCGGAGGAGGTGCAGGAGCTGGCGGAGGAGATGGTTGCTGCTGTAGCAGAGGCAGAAGTTGCTGTAACGTGGCGGTCAACTGCGACAGCTGCTGTCCTTGTTGGGCAATTTGCTGCGATTGCTGAGCGACCACCGTGGTAAGGTCAGCGAGACTTGGCAGCGGCACCTCAGCGGGATCCATGGCCGGATCTACTGTCACGATTCGGCTTCCAGGTAGTGGATCCTCTGTGTCAGCGAGGGATTGGCGTGGACCGTGCTAGTGGACCGGTTCTAAGAGGCTACTGGTGTTCACCAGAGCCCGCCGCAAAGCGGGATGGTCTTGCTGCGGCAGTAGCAACCAGGTCGTATCCACTAGCAACAGCTCTACCTCGCTGACTGCTGAGAAGGCGTGGGACAGAAGGACTAGGCAGAGGCAAGGTCAGACGTAGCAGAAGGTCGGGGGCAGGCGGCAAGGTTCGTAGTCAAGATGGATAGCAAGGGTTCAGGTAACACAGGCTTTGGACACACTAAACGCTTTCACTGGCACAAGGCAACAAGATCCGGCCGGGGAGTGCAGGGGCAGTGATCAGATATAGTCTGGGAGCCAATTAAGCTAATTGGGCCAGGCACCAATCATTGGTGCACTGGCCCTTTAAGTCTCAGAGAGCTGGCGCGCGCGCGCCCTAGAGAGCGGAGCCGCGCGTGCCAGCACATGACAGCAGGGGACCGGGACGGGTAAGTGACCTGGGATGCGATTCGCGAGCGGGCGCGTCCCGCTGTGCGAATCGCATCCCCGACGGCCATGACAGTGCAGCGCTCCCGGTCAGCGGGACCGACCGGGGCGCTGCGGGGAGAGAGACGCCGTGAGCGCTCCGGGGAGGAGCGGGGACCCGGAGCGCTAGGCGTAACAGAGTATCAGTATATGTTCACAGGAGGGCACCATTCGAGACTAAGACTGCAAAGGTAGATAAGTATGGTCGATATGTATTTCTTTATGGAATATGGGAAGATAGGGCAGTCATCTTGGCTTTTGTTTATATTCCTCCACCTTTTAGAGTGGATGTTCTGAGGGACCTCATGAGCTATAGCGAAAGTAAGACACATTCGGCATTATGGATAGTTGGAGATTTGAACAATGTAATGGACCCTAGTATGGACAGATACAAATTAGGTAGGAATGTAGGGGGGAATGAAACAGCATTGGCGAGATACTGTGGAGAGATGAATTTTGTTGATGGGTGGTGGAAACTAAACCCAGGAGTAAGACAGTACTCATGTTTTAGTACCTCATACAACACCGCTTCCCGAATTGACTTATGCCTGTGTGATAAGAATGCAATGACCTGGACCAGCAGGGTGCAGTATAAAGCTAAAACCCTATCGGACCATTGCCCAGTGGTGGTGGAAATTGGAGGTAAGGTAATGGGTGGGAAAAGGTTGGGCTTTCGGCTCAACCCCCACTGGATAGAATTAGTGGGAGATCAGGACTGGTTTAGACAGGAAATAGAGGCATTCTGGGAGATTAATCATAAGTCCGCAAACCCTCAGGTGGTATGGGATACTATGAAGGCATATTTGAGGGGCCTATATATAGGGCGAATCAATAAAAAGAAAAAGGAATTCTCACAGGAAGAATCAGTACTGAATAGTAAAGTGGCAACATTAGAAGCAGGGATAGAAGAGGATAGTGGGGGGAACAGCTGTTAGAACTGAAGGCAGCTCAAGAGGAATATAAAGAATATCTACTTAAAAAGGCACAAAATAAACTATTCTTCAGTGGGCAATTTAATTTCTTTGAGAAAGGGAAACCAAACAAGACACTGTCAAGATTACTTAAAAATCAAGGCGACGAATGTGGTATTATGGCTCTGAGGAGGGAGGATGGCAGCATAACCACAGATAGAGAAGAAATAGCCCAAATGGTTGGCTCTTTTTTCTCCAATCTCTATATAGGCAGCAATATTAATAGGGCGGAGGTAGCGGAATTCTTGAGGGGAATTAATATTCCAAGTTTGACAGAGGATGTCAGGGACTCCTTGGATAACCCAATTTCCCTCCAAGAATTGGAGGAGGCATTGGCAGCAATCCAAGGGAATACATCCCCCGGGTCTGACGGCATTCCTTTCCAGATATATAGGATATACTCAACTCTGCTACTTCCAAAACTGCTGGGTATCATTAATGAATCCTGGAGGGGGGGGGGGGGGGTTCTCCCTAAATCTATGTGTGAGGCTAATATTAGACTCATTAGGAAAAAAGATAAAGATCCCTTGGATTTGGGGTCATATTGTCCTATCTCCTTGCTTAATACAGATATAAAGATAATAGCGAAAGCACTGGCAAGGAGATTGGATAAAGTAGTGGAGGCAGTGGTGAGCAATGATCAGGGAGGGTTTAGGTCAGGAAGAACGGTTCATGACAATATTCATCAGGTGTATGAAGCAATCCAGAGTGGATCCCGGGGCCCCCGCTCCATTCTGTCATTGGATGCTACTAAAGCTTTTGACAGGGTGGAGTGGGGATACCTCTGGGAAGTTTTGAAGAGGGTTGGGGTGGGCCCGAGGTTTTTGAGTTATTTTCAGCTACTATACACTAACCCCGAGGCGAGTGTAGTGGTGGATGGAATTCCCTCCTACCCATTCAAACTAAGTAGAGGAACAAGGCAGGGCTGCCCCCTCTCACCCTCTTTATTTTTAATTTATATTGAAACCTTAGCGGCTTGGATAAGAGATAATGATGTTTATGCGGGATTTGGAGTAAATGGAGAGAAGAGTAAGATCTTGTTATTTGCAGATGATATCCTCCTTTTTGTAACTAACCCACAAGAAAAAATACATTGTATCATTAAGATGTTCGAGGCATTTGCCCCTCTATCTGGGTTGGAGATAAATTGGAGTAAATCTACTATGCTCCCCCTGGATGAAGATATGGGGGAGACGGTGGGAAGACTATCCGTGTTAAAAAAAATGAATGTTTCCTTTATCTGGGAGTAAAAATAGCAGCCACAAATGATAGGTTTGTGATTAACAATATACGGCCCCTTTTGAATAGTTTAGCGAAGAGAGTAGAAGTATGGATTAAAATGCCCTTCTCTATGTCAGAAAGGATGGCGATAATAAAAATGGTAGTCCTCCCACAGATCCTTTTTTTTCTTACTGCCTCGCCAGTGTGGATCGGCAAATGCTGGTTCCGGAAGATAGAAGTGATACTGGGTAGATTGTTATGGGGAAGAAAAAGGGTTCGTCTGAAGTACAGATATTTTATGGCCCCTGGAGATAGGGGGGGATTGGATATGCCCAACCTTTTTGTTTATTACATGGCCGCGCAGTTGGTACGAATCATGAATTGGAGAAATTCTAGATATCTGGAGAAGATTGTAGTAGATAAGGAGAAAGTGAACATATATGAGGTGTTGGAATTAGATGATTATGAGGAGAGTGGGTCAAATAACACGATGTTATTGTATAAATATAGGAAAGTATGGGAAAGATTAAAGGGAGAATTACATGTAGGAAATAGTTTTGGGTTCACACCCCTATGGGGTAACAATAAATTTAAAGAATTGGTGAATTGTGAGTCAACTTTTTGGGATAGTAAGGGTATAAAACGACTGGAACAATTATTTGATAAAGGACAACTCTTTTCATTTGAGCACATAAAAAGGGGGTATGATATTAGTGATAACGATTGGCTGTACTATTGGCAAGTTAGTCATGCAGTCCATAACACGATAGATAAGGAGATATACGTAGCACAGAAACACAATTTCATAGAAGCACTAACTCAAATAGAGCACTTAAAAAAAAAAGGAATATCAATTTTGTATAAGAAATTAAATAAGATTATTGGAGTAAGGGGGATCGATAGAATTAAAGAAAAATGGTCCGGAATAGTGGGTACTGTGTCTGAGGAAGACTGGGACATTATGGCCCAAAATATATGCAAGGTTTCTCGTAATATGGAACATAAAATTACACAATTTAAGATATTACACAGGACCCACTATTCCGGGGGGGATGTTGATTAGATATACTCTTAGATGTAAACAAGTATGGCTATTTGGCTTCTATGGCTTTTGCTTTTCTCCCGATTGGTGATGTTGTTTTATCGGATTTGTACAATGTATTTTTGTAATTGTTTAATATTAAAATAAAAATATAAAAAAAAAAAAAAAAAAATTCACTAAAATGTGTGTTTCACCCCAAATTTCACATTTTTGCAAGGGTTAATAGCAGAAAATACCCCCCAAAATTTGTAACCCCATCTCTTCCGAGTATGGAGGTTAACCATAAGTGGACGTCAAATGCACTGCAGGAGCGTACAATGCTCAGAAGAGAAGGAGTCACATTTGCTAATGTTGCTGAAATGGGGGGGGGGGGGGGGGGCATGTCGCATTTATTGCCAGAAAGCAAAAAAAAATAAAAATTTGTAAATACATTTCTTTGGAAAAGGGACATACCTCATATCTGGGCGTAAAACGGATCTCCGGGTGCACACTGGTCACGGAGGAACAGGAGGGCAGTCAGGGGCCTTGAGCTTCTGCCTATGGAGCCAGAACAGTGGGACCCCCCCTCTAGGGGCATTATATGGGGTACACTAATAACTAACAAGGGGTACAGTGGGACATAAAAGGATAAAACAGGTTATGTTCCCAGAATGATGACCCAGAGCATAGCCAAAACTAAAAAATATGCCCACCCCAAACGCTATTCTCTGAATCATCATTCTGGGAATGTGATGTGTGTGGCCGTCCCTAACCTGTTGCCTCGAATGCGCACCCCACTCAGGGGGAGAGAGAGCGCTGCGCATTTGAGGCAACATAAAAAGTCCCCGATGATAGTGACTCAGTGACCCATGACCCAGAGAAAAACAATACCCCCAGAGGTCTTATCATTTTTTTTGGGAGAGTTTTTTGAGCAATTTAGTGGTTTTATGGCGTTAAAACTTGGAATGTACTCTGGACTTGGTACATTGGGGTCAAATTATGGAAAATTAAAATGAATCGGGAAAATTTAGTACTGCATGGAAGTATGATACTCCCTGAAGCAGTTTTTAATGCAGAGGCCCGGATGATCAGGGCAAGTGTCACATTGATAGGTGGTGTCCTTCCGTATCCCCCTCCTCTTACACACTCTGCATTTTTTCTGGGATCGTCCCTTCTTTCCAGTGTGGGGGACCTCACCTGGAAAGTGTTGGCCTGGGACAATCCTGGCACCTATAACTTCAGTTCCTTGGGAAGTCCGGCCTGCTCTTTCCCGGTCAGCAAAGATCAGGACCTTTAGGACTTCTTCTTGGAGCTGAAGGTATGTCCCTGTGTTGCCAGCGTTCTGGTACAGTACAAAAGAGTTGTACATGGCAACCTGTACCAAGTAGACCGCAACTTTCTTGTACCATACGCGTGTTTTCCGCATGGCATTATATGGCTTCAGGATTTGATCAGAAAGATCAACTCCCCCCATATACCGATTGTAGTCCAGAATACAATCAGGCTTGAGGACCGTTGTTGTGGTACCTCGCACAGGGACAGGTGAGCTGCCGTTACCATGAATAGTGGTCAGCATAAGGACATCCCTATTATACTTGACCAGCAACAGGTTTTCATGGGTAAGGGCACGGGACTCACCATTGGGCATAGGTGTCTGAACAAAATTTAGAGGGAGGCCTCTCTGATTCTTCCGCACGGTCCCACAAGCGGACGTCGATCTGGCGGCAAGGGATGTGAAGAGAGGGATGCTGGTATAAAAGTTGTCCACGTACACATGGTAACCCTTATCCAGCAATGGGTACATAAGGTCCTAAATGATTTTACCGCTAACACCCAGAGTGGGGGAACAATCTGGGGGTACAATACGGGAATCTCGTCCCTCATATACCCTAAACTTGAGAGTGTACCCAGAGGTACTCTCACAAAGTTTATATAGCTTCATGCCATATCGCGCCCGCTTTGAGGGAATATACTGGCGGAAGATGAGTCTCCCCTTAAAACTGATGAGAGACTCCTCTACAGAGAGCTCCCTAAGCGGTACATAGGCCTCCAAAAATTTGGCCCCAAAGGGATCGATCACCGGCCTCACTTTGTAAAGCCGGTCATAGGTGGGATCACTTCGGGGTGGACATGCCGCATTATCTGCATAATGCAGGCATTTGCGAATGGCCTCGAACCGCTTCCGTACCATGGCCATACTGTACAGCGGGGTCTGGTATAGGACGTCCCCGCTCCAGTACTGCCTGACAGTTGGTTTTTTGACCAGGCCCATGTGCAGCACGAGGCCCCAAAATGTCCTCATTTCGGCTGCACTGACGGCGTACCATTCATTGGACCTGGCCAAAAAAGAATCAGGGTGGTGGGCGATGAACTGCCTGGCGTACAGATTCGTCTGCTCCACCATGTGATTGACCAGGCTGTCACTGAAAAAATAACTGAAAAAGTCAAATTCAGTGAACCCAGCCGTGTCAATCCGGATTCCGGAGTCGCCAACAAACTCCGGAATCCGTGGCTGATAACCCTCTGGGGGTCTCCAGACAGGTTCACCGGAAGGGGGCTCTGGTAAAATCGCCTGGGGGGTCGGAATCCTAATACGAGCGGCATCACCACTCGCACTAGTGCCAGCCACTGGGGCACTTTCATGGGGGGTGCATGGCCTCGCCTGGACGATGAAGAACACAGGAATGTTGGATCTTCATCGTCCTCACTGACAGAGGGGGTGCATGGCCTCGCCAGGACGATGAAGAACACAGGAATGTTGGATCTTCATCGTCCTCACTGACAGAGGAGGCAAGAAAAGCGTTTGCCTCCGCTACCGAAAATGCCCGGCGAGCCATAGCCTTTTTCTACGGTGGCGGGGGGGGGGGGGGGGGCTGGCGGGAATGTATGTAGTGTGTGTGCTTGGTGTATACTATATATAACAGTGTGTGATTAGAAATCACACACCATTATATGAACAAAAATAAAAAGCTGCGGCCCAAAAAAATGGGAGGGGGGGGCCAAATGCAGCGCCCTGAACCCCTAATAGGGCCCGGGTCAAGCTGAAAAATCTCTGGCAGACCCTTGGGGACCTATTAGGGGGTCAGGGGGGGGGGGGAATTTTTTTCTTACTTTTATTTTACTGTTTTACACAATTTTTTCCTACCTTTCCCTGGGGGGTGTTCTGTCCCTGCTCTATGGGGGATTGTCGGTCCTGAGGGGGCTCCAATCTTCACAGGGGGGGGGGTCCCTGGCACCTTCGAGCAGCTTTGCCCTCTGACTGAACTCAGCTAACGGGCAAAGCTGCAAGAAGATTCAGTTAACCCTTCCCCCGCCGGCTGCTATTGGCTGGACCATCGTGCAGCCAATAGCAGCGCTCCTGGGGGGTTGACGAAATCGCCACCTCCCCATAGATACAGTATTGTACACCCCCGATCACCTTGTATCTTCGGGTCAGCTGGTCACACGTGACCCGTATGACCCGAATCGCGGCAGATCGTTAGTGTGAATTCACCAACGATCTGCCGCTATCGCTGACATGGGGGGGTCTGATGATCCCCCTGGGCATTTGCGCGGGATGCCTGCTGAACGATATCAGCAGGCATCCCGGTCCGGTCCCCGCCCGGCGGGGACCGAAATTCCCATGGGCGTATGGATACGCCCTGGGTCCTTAAGTACCAGGACGTCAAGGCGTATCCATACGCCCTAGGTCCTTAAGTGGTTAATCCTGCAGTCATCAGTTTTATCTGTCCCTGTTTTTGGTAAGTTTTTCTGATTCTCATCTATCCAGCAAGCGTCCACAGGTAAGTGCTGCTATATGTCGTTCTTGACATAATCCTCTTCTACTGTTAACAGGTATCATGTCTTACAGTTTTAAGCGCCCCTTGTTTTGCACCCCCTCCCTCACAGCTTTAAGAACATCAATAAATAAATAATATTAATAATTATAATAAAATAATAATAATAAAATGATATCACCATATAAAATTTCAGGATAAATGACCCTTGCGGAATGTCTGTCAGCCGGAAGATCATCAGGAGTCTGTAGGAGAAGTGGGTGTCTGGAGATGGCACTCCTGGTCAAAGTTATAAAAGCTATAGCACAAGCTGTAGAATAACAAATATTTTAGTAGCTCAATGTAAAAATTGGACAACACATTTCAAGGGTCCAGCCCTCTTCATCAGGTCAACGAGATAAGGATATATATATTTTAAATACAGTAAATACTGTATTTCTCAAAATAATACTCTTACCAAATAACATCAGTATACAGTTAAAGCCATTATTACCATACTGTCACTGAATAAAACCCAGTACAGTGACCCCTCGACCTACGATGACCCCGACATACGACAATTTCAACATGCGATGGCCTCTCAGAGGCCATCGCATGTTGAAGGCAGCATCAACATACAATGCTTTTGTATCTCTGGGCCATCGCATAAACAGTTATCCGGCAGCACAGACTGCTTCAGCTGCCACCGGATAGCCGTTTACGGTGCCCCATGTGGTCTGCTGACGATCACTTACCTGTCCTCGGGGCTCCGGAGCGTCCTCTTCGGGATTCCCTCCATCGCCGGCGCTCTCCATCTTCGTCATCAAGTCGCTGTGCAGAGGGAAGCAGAGGCCTTGCCGGAGCGTCGGGGACACCCCGGGGACGCGGCGACAGTGATGGAAGGATACATCCAGGGCAGCGGTGACGAGCGGTGACGGTCCGAAGCGGCGGGGACAGGTGAGTACAACTTCCAATACCAGTGGTCTTCAACCTGCGGACCTCCAGATGTTGCAAAACTACAACTCCCAGCATGCCCGGACAGCCGTTGGCTGTCCAGGCATGCTGGGTGTTGTAGTTTTGCAACATCTGGAGGTCCGCAGGTTGTAGACCACTGTCCTATACTTTACATTGCACGGATCCCTCAACATACGATGGTTTCACCAAACGATGGTCCATTTGCAACGAATTACCATTGTATGTTGAGGGACCACTGTATACGGAAACCACTATTACAGGAACAAAAATTTTGCCAGATCCTGACCATGTTAATACTGAGCGAGATGAGCAAACCCACAATGCAATAACCCTCAAAGCTCATGTATACTGTCTAGTAGGGATCGACCGATTATCGGTATGGCCGATATTATCGGCCGATAATCACGATTTTGGGCATTATCGGTATCGGCAATTACCTTGCCGATAAGCCGATAATGCCCCGCCCCCCGCACCGCCACCACCACACCGCGACCGCTCCCCCCCGACCCGCCGCACCGCACCGCCCCCCGACCCACCGCACCGCGTCGCACCCCCCACCGTAGTGCTGGGCGGTATACCGGTATGAACCGGATACCGTTTTTTTTATCTCCCATGGTATGGATTTTTGCCCATACCGCTATACCGGGCCCCTCCCCCACCCTCCGAGTCAATAAAAAAAATTAAACTTACCCGTAATGGGGGTGGTCCGGGCCATCCATCCTTCGTGTAGTGTCCGGCGGCATTCCGGGTGGTGGGTGAACCGGTCCGGGCTGTCCTTCTCCGGGGGTCCTCTTCTCCACTCCGGGCAGGCTCTGGCTTAGTACGCTGCATAGACGACGCTACGCCGCGACGTCAGGTGCGTCGCTGCGCACAGGCGTCACTGCGCAGCGGCGTCTATGCTGCGTTACTAGGCCGGAGCCTGCCCGGAGTGGAGAAGAGCACCCCCGGAGAAGAAGTACCGGTTCACCCTCCACGCGGAATGCCGCCGGACACTACAGGAAGGATGGATGGCCCGGACCACCCTGACAGGTAGGGGGAGAGAAGCAAGTGGCGGCGGCGGCCTATGGCACCGCAAAAAAAAAGCGCCTGCTTTAAATCAATGATCTGCAGCAGTGTCGCTGGGGGATAAATAGCCGATAACTTATACCGGAATATCGGTATAAGTTATCGGCTATCGGCCCTAACCTCCACCGATTATCGGTATCGGCCCTAAAAAACCGATATCGGTCGATCCCTACTGTCTAGGAGCTTTAAAGCCCTGTATAACACTGCCAGGGTCCCCTAAGAAGGTTTTCAAGTAGTTTTAAGTTATTGTCAAAGTTATGGCCATGGTAACTAACAGCTTGTTTAAAAGCTTAAGCTTTAAACAGCTTGTTGGCAGATGCTTCTGGTGTTAAAATGCACGAGGAGGTGTCGGAAGATGCAATAGCTTTTTCCTTATGGAAGTTGTAAAAAGATTGGTGTTCCAGTCAAGAAGACATAGCTTTAGATGACATTGAAAGGCTTTTAAAAAATCATCAAAAATTCTCACTTATTGTGAGTTGTAAGTGTCTCTAAATATTGAAAAAAGAAAAAGCTTTTGTAAACATTGAAGTAGAAAAAAATATCCGTTTTTTGTTCATGGCGAATTGTGCATGTGTAGGTAATAGTAGCAGTACATCCCACTGGTGAGGATTCATGTCTGGTCGCAGTACCCGATTTAAAAACGTTGTCAACATTTATTTCAACGTAAACCTGCTGCTGCTTTTGCTACCTCTTGAAAGGGTATTGTTGGCAAAGGCAGTGAAGAGTTGACTACACAGCAGGGAGTGGAAAAATCTGCTGCAAACGTTTTTGTAACATTTTCTGACAATCCATTTAGAATAAATTCTAATATTTCAAAAGTTTACGCCAATTCTGCACACCATAGAAAGAAGCATTTATGAAGGGATTTGCTGAGCCTGGGCTGCAAGCTTGAAAACTATTAGGTAGGTTAAAACCAGAAAATTAAGGTAACGTGGTGTAAAAAGCCCAGTCAACATTTACTCTCACAGTTACAAAAAATGCTTGTCAAAATCTAGAGAGCTAGAAATGTTCTTTATTGGTTTAAACCTAAAAAATACAGGTAATGTGGTGTAAAAAGCATAATATACGCATTTTTTATTTATCCAGCTAGAAATGCTCTGTTTTTAATTAAAAGATATCTAAGGCAAAAAATAACTTATACCCTATCCTAGCTGATGGTAGGGGTCCAACCACTGGGGCTACCCGCGATCACCGGGACGCGGTGCTCATTGAGGAGAATGTGCTGAAACCGATTCATTCCTATCGGAGCGCTGAAAAGACCCGAGTACAGCTTTCAGGCATCATCGGCGCTCCTATTGAACTGAATGGAGCGCTTACCGTCTACCGAAAGACGGCATATGTTACTCACTGTCACGATGCCGGCTGGCAGGTAGTGGATCCTCTGTGCCAGAGAGGGATTGGCGTGGACCGTGCTAGTGGATCGGTTCTAAGTCACTACTGGTTTTCACCAGAGCCCGCCGCAAAGCGGGATGGTCTTGCTGCGGCGGTAGTGACCAGGTCGTATCCACTAGCAACGGCTCAACCTCTCTGACTGCTGAAGATAGGCGCGGTACAAGGGAGTAGACAGAAGCAAGGTCGGACGTAGCAGAAGGTCGGGGCAGGCAGCAAGGATCGTAGTCGGGGGCAACGGCAGGAGGTCTGGAACACAGGCTAGGAACACACAAGGAAACGCTTTCACTGGCACAATGGCAACAAGATCCGGCGAGGGAGTGAAGGGGAAGTGAGGTATAAATAGGGAGTGCACAGGTGAACACACTAATTGGAACCACTGCGCCAATCAGCGGCGCAGTGGCCCTTTAAATCGCAGAGACCCGGCGCACGCGCGCCCTAGGGAGCGGGGCCGCGCGCGCCGGGACAGGACAGACGGAGAGCGAGTCAGGTACGGGAGCCGGGATGCGCATCGCGAGCGGGCGCTACCCGCATCGCGAATCGCATCCCGGCTGGAGACGGTATCGCAGCGCACCGGGTCAGTGGAGCTGCCCGGAGCGCTGCGGTAGCGAGAGAGAAGCGAGCGCTCCGGGGAGGAGCGGGTCTCCCCCTCTTCTTAGAGCCTGAGAACCTGAGGAGCAGACTTTTGTCTAGGATGTTGTCCTCAGGTTCCCAGGATCTCTCTTCAGGTCCACAGCCCTCCCAATCCACCAAAAAGAACCTTTTACCTCTGACCGTCTTGGAGGCCAGTATCTCTTTCACTGAGAAGACGTCAGAAGAACCGGAGACAGGAGTGGGAGAAACTAATTTGGGAGAGAAACGGTTGATGATGAGTGGTTTAAGAAGAGAGACATGAAAGGCATTAGGAATACGGAGAGAAGGAGGAAGAAGAAGTTTGTAAGAGACGGGATTAATTTGGCACAAGACTTTGAAAGGACCAAGATAGCGTGGACCCAGTTTGTAACTGGGGACACGAAAGCGGACATATTTAGCGGAGAGCCATACCTTGTCTCCGGGAGCAAAAATGGGGGGAGCTCTTCTTTTCTTATCGGCAAACTTTTTCATGCGAGATGAAGCCTGTAAAAGAGAATCTTGGGTCTCTTTCCATATGGTGGAAAGATCACGAGTCACTTCATCTACAGCGGGCAAACCAGAGGGCAAGGGAGTAGGGAGGGGGGGAAGAGGGTGACGGCCGTACATCACGAAAAATGGGGATTTGGAGGAAGATTCAGAGACTCTAAAGTTATACGAGAATTCGGCCCATGGTAGAAGATCTGCCCAATCATCCTGGCGGGAGGAAACAAAATGTCGTAAATAATCACCCAAGACCTGGTTAATTCTTTCTACTTGTCCATTGGATTGAGGATGATATGCAGAAGAAAAGTTTAATTTAATCTTGAGTTGTTTACAGAGAGCCCTCCAGAATTTTGACACGAATTGGACGCCTCTATCCGAGACTATCTGTGTGGGCAACCCGTGAAGACGAAAAATGTGTACAAAAAATTGTTTAGCCAACTGAGGCGCTGAAGGAAGACCAGGAAGAGGGATGAAATGTGCCATCTTGGAGAATCGATCAACGACCACCCAAACAACAGTGTTGCCACGGGATGGGGGTAGGTCTGTAATAAAATCCATACCAATCAGAGACCAAGGCTGTTCAGGGACAGGCAGAGGATGAAGAAAACCAGCGGGCTTCTGGCGAGGAGTCTTATCCCGGGCACAGACAGTGCAGGCTCGCACAAAGTCCACGACATCCGTCTCCAGAGTCGGCCACCAATAGAAGCGAGAGATGAGTTGCACAGATTTCTTGATGCCTGCATGACCTGCGAGATGGGAGGAGTGACCCCATTTGAGGATTCCGAGGCGTTGGCGTGGAGAGACGAAGGTCTTTCCTGGAGGAGTTTGCCTGATGGAGGCTGGAGAAGTGGAAATCAGGCAGTCAGGAGGAATGATGTGTTGCGGAGAGAGTTCAACTTCCGAGGCATCCGAGGAACGAGAGAGAGCATCGGCCCTAATGTTCTTATCGGCAGGCCGAAAGTGAATTTCAAAGTTAAATCGGGCAAAGAACAGAGACCACCTGGCCTGGCGAGGATTCAGCCGTTGGGCAGACTGGAGATAGGAGAGGTTCTTGTGATCGGTGAAAATAATAACTGGAAATCTTGATCCCTCCAGCAGATGCCTCCATTCCTCAAGTGCTAATTTAATGGCTAGAAGCTCTCGATCCCCGATGGAGTAGTTCCTCTCCGCCGGAGAGAAGGTCCTAGAAAAAAAAACCACAAGTAACAGCATGCCCGGAAGAATTTTTTTGTAGAAGGACCGCTCCAGCTCCTACAGAGGAGGCATCAACCTCCAATAGGAAGGGTTTAGATGGGTCAGGTCTGGAGAGCACGGGAGCCGAAGAAAAGGCAGACTTGAGCCGTTTAAAGGCGTCTTCCACTTGAGGAGGCCAAGACTTGGGATTGGCATTTTTTTTGGTTAAAGCCACGATAGGGGCCACAACGGTAGAAAAATGTGGAATAAATTGCCTGTAATAATTGGCGAACCCCAAAAAACGTTGGATAGCACGGAGTCCGGAGGGGCGTGGCCAATCTAAGACGGCAGAGAGTTTGTCTGGATCCATTTGTAGTCCCTGGCCAGAGACCAAGTATCCTAGGAAAGGAAGAGATTGGCATTCAAACAGACATTTCTCTATCTTGGCATAAAGTTGATTGTCACGAAGTCTCTGAAGAACCATACGGACATGCTGGCGGTGTTCTTCTAGATTGGCAGAAAAAATCAGGATATCGTCCAGATATACAACAACACAGGAGTATAAGAGATCACGAAAAATTTCATTAACAAAGTCTTGGAAGACAGCAGGGACGTTGCACAGGCCAAAGGGCATGACCAGATACTCAAAGTGTCCATCTCTAGTGTTAAATGCCGTTTTCCATTCATCCCCCTCTCTGATGCGGATGAGATTATAAGCACCTCTTAAGTCCAGTTTGGTAAAGATGTGGGCACCTTGGAGGCGATCAAAGAGTTCAGAGATGAGGGGTAGGGGGTAGCGGTTCTTTACCGTGATTGTATTAAGACCGCGGTAGTCAATGCAAGGACGTAGAGAGCCATCTTTTTTGGACACAAAGAAAAATCCGGCTCCGGCAGGAGAGGAGGATTTACGGATAAAGCCTTTTTTTAAATTTTCCTGGATGTACTCCGACATAGCAAGAGTCTCTGGGGCGGACAGAGGATAGATTCTGCCCCGGGGTGGAGTAGTGCCCGGGAGGAGGTCAATAGGACAATCATAAGGCCTGTGAGGAGGTAGAGTCTCAGCTTGTTTTTTGCAAAAAACATCCGCAAAGTCCATATAGGCCTTAGGGAGACCGGTTACAGGGGGAACCACAGAGTCACGGCAAGGGGTACTGGGAACCGGTTTTAGGCAGTCCTTGAAACAAGAGGGCCCCCAACTCTTGATCTCCCCAGAGGACCAATCCAGGGTTGGGGAATGGAGTTGAAGCCAGGGTAGTCCAAGGAGGATTTCGGAAGTGCAATTGGGGAGGACCAAAAATTCAATCTTCTCGTGATGAGGTCCGATGCACATTAGAAGGGGCTCCGTGCGGAAACGTATGGTACAGTCCAATCTTTCATTGTTTACACAATTGATGTAGAGGGGTCTGGCGAGACTGGTCACTGGGATGTTGAACCTGTTGACGAGAGAGGCCAAAATAAAATTTCCTGCAGATCCGGAATCCAGGAAGGCCATAGTAGAGAAGGAGAAGGCAGAGGCAGATATCCGCACAGGCACAGTAAGACGTGGAGAAGCAGAGTAGACATCAAGGACTGTCTCACCTTTGTGCGGAGTCAGCGTACGTCTTTCCAGGCGGGGAGGACGGATAGGACAATCCTTCAGGAAGTGTTCGGTACTGGCACAGTACAGGCAGAGATTCTCCATGCGGCGTCGTGTCCTCTCTTGAGGTGTCAGGCGAGACCGGTCGACCTGCATAGCCTCCACGGCGGGAGGCACAGGAACGGATTGCAGGGGACCAGAGGAGAGAGGAGCCGGGGAGAAAAAACGCCTTGTGCGAACAAAGTCCATATCCTGGCGGAGCTCCTGACGCCTTTCGGAAAAACGCATGTCAATGCGAGTGGCAAGATGGATGAGTTCATGTAGGTTAGCAGGGATTTCTCGTGCGGCCAGAACATCTTTAATGTTGCTGGATAGGCCTTTTTTAAAGGTCGCGCAGAGGGCCTCATTATTCCAGGATAATTCTGAAGCAAGAGTACGGAATTGTACGGCGTACTCGCCAACGGAAGAATTACCCTGGACCAGGTTCAACAGGGCAGTCTCAGCAGAAGAGGCTCGGGCAGGTTCCTCAAAGACACTTCGAATTTCCGAGAAGAAGGAGTGTATAGAGGCAGTGACAGGGTCATTGCGGTCCCAGAGCGGTGTGGCCCATGACAGAGCTTTTCCAGACAGAAGGCTGACTACGAAAGCCACCTTAGACCTTTCAGTAGGGAACTGGTCCGACATCATCTCCAAGTGCAGGGAACATTGGGAAAGAAAGCCACGGCAGAATTTAGAGTCCCCATCAAATTTATCCGGCAAGGATAGTCGTAGACCAGAAGCGGCCACTCGCTGCGGAGGAGGTGCAGGAGCTGGCGGAGGAGATGATTGCTGAAGCTGTGGTAGTAGCTGCTGTAGCATCACGGTCAGTTGAGACAGCTGTTGGCCTTGTTGCGCTATCTGTTGTGACTGCTGGGCGACCACCGTGGTGAGGTCGGCGACAACTGGCAGAGGAACTTCAGCGGGATCCATGGCCGGATCTACTGTCACGATGCCGGCTGGCAGGTAGTGGATCCTCTGTGCCAGAGAGGGATTGGCGTGGACCGTGCTAGTGGATCGGTTCTAAGTCACTACTGGTTTTCACCAGAGCCCGCCGCAAAGCGGGATGGTCTTGCTGCGGCGGTAGTGACCAGGTCGTATCCACTAGCAACGGCTCAACCTCTCTGACTGCTGAAGATAGGCGCGGTACAAGGGAGTAGACAGAAGCAAGGTCGGACGTAGCAGAAGGTCGGGGCAGGCAGCAAGGATCGTAGTCGGGGGCAACGGCAGGAGGTCTGGAACACAGGCTAGGAACACACAAGGAAACGCTTTCACTGGCACAATGGCAACAAGATCCGGCGAGGGAGTGAAGGGGAAGTGAGGTATAAATAGGGAGTGCACAGGTGAACACACTAATTGGAACCACTGCGCCAATCAGCGGCGCAGTGGCCCTTTAAATCGCAGAGACCCGGCGCGCGCGCGCCCTAGGGAGCGGGGCCGCGCGCGCCGGGACAGGACAGACGGAGAGCGAGTCAGGTACGGGAGCCGGGATGCGCATCGCGAGCGGGCGCTACCCGCATCGCGAATCGCATCCCGGCTGGAGACGGTATCGCAGCGCACCGGGTCAGTGGAGCTGCCCGGAGCGCTGCGGTAGCGAGAGAGAAGCGAGCGCTCCGGGGAGGAGCGGGGACCCGGAGCGCTCGGCGTAACACTCACTGAGAGAGCCGGGGTCCCATCCCAGTGATCGCGGGGGGCCCCAGCGGTTTGACCCCCCCCCTCCCGCAATCAGCTACTTATCCCCTATGCTGTGGATAGGGGATAAGTTATATTTTTGACGAAATACTCCTTTTAACCCAGAAAATAAAGGTAACATGGCTTTAATGGCCTATTTAACTTTCACTCTCATTGATAGGAACCCGTTTTTTGTTAAACCCAGCTACAAATGCTCTATTTTTGTTTGAACCCATAAATTACAGGTAAAATGCAGGTCAGCCCACTGCACAATACTTTGCATAAATTGCTTTGTATTGTAGTGTGACAGATTTCTATGGGCCCATTGTCCAGTCACACTGCTGGGATTTGTAGTGCAGCAGAATCTCTAGACACAGTAATCCTGGTCACTGAGGCCAGCTCACTGCTTGATGCTTTTCTCAAATTGCTTTCCATTGTAGTATAAAAGCTTTCTGGGATCAGTAGTTCCCCAGCGAGTTCTTCTGTGTATTGCTCACTGTTCAGCTCACTCCCCAAGATGGTGGCATTGACAAAGTGCTTAAAGAGGCACTGTCATTGTTATAAACTTTTCATATATTGCAGGACTCATTATAATATGACATTTCACAATATACATCTGTGAAAAATGTTTAAAATTTTCACCTGAAATTCAAGCTCAAAATAGCTACCACTAGGGGTCGCCTGTCTTTTAGCCAGACAGACGAGTCTAGATTTTACAGCATACTGGATATCGTCCGTAAAGCATACCAGTATCCAGTATAGGAGATTTCTATTGTGTATGCAACACTAAAAATAAAGGATGTGTGGACATGCTGGGAGCTGTAGTTTTAAAACAGCTGGAGGCAACACTGCTCTAACACAGTTATTTACAAACATTGCAGCTTCAGAAATAGTCAAAGTTTTCTCGGACTCCTGAATGACAAAGAAGTTGATCAGACATTCAGGAGTCTGTGAAAGATGAATGACACACATAGTGACATCTATGCTGATTAGCATCCAGCTTTACTAGGAGAAGATAAAACAGATAGAACATGTATTCATAAAAATGCTGTACTTTTATCTAAAAATCCTTGCACTAATTTTATAAAGACCTATTCTTATATTTATACATTTTATCCTGTTATTAATTCACCATAATGTCTTCTGATTACTGCAGGCAAGCTCCAAGTATCTTCCTCTGACACATGACACAGCATAAAACCAGAGAGGAAAGGGTTATAGAGTAGAGAGTACTGATTGGCTGACTGCACAGGCTTGCTCCTGTGAGGGAGACAGACTGATACGCCCCCTCCAGCCTGCACAATGAAAAAGTAACTCACCAGCAGATAAATGCTTATATTTCTGGATATATAGGTCCGAGACACATAAATTATATGCACATGATCAGGATTGGGTCCTGAGTAACATATCACTTTTTTTTTTCTTTTTTTTGCACTATGACAGGTACGCTTTAATGTTTTATCACTCCATTGTGAAGCACCCCTATGCAGTCTATTAATTGGCCTTGGCGTCTTTATGCAATGATTGGCTATCCTCCGATCATGTGATCTTGTTGCTAGCTGCAAAGTATGCTGGGCTATCCTGACATCGTCTCAGTGCTCCTGTTTTCTCATCCAATGCATTCAGGCACCAAAACGCCATGTGTTTGTAGATATCTCATACACGTACATATCTCTAGTTACTACCATATAATGACTGAATAACATGCTGTTACCAAATAATACCACTACATCTTAACCATCACATAACAGAATAAATACACTGTACAAAAGCCAAATACCGGTGTCACATGAGGAACACAATTTACCACCATATAATGGTATTAGCTCATACATACTCTGCAGACTGTATAAGTGATTACAGTGCAGTTACCTCCAGTGACTACAGTTAGTGTTTTTACCGATTGCAATTTTCCTCTTTTTGTCATCCTTTCCATCTGGCCCAGACCATTATAAAGACTTCTTTTAGCCACAAATCACCTCTCCAAAAAATATCAGGCTCCTTACTTTTTAAGCACCTAACTCCCACCATACAAACTCCCCATCATAGTGCCCCAAATGGTAAAGATGACCCTTTGATATTAATAGCTCCTAATTTAGGCCCCACACTGTAAACCTTCTGTGCCCCCTTACTTTTTACCCCTCCTCCTTTTCCCTCACAGTATTATTATGTCCACTTTGTGCTCCTGCAGTATTACGTCCTTTTCTGTGCCCCAATGATAACTTATACCCTTTATGTGCTATTTATATGTCCCTTGTATACCCACATGCTATTAAGTCTCTTTCTGTGCCCCTATATACCTATATATGCCCCTTTCTGTGCCCCCATATAGTCAGGGCAGGCAGCACAGGTTAAGGTCACAATCCAGGTTGGTAACAGTAGAGACAATACTGTACAGATGGGTTAGGCAGGAATGGAGTCAGAAAAGGCAGACAAGGTTCATATGCAGAATAGTAGGATCAGGATACACAGCACATCTTTGCAATTGATAAATCACAATGATGCTCCGGCACCAGGGAGTGGGTGGGAAAGCTTAAATTGAAGATGCTGAGCAAAGATCGGTGGGGGACAGATTTTAGGTGAGCACATACTCAGTATAAGAAACAGAAAGAGCAAGCTTCCGCTCCTATAGGACACAGTAGGAGAAGACATTGAGTAGGTAGTAGCATGGAGGCATCCAGGAATACAGAGCAGAGCATGGATAGAGAACAGGTAAGGGATTGGTAGGAGTGAAAGTGAACTGATGGTTGACAACAGCCAGCATTATGCTAGCTAAAGTCTGAGGTGTATTATTTGTTTTGTTAGAATTGAGGAAACCACCATAAAAGGAGTAAAGTCTTTACTGGGCCTTGTGTTGTTTCCTTCATGTGTCATTCCAATGGTCAGAGTTAACTTGAAAAAGTTCTATTTTGCAATAAAAGGTCTGAAATTCCCTTTCGCTCATATTTGATTCACAAAGCCTCCAAATTTTAAGCAATTGTAATGTCTTTAGTGTATTGTAACATGAATTGGTTACTGCTGATTCAATGAAACAATTAATGTAGCATAGGCAGCAGTCCTGGACTTCAAATGCTTGTGTTCTGTCATTGAATATTTGAATAAAGGATATATCTAGTATTTGGAAAGTAGTAGTAACATACTTTCTGAGTCTTTGTCACATTATCAGTGGGTGAGGTTCCAGTAGCTGGCACCGAATGATGAGAAGCTTTTTTTTGTCTGCTTATACAGCTACAGGGAGAAATTAGAATATCTTTACATAACCTGTAATATTTTATTTTACGAAAACATCCAGTCCCCCCTTGAACTTGGTTATTGACTTGGTCAGATATCACAACATCATATGGCAGAGAGTTACAAAGCCTCACTGCTCTTATTGTAAAGAATGCCTGTCTGTAATGATCGTGATGATGATACTTCTTTCCTCTAGCTCCTTAACGACGCAGGACATATATTTACGTCCTGCGCCATCTCCCGCAATAAAACGCAGAGTCATGTGGTGACCCTGCCTCATATCGGGTCGGTCCCGGCGGCCATCAACGGCGGGATCCGCGGCTAATACCGGACATCACTGATCGCGTGATGCCGGGTGAAACCAAAAGCTATATACCGGCAGCTCAGTTGGGCTGTTCGGGATCGCTGCGGTGAAATTGCAGTTCCCCAAACTATTGCAGGACACCAGGAGGATCCCTACCTGCCTCCTGCATGTCCGATCGCCGAATGACTGCTCCGTGCCTGAGTCAAGCGTCGATAACACTGATCAATGCCATGCTATTGCATGGCATTGAATAGTGTAAGAGATCAGTGTATGCAATGTTATAGTACCCTATGGGGGCTATAACATTGCAAAAAAAGAAAAGAAAAAAAAAGTGTTAATAAATGTGATTTAACCCCTTCCCTAATACAGAATACAAGTCAGAATCACAAATATATTTGGTATCCCCGCGTGCGTAAATGTCCAAAATATAAAAATATATTGTTAATTAATCCCCACGGTCAATGGCATACACATAAAAAAAATTCCAAAGTCCAAAATAGCGTATTTTTGGTCACATTTTATACCATAAAAAAAAAAAGAATAAAAAGCAATCAAAAAGTCCGATCAAAACAATAATGGCACCAATAAAAACTTCAGATCATGGCACAAAAATTGAGCCCTCATACATCCTCCATTTGCCCAAAAATAAAACAGTTATAGGGGTCAGAATAGGACATTTTTAACCGTATAAATTTTCCTGCATGTAGTCATGATTTTTTCCAGAAGTAATACAAAATCAAACCTATATAAGTAGGGTATCATTTTAACCACATGGACCTACAGAATAATGATAAGGTGCACTGCGTAGAAACAGAAGCCCCCAAAAGTTACAAATTGGCGTTTTTTTTTCGCACAATGATTTTTTTCCCGTTTTCGCTATGGATTTTTGGGTAAAGTAACTAATGTCACTGCAAAGTAGAATTGATGACACAAAAAATAAGTCATAATATGGATTTTTAGGTGGAAAATTGAAAGGGTTATAATTTTTAAACGGTAAGAAGAAAAAAACGAAAATGCAAAAACTGAAAAAAGCTGAGTCCTTAAGAGGCTAGACATAGAGGATGCCCCTTGTCATGATTACCTGTCTAGGTATAAAAAAAAAGATCACTAGCAAGATCTCTGTACTGTCCATTCATATATTTGTACATTGTGATCACCCCTGAGACATCTTTTCTCCAAACTAAATAACCCCAAGCTTGATAACCTGTCCTTGTCCTGTAATCATATACCATTAATTATACTATGCATTAGAAATAGGGATCGGCACTGCTCCTCTTAAACAAGCAACCTCATACCAGCAAATACTCTCAACAACAGCACAACATCAAAGCAGGACCACTGTGCGGCTCGCTCCTCTGCTCTACCCTCCATAGACAAGTCCACAGTGCATTAGAAAAACAAAGGGGAGCACTCATGGTACAGAGTCGCTTCAATAGTGGAATTTTATCCTTTATTCATGGTGCAAACGATAATACATAATACATACCTGTCTGCGGGCCCTGGAGTCCTGCGATATGGATTATCCTTTGCACCATGAATAAAGGATAAAATTCCACTAATGAAGCGACTCCATACCGTAAGTGCTCCCCTCCTTTCCTTTGTTTTTCTATACCATTGATTATCATTGTCGCCCTCTTCTGCACCATCTCCACTTCAGCCATGTCTTTCTTATATACAGGTGCCCAGAATTGGACACAATACTTCATATGTGGTCTGACAAATGATTTTATACAGAGGCAAAACTATGTCCTTGTCCTGAGCCGCTATGCCTCTCCTGATAGATCCCATGACTTTCTTAGCCTTGGCAGCAGCTGCCTGGCACTGGTCACTAAAATTTAGTTTACTGGCCGCCACTACTCCCAAGTCCTTTTCATTAGTAGTTTTACTCAACATCTTTTTTTAGCACATAACTGTACATTGTGTTTTTATGGCACAGGTGCATAATCTTACATTTATCCACATTAAACTTAAAGGGGTACTCCCACCCTAGACATCTTATCCCCTATCCAAAGGATAGGGGATAAGATGTCTGATCGCGGGGGTCCCGCCGCTGGGGACCCCCGCATTATTGCATGCAGCACCCACCTGTTTTTTCACCGGAACCGCTGGAGGGTCTGAGTCGCAACTACGGAAACAGAAGTCTGTGACGTCAGGACTCCGCCCCCGTGTGACATCACGCCCGTCCCCTCAATGCAAGTCTATGGGAGGGGGCCTGTGGGAGGGGACGGTGTCCAGTGTCAGTGATGTGCGTCCTGCGGCAGACCCTGAAGTGACCTGCGCCTTCTGGATCTGGCCCTAAGGTTCGGGTAGAGTGAAGGCCGAGGTGCAAAAGAGCCCAGGGAGTGGTGACCCCATGGTCCTGGAACTCACTTGGGATTGGCAACCCCACTTGACTGATGGCATGTAGCACGCACTTTTTCTCTCACTCTTCTGAGCACTCACCTCTAGCGTTCCGACCTTCTGGCTGTTGATCTGCAGAGGAATTTTTGTAGATCCGGACGGATGTCCGAGCAGTTTTACACTGTGCACACTCACTTATTTATTTTATATGTTTTTGTCACTTGTGTTCTTTATGTGTCACAAGGATTTGATAGGGTGCGGTAGCCCTTCTGGGTGTCCCTTCTGCCAGTCTAGGGGAGGTGTGTGTGGCCATTAGGTTCTGCACTTCCCTGCCATACCCCATGGCACGAGTACCGAACTGGTTTTACTGGTTCCTTGGTGGCAACCTGGTTAACGTCTAGTTGCTCGCCGTGAATACCCTGAGCGAAAAAGGGGACATTGTACCTGGAACCTCGCAGGTGCCTTATGGCCTGGAGGTGAAGGGTTTGGTTTCGTTGGGGGGGCCTCTCTCCTTTCGGGGAAGGGCTTGCAATGAACCGTATCCTCGTGCTCATTTTTGTGTGAACATGTTTGCACTTTTTAATTGCACTTGTGATTTGAGAGCACGTACCTCGGCTCCAAAAAAAAAAAAAAGTTCCAGAAGTGACTCCCCTCTTGTTGGAACCTGCACTAGTTGGGAAAGGTAATTTTCCTTTATTATTGCTAAAAGCCTATTACCCTTGCTGGACCTGTTTCAGGGAGTTAAAGTCCCCCATAATAATGACTTCCTCCTTCTTTGCTTCCCCATATATTTGTCCTATAAGTAAGTTTTCTGCAGCTTCCATTATACTTGGCGACTTATAACAAACCCCTATCAGTAATTTATTATTCTTTTTCCCTACCCTTATTTCCACCCACAGAGACTCCACAAGATCATTTTCCAGACCCTCTCCATTGAGGTGCAGCCCGTCTCTAAGGTAGAGCTGTATCTGACAGAGAAGCTGACCCAGTTCTCCATGAACCCAAACCCTTCCTTCCTACACCAGCCACTTATTTAGCTCCCTAGACTCCTGCTGCCTCTCTGGTGTGGCACGTGATATTGGTAGTATTTCAGAAAATACTACTGTGGAGGTCCATGCCTTAAGCTTCCTGTCTAAGTCCATTAAATAATGACACTCCACTCACCCCTAACTTTGTTACCAATGTGCACCATGACAGCCGGGCCAATTCCAGCCCCTACCAGTAATCTGTCAACCCTATCCACCGATGTGCCGAACTCATGGTCCATGATCTGAATATTTTTAAAGCCTTATATATTTTTTTAAACAAATATATATAGTGGGGTGACACCATTAAGCGGGAAGTAATGCCGCGATGGTGTCACCCAGCAATGCAAGCAAGTGTACTGCCTCTGGGAACACAGATGCAGTACACTAGAATGGTGGAGCGGGAGCTGCCGGCTCCTGTTCCTCCATTCACTCACAGGTTGCAGACACTTCTGGCTTGCAGCGTGTGAGCCGCAGAGATGCGATCCCTGGCAGGCCGACACGATAATGTGACGTCATCGCGCCTGCCGGAGATCCCATGCCCGCAGCTAACACGATGCAAGCCAGTAGCAAGATAGAGACCTGCTTGTGGGAATGTGGATTAGGTGAGTTTAATTGTTTTTTTTATACTATGTTTGGGGCACTATGGGGGCATTATACAGGGGCCATTATATTAGAGGGGCACATTACAGGGGGCATTTAATGTAAGGGGCACAGAACAAGGGGCATTTTATGTCAGTGGCACAGAACAGGGGGCATTATATGTGAGGGGCACAGGACAGGGGACATTATATTATGAGAGGGGCACATGACAGGGGGCATTATAAATGAGGGGCACATCAAAGGGGGCACTATATGGGAAAGCATTATATGTGAGGGACACAGGACAGGGGGCATTATATGTGGCACATGACAGGGGAATTATATGTGAGGGGCATAGGGTTACATGGGGGGGGGAGGAGGTGGGCATTAGTATTATATGTGGGAGCACAGGGCAGAGGGAATTATGTGGGGGGATCAGGACAAGGCATTATTATGTCAGGGGAACAGGATGGGGCATAATTTTTATGTGTGGGCACAGGACATGGGGCATTATTATGTCAGGGGCACAGGATAGGGGGCATTCATATAATGAGGGCACAGGACAGGGTAAAGTATGTGTTAGTATTATATTCAGAGGGTACAGTGTATGGTAGTATTATATTCAGAGGGTACAGTGTGTGGTAGTATTATATTCAAAGAGTGCAGTGTGTGGTAGTAGTATTATATTAAGAGGGTACTGTGTGTGGTAGTATTATATTCTGAGAGTGCAATGTTTGGTAGTATTATATTCAGAGGGTACAGTGTGTGTTAGTATTATATTCAGAAAATGCAGTGTGTGGTAGTATTATTGTCAGTATTCGGCAGGCTGGAGGTGGATCCTCTGTGTCAGAGAGGGATTGGCGTGGACCGTGCCGGCGGACCGGTTCTAAGTTGCTACTGGTTTTCACCAGAGCCCGTCGCAAAGGGGGATGGTCTTGCAGCGGCGGTAGCAACCAGGCCGTATCCACCGGCAACGGCTCAACCTCTCTGACTGCTGAGATAGGCGCGGTACAAGGGATAAGGCAAGAGCAAGGTCGGACGTAGCAGAAGGTCAGGGCAGGCAGCAAGGATCGTAGTCAGGGGCAACGGCAAGAGGTCTGGAACACTGGCTTGGGATACACAAGGAACGCTTTCACTGGCACAATGGCAACAAGATCCGGCCAGGAAGGGAAGGGGAAGTGAGGTTATATAGACAGGGAGCAGGTGGAAGCTAGTTAGACTGATTGGGGCAGGCACCAATCATTGGTGCACTGGCCCTTTAAATCTTAGAGAGCTGGCGCGCGCGCGCCCTAGAGAGCGGAGCCGCGCGTGCCAGAATGTGACAGCCGGGGACCGGGACGGCAAAACAAAAAATGCAATTTTCTTGTGATGCAGTCCAATGCTCATAAGCAAGGGCTCTGTGCGGTAACGCACTGTGCAGTCCAACTTCACTCCGTTGACCGAAGAAATGTAGAGCGGCTTGACGAGACGGGTCACCGGGATGCAGAACCTATTAACCAAAGAGGTCAGAATAAAATTTCCAGAAGAACCAGAGTCCAAGAAGATCACGGCTGAGAAGGAGGAGTTGGCAGAAGGAGAAATCCGCACGGGCACAGTGAGACGTGGAGAAGCAGACTTCGTACCAAGAGACGCCACACCCACGTGAGCTGGGTGCGTGCGTGCATTTCCCAGACGTGGAGGACGAATAGGGCAATCCACCAAGAAATGTTCGGTACTAGCGCAGTACAGACATAAATTTTTATCCCTACGGCGAGTCCTCTCTTCATGGGTCAAGCGAGACCGATCCACTTGCATAGCCTCCTCGGCGGGAGGCACAGGGGTAGATTGCAAAGGATACTGTGAGAGAGGTGCCCAGAGATCAAGGTCTTTTTCCTGGCGGAGCTCCTGGTGTCTTTCAGAAAAACGCATGTCAATGCGGGTGGCCAAATGGATAAGTTCATGCAGGTTGGCAGGAATCTCTCGTGCGGCCAGCACATCCTTGATGTTACTGGATAGGCCTTTTTTAAAGGTCGTGCAGAGGGCCTCGTTATTCCAAGATAATTCGGAGGCAAAAGTACGAAATTGGATGGCGTACTCGCCTACTGAATAATTACCCTGGACCAGGTTCAGCAGGGCAGTCTCGGCAGAAGAAGCTCGGGCTGGTTCCTCGAAGACACTACGGACTTCAGCGAAGAAGGACTGGACTGTGGCAGGTTCATTGCGGTCCCAGAGTGGTGTGGCCCAAGACAAGGCCTTTCCAGACAGAAGACTAACTACGAACGCCACCTTAGACCGTTCTGTAGGAAATTGGTCCGACAACATCTCCATATCTAGGGAACATTGAGACAGGAAGCCACGGCAGAGTCTAGAGTCCCCATCAAATTTGTCCGGCAGGGACAAGCGGAGGCTAGGAGCGGCCACTCGCTGCGGAGGAGGTGCAGGAGCTGGCAGAGGAGATGGTTGCTGCTGTAGCAGTGGGAGAAGTTGCTGTAACATTGCGGTCAATTGCTACAGCTGCTGTCCTTGTTGGGCAAATTGCTGCGATTGCTGGGCGACCACCGTGGGTAGGTCAGCGAGACTTGGCAGCGGCACCTCAGCGGGATCCATGGCCGGATCTACTGTCAGGATTCGGCAGGCTGGAGGTGGATCCTCTGTGTCAGAGAGGGATTGGCGTGGACTGTGCCGGCAGACCGGTTCTAAGTTGCTACTGGTTTTCACCAGAGCCCGCCGCAAAGCGGGATGGTCTTGCAGCGGCGGTAGCAACCAGGTCGTATCCACCGGCAACGGCTCAACCTCTCTGACTGCTGAGATAGGCGCGGTACAAGGGATAAGGCAAGAGCAAGGTCGGACGTAGCAGAAGGTCTGGGCAGGCAGCAAGGATCGTAGTCAGGGGCAACGGCAAGAGGTCTGGAACACTGGCTTGGGATACACAAGGAACGCTTTCACTGGCACAATGGCAACAAGATCCGGCCAGGAAGGGAAGGGGAAGTGAGGTTATATAGACAGGGAGCAGGTGGAAGCTAGTTAGACTGATTGGGCAGAGAGTGCAGTGTGTGGTAGTATTATATTCAGAGGGTACAATGTGTGGTAGTATTATATTCTGACAGTGCAGTGTGTGGTAGTATTATAAAGAGTTGAATATGAAAAACAAAAGGAGACAATGCGCCCGTCTATGTGCCGTAAATCCAACCAACAAGAGGGTGTAATAACACAAATAGAGTGTGCTCACCTGGTGATGTTATGCTAAGAGCATAACATCTAATGTTGCTTCGGGGGCCCAGCTGATGTGGGTAACGAGTCACGGTGTGCTGCCTGGATCCTCCTGTCCAGCTGGACTGTCTGTAGAGAGTGTTCAGTGATGAAAAAGAAGCGATCCTGTTGCGGCGCTCGCCCGTGTGGCAGGAATGGAGTTCAAAAGCCGATGATAAGTAAACATCAAACGGAAAATGGAAAAGGACCTCATTCATCCAGGCGCTGCCGGTTAGGTCATCAGGTGCACAAAATGATGCAATGTATACCTTGGAATATTGTATACATGAAAGTTTATTAAAAAATAATAAACAACATACAGATTACGCGTTTCGAGGGTGACTCCCCTCTTCCTCAGATCAGGTGTGCCTGATCTGATCTGAGGAAGAGGGGAGTCACCCTCGAAACGCGTAATCTGTATGTTGTTTATTATTTTTTAATAAACTTTCATGTATACAATATTCCAAGGTATACATTGCATCATTTTGTGCACCTGATGACCTAACCGGCAGCGCCTGGATGAATGAGGTCCTTTTCCATTTTCCGTTTGATGACTACGTCAGGACGTATGTGCCTGTGACCTCCGGCTTGCAGCCCTCCTTTGGACATCAGTGAGTACCCCTATTTGGGGTGATATGCGTTACTTCTATTTACATCTGGTGAGCAGCCACCTATAAGTGCCGTGGGTTTCTCCCACATTTACACTTGCTGTTTGTGTTTAAGGGTAATACACGAGGCGCCGTTCCCCGGTCTTTTTTCTTTCTATTTATTTCAGATGATAAGTAAAGGCATCTTTATTCAGAATCAATTCGGACTATGCGTTACGAAGGGACACGCTCCCCTCTTCCTCAGGTCCAATCCTTAGAGGACTAGTGGGCCGGGCTGTGATTTAAATACGGGAAAAAGCCCGCGAAAATCGGAGAATCATATAACCAAATGTAATATTCAGAACACTTACATACAGGATATAGGTCATAGATGCATGTCATACATAAAAGATTAGTAAAAAAAACTCATTAAAATACTCATTAAAATAACAATAGAAAATAAAAACTTCTAGCCCGATAAGTCTAGAAAGGCATACATATGATCGGGCAGGGATAATGGATGCCTATAAACACCGGCAGTCTCAATAGTGTGGGACAAGAGACAAATGGACAGCCGCAAAGCTGAGCAGCTGGACGCCGGGCCAATCCCCGGATGGGGGGCGCCAGCCGCACAAAAAGAGACCATAACAAAGCCCCCTTACATACACATTTTGGATATATAATCCACTAGGATGGACCGTAGACAGGCCCAATGCATTCAATTCAAGACAATATAATTATCATGATAAAGGTAATTTAGGAATACAAGTCCCCAGAGGCTGTGAGTAACAAGATTTTCAACATATCACCTCTGTCGCTTCATTAAGACCCATAGGGTTAAGTGTCTGTAAGGTAGAAATCCAAAACATTTCCTTTTTATTTAATACAGCAGATCTGTTTTTGGTGGTAGCCGGGATTTGTTCGATTGGTATGATGGAAATTGGATTTTGAACATCCTTATGATGAATACTGATGTGCCGAGACAGGCTATGTAGGAGAAATCCTTTTTTAATATTAGCCCTATGTTGGTTGAGACGTAGATGCAGGGGCTGTGTCGTCTGACCGATGTACTGTTTTTTGCATATACAGGTGATCAAATAGATAATATGCAAGGATTGACAATTCATATAAGATTTGAGAGGGAAGGTGGCCCCTGTCGCTGTACTAGTGACAGCTGATTGTTTATGGCAGATGATGGTACAACACAAACATCTTGGATGCCCACATTTGAAGGCACCGTTCTTCTGGGGGATGATATTCGAGATGCCTTTTTTCTGCTGTTCTAAGTTGAACACCAACTTCTTCTTCTTCCCACGGCTGGGGGCAATCATGTTGCGCAGAGTCGGAGCTCTGCGGTATGTAAAACCCGGTTTTTCGGGGATTAGTCCTCTTAGATGGGGATCTGACCTCAGAACATTCCAATGCTTTTTTATGATTTGCTGCACAAATCTGTGGCCTCCAGAGTAAGTAGAAATAAAATTCAGGGTTGGATTCCCCTTGTTGGTGTTCTTTGTTCTTCTCTTGTTGGAGGTATTGGATGCTGCTATGGTTCCATTGTTCCCTTCATACAAGGGGTCACTGGAGGGGTTACCTGGTTCTACCGGTGTAGATGTCGGGCAATCCACCTCGGATGAGGTTATTGTTGAGTGAGAAGGTAGGCAGTCATCTTGAGTCATTTGTAGAGTTTTATGAAAGGCATTCCTGATCAATTGCTCATGGTAACCTTTCTCTAAGAAGCGGCTTCTCAGAATTCCAGCCTGTTCCTTAAACGTTTCATCCACAACGCAGTTTTTACGGATTCTGCGGAATTGCCCATAGGGGATGTTATGTTTCCATTTTTTAAGATGGCCACTGTAAAATGGGACATAGTTATTAGAATCCACCGGTTTGAAATACGTGGACGTAATTATCTGCCTCTCGGTATGGGTTATCAGCAGATCTAGGAACTCTATTGATGTGTTGGAAATGTTAGGGGTCAGTTGAATACCCCAAGTATTCCCATTGATCTGTTGCACTAAGGTGGAGATGGAGTCCACATCCCCTTTCCATAGAAAAAATAAATCATCTATATACCTGCTATATATTGATTCATGTTGGAGAAAAAGGGGGTTTGAGGTAATCCAAGACTTTTCAAAACACTCCATAAATAGATTTGCATATGATGGGGCCACTCGGGTCCCCATCGCCGTACCTCTTGTTTGATGATATGTCTTACCATCCTACGTAAAGCAATTGTTCTCCAGTATCATTTGGAGACAATCCATGAGAAAGGTGACCTGTGTGTGAGGGATACGTGTGTCCCTTTCCAAATAGGATAAAGTACTTGCAAGGCCCAAATCATGCCTGATGTTAGTGTATAACGCGGGGACATCCATTGTCACCAGCAGCATGTCATCTTCCCATACCAGGTTCTTCAAGATGGTAATCAATTCGTCTCAGTTTTTCAGATAACTGGGTAGCTTCTGGACATAAGGATGTAATATAATGTCCAGGTATTGAGACATGTTGCTGGTGGTACTGCCTATCCCCGAAATAATTGGTCTACCGGGGGGGCATTGTTCATTCTTATGCACTTTGGTTAAGTGGTAATAGTACGGTATGTTGGGACTGGATTTGAGGAGAAATTTCTTCTCTTTCTTTGTAATTATTTTATTAGTCAAACCTTCGTCGACTAATGTAGATATTTTCTGTTGGAGATGTGAAAAAGGATCTTCCTGTACCTGTTGATAATAGGCAGTGTTCCCCAAAATATTGGTGGCCTCTTTGTGGTAATCATCCAGATCTTGTACCACAATACCACCCCCCGTGTCCGCTGGACGGATTATAATGTTCATATTCTCTTTTAAGGATTTTAGAGCTCTCAATTCCGCCAGGGTCAATTTACCATCTCACTCAACAATAACCTCATCCGAGGTGGATTTCCCGACATCTACACCAGTAGAACCAGGTAACCCCTCCAGTGACCCCTTGTATGAAGGGAACAATGGAACCATAGCAGCATCCAATACCTCCAACAAGAGAAGAACAAAGAAAACCAACAAGGGGAATCCAACCCTGAATTTTATTTCTACTTACTCTGGAGGCCACAGATTGGTGCAGCAAATCATAAAAAAGCATTGGAATGTTCTGAGGTCAGATCCCCATCTAAGAGGACTAATCCCCGAAAAACCGGGTTTTACATACCGCAGAGCTCCGACTCTGCGCAACATGATTGCCCCCAGCCGTGGGAAGAAGAAGAAGTTGGTGTCCAACTTAGAACAGCAGAAAAAAGGCATCTTGAATATCATCCCCCAGAAGAACGGTGCCTTCAAATGTGGGCATCCGAGATGTTTGTGTTGTACCATCATCTGCCATAAACAATCAGCTGTCACTAGTACAGCGACAGGGGCCACCTTCCCTCTCAAATCTTATATGAATTGTCAATCCTCGCATATTATCTATTTGATCACCTGTATATGCAAAAAACAGTACATCGGTCGGACGACACAGCCCCTGCATCTACGTCTTAACCAACATAGGGCTAATATTAAAAAAGGATTTCTCCTACATAGCCTGTCTCGGCACATCAGTATTCATCATAAGGATGTTCAAAATCCAATTTCCATCCAATACCAATCGAACAAATCCCGGCTACCACCAATAACAGATCTGCTGTATTAAATAAAAAGGAAATGTTTTGGATTTATACCTTACAGACACTTAACCCTATGGGTCTTAATGAAGCGACAGAGGTGATATGTTGAAAATCTTATTACTCACAGGCTCTGGGGACTTGTATTCCTAAATTACCTTTATCATGATAATTATATTGTCTTGAATTGAATGCATTGGGCCTTTTTTTGTGCGGCTGTGTCTGGCGCTCCCCATCCGGGGATTGGCCCGGCGTCCAGCTTCTCAGCTTTGCGGCTGTCCATTTGTCTCTTGTCCCACACTATTGAGACTGCCGGTGTTTATAGGCATTCATTATCCCTGCCCGATCATATGTATGCCTTTCTAGACTTATCGGGCTAGAAGTTTTTATTTTCTATTGTTAGAGTATTTTAATAAGTTTTTTACTAATCTTTTAGGTATGACATGCATCCATGACCTATATCCTGTATGTAAGTGTTTCTGAATATTACATTTGATTCTCCGATTTTCGCGGGCTTTTTCCCATATTTAAATCACAGCCGAGCCCACTAGTCCTCTAAGGATTGAACCTGAGGAAGAGGGGAGCGTGTCCCTTTGTAACGCATAGTCCGAATGGATTCTGAATAAAGATGCCTTTACTTACCATCGGCTTTTGAACTCCATTCCTGCCACACGGGCGAGCGCCGCAACAGGATCGCTTCTTTTTCATCACTGAACACTCTTTACAGACCGTCCAGCTGGACGGGAGGATCCAGGCAGCACACCGTGACTCCTTACCTACATCAGCTGGGCCCCCGAAGAAACATTAGATGTTATGCTCTTAGCATAACATCACAAGGTGAGCACACTCTGTTTGTGTTATTACACCCTCTTGTTGGTTGGATTTACGGCACATAGAGGGGCGCATTGTCTCCTTTTGTTTTTCATATTCCACTGTACCCAAGACCGCCTCGCATTTTTTGAGGGGACGGGAGATATATGACGATTGCAGCGCTGTCAAATGTAGAAAAATATGGCACTCTCCTAATATGTTGGTGCACAAGTAGGGTCCCAAACCATCAATCATAAGTAGAAAAACTTGGCACTCAAACAGGAGTAGAATAATTATAGTATTTTATTAGACAATCATCAGATTCTGATGTTTCGGTCCAATCCCTGGACGTTCCTCAGAGTTCTAGAATTAATATATACAAGACATCATAAGTATGACAAAATAAAATAAACCAGGATAATCTATGTTTACACATGGCACAGCTTATCAAAATAAATATGGTACAAGGTGTTGTACATAGTGAAGAAAAAGGTACAACAAAAAAGTCTGTATATCAACTCCATCAACAGTGATTCAAGGGGAAGCAGTCACTTTGGAGTATATAAGAGGTATTTTAAAGAGAACAAGTAAATGTAAAATCATTACAAAGACAAAAGAATGTTTCACTTAGCAAATCATTTGAGTAGTTGCACATAAGGCTAGGAGAGCAACAGCCACATTGGGTGTATCTGGTGATCATGGATGTAAGGAAGACACAAATGTCAAAAAAACCGTGTATGATGGTCTATATTGCAGCATGATATAGCATAGCAAAAACAAAACGGCATACTTACAGATTGCTGCGGAGGTGTGCAGTAATAAAGAAACGGCTTCTAGCTGGGAGAGTGGAAGGATGAAGCGCAGTGTACAACTGCTAGCAGGTAACTGGAAGGCTAGTGTGGTTCCGTCTTAGTAGGGTCCCGGCCAAAAGTGCGGGAGTCCCACTTCCGGTATGTCTCGACATTCGGAAGGGGACATTCTAGGATAGTTGCGAAGTAATAAAGATAAAGAAATAGATCAGAGTATAAAATAAGGGTGAGATGAGAAAGGAAATGTGGGAATTAATGTACTATAGAGGGAATAGAAGTAGCGGTAAGGAGACCCTCTCAAGCCATTTTTGCTCATCTAGTTCAATGAGCTCCATTGAGCTTACCGGCAAATTTCACTTTAGACGCCATGATCGGCTGGATCACTGCTGCCCGTCATTAACAGTAAGGTCCCGGCTACTCTTAGTAGCTATCCCTCACCCCCTATGAAGTCATAGTCACCTAAATAGGCACTGTCACAAATAAATATTTTTTCCAAATCATTAGTGCCTGTTAACCCATTAAGGACCCAGCCAATTTTCACTGTAGGACCCGGCCATTTTTTGCACATCTGACCACTGTCACTTTAAGCATTAATAACTCTGGGATGCTTTTACCTTTCATTCTGATTCCAAGACTGTTTTTTTGTGACATATTCTACTTTATGTTAGTGGTAAATTTTTGTCGATACTTTAATAACTTCTTGGTGAAAAATTCAAAAATGTAATGAAAAAATTGAAGATTTAGCATTTTTCTAACTTTGAAGCTCTCTGCTTGTAAGGAAAATAGACATTCCAAATAAATTATATATTGATTCACATATACAATATGTCTACTTTATGTTTTAATCATAAAGTTGAGATGTTTTTACTTTTTGAAGACACCAGAGGGCTTCAAAGTTCAGCAGTAATTTTACAATTTTTCACAAAATTTTCTAAATCGGAATTTTTCAGGGACCAGTTCAGTCTTGAAGTGGATTTGAAGGGCCTTCATATTATGAATTCCCCACAAATGACCGCATTATAAAAACTGCACCCCTCAAAGTATTTACAATGACATTCAGTAAGTGTGTTAACTCTTTAGGTGTTTTACAGAAATAGCAGGAAATTCAAAATCTTCATTTTCGCATGTTCTTGTAGACCCAGTTTTTGAATTTTTACAAGGGGCAATAGAAGAAAAAATCCCCCAAAATTTGTAACCCAATTTCTCTCAAGTAAGGAAATACCTCATATGTGTATGTCAAGTGTTCGGCGGGCGCAGTAGAGGGCTCAGAAGGGAAGGAGCAACAATGGGATTTTGGAGAGATAATTTTGCTGAAATGGTTTTTAAAGGGGTACTCAGGTGGTCAACGTGTTTTTCCGTTTTTGACCTACCCTATTTGTTTTGTTTAATTTCTATTCTTGTTGTTTAGGCAACTCTATTTCTGTTCTTTGTTGTCTTTTTATCCCCCACTCTGTTATCTTTGCTTCTATTTCCTGTTTCTTGCTGTGCTGAAAACTACAAATCCCAGCATGCCACATGCCTTGCTGGTTTGGGGTGGCTCCTTTTTTTTTTGTTCCGCCCTTCACCCACCCTACTATTTTCCCGGGTCTGCCCCCTTATACTACACAGCACACTAATATAATCAGCCCTTTTTGGGATAAACTGGCATACACACACAAAAGGGACTACAACTCCCAGCATGTGTCATTCAGGAGTCTTCAGTCTGTAGTATAACACCAGCATGCTGCCTCTGTAGTCTCCTGGGGGTTTTAGTTCACCACACCTCTATAGGGCATACACCAGTGTATCCCAACCAGGGTGCCTCCAGGTATTGCAAAACTACTACTACCAGCATGCCTGGACAGCCAAAAGCTGTCCAGGCATGCTGGGAGTTGTAGTTTTGATACAGCTGAAGACACCCTGGTTGGGAAACAATGCACTTTGTTTGTAATATAATGAATAGGCTAGGCCAGTGTTTTCCCCCTCCCTCCTGTTCCCTGGGGGATGAATATTCATGAGCGGCGCTGATGTCAGTGCCAGTTAGCCCGCAGAAGCCCCACCCGTGTCAGTTACAGCAGGATATACACAGAGTTTAAAACTACAATTGCGGGGGAACGGTGGCGCGGATCAGACCAAGGTAGGGCTTGTTTTAATCAGCATCTCCCGCACTATCCACCAGTACCTGTGGATAGTGCGGGAGAAAATATGTGACAGTTTTCCTTTAAAGTCTCAAGGGCCTAGATAATGTGAAAGGCCAGGCAAAAGTACTCACTGGCTGGTGTTGTACACAAATACTTTTTTAAGCCTAGTGGAGTGTATTGTACTCCCCTCATATATGCACTAAGTATGTCAGGCTGAGAAGTGTCAGGATGTGCACAGAGGAGTAGCAGAGGCCTAAATTCATCAGGCAGAGGTCACAGCAGACTATGGGCTAGTGGCAGCAGGAGTCACAGCGAGAAGCCTGAGCTCCCGGTATCAGCTAGCGGTCGTGTCTCGACCAGCAATCCTTCTGCCTTCATCGATTGGTTAACATGGTCATCCCCTTCATCACAAGTGACATCTGACACCCACAGTCAACAGACGGTGGGTTCCTCAGACACAACCCTCAGTTGGCAAGGCCTGCGAGCAGTCCCTGTCCTATTGCCTCTGTCCTATGCTGTTCCCTCCCCCACAGAAGTATCTTATACTGTGGGTTCAGCTCCACTATTCCGTGAGGACGATCTAGAGGACAGTCAGCAGCTACTGCCCATCCAAGAATTGGAGGAGGCATCCGCCGCTTCCTACGCTAGGTGGGCATGTAGTAATGAGGAGAGTGTTGTGGGAGGTGGTGTTGCAAGCATTCAGTCTCCTGAAGCAGACACTGTTGAGGAACCTGAGGAGGACATCAGTGACGTGCAGACACTACTCAATGATGATGATGAAACCAATCGCACTTGGGAGCCGGGTGCAGAAGGGGCTTTATCATCATCAGGAGAAGAGGGATGCAGGTTACCCGTGAGGCAGCAGCTGAGCCAACAAGGTGGTGTCATGGTTGGCAGTCAGCATGGTGGCAGAAGTGGAAAGTCTGGAACCAAACGTGCCCGGGGTACACCACCTGATCTGCGGCAGCCTACCTTCCTGGGAGGTACCTTCCCTGGAGTCGTCGGCAGTAGCAGTCAATCAATGTTGGTGGGAAAATCAGCTACTGGGCGGTGTGGCAGCTTTTCATCAAGCATCCGAAGGAGGTTAACCTGGCCACATGCAAGATGTGTCGGCAGAAGGTGAAGCGTGGCCAGGGTCCCAATGTTGGCACCAAGGCCCTGCGTCAACATATGCAACGTCACCATAAAGCGGCCTGGGGGAAATGTGGCTCCGATGTGGTGGTCCAGCCTGCTGCATCACCAAGTGGCACGCTGCTCCCTGTTTCAGCCAGCCAAGGCTCCACCACCTCAGCCGAAGGGAGCTGTGTGTCATACCCATCTTCTGTCGCTACAGATGCCCCTGCTCCTCCTACTTTGAGTCAGTCATTCTGCCAGCATCCATTGGTGAAGCCATGTCCAAGAGACAACAGTGTGCACCCACTCATCCAACGGAGCAGAAGCTGAATGTGCTCCTGTCCAAGTTGCTGGTGATGCAGTCCCTCCCTTTTCAAGTGGTGGACTCTGCACCTTTCAGAGAACTGATGGCTTGTGCCGAGCCGAGGTGGAGAGTCCTAAGCCGTCATTTCTTCGCAAAGAAGGCAGTACCAGCCCTGCATAAGTTTGTACAGAAAGTTTGTAAGAAGGTGGGCCAGTCCTTGAGCCTGTCGGTGTGTTCAAAAGTGCACGGCAGCGCCGAAGTGTGGAGCTTTAACTACGGGCAGGGACAATGCTTGTCTTTTACGGCCCACTGGGCAAATGTTGTTCCTGCACAGCCACAACAGCAACTTGGACAGGTCAAACCGCTACCTCCTCCACGCTCTCGCTCTCAGGCAGTTGGTCCTGTTACAGTGTGCAACGCCGCCTCCTCATCCTCCACCGTGTCCTCGGCCTCCACTGCACGTACAAATCTCGGTGGCCCTTCATCGTACCATGTGTGTAGGGCATGGCGGTGTCAAGCTGTTCTTCACATGGTTTGCCTTGGCGAACGGAGTCACATAGGGGAGGAACTGCTAAAGTTAATTCGTAAAGAAATCCGAGTATGGCTTACTTCACGAAATCTGGAAATGGGAACCATGGTAACCGACAACGGGAAGAACATCGTGTCCGCGCTGTGACAAGGAAGTGTGAAACATGCGCCCTGTATGGCACACGTGTTGAATCTGGTTGTCAAGCACTTCTTCAAGTCTTCACTCCATTTGCAAAACATCCTGAAAATGGCAAGGAAACTGTGCATGCACTTCAGCCACTCGTACACCGCCAAGCACACCTTCCTTGAGCTGCAGCGTCAGAACAGTATCCCACAACATAGTCTTATTTGTGACTTTGCCACACATTGGAATTCCACCCTCCATATGTTGGACAGACTATACGAACAAAGAAAAGCCATCACCGATTTATTGATGATCCAAGCAGATAGGAGTACTCCCCTGTGTAACTTCAATGTGGACCAGTGGCAGCTCATACGTGACACCTGCCGTTTGCTGAGGCCCTTTGAGGAAGCCACATTATTTGTAAGTCGCCTGGATTAAGCCATGAACGACGTAATTCCACTCCTACATTTCCTACAACAAATGATTGAAACCATGGCTGTTCACGGCAATGGAGACATTGCGCCTACATCTCAAGGCTACATGAGCCCTGTGGGGGCTGAACTGGAGGAGGAGGAGGATGAGGGGCAGAGCGGAGCACTGTTTAGGTTGGAAGAGATGTACAGTGTTTCTAGTCATTGGACAGGAGAGGAGGAGAAGGAGCAGCCGGATGAGCTGGAGGGTTATGAGTAAGGCGAGACAGAGGACCCAGATACACCGTGGCAGTATGCAGTGGAGATGGAGGCAGGTAGTCCCTCCGAGTCACTGGCACAAATGGCACGATGCATGCTCAGTTGCATTAAAATTTATTTTAGAGAAGAATGTCTTTTAGTGGTCCACCGTCCTGCATTATTGAGTCTTCTGGACTCTTGGATATGCGCTTGTTCTTAAACAAAGGTACAAAAACCAAAACTGTCCGGTCAGGGCTATGGAGACGTTGCGCCTACATCTTACGGCCACATGAGCCCTGTGGGTGCTTGTGAGATTAGGTCCTTTGTACCCACACGGCGGGGTCCGGGACACAAATTTTGATTTAAATTTCAAATAAAAAAATCACACATTTCAATGGTCTCCTCATGCTGCAGCCAACTCCAGGCTGCATCATTCTGGTAATATATAGAGATCACCCACTGTCCTAAATTTTCGTTAAAATTTTTCGTCAAAAATGTTTGTCTTTTTTATTAGGGACTGTGAAGCCAACTCCAGCTTGTGTCATTCAGGCAATATATGGTTTACTAATGGCGCTGCTGGGCCTGTGTCTGGGAATTTCAAATTTTCTCATAGGTAGCAACCGCTATCCAAAAGTCTTCTTCATAAATTTCTACGATTGTTGTGTTTTTGGGGGGGATTGTGAAGCCCTAGTGTGTACTCATGCATCAGCCAACTCCAGGCGGTGTCATTCAGGCAATATATAGGTAGCACCCGCTGTCCTAAACATTCTTAATTTTTTTTTTAAAAAAGGTTGTTTTTTCTTTGGGATTCTGAAGCCCTGGTGTGTACTTAATGCTGCTTTCTGCTACAGTCTGTCAGCTACTCTGTGTGCCACTCCGCCTCCACATCCTCCACTGTGTCTTAAGCCTCCACTGCCTGGACAAGTCTCAGTGGCCCTTAAGCATACCATGTGTGCAGGTCACGGCCGTGTCACGCTGTTCTTCACATGGTTTGCCTTGGCGAAAAGTCTTGGAAACAATGGCCGGTCAGGGCAATGGAGACGTTGCGCCTACATCTTACGGCCACATGAGCCCTGTGGGGGCTTGTTGGATTTGGTCCTTCGTACCCACACGCTGGGGTCCAGGACACTCAAAGTTTGTTTTAAATTTCAAATCAAAAAATTATGGCTGGGCCTGGGTCTGGGAATTTCAAATTTTCTCATAGGTAGCACCCTCTATCCAAAATCTTTAAAAAAAATTCTAAAATTGTGGTGTTTTTTGGGGGGGATTGTGAAGCTCTGCTATGTACTCGTGAATCAGCCAACTCCAGGCTGTGTCATTCAGGCAATATATGCTTTACTGATGTTGCTGTGGGAGCTTGTTGGATCTGGTCCTTCGTACCCACACGATGGGGTCCGGGACACTCAAAGTTTGTTTTAATTTTCAAATAAAAAAATGATGGCGCTGCTGGGCCTGGGTCTGGGAATTTAAAATTTTCTCATAGGTAGCACCCGCTATCCAAAATCTTTTTGAAAAATTTCTAAAATTGTGTTGTTTTTGGGGGGGAATTGTGAAGCCCTGCTATGTACTCGCGCATCAGCCAACTCCAGGCTGTGTCATTCAGGCAATATATGGTTTACTGATGCCGCTGTGGGGCCTGGGTCTGGGAATTTAAAATTTTCTCATAGGTAGCACCCGCTATCCCAAATCTTCAGTTTAAATTTCTTAATTCATCTTTTAATCTTAGGGATTGTGAAGGCCTACTGCCTACTCATGCTGCTGGCAACTCCGGGCTGTGCCATTCATCCACTATATGGTCTCCTCATGCTGCCAACACCTCCACGCTGTGTCATTCAGCCACTATATGGTCTCCTCATGCTGCCAACATGTCCACACTGTGCCATTCAGCCACTATATGGTCTCCTCATGCTGCCAACACCTCCACGCTGTGTCATTCAGCCACTATATGGTCTCTTCATGCTGCCAACATGTCCACACTATGTCATTCAGCCACTATATGGTGTTCTCATGCTGCCAACACCTCCACGCTGTGCCATTCAGGCACTATATTGTCTCCTCATGCTGCCAACACCTTCACGCTGTGTCATTCAGCCACTACATGGTGTCCTCATGCTTCAGCCTCATCCAAGCTGTGTCATTCAGCCACTATATGGTGTCCTCATGCTGCCAACACCTCCACGCTGTGCCATTCAGCCACTAAATGGTCTCCTCATGCTGCTAACACCTCCACGCTGTGTCATTCAGCCACTATATGGTCTCCTCATGCTTCAGCCTCATCCAAGCTGTGTCTTTCAGCCACTATATGGTGTCTTCATGCTTCAGCCTCATCCAAGCTGTGTCATTCAGCCACTATATGGTGTCCTCATGCTACCAACACCTCCACGCTGGGCCATTCAGCCACTATATGGTCTCCTCATAATTCAGCCTCATCCAAGCTGTGTCATTCAGCCACTATATGGTGTCTTCATGCTTCAGCCTCATCCAAGCTGTGTCATTCAGCCTCTATATGGTGTCCTCATGTTGCCAACACCTCCACGCTGTGTCATTCAGCCATTATATGGTCTTCTCATGCTTCAGCCTCATCCAAGCTGTGTCATTCAGCCACTATATGGTGTCTTCATGCTTCAGCCTCATCCAAGCTGTGTCATTCAGCCTCTATATGGTGTTCTCATGCTGCCAACACCTCCACGCTGTGCCATTCAGCCACTATATGGTCTCCTCATGCTGCCAACACCTCCATGCTATGTCATTCAGTCACTTTATGGTCTCCTACACTGATGCCACCACCAGGCTCTGTAATTGTGCTGCTGTGCGGCAGTGATTCTAAAAGCGATGCTGGTAATCTGCATGTTATTCTGAATAACAGTATTATTTTACTACCCCAGCACACTCCATATGCCTTTTAGAACACAGCAAAGTGTTCTATACCCCTATATAGGCTGTATGTAGGCTAGAAATAGCCTTTTTTAATATAGATTCGCCACCAAAAAATTTGTATCAAAACAAACTTTTTCGGAAAATTCAGCGAATCGGCCGAATCGAATTTTTGAAAAGTTCGCTCATCTCTAGTGATAACAATGAACCATAACTGATTAAATGAAACATTTGCAGTTCCGCAAAGAGTAAGACGGGGGGAGGGGGGGGCGGAGGCACTGAGAAGAAACGGCTGGAACAGGTGGTAGCTTGCCTTGCGGCGGACTGCCAGCTCAATGCTCACCTGATTGGGTACTCACAAAATGGAAATACATTAAAATTAAATTAAATTAAATTTAGATAAAATTTTTATTTTTTCACTTCAATTTTGATGCCATATTGTCTCCCTGCTGCTACATCCAGACACTCTGCGGCAGTGATTCTAATAGCGATGCCTGTAATCTGCATGTCATAATGAATAACAGTATTATTTCACTAACACAGCACACTCCCTATGTGTGTTAAGACAAGGCAAAGTGTTCTACACCCCTATTGAGGCTCTCTGTAGGCCAGAAATAGCTGTTTTTAATAGCGATTCACCACAAATAAATTCGGTCCGAAACAAATTTTTATGGAAAATTTGGCAAATTGGCCAAATCAATTTTTTTCAAACATTTGCTCATCTCTATATATTACCCTTACTCCTTTAAAATTATAACTTTTTGGCCAGAAAATGACTTTATGCTTAAAAGGATTTGCCTCCTTGGCAACCCTTTTCCATATACCTAACGTGGGAAATAGGGATGCCAGAAAGAAAAGTGCCTTGTTAACTTCACTCTATTATAGGTAGGTGAAAATTAAAATAATGCCCATGTGTGCCCACCTTATATTTCTTAATGTTTTGTTAAGTTAAATCTAAGTTTTAAGATAAATGTACATGTAAAACATTATTGTGATATGCTCGCAAATTATTCATAAAACTGTTTATCCTATTTTTTAACTATTAACTTGTTGCAGCCAGTTTCTGTGTGACTTTTCTGTGACTTTTCATTTAGAGCAATTTAGAACCATAACCAGGTTGTGGACTGCTTTAGAAGTTTTTGCAGTGGTTATTGATTTATTAAGCGTTACTTTTTTTAAAAAGGTGCAAATTTGTCACACATGAGCAATTTTACACACTTAGACCACCAGCCCTTCAAAAGCATCTAAACTGGCAGCATGATTTGATGCACGCATGGTAAACTCCTTGTGACATTTCTGTTCTAAACCAACAGGCAGAGTAGACCATAAATTATGTATTCCCCTCATATAACACCAAAACTTTCTTGATAAGAGATATCCGGTATTGAAATTAGACATGTGACCGGAACTGCATCATGAAATGAAATAGTCACATTTTCTGTGGATCACTTTGAGTTTAAATCCACACTAGAATGAGAAAGTCGAATGATCTGAGTGACTTGGAAGAAGGCATGGTCATTGGTGCTAGGCTAGCAGGACACTAATACACCAAACCACAAGGGTCCCGTTGTCATGAATTGGTTCCACAAAGTTTCTCTTGCTTCCACAGTCCCAGTTCAGGTGTCCAATAGAAAATCTATAGGACAAGGTAAAAGGCTATTAAGAGCATGTCTGTACTTCCATGTAATGTGCCATAACTCTGAGAAGCAATCCTTTCCAGATGGGCCAATATGCTGGTGGAACAATGTCCATACCTAGTGAAATCCATGTCAAAACAAACTGCTGCAGTTCTGAAGGCAAAAGAAGGTCCAACGTGCTACTAGATGATTGTTTATAATAAAGCGGTCATTAAAGTGTACCTGTCGTCAACAAAACCTTTTTATGTAATGTAGATAATACCATTATGTGTATATTTGTAATATACATTGGTTAAAAAATTTGTATATTTTTGATCCCGAAGCTATTGCATGTGTGTCTCTATGAAGAGTCCAAATACAGGAAGTGAGGGTGGACAAGCAGGGCTTTGTGCACTAAGAAAAAGCAGGACAGTGTGCACTGAGGCTCTATAACATACAACATACTCCTGGCTCATACATCAGGATGATTGACAAGCCGGCAGTCTGCATAGATCCCTGCTTGTTCTACCCTCACTTCCAGTTTTTGGACTCCTCATAGAGACACACACAGACAATAGCTGCAGGGACAGCATTTCACCAAAAAATATACACAATTTTTAACCAAAGTATATTACAAATATACATATAATGGTATTATCTACATTATATAAAAAAAAATTTGACAGCAGGTACACTTTAAGTATATATCTTCATTCTTCAAGTATTGCAGAATCATGCTTTGTTTTTCTTAAAGCAGTTCTTGCACCACACATGTTGAGCCAAGAGAAGAAGCCTCTGGGCCTAAACAGGAATATTCCCATTAAACAATGGTGAGAAAAACTAAATATTTAAATGTTGCATAATCTCTGTTTAAGAAATATTTGTACATAACCAGAAATCCCCATTTAATGATACATTTAACTATATTACATCAGTATTTATTGCCTACGGACACACTTCATGTGATAAAACGTTGCATCACTGCTTTATAGAACTACACCCCTCATTTGGGAATATTCTAGACCCATATATCATACTTGAAGCTCTTCTTTCATCAGCAGCTGTACAACATCCATTAGGTCAAATCAGATAATACACATTCTAAAAATAGAAATTTAGAGTTGACTTATCCTGAGTTTTAAGCTTTAGTTTCACTAAATGCTTGTGGTTTCGTGTTTTTACAAAGTTACTTTCCCACAGGTTATGAAAAGTAGGCCATGACAAGTATTTTGTATATATTTCATCAAAATGATATTCTTCAGGTTTGCTTCATTGTTTGGCCGCATGTTATACTGTAAGGGCAGCGCAGTTGCTTGAGCAGTTTTGTCACAGTCAAAAAGCATGTGGTTATAATGTTGTTTGTGGCGCCATATTTGTTGAATGTGAGGCTCATCGTGCAATTGTTTTTATTTTACGGAACTCTAGTTTGATGAGGTATCTGGATGCTACGATTCTACTGAACCGAACTATAGGAACCTATAGTCATCATAGGTCAGTTTAAAGGGATAAACCTGCTAGTCATTTTATCCCCTATCCAAAGGATGTCCGATCGTGGGAGTCCCACTGCTGGGGGCCCCCGCGATCTCCCACAGCACCCAGCGTTCTAAACAAATGCCAGGTCCCTGCGGCAGTTGTCTTGACGTCACGACCTTGCCCCCTCATGACATCACACCACACCCCCTCCATTCATGCCAATGGGAGGGGGCATGTCAGCCCACACGCCCCCTCCCATAGACATGAAGGGAGGGGATGTGGTGTGACGTCACGAGGGGGTGTGGCTGTTACGTCACGATCATGTCCTCTGGCTCTGAGCATTCTGAACTAAATGTTCACAATGCTGGAGCATCGGAGTACCCCTTTAATAAAACAGCATTAGGTTTGGATATTTCCAACTTTTTACAGGTTATACTATTCTGCAATATATTTGTACTGCAGCACAGTATGATGCACAGACTACAGCCTGTGATGAGCTGCACAGACTACAGCCTGTGTGATCCAGCCTCTGACTGGATCTCACAGGCTTCCGTAGCAGGCAGACAGGAGGTCATGATCTGACTTTCTGCCACCATAGCAACCAACGGCGACCCGCAATCGTATCGCGGCGCCACCGTTGGTGAACAGGGGGAGAGCACGCCCCTTGTCAACACCATAGATGCTGTGATCAGGATTGATCTCTAGTGGGTTAATGCTGCTGGGACCGGAGCGGTCGCGTATCCGGCAGCTGCGGCGGGACTCCGGCTGTGATTAACAACCGGGTCCCGTAGCCGATCTCCTGCGCTGCCCGTGGCAGTGCCGGAGATCGCTAGGACGTATGCATACGTCCCAGTGCGCGAACGTGTCAGGTGCTGAGACATATGCACACGTCCTATAGCGGGAAGGGGTTAAAGGAGCATCACATGCTTGAAACTATTTTATTTTTCCACAATTTTGAAAGGGTGCCAATAATTTTATCAAGCCCATTTTTGGAGTTTGGTGTGACATTATGTCCAATTTGCTTTTTTTCCTCCCTTTTTGGTTTAGTTCTATTAGACACAAAGGGAATAAACGTGTATAGCAAAACATATGTTACTGCAATCCTTTTCTGTGAGAAGTACTTCATTTTCTTGAAAAATTTCAGGGGTGCCAACATTCATGGCCATGACTATATAGTGGAACAGTTATTTTTGTTTTTTATAGCTGAGCAAATATCAATAAGTTGGTTATCGGCTGACATACAAAATATAGAGAATAATGTATTGTGGTGTCTCTAAGATTTTTGTCAAATAGTTAAACATTTAGTTGGTACTAAATACTAAGCTAGACAGCTACAAAGACATATAAAGCACATTTTATCATTGACCATATGGGACCACATTCTCCAGAACATATACAGCAGTCACCTTTTTTCTTCCTTTGAGGGAACCTGCTAATTCCAGGTCTTTTTTAAAGCTCTTCACAAGTGGTCATTGACTCTTGGACAACCCTTTTTTTTTTTTTAGTCCTCTGTCAGAAATCTTATGAAGAGCACCTGGTCAAGGCACAGTAATGGTGAAATGGTTGTCTTTCCACTTCCGTTTTATAGCCCAACAGTGCTCACTGTTCAATATTTAGAAGCTTAGAAATGCGCCTGTAACCAACACCAATGTTATTTTTTAAAACAATTAGGTTGGAAAGGTGAGACAGCTTTTTGCCTCTACCCAATGAGATGTGTCTTGTGTGACACCTTAGCACTGAGACCTTTTTGTAGCCATCAGTTGGAACTGAACCAGCTGATATTAATTTGCACTGACAAGGGGCTGGATTGTTTTTCAATTACTGATAGATTTCAGCTGTTGTCTCAACTCTCCAAGCCTTTTTGCACCTCCCTTTCTTTATGTGCTTAATACTTTTTCCCTGTGTTATTTCACATTATTACACATCATTTCTGAGCTTTTTTTTTTGTATGTATGGGTTACTTGGGTGGTTACCCACATCTGGTAAAAAATTAATCAGCACCTTTGAAAATATATTTAGTGAGAAAATGGTGATATGTCCTATACTTATTTTGTCCTCTGTATACAGCCTCTATAATTTGGATAGTGTTGGCTACCAGTAAGTACTAGTTTTTGCTGTTTTTTTTTTATAACGCAAATATATCCATAAACCTCAACCACTCCAAGGAGTCCTAAAAAGTGTTATTTTGCCCTTTTAAAGTTTCCAGATGGATTTGTCTTTACTTCCTGGACAAATAAGCAGATCAGTAGGATCCAGCAAAGAACACAAAAAGGTCTAGTAAAAAAAAAAAAAAAAAAAACACAGTATACATTTTTATTAACATGTATGATGGATGCCACTAAGTCATAGGTGTATGGTGGAGGCTACTAGATGATTTTCTTTAATAAAAGGTCATTCAGTACATATCTCAATCCGTCATGTATTGCAAAGTCATGTTTTTTTTTTTTTTTCAAAGCAGTTGTACTTGCACCACACCTCTTAGGATATGTTGAGCCAAGAGAAAAAGCCTCTGGGTCTAAACAGGAATATTCCCTTTAAAGAATTATGAGACATTGGAACATAACGTATATTAAAAAGCTGAATAATCTTTGATGAAGAAATAATTGTACATAACCAAAACTCCCCTTTAACACAATGGGGACACGCGCAGTGATTGGAACTGGCTGACTGCAGTTATCGGCAGCCAGGACCTCATAGATAATGGTATAAATCAGCAATCTTGGAGATGTCTGCCATTAACTCTTCAGATGCCGTGATCAGTACTAATTACGGCATCTGAAGTATCTTCAGGGGTACTTATCGTAGTGATATAATGCTATACCTATGCATGGCACTGATTAGTATTAGCAATCAAAGGATTGCTATTAATAGCTCCCTATGGGGCTTTAAACAAAAGTGAATAAGCCCCTCCCACAATAAAAATCAAAAGACCCTCTTTACCCATTTTACAAATGAAAAAATGTAAAGCAATAAAATAATTAAACATATTTGGTTTAGCCACTTGCAGAAATGTCCAAACTATTAAAATAAAATGTTAATGATCCCATAAGGTGAATGGTGTAAAAAAAACACCAAAATTGCAGATTTTCAGTTACTTCACATCCCAAAAAATGCTATAGAAAATGACCTAAAAGTCACATATATGCAAAAGTGGTACCGTTACAAACTACACATCATGGCACAAAAAATTAGCCCTTATATAGCCCTGTATATATACAAAAAATATGAAAGTTATAGGGGGTCAACAGAGAACTATTTTAACCCTTTCCCGACCCATTACATACATGTACGTCATGAGTCTGCTCCCATTCTATAATGAGTCATACATTAGCAACAGCCTGAACCCGTGGCTAATAGCGCACAGCAATGATCACGGTGCCGCGTGCTATTAATCCTTTAGACGCGGCATTCAAAGTTGAACGCTGCGCCTAAAGTGAAAGTAAACTAATGCCGGTTAGCTCAGGGAGCTGTTTGGAATTGCCGCGATGAAATCGCGGCATCCCTAACAGCTTACAGGACAGCAGGAGGGTCCCTACCTTCCTCCTTGCTGTCTGATCGCTGAATGACTGCTCAGTGCCTGAGATCCAGGCATGAGCAGTCAAGCGGCAGAATCATTGATCAATGGTTTCCTATGAGAAACCATTGATCAATGTAAATGATCAGTGTTAGCCCCCTATGGGAACTATAACACTGCAAAAAAAAAAAGTGAAAAAAAAAGTGAATAAAGATCATTTAACCCCCCTAATAAAAGTTTGAATCACCACCCTTTTCCCATAAAAAAAAAGCTGTGTAAATAAAAATAAACATATGTGGTATCGCTGCGTGCAGAAATGTCCGAATTATAAAATTATATCTTTAATTAAACCGCATGGTCAATGACGTATGCGGAAAAAAATTCCAAAGTCCAAAATAGCATATTTTTGGTCACTTTTTATATCCTGAAACAGTGAATAAAAAGCGATCAAAAAGTCAGATCATTACAAAAATTGTACCGCTAAAAACTTCAGATCAAATTAGCCCTCATACTGCTCCATATGCAGAAAAATTCAAAAGTTATAGGGGTCAGAAAATGACAGTTTTAAACGTATACATTTTCCTGCATGTAGTTATGATTTTTTCCAGAAGTACGAAAAAAAATCCAACCTATATAAGTAGGGTACCATTTTAACCATATGGACCTACAGAATAAAGATGAGGTATCATTTTTACCGAAAAATTTACTGAGTATAAACGGAAGCCCCCAAAATTTGCAAAATTGTGTTTTTTCTGTAGATTTTGGGGTAAAATGACTGATGTCATTACAAAGTAGAATTGGTGGCACAAAAAATAAGCCATCATATGGATTTTTAGGTGCATAATTTAAAGAGTTAATGTTTTTTTAAAGGTAAGAAGGAAAAAAACAAAAGTGGAAAAACGGAAAAACCCTGGGTTTTTAACAAAATAAGTAAGACTTTTTTTTAAAAAGCAGTACAGTAATAGAAGAGCATGCAAACATGGGTATCATTTTAATCATATTGACCCACAGAATAAAGAGAGCATTACCGTAAAGTGCACTACGGTTTTATTTTTAATTTTCCGCCCCAAATAATCATTTCTCCATTGTGCCGTAAATTTTAAGGTAAAAAAAAAAGGTGTCATTGCAAAATTACCATTGGTCACGCAAAAAACAAGTCCTAATATGTGTCTATAGATGAAAAACTAAGGGGGACATTTATCAAAGCATTTAGTAGGTTTTTTTTGCTTAAAATTGTCGCAAAAAAGTCGCACGTGCGACTACTCTTTTTTTCTGCGACTTTTTGCCCTAAGCAAAAAATAAAAATCTTGCTTACCAAAGCTAAAAGTGATTTTTGACTTGCAGTGGTCAGAGATTTATCAAGTGCGAAAGTCGCAAAAAAGTTGCATTACATGGAAAAACCTACTAAATTTACTCCAGCTCAGATCTGGAGCAGAAAAAGCCACTACCAAAGCAAAAAAAGAAAAATTGCTTACGTGAAAGAAATTTATCAACAGGCTGAAAGCAGTTGATAAATAAGTCGCACATAAGCAAAAAAATAGTAAGAAAAAAATAACAAAAAAAAGGAATACATAAGAAAACATTGATAAATGTCCCCCTAAGAGTTCTGGTTCTTATAAGTGAAAAAGAAAAAACCTAAACGCAAATAAGAAAAGTGGCTGTGTCATCAAAGCCAAAATGAGTATATGACAAATTGAACCCTACTACATTTGTATTCATTGCCTACAGGTGTACTTTATGCAACAAACATTGTATCACTGCTTCACGGAACTACACCCCTCATTTGGGAGTATTACAGATCTTGTTTCTCATACTTAAAACTCTCTTTCATAATCAGCAGCTGTACAACATCCATTAAGTCAAATACTATAATGTACATTCTAAAAAGAGAAGTTTAGAGTTGACTTTTCTAGGGATTCAAGCTTTAGTTTTGCTAAATAGATCTATTATTCATGGTTTTTCTACAATTATTTGATAAGCAATGCTATTCCCTTCCTGCCATGATAGGTCTATCAGGGGTTGAAGATAAAGACTTAGGCGTCTTCAGAAGAAAGTACCAGTATGGTCATTTGGGGATAGGTCATATTGGTTTATCAGAAAATCTCTCCGAGAAAACCCTCTCTCAACCCCCATCCTAAGGAGATCACGTAGACCATCCTGATACTTTTTGGTGTGGTCCGTGGAAGTTGAAATATATGTATCCCTATAATTTAGTTGGCGTTTGACCTTCTGGAGACACATTAATAGTGATGACTTTTGACCAACAGGCAGTGACTCTGAATAAGAAATATACTGAATGCAATGTATGTTAGACTCATACATTACTGAGATCCCCATAGCTAGAAAGAACCCTCTAGAATGTGCAAGTTATTGTCTGATATTTTTACTGAACTCAGATGTTAAAATATTTACAAAAATACTCATGGACTGAGTAATGTCCTTCAGGGTTTAATAAACCAGGATCAAGTTGGATTTGTCTTACACAGACAAGTAGGGGAAATACTAGACATACGTTTGATTTAATAAATGTTCTCAATAAATTCAAGTCCTCAGGATTTCTATTAAGTTTAGATGAGGCATTTAATCACTAGTGTTGCTCGCGAATATTCGCAATTCGAATATTATTCGCGAATATCGCATATTCGCGAATTTGCGAATTTCGCGAATATAGCGCTATATATTCGTAATTACGAATATTCGTTTTTATTTATTTATTTTTTATTTTTTTCTTCACAGTACACATCACAGTGATCATCCCTCTCTGCTTCCAGCTTGTGTGGTGTAAAGAAGGCTGTAATACTACTGTGTGAGACTGGCGTGCGAAAATTCGCATATGTTAATTTTCGCATATGCGATTTTTCGCATATGCTAATATTCACATATGTTAATTTTCGCATACGCGAATATTCGCATATGCGAAAATAAAGCGAGAATATAACGAATATGCGAATATTCGCGAATATATGACGAATATTCGTCCATATATTCGCGAATATTCGCGAATTCGAATATGGCCTATGCCGCTCAACACTATTAATCACCTAATTTGGCCATCTTCTATGGAGATTTTTAATATCACAAGCCAAGGCGACCTCCTTTCCACACACAGTTTTGTTCTTATAGTCCGATTCTAAGAGAGAAAGGAAGGAAACGGCACTAGTACTTCAATCTTCCAATATAGTGTGAACTGTCCCTTAGCGGTATGGCCTGACGAAGCGCCAGTGGGCGTGATACGGTCCGTGGCCGGCGTCGGAGGCTCCTCTCGTTACACCTACTGCCTCCCCGCCATGGAAATCCGTGACTGAGTTCATCCATCAGCCGCCAGCCTCCATACAAGAGTCGCAGTGTGAGTGCTCCGTATTTTTCCTTCTATGTTTGTTAGTCAGTTTTGTTCTTAGTATAAAACCCTTGAAGTTACGGAATTACACTGACATACAGGGTGTAACAGTCAACACAAGGGAGTTCAAAGTTTCTGTTTTTGCAGACAATGTCCCTACTGTCCCTAACTCCCTAGTTTCTTTACCCAACAAACAAGATTTTTGCATTTTCCACACTGGCAACTTGTTTTATGCAAAGACAATATATATATGACAGTATATACTACAGGTTATTTTGATAGAATCTGGTTAACTCATGTTGTTATAGACCTTTCATCCTATATTACTAAAAATACCACGATACCTTCATTCAATAATTTCCTTATGCTGTGCACGCAGACTTTTCAAGACATAGTATCTTTCCAGTTCGACTGCTATACAAGATGGCATTTAACAACCACTCTAGGGGTTGACTACAAACCTTATTCTACTACCTACTTATATATCTATAAGTATTTTTGTTTTCTTTTTCCTATTGCATTTCCATTAAGATGTTGAAGATATTTATAAATAACCAGTTATAAAGTATAACAAAAAAATGTAGGTTTAGGATTAAGTAAAAATATGCATTTAATTGAAGATAAAAATAATTAAATATAGAGACACACACAGGATGGTGGCTACCTGGTGATGGTAAAAGTATATTGTTCTATTTGCTTATAGAAATGCAATAAATAAAATCAAACAAATTAACATATGAGAATAAATGAATTAATGAACAGATATTCTGGTCCACCTGTTGGAATAAAACTGCACTAGTGCAATCCTTGTAAGTTCATATATCACATGCAATGGCTTATAGTTAAATCAATAATACTGATCCTCCACTGTGGGAAAGAAAAGCTGCTGCTAGGGCAGTGCTACTGCTCTTACAGTTTATAGATTCAAAGTTCCGTTCTATCAATGTCTCTTAGGAGCATAAACCTGTAATAGAAGTTTTGCAAGGAAAGTCTGTTGCTGTGAACAATCACAATGTAGAGATGTGGATAAGATCCAAAAAGGATATCCCAGACGGCACTTCTCCTCCCAGGAAAGATGCAATGCAGCAATACACAGAGAATATAGGTTTATAATGAAAGTGATATCAACACTATGTACCCCCGTTACTTCCTGTTAGTGAAGTGCTCCAGAGAAAGTCTGTACATATGCATAATCGCTGTGTGAAAGAGATATGGGCACTGTGTATCCTATGAAGATCATCCTATGCTGTTGGTACGCTCCTTTGCAGGAAAGATGCAGGTGCTATACATTCCAATGGGCGATGTCCCTTGTTGCTCTCACTCTTACCCGCTATGGCTCTAACCTCAGCGTGTGGCCGCTGCCTGCTGGTAGGCAGCCTACACTGGTGAGCCTGAGATGCAAGAGGTCAGATCGTTGAAGGCTCCTGCCTGATGAGATGGTTTAAGTGCTGTCTTTGTGTCAGGAGCATATGCTCTTAACCAGATAGGAATATGTTCAATAACAAATCAATGTTCTAAGTGGGATCAAGAGTACTTCTCCAGAGATGGGAAGCACAAGTCCTATGTACTGGCTAGACGCGTGTCAAGAGACGACTTTTTTCAGTGCCTTAATTTCTGATAGGATTTATCCTGCTTTTTATTCTATACAAGATCGGTAAACATAACAGAGTGAACCAGAATTCTGTGGGATCCTCTAAAATTTGTCATGGATTTCTCAAGACGAGATATTAGGCCCCACCCTTTCAACAAAACAACAAGTCATCTACACACAAGCACCCAATAAGGTTATTAATATTGCACCATCCATCTGGAATCCAACTCAGACCCAAAAAACTAACTCCTGGTTAAAAATAAAAGATTTCTTTGGGTGTGGTACATGCATTAAATGTAGAATAAATCACATCAATCCCTGACATATCCCAAGGCTAATGAATCAATAACCAATCTCTTAGGGGATAACGCAAGGCCTTGACAAAAATAGTTTACTAGCGAAACGTAGTTAATGTTTTAACCCAGACAGTTACTCTGAGAAACATCTCCAATAGTGCTCTTTAGGATATATATATATACAAACGGGATTCACCCTGAATGTTCCAAAAATAATGTAACACTGTTATTACACTTTGACACCACCTAATGGGAAAAATATAGATGAAAGCCAGTACACTGTCTGCACATTTTAATAGTTTTGTGTTTGTCTATAGGGTAACAATCATTTTAACTAGATCCACACATTTTCCTAAAAGAATTTAGAAAATCAGATCCACACCCATTGAATTTGAATGGGAAATTCCAAAAGTATTAACGTGCAACAGCATCTAATAGAATGCCCATGTGGAAAACAATACATTGGTCAGACCAAGAGACAGGTGAAGACCAGAACTGCAGAGCACATATATAATATAAAAAAAGGCAACATAAAACACCATTTGTCCACACAATTTACTGTGCATTATAACAAAGACCACTCAAATCTGACCTTCACTGAAATACAAAGTATCAAAATGAGTTGAAAAGTGGGGAATCATACTGTATAAATGTCCAAAGCCGAAAGTAGGAAAATGCTAGAGTTTGATAGCATAGTTTGCTAGGATTTCTTTGAGGTCTTACAATCTGTGGATTCCCCCCAGGTGTGGGTTCCATTCCCACGACCGAACAGTGCAGGGGCTGTAAACCAGCGCTTGTCCAGGCCCTGCAATTTAACCTCTCCCAGATCCATTCCTAATATCCACCGTTCTGCAAGAGATGTCAACAATATATCTTTGTATAACAACATTTATTTTAATCTATTAACTGTTCTGCAATTTATTCCCCATATATTCACAATCCGCCCCCTTTTTTAGATTAATATTGCCTTATTTACGTGTCCTGTTCAATATTTTGCCATTCTATTAATTTACTATTGTCTTTCTATTGTATTAGTTCTTATCTCTCCCCCCTCCCCCTCTTATACCACATGGGACCACCCTGCAGTGTACAGCACATCATTGTATGTTCCATCTTTACCGATCTACGCCATCCATTCCATATGAACCATTTCATTGCATCATTTTGTTTTAATTCTTGTAATAGAAGAAGGAATGAACATTGCACTCACCATTCACTTTTTGGCTTCTGAAGTCTTTATTACCAATTGTACTACTAGTGAACATGTCGGTCAGGTAACCCTGCCAGCTCGTACGGAGACGTTTTTTATTGCACTAGAAATAAATGAAGATTTTTTTTTGCACATTTGGGTGAGTGTCATATACCCTTTTTCTACGTTGTGGACTGTCTGTATGCTGTTAAGCTTTTCAATTGAGCGCTGTGCAATTATTTGTGAGTTTTTGGTGACTATACCTGCTGGTGTTAAGATATTCACTCTGGTGTCCGAGACTGGTCAGGGGTGCTATGTCAATAAATTATTTATTAACCAACATCAGACAAATCCAAAGGAAAGTGTGGGGAGGGGGCATTGTGCATTCCTTCTATTGCAAGAGTCAGAGTACTGAACAAGCTGCACCACCATTTGCAAGTATGTGTGTATATATGAGTGAATTTTTGAAAAATTTGATTCGGCCTATTTGTCGAATTTTCCCCAAAAATGTGTTTCGTTCTAAATTTATTCGCAGCGAATCGCTATAATAAACAGCTATTTCTGGCCTACAGAGAGCCTCAATAGAGTTGTAGAACAGTTTGCTTTGTTCTAACACGCTGTGCTGTGTTACTGAAATAATACTGTTATTCAGTATGACAAGCAGATTACAGGCATCGCTATTAGAATCACTGGATGTGGCAGCAGGGAGACCATATGGCGTCAAAATTGAAGAGAATAAATAGATTTTTTTATGTATTTTTTATTTAATTTGAATTTATTTAAATTTTTTGAGTAGCTATTCTGGTCAGCATTGAGCTGGCGAGCTACCACCTGTTCCAGCCCGTGCCTCTCAGCGACCCTGCCTCCCCCCACCCCACCACCACTGTCTTACTCTTTGTGGAACTGCAAATGTTTCATTTAATCAGTTATGGTTCATTGTTATTGCTCCAACCTGTTTAATTCGATTCTTGTGGTAATTCCACATTTAATATAGGACGTCGACGACCATAGGGCCTCAGTCTTGAAAAGATTACATTTATTTTTGGAAATTTTTATTTAGATTTTGAAATTTAATATTACACTCCCAAGTTTAATGTCCCAGGCCCCGGCGTTTACTTTCAATAAATAGTGTGGTTATAAAAGACCAAATCTAACAAGGAGTCACATGTCACATGGCAGCACAATGACAGCCTGGAGGTGGCATCAGTATGAGGAGACCATATAGTGGCTGAATGACACAGCCTGGAGGTGGCGGCAGCATGAGGAGAACATATAGTGGCTGAATGACACAACATGGAGGTGGCGGCAGCATGAGGCAAACATGTAGTGGCTGAATGACATAGCCTGGAGTTAGCGGCAACATGAGGAGACCACATAGTGGCTAAATAACACAGCCTGGAGTTGGCAGCAACATGCGGAGACCACATAGTGGCTGAATGACACAGCCTGTAGTTGGCGTCAGCATGAGGAGACTATATAGTGGATGAATGACACAGCGTGGAGGCGGCGGCAGCATGAGGAGACCATGTAGTAGCTGAATGAAACAGCCTGGAGTTGGCGGTAGCATGAGGAGACCATATAGTGGCTGAATGACACAGCCTGGAGTTTGTGGAAGCATCATGAGAACATGTTGTGGTTGAATGACACAGCCTGGAGTTGGTGGCAGCAAAAGGAGGCCATATAGTGGCTGAATGACACAGCGTGGAGGTGGCGGCAACATGAGGAGAACATATAGTGGCTGAATGACACAGCCTGGAGGTGGCGGCAGCATGAAGAGAACATATAGTGGTTGAATGAAACAGGGTGGAGGTGGCGGCAGCATGAGGAGAACATATAGTGGCTGAATGACACAGCGTTGAGGTGGTGGCAGCATGAGAAGAATATATAGTGGCTGAATAACACAGCCTGGAGTTGGAGGCAGCATGAGGAGAGGACATAGTGGCTGAATGACACAGCATGGATTTGGCAGAAGCATGAGGAGAAGACATAGTGGCTGAATGACACAGCTTGGAGGTGGCGGCAGCATGAGGAGACCACATAGTGGCTGAATGACACAGCCCGGAGTTTGCGGCAGCATGAGGAGACCATATAGTGGCTGAATGATAGAGTGGAGGTGGCAGCAGCATGAAGAGAGTATACAGTGGCTCATATAGTGGCTGAATAACAGTGCGGAGGTGGCGGCCGCATGAGGAGAACATATAGTGGCTGAATAACACAGCCTGGAGGTGGCAGCAGTATGAGGAGAACATATGGTGGCAAAATGAGACAGCCTGGAGGTGGCGGCAGCAGCAGCATCAGGAATCCTGAAAGTGACCCGGTGACAGAGAGGTGAGGTGGGTGGCAATACCAGTACCGAAGGTGGGTGAGAAAAAGAGAACTTGGCATCAGATGTGTGGCATCAGGTGGGTGGCAGGATCAGAATAGTAGCTAAGGCAGGTAGGCAGAAGAAAACGGTCCCTTTTGTAAAAGTGTTAGTGTGCACAAGTAAGTATTGAGGATATGCATTACATATAACTTAACTTTTAATAATATGCTTAGGATAAAATATATGGCCAGCAAATTAGTTTTTTTAAATCAAACCAAAGGAAAATTGTGCAAAAAAACACCTTGTGCCACCTACACCTCCAAGTATTGATGCTATGCCAAGACCTCTAAAAGGAGGAAGGAAACAAAGTATGGCCCATTGTTACCGGAGGGGGTGAACACTTCCCCTGTAAGGCCCTACTCTCACATTATTAATTCAATTCTTTTCAAGTGTTACTCGTCCTTAAAAGGGCGGCCCCACACAGGAACTTCTCCCTATTTCCACCTACAAACACTGCCATTTCCCAGGGTTTTTAGGTGGAAATAGGGAATGGTGTGGGGCCACCCTTTTTAAGACAAGTAACACTTTCCTCAAAAAGGTGGAAGGGGAACAACGTATTGTCCATTGTAGCAGGTGGGGGTAAAAACTTCCCCTGTAAGGCCCTACTCTCGCCCTATTAATTCCCCTCTTGGCAAGTGTTACTCAACCTAACAAGGGCGGCCCTACACAGAACACCATCCCTATTTCCACCTAAAAACCCTGGAAAATGGCAGTGTTTGTAGGGGGAAATAGGGAGAGGTTCCTGTGTGGGGCTGCCCTTTTTAGGGCAAGTAAAACTTGCAAAGAAGGGAATTAATAATGGGGGAGTAGGGCCTTAGGGGGGAAGTTTTACCCCAACTGGTTACAATGGACCATACATTGTTCCCTTCCTCCTTTTAGAGGCCTTTACATTAATACTTGGTGGTGTAGGTGGTAGTGTTGAGCGGCATAGGCCATATTCGAATTCGCGAATATTCGCGAATATATGGACGAATATTCGTCATATTCGTAATATTCTCGTTTTATTTTCGCATATGCGAATATTCGCGTGTGCGAAAATTAACATATACGAAAATTAGCATATGCAAATTTTCGCATATGCGAAAAGTCGCACACCGGTCTCACACAGTAGTATTAGAGCCTTCTTACACCACATAAGCTGGAAGCAGCGAGGGATGATCACTGTGATGTGTACTGTGAAAAAAAAAAAAAAAAAAGAATATTCGTAGTTACGAATATATAGCGCTATATTCGCGAATATTCGAGAATTTGCGAATATGCGATATTCGCGAATAAAATTCGAATTGCAAATATTCGCGAGCAACACTAGTAGGTGGCACATGGTGTTTTTTGCACATCTTTCCTTTTGTTTGATTTCCCCCCAAAAAAATTTGTTTTAGCTAATGCATATCCTCAATACTTACTTGTCGTCTGATGGCAAGGAATGTCTGTTACTGGGGAGCAGCACCTTAAACATGTTTTGCACTATCCATATTTGTGAAGTGTTTGTGTGGCACCATGGTCAATCTACTCTAATGCATCAGGCATTGTTGGGTGGAAATCCTGGCTTTTCCATACCGGATTCATCTTCACAAAGGTCAGTCTCTCCACATTTTTTGTGGACAGACGAGTTCTCCTTGGGGTTACTATGGCCCCCGCCGCACTATACACCCGCTCTGATAGCACACGACTGGCTGGGCAGGACAGCTTTTTCAGGGCAAACTCTGCTAGTTTTGGCCACAAATCAAGTTTGGCTGCCCAGAAGTCCAGTGGATCTTCAAGGTGTGTTGTCATGGTCATGTCAAGGTATGCCACCACCTGCTGGTTCAGGTCCTGCTCCATGTCTACCTGCTGATGATGAGTTGCTTCGCTATGCGGATGAAGAAAGCTACTCATCAGCGACTGTAGACTTAGGCTGCTGCTGCTGATAGAGCTGGTACTGTTCCGGCCACCCCACCCCTCCCCAGCAGCCATTGCCGTGGAAGGTGGAAAGAGGAGGGATGATGGCGCAGATAGGCATCAGCCAGCTGACTACGTAGGATGTCTCTGTAGTAGGTCAGACTTTTATTTCATTCTTGGTGCAGGTAAAATGCAGGATATCAGGCTGTTGATCGTACGGACGCCAGTGTGCTCTGCCAGGTGACAATTGTTTCGCGCGATTGCGCTTCCACAGACCCTCCCTTTCCTGCTCAGGTACGGCACCTAAATACACCTTCTCAGGTGATGTCAGGAGCAGGGCGGGGATAACAGGCAGACATTTAAAATATACATACAAAATTGCGTATACATTTAAAAACAATACAAAGTTCAAAGGAAAAGTCCCATATCAATCCGGTCATTGAGACCCGCTGCCTCCTGCACGTTTGTTCTCAGGATCCAGCGGGCCTCAGTTTCCCGAAGTACCTTTAATGCATCTGAACCCTTTTGGCAAAAAATCCTTTTTTAACCCCATAAACTGCAAGGCAGAGGCATCCCCATTATGCGCTACTCGCATATGCTCAATTAGCCTTGGGGACCCCTTGCTGGAATCACAAGGAGAGCACGTCTTTGTGAGGTAGAAAGTGTTGGTGAGGCGGCAACACCCTTCTGACTAGGGGTGGAGACCCCATTGGTGGGGTCACTGGAGCATCGCCCCCTTGCTGCTCAGATGGGGACTGTGGCACTCAGATGGGGACTGTGGCTTCTGACATCTTTGTATTTGGTATGCTGGCCCTTTAAATAAATCTTGAATTCCTAAGTCCCGAGGAGATACGCAGTTGTTCTCTAATCTGGAACTTGAGAATGTAGATTTCAAATTTGAGAGCGGTGACTTGAAACTCAATAGCCTTTAGTTGAAATTTGAGTGTGTTGATCGGCAGCTGAAGTGACTCGATATAGGACTTTAATTTGGCAATCTGGTGTCTCAGAGTCTCGTATTGTTCCGGCTCCTTACAGCTTCCAACCCGCTGTCGCACTCTGCGCCTTTTCCCGCGCTGAACTATCTCTCTTTTCTGGTCTCCGGCACTAGACTCCAACAAAATGGCCGCCGCGGCACCGAGGGCTTCAGTGGGCAGGGTCTCTGGATCACGTGCGCAGGAAGGCCCCGCCTTACTTCAGCTCTTTCTCTCATAACTTGTAACAAACTCCGCTGTACTTTTCGCCTCCCCCCTTACTTTACATGCGCACTTCCTCCACACAGCACCGTTCGCACAACCCCTTACTCCGGAGTATAAATCACAGTACATGAATAAATTCCGTTAGTTTCTGGGGGGAGTACACTTTCACCCGTGTTTCCACCCCCCCCCCCCACGCTTTGCCCCGACTTCGATCAGTGGGCAGAGCGGGGAAAATTAACTCTAACCCCCCCGCCCCCCTCCTGCCATTTGTCGTCAGCCTGATCGACCAATGGCAGGGGATCGGAGGGGGTGGCAACACTGCCACCTCGCTCCTATCCTTTAGGATGGTCGGAGCTGTCTTATTGTTATTTTCCGGATGATCGGGTCACCAGTGACCCGATTGCCCCGGATCGCCGCAAATCTCAGGTCTGAATTGACCTGAGATTTGCCGCGATCACCGAGATGGGGGGTCTCAGGACCCCCCTAGGCATTGCCGCGGGATGCCTGCTGATAGATATCAGCAGTCATTCTGGTCCGATCACCACCCGGCGAGCTGCGGTGATCGGAAATACGGAGGGTGTATGGATACACCCTCTGTCCTTAAGTGACGGGACGTGAGGGCGTATGCATACACCCTCCGTCCCCCAAGGAGTTAACCCCTTAAGGACTGAGCCCTTTTTCACCTTAAAGGGGTACTCCAGTGAAAACCTTTTTTATTTTAAATCAACTGGTGGCAGAAAGTTAAGCATATTTGTAAATTACTTCTATTAAAAAATCTTAATCCTTCCTATACTTATTAGCTGCTGAATACTACAGAGGAAATTCTTTTCTTTTTGGAATGCTCTCTGATGACATCACGAGTACAGTTCTCTCTGCTGACGTTATTATAATAATAATTACACTTTATTTATTGCTGTCCTTAGTGGGATTTGCACCCAAGTCCCCAGCACTGTAAGGCAGCAGTGCTAACCACTGAGCCACAATGCTGTCCTTAGCATTCGTCTGCTATACATCTGCTATGCATGGTTACTAAAATGGACAGAGATGTCAGCAGAGAGCACTGTGCTTGTGATGTCATCAGTGCTGTAAAAAGAAAGGAATTTGCTCTGTAGCATTTAGCAGCTAATAAGTACTGGAAGGATTAAGATTTTTTAATAGAAGTAATTTACAAATATGTTTAACTTTCTGCCACCAGTTGATTTAAAAGAAAAAGGTTTTCACCGGAGTACCCCTTTAAGGACTGAGCCTTTTTTGGCAATTTTGACCACTGTCACTTTATGCATTAATAACTCTGGGATGATTTTACCGGTTATTCTGATTCCGAGATTTTTATTTTTGTGTTACATATTCTACTTTAACATAGTGGTAAATTTTTGTCGCTACTTGCATCCTTTCTTTGTGAAAAATCAAAAAATGTCATGAAAATGTCAAAAATGTTGCATTTTTCTAACTTTGAAACTGTCTGCTTGTAAGGAAAATGGATATTCTAAAAAATGTTTTAGATTGATTCACAAATACACTATGTCTTTTTACTTTAAGAAGACATCAGAGGGCTTCAAAGTATAGCAGCAATTTTCATAATTTTCATGAAAATGTCAAAATCTGAATTTTTCAGGGACCAGTTAAGTTTGAACTGGATCTGAGGGGCCTTTCTGTTAGAAATGCGCCATAAATGACCCCATTATAGAAACTACACCCCTCAAAGTTTTCAATATGACTTTCAAAAGGTGTGTAAACCCTTTAGGTGTTTCACATGAATTGCAGCAAAGTGGAGGAGAAAAATCTAAATCTGCGTTTTTTACACTAACATGTTCTTGTAGCCCCATTTTTTTCATTTTTAAAAGTGGTAAAATAAGAAAAATCCCCCTAAAATTTGTAGTCCAATTTCTCTCTGTGGACTCAAAACATGGCTCAAGAGGGAAAGAGCCACTGTAGGATTTTTGAAAATGAATTTTGCTGTCATGGTTTTTGGGGGCCATGTTGCATTTAGGAAGCCCCCATGGTGCCAGAGCAGCAAAAAAAAAAAAAAAAAAAAAAAAAAAAAAACAACACATGGCATACTATTTTGGAAACTACACCCCTCAAGGAATGTAACTACACTCCTCAAGGAATGTGTGCCTTAACACCCCACAGGTGTTTGACGACTTTATGTTGAAGTTGTACTTGAAAATGGAAAATTAGACTTTTAACACTAAAATGATGGTGTTACCCCAAATTTTTCTTTTTTACAAGGGATAATAGGAGAAAAAGGACCCCAAAATTTGAAGCCCAATTTCTCATGATTAAGAAAACAGCTCATATGTGGACATTAAGTGCTCTGCTGGTGCACTACAGTGCTCAGAAAAGAAGGGGCAAAGTTTGGCTTTTTGAAATAGAATTTTGCTGAAATGGTTTTTGGGGGGCATGTTGCATTTAGAAAGTCCCCAAGGTGCCAGAACAGCAAAAATCCCCCCACATGGCATATTATTTTAGAAACTACACCCCTCAAGGAACGTAACAAGCATAGGCGTGCGCAGCCTATTGCATTAGGGTGTGCACCCTAAAGCACAAACTCCCGCCGCACGTGTATATATATATATATATATATATATATATATATATATATATATATACACGCACACATACACACAGTTAGTATAGTTCCCCCACATTAGGTGCAGCATAGTTCCCCCACATTAGGTGCAGCATAAGTCCCGCCACATTAGGTGCAGTATAATTCCCGCCACATTAGGTGCAGTATAGGTCCCCCACATTAGGTTGGCAGTATAAGTCCCCGCACACTAGGTTGGCAGTACAGTTCCCCCACATTAGGTGTAGTATAGTTCCCCACATTATGTGCAGTACAGTTCCCCCACATTAGGTGCAGTACAGTTCCCCCACATTAGGTGCGGTACAGTCCCCCCACATTAGGTGCAGTACAGTCCCCCCACATTAGGTGCAGTACAGTCCCCCCACATTAGGTGCAGTACAGTCCCCCCACATTAGGTGCAGTACAGTCCCCCCACATTAGGTGCAGTATAGTTCCCCACATTAGGTGCAGTATAGTTCCCCCACATTAGGTGCAGTATAGTCCCCCCACATTAGGTACAGTATAGTCCCCCCACATTAGGTGCAGTATAGTCCCCCACATTAGGTGCAGTATAGTCCCCCACATTAGGTGCAGTATAGTTCCCCCACATTAGGTGCAGTATAGTTCCCCCACATTAGGTGCAGTATAGTTCCCCCACATTAGGTGCAGTATAGTTCCCCCACATTAGGTGCAGTATAGTTCCCCCACATTAGGTGCAGTATAGTCCCCCCACATTAGGTGCAGTATAGTCCCCCACACTAGGTGCAGTATAGTTCCCCCACATTAGGTGCAGTATAGTTCCCCCACATTAGGTGCAGTATAGTTCCCCCACATTAGGTGCAGTATAGTTCCCCCACATTAGGTGCAGTACAGTTCCCCCACATTAGGTGCAGTACAGTTCCCCCACATTAGGTGCAGTACAGTTCCCCCACATTAGGTGCAGTACAGTTCCCCACATTAGGTGCAGTACAGTTCCCCACATTAGGTGCAGTATAGTTCCCCACATTAGGTGCAGTATAGTTCCCCACATTAGGTGCAGTATAGTTCCCCCACATTAGGTGCAGTATAGCTCCCCATATTAGGTGCAGTATAGTTCCCCCACATTAGGTGCAGTATAGCTCCCCATATTAGGTGCAGTATAGTTCCCCCACATTAGGTGCAGTATAGTTCCCCACATTAGGTGCAGTATAGTCCCCCACATTAGGTGCAGTATAGTCCCCCACATTAGGTGCAGTATAGTCCCCCACATTAGGTGCAGTATAGTCCCCCACATTAGGTGTAGTATAGCTCCCCACATTAGGTGCAGTATAGCTCCCCACATTAGGTGCAGTATAGTCCCCCCACATTAGGTGCAGTATAGTCCCCCACATTAGGTGCAGTATAGTTCCCCCACATTAGGTGCAGTACAGTTCCCCCACATTAGGTGCAGTACAGTTCCCCCACATTAGGTGCAGTACAGTTCCCCACATTAGGTACAGTACAGTTCCCCACATTAGGTGCAGTATAGTTCCCCACATTAGGTGCAGTATAGTTCCCCACATTAGGTGCAGTATAGTTCCCCCACATTAGGTGCAGTATAGCTCCCCATATTAGGTGCAGTATAGTTCCCCCACATTAGGTGCAGTATAGCTCCCCATATTAGGTGCAGTATAGTTCCCCCCCCCTTGGTGCAGTATAGTTCCCCACATTAGGTGCAGTATAGTCCCCCACATTAGGTGCAGTATAGTCCCCCACATTAGGTGTAGTATAGCTCCCCACATTAGGTGTAGTATAGCTCCCCACATTAGGTGCAGTATAGTCCCCCACATTAGGTGCAGTATAGTTCCCCCACATTAGGTGCAGTATAGTTCCCCCACATTAGGTGCAGTATAGTTCCCCCACATTAGGTGCAGTACAGTTCCCCCACATTAGGTGCAGTACAGTTCCCCCACATTAGGTGCAGTACAGTTCCCCCACATTAGGTGCAGTACAGTTCCCCACATTAGGTGCAGTACAGTTCCCCACATTAGGTGCAGTATAGTCCCCCATATTAGGTGCAGCATAGTCCCCCACATTAGGTGCAGTATAGCGTGCAGTATAGTCCCCCACATTAGGTGCAGTATATTCCCCACAGACATAAAGCCTTCAGCCATATACAGTGTATGGCTGGAGGCTGTATGTCTGTGTGCTGCCCCACTTCAGTGTTCCGACCATCGGTCCTCCGGTCCGGGGTCACGATCTACTGCTATGGCCTATAGTCCATAGCTGTAGGTCCCGGGATCGGAGGACCGGTAGTCGGAACACTGAAGACGACGTGCTGCCAGATCGTGTTGGTCACTTACCATTCCGGCCGGCGCGCGCATCCTCTTCCTTGAATCTCCGCTCCTCCGTTACTATGGGCGCACGCACGGGACGTCAATGACGTCCCTGCGTGCGCTACTTTCCGGCGGCCCCTGTGTTTTTAAAGTTAACGCGGGGGCCGCTGTAGAAAGGTAACCGGGACATCCTTGTGTCCCGAAAAGATCTTTCGGGACACAGGGATGTCCCGAATGTGAGGGGGGGGGGGTCCTCTGCGGGCTGCTCAGTGGTGGCCTCGGATGCCCCCCTGAGCTTGATTAGGGTGTGCCTGGGCACACGGGCACACCCCATGCGCACGCCTATGGTAACAAGGGGTATAGTGAACCTTAACACCTCACAGGTGTTTGACAACTTTGCGTTGAAGATGGACCTGAAAATGGAAAATTTGATTTTTAACACTAAAATGATGGTGTTACTCCAAATTTTTCATTTTCACATGGAGTAATAGGAGAAAATGGACCCCACAATTTGAAGCCCAATTTCTCCCGGTTAAGAAAACACCCCATATGTGGATGTTAAGTGCTCTTCTGGCTCAGTACAGGTCTCAGAACAGAAGGAGCACCATTAGACTTTTGGAGATAGAATTTTGCTGGAAATGAAGTCGGAGGCCATGTACATTTACAAACCTCCCATGATGCCAGAACAGCAGAAACCCCCCACATGTGACCCCATTTTGGAAACTACACCCCTCACAGAATTTAATAAGAGGTGCAGTGAGCATTTACACCCCACTGGGGTGGGCTGTGCAAATGAAAAATGTAATTTTTCATTTTCACGCACCATTTTTCAAAAATTCTGTCAGACACCTGTTTGGTGTAAATGCTCACTGTACCCCTTATTACATTCCGTGATATGTGTAGTTTCCAAAATGGGGTCACATGTGGGGGGGTTCCACTGTTCTGGCACTAGGGGGACTTTGTAAACACACATGGCCTTCAATTCCAGACACATTCTCTCTTCAAAAGCCTAATGGCACCCCTTCTCTTCTGAGCATTGTAGTTCGCCAGCAGAGCACTTTACGTCCACACATGGAGTACTTATATGCTCAGAAAAAATGGGTTTACAAATTTTAGGGGGCTTTTTTCCTATTACCCCTTGTGAAAATGAAAAATTTGGGATAACACCAGCATTTTAGTGAAGAAAATAAAATTTTTCATTTTCACGTCCAACTTTAACGAAAATTCGTCAAACACCTATGGGGTGTTAAGGCTCACTATACCACTTGTTACGTTCGGTGAGGGGTGTACTTGCCAAAATGGGGTCACATGTGGGTATTTATTTTTTTGCATTTATGTCAGAATCACTGTAAAATCAGCCACCCCTGTGCAAATCACCAATTTAAGGCCTCAAATGTACATAGTGCTATCTCACCTCTGAGCCATGTTGTGCGTCCGCAGAGCATTTTACACCCACATATGGGGTATTTCCATATTCAGGAGAAATTGCGTTACAAATTTTTGTCCTTTACCTTCTTGTTCCAACACCAGCATGTAAGTGTAAAATGTTTTATTTTTTTTACACTAACAGGCTGGTGTAGACCCCAACTTTACCTTTTCATAAGGAATAAAAGGAGAAATAGCTATGTAGGGGTATGTGTATATGTAGTGTTATACCCTTTATTTTGTGTAGTGTAGTGTAGTGTTTTTAGGGTACATTCAGACTGCTGGGGGATTACAGCGGGAGTTTGAGCTGCAGTGGAAAATTTCCTGCATCTCTAACTTGCAACAAGAGACTAACTGTAAACCCCCGCCCGTGTGAATGTACCCTTGGGGGGGGGGGGCAAACCTCCAGCTGTTGAAAAACTACAGCTCCCAGCATGCCCTTTGGCTGTCCGTGCATGCTGAGGGTTGTGGTTATGCAACAGCTGGAGGCCCACTGGTTTCAAAACACTGAGTTAGGTTTGGAAACATTGTCTGTTTCCTAACTCAGTGTTTCTCAACCGGTGTTCCTCTAGCTGTTGCAAAACTACAACTCCCAGCATGCATGGTCTGTCAGTGCATGCTGGGAGTTATAGTTTTCCACAGCTGGAGGCACACTGGCTGGGAAGCACTAAGTTAGGAAACAGACATTGTTTCCCAACCAGTGTGCCTCCAGTTGTTCAAAACTACAGCTCCCAGCATACCCAGACTGCCGACGGCATTTTGGGAGTTGTAGTTTTGCAACATCTGTAGGGCTACAGTTTAGAGACCACTATACAGTGGTGCCCAAACGGTAGCGCTCCAGATGTTGCAAAACTACAACTCCAAGCATGCCCAGACTGCCCAGGCATGCTGGGAGTTGTAGTTCTGTAACATCTGTCCCATCAGATGTTGCAGTACTACAACGCCCAGCATGCCTGGGCAGTCTCAGCATGCTGGGAGTTGTAGTTTTAAAACATCTGGAGGTCTATTGCTTAGAGACCACTCTATAGTGGTCTCCAAACTGTGCTCTTCCAGATGTTGCAAAACTACAACTCCCAGCATGCTGAGACTGTCCAGGCATGCTGGGAGTTGTAGTTCTGCAACATCTGAAGGGACAGATGCTGAGAGTTGTAGTTTTGCAACATCTGCAGGGCTAACGTTTGGGCACCACTGTATAGTGGTCTCCAAACTGTGGCCCTACAGATGTTGCAAAACTACAACTCCCAGCATGCCCAGACAGCCTTTGGCTTTCTGGGCATGCTGGGATTTGCAGTTTGGTAACCCTTAGAAGTCAGCAGTAAAAATCGCTTTACTGCTACCTTCATTGCTGCTCCACGCCACCGTCTCCCTCCCCCCGCTCTGCCCGACATCAGGGATAGTCAGAGCGGGGGGTTTCCATGGTAATCCCCCACTTTCAACTGCCATTGGTCAGTAGTCATTACTGACTAATGATAGGGGATAGGAGGGGGTGGCATCACTGCCACCTCGCTCCTATCCCTTAGGATGATCAGTGACAGCCCCGATCATCTCTATTTTCCGGGCGATTGGGTCATCAGAGACCCCATCAGCCTGGAATTGCCGCAAATGGCCAATCTGAATTGATGAAATTCTCTCTCCAAAAGCCCAATGGCGCTCCTTCCGTTCTGAGAACTGTTTCTACGCCAGCAGAGCACTTTACGTCCACATATGTGGCATTTCCTTAATCGGGAGAAATTGGGCTTCAAATTTGGGGTCCATTTTCTCCTATTATACCGTGTGAAAATGACAAAGTTGGAGTAACACCATCATTTTAGAGTTAAAAAAATCAAATTTTTCATCTTTACGGCCCACTGTTCAAAAAACCTGAGGTGTAAGTACTCACTGTAACCCTTGTTACATTCCTTGAGGTGTGTAGTTTCTATATTGTGGGGGGTTTCTGCTGTTCTGGCTCCATGGGGGCTTTGTAAATGCATATGGCCCCCAACTTCAATTCCAGCAAAATTCTATCTCCAAAAGCCCAATGGCGCTCCTTCTCTTCTGAGATCTGTAGTGCGCCAGCAGAGCACTTTTAATCCACATATGGGGCACTTCCTTACTCAGGAGAATTAAATGTTGGGGTCCATTTTCTCTTATTACCTCATGTGAAAATGAAAAATTTGGGATAACACCATCATTTTAGTGTTAAAAATCACATTTTTTATTTTCATGTCTGTGGTTTCCTGATACCGTATTGCATACCATACCTAGTGTGGTGGGCCCCAAAGTCAGAGTAACTATGCTCAGGTAGGGTCCCCCACGAGGGACAGCCCCTGGTCGCCTCTCCTATACTCTAATTCTACAATGTTGATACTTGTAAATATTTAGTAATAATGTATATTTAATATAATGTATAGTACTTACCTTGTTTAGCGTTGCAGGACCTTCGGTCATGTGACTATGTTAATATCCTCTATGGTATGTTGGAGGACCTTTGGGTGTCCTTGGGTCATATGTTACCCATAATCCTTTGTAATGGTGATTGACACAAGTATGGACCAATTAGCACTAGTCCAGCCCCTGCCCATATAAGGGAGCTGTAGCCAATTATCGCTCTCTTGGGTTGCTGCTCTCGTGGATGCCGGACTAGCAGGACGGATCTGCGCAACTTGCAAAGACGCGCTAGGCCTGAAAACCTACCGGCCTCAGCGGAAGTAAACTGTGAGTTCTAAACTACCCACGCTAAAGCTAGTGTGACTACTGGACCGCAACTAAATCTCCTAAATCCAGTGGAACAGCATATATTATCCTAAAGACTCTAAATTGCTAAATTCCCAACCTTTGGCAACCTCCAAAGAAAGCTTGTATGTATAGCAACTGTTCCGGTTATGAAGCTTGCATAAAATCATCAGTCAAAGTTACAACTGTTTAAGCAAACTCTCCGATTGTGGACATTATTAATTACCTCCCTATCGCTCTTGGGAAGGGTGGCGGTAGAACAAGCATTACTGAGGAACCCTCACCCTGGCGTCATGAATAGCAAGGGTCAACAAGCACCCTTTAGTCACCGCACAGCTACATTCCCCATACCCTACTCCCCCAGGCTATCACATGTCCAACTTCAATCCAACCCTGTCAAACACCTGTGAGGTGTTAAGGCTCACTATACCCCTTGTTATGTTCCTTGAGGGGTGTAGTTTCCCAAATAATGTGCCATGTGCAGTTTTTTTTGCTGTTCTGGCACCATGGGGGCTTCCTAAATGCAACATGCCCCCCAAAAACCATGACAGCAAAATTCGCCCTCCAAAATCCCACAGTTGCTCTTCCCTTCTTGAGCCATGTTACGAGCCTGCAGAGCACTTTTATGTCAACATATGAGGTATTGCCATACTCGGGAGAAATTGGGTTACAAGTTTTGGGGGGCCTTTTTCTCCTTATACCCCTTGTAAAAATGAAATAAAAATAGGGCTACATGAACCTGTTTGTGTAAAAAACTGAGATTTAGATTTTTCTCCTTCCTTTTGCCGCTGTTCCTGTGAAACAACTAAAGGGTTATCAAACTTTCTGAATGTCATTTTGAATTCGTTGAGGGGGTCAGTTTCTATAATGGGGTCATTTATGGTGTATTTCTCACAGAAAGACCCCTCAAATCCACTTTGGCTTAACTGGTCCCTGAAAAAAATCAGATTTAGTATTTTTTGTGAAAATCTAGAAAATTGCTGCTTTACTTGAAGCTCTCTAATGTCTTCAAAAAGTAAAAACATGTCAAATTTATGATGACAACATCATTTTTGTATGATCGTATTTGTGAATCAATATATAATTTATTTTGAATGTCCATTTTCCTTACAAGCAGAGAGTTTCAAAGTTACCACTATGTTAAAGTAGAATATGTCACAAGAAAAAACAATCTCAGAATCAAAATGAAAGGTAAAAGCATCCTAGCGTTATTAATGCATAAAATGACTTTATGACAGATTTGCAAAAATGGGCTCGGTCCTTAAGGTGAAAATTGACTGCGTTCTTAAGGGGTTAAATGAGAAGGCACCCACACAGGCACACACATACAGACACCTAAACACAAACACTGACACATACATACAAACACATATATACATAGTCACTGTACAGTAATTCTGCAGAGGCGGAAGTTTCTGGCCAGGACAGACTGTGGGCGGAGCTTCTCTCTGTTTCCTCTTCTCCTGTCTACTCCATGTGGAGAGGAACAGAGGAAATGACAGGCTAGGCCAAGTGGTGCCCCCTTCCTACTGGGAGGGCATAGTGCCCCTCCATACACGAGCATCCCACACTGCGGGGGCTGTGGGGGGCGCCCACTAGGTCCCTTGATGGACATATGTCTTTTTTCAGTCTTACAAACTGTGATTAAAACTTTTAAGTGATCGCAACAGGATGACTGCTGATACCTATGAGCAGCCATCCGGGCAAATCGCCCAGGCCCCCCACCTTGTCAACAACCGCCGTGATTGGCTGGTCAGTTGTGACCTGGAAACCTGGAAAAAATCTGCACCAATCACCGGTGACCTGGAAAAAAAAGGGTGATTGGTGCTCTCCAAGACAGCACCAATCATCGTTGACCAGCAGGAGTGAGGTGCCACCTCACAATCTATGTGATTGGTCAGCCGAGACCGGCCAACAAATCGCGGCTCCTGCAGGGAGGTGTGTGACTGCACCCGTTCTGTCTCTAGTGCGGAGGGTAGAGCAGATGCATGTCGGCGGTGGTGGTCACCTGTAGGTGGCGAGTGCAGGTCAGAACGTCGTCATCTTCGGGATCTGGAGGCAGCAGCTTGAGGTAAGGGCTGTGTGCTGTTGTATTAGTACAACTCCCAGCATGCACAGCCAAAGGGTATGCTGGGAGTTGTAGTTATGAAAAAGCTGGTGGAACATAACTACAATTCCCAGCATGCCCTTTGGTTGTCCGTGCATGCTGGGAGTTATAGTTATGCAACAGCAGAAGGCACACTTTTTTTTCTATCAAAAAGTTGCTCCAGCTTTTGCATAACTATAACTCCCAGCATGCACAGACAGCCAAAGGATATGCTGGGAGTTGTAGTTATGTGCCTCCAGCTGTTGCATAACTACAACTTCCAGCATGCATGGAAAGTCAAAGAGCAAGCTGGGAGTTGTAGTTTGTTACCGCCACCTACTGCATAACTACAACTCCAAACATGCTCTTTGGCTGTCAGGGCATGCTGGGAGTTGTAGTGATGCAACAGCTAGAGCACACAGGCAGTTTTACATTAAGTTTCCCGCTCAGAGTTTGAGTTGTGGAAAATCTGCCATGGCTCAAACTTGTAGTGGGAAACTCGTAAACCTGACCATGTGTAAATAAAGAGTGAAACACTACATATACATATATACATTCACTCTTACGAACTTACTCCCCTTCCAACCCCCCCCCCACCCCTACAAATTTAAAACTACTTGTATTGACTGTCCAGGCATGCTGGGAGTTGTAGTTCTGTGACAGCTGGAGGCACCCTCTTTGGGAAATATTGCAGTAGGGAATTTTTGGTGGATAAGGCAATCGCCATGCTTGTATCAGGGTCCGCCCCTATGCAAATCACAAATTTAGGCCTCAAATGCGCATCGCGATCTCTCACTGGTAAAATAAGTGATGTCATTACAAAGTACAATTGGTCGCGCAAAGAACAAGACTTTATATGGGTGTGTAGCTGTTAGAAGGCGAGAAGGAAAAAAAGAAAATGCAAAAATGGACCAAATAGGCTGTGCCCTTAAGGGGTTAATCAAAACTGTAATCTTCAAATTGTTAGCAAGACCCCCAGTATATAACTCTGCATAGTGTAAGTAAAGTCCAGTACACAGCCAATACCATGGATGCACATACACGTGATGTCATCTGCTGTGACATCATACATCAAGGAGACTTTCCCCAGGGTACAATCCAATCCCTAACACTTATTTCCTCGGTTCGGCGGTGAACTTGTTTTCCCACTAGACCTGCGCATTTTTGCAAATTTTAAGAAGATTTTGTCTTTCTAAGGCAAAAGGATCCTGTAGGGCCAGCCACAATGAAGCTAAGAGGTAGGAATAATGAAAACTTCCAAAATGACAGTTTAATAATGGATGTAACGTAGTAAATGTGACGGTAATATAGTAGAGTGCAGGAAAGTTAGTGATGGTCTCTTGTACAGTCTATCCTGGGGGCTTTAAGTCTCTTACAGACATTGGGGAAAGGGTTACTCGTGTGATAAGAAATGATTTTACTCTGTGAATCGATGTTATAAATATTTTACCTTCTGTAAACATGGGAAACTATTCTGATATTAGAGGAATAATAGTTCTAGTCACACAGGAGTTTACAAAAAGCTTCCTACAATGTTCAATGACCAAACTGGGATCCAGGACATCTGATCATCTAGCAAAGAACCGATTAAATATTCATAGTTTGCTTTGTACATTACAGTTTAATAAGAAAAAATAAATATCCATGTAATAATTTCCTATATTGTATATTTTGCAGATATTCCAGTTCTCTCGGTGCCTGTGATTTGTCTCTCACATTACGTGACAAGTTTCCTATGGAGGTACACCCGCTTCTATTATAAAGACACTGCTCCTTACTATCAGATCAGGATTATAAGGCAGACATTACCTGGGAGGGAGAAAAGGCAAAGTGGACACCTCGCTGATGTGGACATTGACATGCCTTTAGGGGACTATTCCCACCTGCATGAATCCAAGCAGAGTGAACATGTGATAGTCAGCATCCCAGAAGACCAGAAGGATATAACATCAGCCTCTGAAGATGCCTTGGAGCCTAAAGTGTCTTGGCTGCAGCAGACATGGATGTATGCTAAGAGCAAACTGTGGGGGGCCAATTCTGTATTGGACATGTGGGCAGGAGCATGGACTATGGCCAACAGATCAGTATCCAGCATGATGGCCGCTTTCAAGATGCCCTTTTACTATTTGTATAGTCATCTAGGAAGTATAAGACCAGAAGCTGATGATGATCAATAAGGGCCAATTTACTACCATCTTTCCTGCTGAAGAGTTGGATTAGGCCACATAAGCTCTACATATGGTTGGGGGTGGGGGTGGGGAGGAGCCCGAAATGCAGCCACCTCCACGTGGTGGGCTCTGGGTCACTTGATACACTACATCATCAAGTGGGCGAGGAGCTGCATGAGAATGATTTTCTGCACCATTCAGGGCACATTTCCCATGGTAAACGTGAAGCTCGTACTGGAGACAGAAGATATTGTCCATTCACAACTACATTTTGCACATGAGGTGTCCTGATAGGTGGACATCTTTTGCCAGGTATTAGGGTTCAGTCAGAGAAAAAAGTGTAAAAATGAGCCATCCTATTGGATGTGTGAGGAGCAAGAGATAGAGGAATGGATGTATAGGGAGAGGTATAAGCAGTAGAAAGAGAGAAGTGCTCATGCCGCTGTACAGAACACTGGTGAGACCTCACTTGGAGTATAGTGCACAGTACTGGAGACCGTGTCTCCAAAAGGAAATAGATACTCTAGAGAGAATTCAGAGAATATACTAAACTACTATATAGATTGCAGGATAAAACTTACCAGGAAAGCTTAACCCCTTGAGGACAATGGACGTACTCCTATGCCCCCGTTTCCGAGTCCTTTAGGACCGAGGAAGTAGGAGTATGTCCTGTCCATTCCCGGCCCCCCGCCGCTAGCCAGAGGGGAGCTGGTGCCAGAGGCCTGCTGATATCGATCAGCAGGCATCGCGGCATATCGCCCAGTGGGGTCATGATGACCCCCCATGTCGGCGATGGCTGCAGATCGCTGAACAATTCAACCCAGCGATCTGCGGGGATTCCGGGTCAATCGGGTCTCCAGTGACCCGGTGACCCAGAATTTCTGGCTGATCGGGCCGTCTCTGACGGCCCCGAACAGCCATAGCCAGCAGGGGTGAGGTGGCACCTCACGATCGCCCTGATTCGTCGGCCTGTTTACCGGCCGACCAATCAGGGCACCTGCTGCGGGTGTCACTCCCGCAACCCGATCCGCCCCTCTTCCGGAGGACGTGATCGGGTGCGGGAAGAGGACCCCGGCAGCTGGGGACCCCGATCCCCGGCGTCCCTGTTGGGATCGGGGCCCCAGGAGCGGCGGCGGCGACGAGGGACTGACCTGCAGCGTGGATCAGCAGTTGGGTGAGGGACATGCTGGGAGCTGTATTTATGCAACAGCAGGAGGCAGACCACCAAAACTTATAGTTTTGCAACAGCTGGAGGCACATTTTTTCTATGGAAAAGTGTACCTTCAGCTGTTGTATAACTACAACTCCCAGCTTGCACAATCAGCTAAAGTGCATGCTGGGAGTTGTAGTGGTTCATCTGCTGGTTGCATAACTACAACTCCCAGCATGCCCGTTGGCTGTCGGTGACTGCTGAGAGTTGTAGTTTTGCAACAGCTGAAGGCACACTGGCTGTGAAACACTGAGTTAAGTAGCAAACCAGTGTGTCTCCAGCTGTTGCATAACTACAAGTCCCAGCATGCCCTTCCACTGTCTGTACATGCTGGGGGTTGTAGCTTTTGCAACAGCTGAAGGCACACTGGTTGCAAAACACTGAGTTTGTTACCAAACTCGGTGTTTCACAACCAGTGTGCCTCCAGCTGTTGCAAAACTACAACTCTTAGCATGCACTGATAGACCGTACATGCTGGGAATTGTAGTTTTGCAACAGCTGGATGTTCCCCCTCCCCAATGTGAACGTACAGGGTACACTCACATGGGCGGAGGTTTACAGTAAGTATCCGGGCTGCAAGTTTGAGCTGCGGCAAATTTTCTGCCGCAGCTCAAACTGCCAGCGAGAAACTACTGTGAACCCCGCCCGTGTGACTGTACCCTAAAAACACTACACTACACTAACACACAATAAAATAAAAACACTACATATACACATACTCCTACACAGCCCCCCTTCCCTCCCCAATAAAAATGACAAACGTCTGGTATGCCACGGTTTCCAAAACGGAGCCTCCAGCTGTTGCAAAACAACTACTCCCAGTGTTGCCAGATAGCCACTGACTGTCCAGGCATGCTGGGAGTTTAACAACAGCTGGAGGCACCCTGTTTGGGAATCACTGGCGTAGAATACCCCTATGTCCACCCCTATGCAAGCCCCTAATTTAGGCCTCAAATGCGCATGCCGCTCTTTCGCTTTGGAGCCATGTCGTATTTCAAGGCAACAGTTCAGGGTCACATATGGGGTATCGCCGTACTTGGGAGAAATTGTGTTACAAATTTTGGGGGGTATTTTCTGCTATTACCCTTTTTAAAAATGTAAAATTTTTGGGAAACCAAGCACTTTAGGTAAAAAAAAAAAAAAAATGTTCTTACATATGCAAAAGTCGTGAAACACCTGTGGGGTATTAAGGTTCACTTTACCCCTTGTTATGTTCCCCGAGGGGTCTAGTTTCCAAAATGGTATGCCATGTGTTTTTTTTTTTTTTGCTTTTCTGGCACCATAGGGGCTTCCTAAATGCGACATGCCCCCAGAGCAAAATTTGCTTTCAAAAAGCCAAATGTGACTCCTACTCTTCTGAGACCTGTAGTGCACCAGCAGAGCACTTTTCACCCCATATGGGGTGTTTTCTGAATCGGGAGAAATTGGGCTTCAAATTTTGGGGGGTATTTTCTGCTATTACCCTTTTTAAAAATGTAAAATTTTGAGGAAACCAAGCATTTTAGGTAAAAAAATTTTTTTTATACATATGCAAAAGTCGTGAATCACCTGTGGGGTATTTAGGTTCACTTTACCTCTTGTTATGTTCCCTGAGGGGTCTAGTTTCCAAAATGGTATGACATGTGTTTTTTTTTTGCTGTTCTGGCACCATAGGGGCTTCCTAAAGGTGACATGCCCCCCAAAAACCATTTGTCACTCCTTCCCTTCTGAGCCCTCTACTGCGCCCGCCGAACAATTTACATAGACATAGGAGGTATGTGCTCACTCGAGATAAATTGGGTTTCAAATACAAGTAAAAATTTTCTCCTTTTTACCCCTTGTAAAAATTCAAAAATTGGGTCTACAAGAACATGCGAGTGTAAAAAGTGAGGATTTTGAATTTTCTCCTTCACTTTGCTGCTATTCCTGTGAAACACCTAAAGGGTTAAAATTTACTGAATGTCATTTTGAATACTTTGGGGGGGGGGACAGTTTTTATAATGTGGTCATTTGTGGGGTATTTCTAAGATGAAGACCCTTCAAATCCACTTCAAAACTGAACTGGTCACTGAAAGATAGTGAGTTTGAAAATTTTGTGAAAAATTTAAAAATTGCTGCTGAACTTTGAAGCCCTCTGATGTCTTCCAAAAGTAAAAACTCATCAATTTTATGATGCAAACATAAAGTAGACATATTGTATATGTGAACAAAAAAATATGTATTTTGAATATCCATTTTCCTTACAAGCAGAGTGCTTTAAAGTTAGAAAAATGCAAAATTTTCATTTATTTCATCAAATTTGGGGATTTTTCACCAAGAAAGGATGCAAGGTACCACAAAAATGTACCACTATGTTAAAGTAAAATATGTCACGAAAAAACATTTTCAGAATCGGAATGATAAGTAAAAGCATTCCAGAGTTATTAATGTTTAAAGTGACAGTGGTCAGAATTGCAAAAAATGCTCTGGTCCTTAAGGTGTAAAGTGGCCTGGTCCTTAAGGGGTTAAAGGACCTTAACATATATAGAAGAAAGAAGAGACAGAGGGGATATGAAAGAGACTTTTAAATACATAAAGGGAACCAACACGGTAAAGGAGGAGAGCATATTTAACCCCTTAATGATGCAGGGCATTTTCTGTTTTTGCATTTTCATTTTTTCCACATCACCTTCTAAAAATCATAACTCTTTCAATTTTGCACCTAAAAATCCATATTGTGGCTTATTTTTTGCACCACCAATTCTACTTTGCTGTGACAATAGTCATTTTACCCAAAAATCCATGGCGAAAAGGAAAAAAAAATCATTGTGTGACTTATGGGGGCTTCTGTTTCTACGCAGTTATATTGATACCCTACTTATGTAGGTTTGATTTTGTCGTACTTCTGGAAGTAAAATACTGTCCATAGGATATTGCATTCCGGGTGTGCAGGGGGTGATAGCTTTCAAAATGGAGATACGAACTGGAAGCCGTTGTCTTCCTAAAACCTTTTGTTATCAAATCTCCATTTTCTATCACCACCTGCACATCCAGGAATTCTAGCTCTGATGTGCTGTATTTTGATGTAAAACTCATATTCATCGTATTGTCATTTAGATAGGACACAAATTGTTCAAATTCGGATGTGGAAACTTTCAGAAACAAAATTAATATAAAGAGCAAAAATTATATTAATTTTGTTTCTGAAAGTTTACTGTTCATTCTGCAAAACAATGTATTTAAATTTGGTGACCAGTGGTATAGCCAAATAGGTGGGACTGCGATGGGGACACCCGTCGCAGGTACCCTAGCGAACCTGTACCTAGCATGCTTTGAAGAAGAGTATGTGTTTTCGCCACACAACCCTTTTTTGAAACACATTTGTTGTTTTTTTTAGATTCGTGGATGATGTGTTTTTGCTGTGGGACGGATCCACATCCAAATTTGAACAATTTGTGTCCTATCTAAATGACAATACGATGAATATGAGTTTTACATCAAAATACAGCACATCAGAGCTAGAATTCCTGGATGTGCAGGTGGTGATAGAAAATGGAGATTTGATAACAAAAGGTTTTAGGAAGACAATGGTTTCCAATTCGTATCTCCATTTTGAAAGCTATCACCCCCTGCACACCCTGAATGTGATACCCTATGGACAGTATTTACGCTTAAAGGAGTAGTCCAGTGGTGACTCAGTGGTTTACAACTTATCCCCTATCTTAAGGATAGGGGATAAGTTGCAGATCGCGGGGGGTCCGATCCCTGGGGCCCCCCACGATCTCCTGTACGGAGCCCCGACAGCCCGCGGGAAGGGGGCGTGTCGACCTCCGCACGAAGCGGCGGCCGACACGCCCCCTCAATACAACTCTATGGCAGAGCCGAAGCGCTGCCTTCGTCAATCTCCGGCTCTGCCATAGAGATGTATTGAGGGGGCGTGTCGGCCGCCGCCTCGTGTGGGGGTCGACACCAGCTATCTCGGCGGAGAGCCGGGGCCCCGTACAGAGAGATCGCGGGGGGGCCCCAGTGGTCGGACCCCCCGCGATCTCAAACTTATCCCCTATCCTTAAGATAGGGGATAAGTTTTTCACCACTGGACTACCCCTTTAAAGAGGATTAACAGTTCAGACTTAGCGTTCGAGCAGCAAGCCCATGAGCTGTCATGTCGTCTCCTTTCAAGGGGCTATCCTGTCGAAGTTCTTCAAACAGTTTTTGAGAGAGCAAAAAGTGTAAAAAGGAGAGATCTTTTTAACAATAACAATAAAAATAAAAAATATCTAATTCAGAATAAAAATAATAAAAAAACAGAAGAAAGATTTTCCTTCTCTTTCAAATATAGCCCCCTTGCGGACATAACAAAAAGCTCCATACAAACAAATTGGAATCTGATAGCTAGAGATCCCTCATTAGGAAATATCGGGCTGCAAAAACCAATAGTAACATTCAAACGAACTAACAACCTAAAAGACGAGCTAACTAGCAGTAAATTTAAAACATCAAAAAACAGCAGTAACTGGCTAGAAAAAAGTACCTTAGTAGGCAACTACAAATGCGGATGGTGCAAGTGGTGCCCCCAATTAAAACAAGGAAAAATGGTTAGCTTGGGAGGTATCCAAAAAAATTTCTCTAAGTTTATCTGCTGCAGAACCTCTTACGTCATGAACCTGTGGGAGGTTCTATATTGGCAGCACAGCCAGAGCATTAAACACCAGGTTCTGTGAGCACGTGTGGTCTTTGAGATCAGGTACGGGGTCTCCAAGGCTAATTGAGCATATGCGAGTAGCGCATAATGGGGATGCCTCTGCCTTGCAGTTCATGGGGTTAAAAAGGATTTTTTGCCAAAAGGGTTCAAATGCATTAAAGGTACTTCGGGAAACTGAGGCCCGCTGTATCCTGAGAACAAATGCGCAGGAGGCAGTGGGTCTCAATGACCGGATTGATATGGAACTTTTCCTTTGAACTTTGTATTGTTTTTAAATGTATACACAATTTTGTATGTATATTTTTAAATGTCTGCCTGTTATCCCCGCCCTGCTCCTGACGTCACCTGAGAAGGTATATTTAGGTGCCGTACGTATGAAATAAAAGTCTTCATGCACAGCGGTGAGTCGCCTTTCTGCTTTTCTTGCACTTGTGGATATAAGACTGTATTTTCTGAAATAGAGCACCACCGCCGAAGATAATTTGGTTTCCCCTGGTTACTACACGCCATCCCATATGTTCCCATTCACACAGGGAGTGCCGGGCAGCTTTCTTCTCCATTAGCTATTTCTGTAGTAGGTCAGTTTGTCCTCCCTCTCAGTGGATGTAAAAAAAAGGCCCCCCATTTTGTGACGGTAGCGATGGTCCAATAAGGTGGAGAGCCAGAAGTCATCCTGCTGCCCAATGGTGACAATTTGGCGGTCACTATGCAAGCAAGTGAGCATGCATCGTGCCATTTGCCTCCATCTCCACTGCATACTGCAACCTTGTGTCTGGATCCTCTGTCTGGCCTTCCTCATAACCCCCTAGCTCCTTTAGCTGCTTCCGCTCCTCCTCTCTGGTCAGATGACTAGAAAAACCACCCATCTTGCGAAACCTAAACTTTGCTCCACTGTGCCTCTCCCCCTCCTCCTCCAGTTCAGCCACCAAAGGGCTCATGTGGCCGTGAGATGTAGGCGCCACATCTCCAGTGCCCTGACCAGCCATCGTTTCCAACATGTGTTGTAATAGATGAAGCAGTGGAATGACGTTGTTCATCCCGTAATCCTGGCGACTGACTAATAATGTGGCTTCCTCAAAGGGCCTGAGCAAATGTCAGGTGTCATGTATGAGCTGCCACTGGTTGACATTTAAGTTACACAGAGGAATACCCCTATCTGCTTGGATCATGAAGAAATCAGTGATGGCTTTTCTCTGTTCGTATAGTCGGTCGAACATATGGAGGGTGGAATTCCAACGTGTGGAAACGTCGCAAATCAGACTAAGTTGGGGGATATGGTTCTGACGCTGCAGCTCAAGGAGGGTGTGCTTTGCGATGTACGAGTGGCTGAAGTGCATGCAAAGTTTCCTTCCCATTGTTAGGATGTCTTGCATATGGGGGAACACTTTAGGAACCGCTTGACAAGATTGAACACGTGCGCCATGCAGGGCGCATGTCTCATGCAACACAGACAAGATGTTCTTCCCATTGTCGGTCACCATGGTTCCCATTTCCAGTTTTCATGGAGTAAGCCATGATTTCTTGATGAACAACTTTAAGCAGTTCCTCCCCTGTGTGACTCCGTGCACCAAGGCAAACCATGTGAAGAACAGTGTGACACTGCCATGCCCTGCACACATGGTATGCTGGAGGGGAACTGAGACTTGTCTATGCAGTGGAGGCTGAGGACACGGTGGAGGATGAGGTTGCCGAGTTGTACACTGTCACAGGGCCAATGGCCTGAGAGCGTGGAGGCAGAAGCGGCGTGACCTGTCCAAGTTTTTGTTGTTGTGGCTGTGCAGGAACCACATTCACCCAGTGGCCTGTAAAGGACATGTATTGTCGCTGACCATAGTTACAGCTCCACACGTCGGCGCTGCCGTGCACTTTGGTACACACCGACAGGCTCAAGGACTGGCCCACCTTCTGTTGCACAAAATTGTGCAGGGCTGGTACTGCCTTCTTCACAAAGAAATGACGGCTTGGCATTCTCCACCGCGGCTCAGCACAAGCCATCTGTTCTCTGAAAGGTGCAGAATCCACCACTTGAAAAGGGACGGACTGCAGCACCAGCAAATTGGACAGGAGCACATTCATCTTCTGCGCCGTCGGATGAGTGGGCGCATGTTGTTGTCTCTTGGACATGGCTTCGCCGATGGAATCACTGACTCGAAGTAGGAGGAGCAGGAGCATTTGGAGCGACAGAAGATGGGTATGACACACAGCGCCGTTCGGCTGAGGTGGTGTAGCCTTGGCTTGCTGAAACAGAGAGCAGCTTGCCACTGGGTGATGCAGCAGGCTGGACCACCAGATCAGAGCCATCGTTCTCCCAGGCCGCTTTATGGTGACGCAGCATATGTTGATACAGGGCTATGGTGCCAACATTGGGACCAAGGCCACGCTTCACCTTCTGCCGACACATCTTGCATGTGGCCAGGTTAACTTCCTCCGGATGCTTGATGAAAAACTGCCACATCGCTGAGTATCTGATTTTCCCACCAACAATCCGCACTGATTGAATGCCACTGCCGCCGACTCCAGGAACCCCTGTTTCACTATCTCCCGGCAAGGTAGGCTGCCGTGAAGCAGGTGGTCTACCCCAGCCCATGCCAACTGAGAATTATGTCTGAGGAACCCACCGACTGTTGACTCTGGGTGTCAGATGTCACTTGTGATGAAGTGGATGACCGTGTTAACCAATCGATGATGGCAGATAGGTTGCTGGTCGAGACACGATTGCTAGCTGATACCGGGAGCTTAGGCCTCTCGATGTGACTCCTGCTGCCACTCTCCCCTAGTCTGTTGCGACCTCTGCTTGATGAATTTTGGCCTCTGCTACTCCTTTGTGCACGTCCTGGCACTTTTCTGCCTGACATACTTAGTGTGTATATGAGGGTAGCACAATAAGCTCCACTATGCTTAAAAAAGTATTTTTGTACACCAGCCAGTGAGTACTTTTGCCTGGCCTTTCACAGTATCTAGGCCCTTGAGACTTTAACAGGAACAAAATAGTACACCACTTAGATGTACGTATGTGGTATGCACTTATGAGGGGAGAAAAATGCCCTACAGTATGCTAAAAAAGTATTTGCGTACAACACCAGACGGTGAGTACTTTTGCCTGGCCCTTCACAGTATCTAGGACCTTGAGATTTTAACAGGTACAAAATAGTACACCACTTAGATGTATGTATGTGGTATGCACTTATGAGCGGAGATAAATGCGCTACAGTATGCTTAAAAAAGTATTTGTGCACAACACCAGCAGCACACACCAGTGCTGCAGCACACAGTCGCTGTGTACTACACCCAAAATTTCTCTCTCTCTCTCTCTCTCTCTCTCTCTCTCAATCTCACTTCCTTCCCTATCGTTCCTTTTAGGCAGGATTTGTGCTTGAGCTGAATCGCTGCTGTTCTGTGCAACACACTGTTCTCTGTATCTCTGTAATAGAACGCTGTAGACAGTGACTAGGAGGTGAATAGCTGCAGTAAGAATGCTTTTCTGTGCAAAACACACTGCTCTCTGTCCCTCTCTCTGTGCAACAGAACGCTGACTTGACTAGGAGGTGAATCACAGCTGGAAAAAAGCTTTTCTGTGCAACACACAGCGCTGTTGATAGACTGCTGATAGACTGCAAGCAGCATGTGATTTAGGGTCATCCCACCTACCCTTGTTCCCGCCTTCCCAGGATTCCTTGCCCCATGTCCTCACATGGAGATCCACCCTTTTAGATGCCCTGGAGCCTGGACCGCACTAAATAGAGTTTAATGAAGCGATTTGCGCAATCGTGGTGATATTCACATTTGTTGTGAATTGAATTTTTCCTGAAATTCCTAATGAATTCAGATTCGATTCCCTCATCCCTATATATATATATATATATATATATATATATATATATATATATACTCACCGCTGTTGAGCTTACAAACATGTACAAATATCCATTTGGTGAATGCCGCCATCCATTATATATTTTCCTGGATTACTTCTGTGGGAAATATGGACTCTACCCACAAGAGATGTGCACTTCTGTGCCATTATACATCCCTTCATCACATCTATTTTCTATCCTCAGAATAGGTTATCAACAGGGCTGGTGCAAGGATTTTAGCCGCCCTAGGCAAAAGCTAATATTGTCTCCCCCTTGACTCCACCCATTGACACACCCCACCTTACTTTTGGGATGACACACTGTAACAAGCCCCCTCCTCATGTAATTAGCTTACTACTGGGATGACACACTGTAACAGACCTACTCTTCATGCTGCTGGTTGATCGAGTGGTTCGGTTGCTGGTTATCTAACGTTATTGTGGCAGGCAGAGCTGCAACCCCATCAAGAGGGCTCTCTAGGCAGCTGCCTATTTTGCCTATAGGCAGGGCCAGTTTTAGGCTTAGCGTGTCCCTAGGCAAAATCAAAAGATGGGCCCCAAAAGTCGTAATAGTGAACTAACCAGATTTGCACATTTTTGGTCACTTCAAATACCATAAAAATATCTAAAAAGCAATTGAAAAGTCCCATCAAAACAAAAATAGTACCAATAAAAACTACAGATCACAGCACATAAAATGACCCTCATATATCCCCATATACAGAAAAAAAACTGTTATAGGGATCAGAATAGTACGATTTTAATTTTTTGTATTGTTCCCCCACATTAGGTTGGCAGTATAGTTCCCCCCCCCCACATTAGGTGCAGTATAGTTCCCCCACATTAGGTTGGCAGTATAGTTCCCCACATTATGTTGGCAGTATAGCTCCCCCACATTAGGTGCAGTATAGTTCCCCCACATTAGGTTGGCAGTATAGCTCCCCCACATTAGGTGCAGTATAGTTCCCCCACATTAGGTTGGCAGTGCAGTTTCCCCACATTAGGTTGGCAGTATAGTTCCCCCACATTAGGTGCAGTATAGTTCCCCCACATTAGGTTGGCAGTATAGCTCCCCCACATTAGGTGCAGTATAGCTCCCCCACATTAGGTTGGCAGTATAGCTCCCCCACATTAGGTGTAGTATAGTTCCCCCACATTAGGTTGGCAGTATAGTTCCCCCACATTAGGTGCAGTATAGTTCCCCCACATTAGGTTGGCAGTATAGCTCCCCCACATTAGGTGCAGTATAGTTCCCCCACATTAGGTTGGCAGTATAGTCCCCCACATTAGGTTGGTATGAAGGAAAAAGGAGTAGTATTTCTTAGAAAATGGATGAAGAAGATACCCGCCACCAACACCCAAGGTGACATACTGACCTTCAGTCGATATGCACAGAGGTGTGTGGGGCCTCTGTGGTATAGGGTGGGGGGTAGGAAGAAATGAAGATGGCAACAGTTTGCTGCTCTCACCCCTTGTTTTTCCGTATTCCCGAGGGAGATGGACAATGACGCAAATGTGAAGGTGAAAAAATGGGGTTTTATTGAGAGCGCTCCTGTGTGGCAACGGCGGTCAAATGAAACAGAGGTCTGAGCCAGCACTTACGCAGGACTAACTTTTATTAGAAAAAGAAGTCAATAAGGTAAAACAGGACAACGCGTTTCGGCACTAAACGGCGCCGAAACGCGTTGTCCTGTTTTACCTTTTTGACGTCTTTTTCTAATAAAAGTTAGTCCTGCGTAAGTGCTGGCTCAGACCTCTGTTTCATTTGACCGCAGTCACCACACAGGAGCGCTCTCAACAAAACCCCATTTTTTCACCCTTCACATTTCCCACATTAGGTTGGCAGTATAGTTCCCCCACATTAGGTCCCCCCTCCCCCTGATTTTTCATATTTCCTTACCTGGCCGCACTCGGCTGGCTCAGGTAATGCGGGGGGTCTTGTGCGCTGTGTGGATAATATGAGGAGTGTCGCCTCCTGCGGCTCCTCTGCACGGCGACAGGGACGTCACTTATTTCCTTCAGCTGCGGCCGGACTGCTAAACTTAAGCAGCCGGCACTGCAGGAAATGACGCCGCGCAGAGGAGCCGCAGGAGGCGACACTCGTCATATTATCCACACAGCCCACAAGACCCCCCGCATTACCTGAGCCTGCCGAGCACCCTTCTTCATCTCCCCCAGACCCCTCTGCACCCTTCTTCCCCTCCCCCAGACCCCTTTGCACCCTTCTTCATCTCCCCCAGACCCCTCTGCACCCTTCTTCATCTCCCCCAGACCCCTCTGCACCCTTCTTCCCCTCCCTCAGACTCCTCTGCAACCTTCCCCTCCCTCCCCCAGTCATCCTTCATTTAACTTTTGTGCCCCTTCTGCCCTCTTCCCCCATCGTTCTTCTTCTTTTACCTTTTGTGCCTCTTCTCCTCCCTCCCCCCAGACACCACCTCTCTGCCCTCTCACCTTATGCTGGAGGCAGGCTGCAGCACGCAAAGCTCCACATTCTTCCTCCTGTTGAGAGCGGAGAAGCCGGGGCAGGGACGCGTCGCATGACGTCAGAGGCGTGCCTGCGCACGGACGTCCTCTGCCCTTAAAGTTGCAGTGACCCTGCCCCGGCTCACTTTTGTAAATGTCTGGGCCGGAGGAGCGGCCAGCAGCGAAGCCCCTTTAGCGCGATCTGAAAAGGGGGTCTTGCACGGGGGACCAGGGGCCATATTTGAAGTCTGCCACCGGGGTAGATGAGCGGCCCCGCGGACAGCGGGCCCAGCGCACCTGATCACGGCCGTCTTTGAACTGTGTGCGTGCATGTGCACGCAGTTCAAACAGGCTATGCAAATCACCAGCGGTGCGTGACCGACAACAGATGTTCCCTGTGCTAAATGGACCCAGGGAGCATTTAATTCGATAAAGTCTGCGGGCAGAACTGGGAGGGATTCCCCAATGATCTGTCCCCCCGCATGATTTTCTGGGGGATGTGTCCCCCCCTGTTCCTACGCACCTGCGCTGGTCACTGTTTTAAAGTTCCCGTGGCCAGGTTGCAGCGGGCTGCTGATCCACTACTGAGCAGCCGGTAGGGGGCCCCCTGGGGGATGGGGGCCCTAGGCAATTGCCTGGTTTGCCCCACCCTAATGCAGGCCCTGGTTATCGATATTAGATCAGTTGTGTGCTGACACCTGGCACCTTGTCAATCAGCTTTGTACCAGAGCAGTATTACCAGCATACACTAAGAACAATGCCATGAAGCAGACAGCCCCATATATTGAAGTAAATGGGAGCTGAGCTGCAGTAACTGAGCATGGCCACTACACCATGTGTGGAGCTCTCTGTTTCTGTTTGTTTACAAGGTCAATCTGATTGGGAGGTTCTATGTGTCTGCACCCCAGCTATATGATCTCTATTACCTATCCTGAGGATTAGTCAGTAAGTCTAGCTTGGAAAATCCCTTTTAAGATTCATCTGTGGAACATTGGATGATTAAAAAGGCCACACTGGATATGATGACAAAGTTAGGTGGGCAGCAGCCTTGGAATACAATTGTTATAGCAGCAATGACTAATTTTGTTATACACTGCTCAAAAAAATAAAGGGAACACTAAGATAACACATCCTAGATCTGAATAAACTAATCTTATGAAATACTTTTGTTTTTACATAGTTGACAACAAAATCACACAAAAATTATCAATGGAAATCAAATTTATCAACCCATGGAGGTCTGGATATGGAGTCACACTCAAAATCATAGTGGAAAACCACACTACAGGCTGATCCAACTTTGATGTAATGTCCTTAAAACAAGTCAAAATGAGGCTCAGTAGTGTGTGTGGCCTCCACGTGTCCGTATGACCTCCCTACAATGCCTGGGCATGCTCCTGATGAGGTGGCAGATGGTCTCCTGAGGGATGTCCTCCCAGACCTGGACTAAAGCATCCACCTGACAGTCTGTGGTGCAATGTGGCATTGGTGGATGGAGCGAGACATGATGTCCCAGATGTGCTCAATCGGATTCAGGACTGGGGAACGGGCGGCCAGTCCACAACATCAATGGCTTCCTCTTGCAGGAACTGCTGACACACTCCAGCCACATGAGGTCTAGCATTGTCTTGCAGTAGGAGGAACCCAGGGCCAACCGCACCAGCATGTGGTCTCACAAGGTGTCTGAGGGTCTCATCTTGGTACCTAATGGCAGTCAGGCTACCTCTGACAAGGACATGGAGGGCTGTGCGGCCCCCTAAAGAAATGCCTCCCCACACCATTACTGACCCACCACCAAACCGGTCATGCTGGAGGATGTTGCAGGCAGCAGAACGTTCTCCACGGCGTCTCCAGACTCTGTCATGTCTGTCACGTGCTCAGCGTGAACCTGCTTTCATCTGTGAAGAGCACAGGGCACCAGTGGCGAAAATTCAAAACTTGGTGTTCTCTGGCAAATGCCAAACGTCCTGCATGGTGTTGGGCTCTAAGCACAACCCCCACCTGTGGGTGTCGGGCTCTCATACCACCTACATAGAGCCTGTTTCTGACTGTTTGAGTGGACACATTTATGGCATGCTGGATGTCATTTTGCAAGGCCCTGGCAGTGCTCCTCCTTGCACAAATATATCAATGAGAAAAAACAACAAGAGGTACGCCCCTAGTGAGGACCGTTTATATAAAATGAAAGAGATAACGCAAAGATGGGTTCTTACCCCTAGGTGTTGCGCTCAGAGCACAACACCTACAGTAGCGTCTATATGCAGGAAATCAAATGGAACCGCTGCCACGAGGAACTTCCCGGTGTGACGTCAGTCAGTCCGGTGGATAGCAATGGAAAGAGATATGTGAACAAGTTCCTCTAAAGAAGGCGCTGGTACCCGAAGATGAAAGTAAACTTTATTAGCAACGCGTTTCGATCCCGAACCGGGATCTTCGTCAGGCATCAATGGAAAGAGATATGTGAACAAGTTCCTCTAAAGAAGGCACTGGTACTGGAAGATGAAAGTAAACTTCTTTATTAGCAACGCGTTTCGATCCCGAACCGGGATCTTCGTCAGGCATCCAATGGAAAGAGATATGTGAACAAGTTCCTCTAAAGAAGGCGCTGGTACCCGAAGATGAAAGTAAACTTCTTTATTAGCAACGCGTTTCGATCCCGAACCGGGATCTTCGTCAGGCATCCAATGGAAAGAGATATGTGAACAAGTTCCTCTAAAGAAGGCGCTGGTACCCGAAGATGAAAGTAAACTTCTTTATTAGCAACGCGTTTCGATCCTGAACCGGGACCGGGGTACCAACGCCTTCTTTAGAGGAACTTGTTCACATACCTCCTTGCACAAAGGCAGAGGTAACAGTCCTGCTGCTAGGTTTTTGCCCTCCTACGGCCTCCTCCACATCTCCTGATGTACTGGCCTGTCTCCTGGTAGCGTCTCCATGCTCTGGCCACTATGCTGACAGACACAGCAAACCTTCTTGGCACAGCTCGCATTGATGGCTGGATGAGCTGCACTACCTGACTCCGTCTCATGCTACCACTAGAGTGAAAGAACTGCCAGCATTCAAAAGTAACCAAAACATCAGCCAGGAAGCATAGGAACTGAGAAGTGGTATGTGGTCACCACCTGCAGAACCACTCCTTTATTGGGGGAGGGGTCTTGCTGGTTGCCTATAAATCCCACCTGTTGTCTGTTCCATTTGCACAACAGCATGTGAAATTGATTGTCAATCAGTGTTGCTTCCTGAATGGACAGGGATTTCACAGAAGTGTGATTGACTTGGAGCTACATTGTGTTGTTTAAGTGTTCCCTTTATTTTTTTTGAGCAGTGTATGATGGCATCTAAGTAGGTTACTAATAATGATGATGGTGGTTAAGAGGACATTAGCATGTGCTTATTCCTTGTATCGGTTCTCCTGTTTGTTAGTATGTATTGATCAGTGTTTTCCAACCAAAATGCCTCCAGCTGTTGCAAAACTACTACTCTCAGCATGCCCGGACAGCCGAAGCCAACAAATGGCCATAAAACTGAGTCATCCAAAGCAAGAGTGACTCCTTGTAGTGTTTTTCCTACTCTGGGTAATATTGGGGGATTCCCTTTATTCGGACCCTATAGGACCAAATAAAATGTGGAAAGTATTGCTGGCTAAGCATCACAACGTTTGTATATTTTTCATCATGGCATCACCCCTAAACTTCTACAAAATACCTGTGATTGTCTGTCCTCTGTTTCTAACATTAGTTCTTATGGGGGGAGATTTATCAAAACCTGTCCAGAGAAAAAGTTGCTGAGTTGCCCATAGTAACCAATCAGCTCGCTTCTTTCATTTCTCAGAGGCCTTTCAAAAATGAAAGGTTGCTATTGTGGTGTCCCAGTACCGTATCCTATCCTGTACCTTTTTATTGTGGGTCCCCATAGCCAGAGTCCCTAGGACGTCGGGGTTCCTGTTGTCCTGTCCACCCCTAGTCACCTCTCATCCAGATGGTTATTGCACCAATAGCTTACTTAGGAAGCATGTAAATATTATATAAAAGCTCTATAAATAGTTCATTACCTGTCCCATAGCGTAACAGGACCTGCGGGTAACGTGGTTAGGTGAACTCTATGGTATTTCTGCTTGAGGACCTTTGGAAGTCCTTCTGACGTAGTCAATCCCATCACTCATTGTAACAGTGAATGACGGATGTTCGGACCAATCAGATTAGCCCCACCCCCTGCCCATATAAGGGCGCTGCGGCCATGTTCTCGCTCTCTTGTTCCTGTGCAGCCTAGCTGTAAGCAGCTCTCTTGTTCCTGTGCAAGCAAGCAAGAAGCATCTGCGCTGCTGAGATCTGTGAATCTAGGCCTGAACCTTGCGGAGATGGCCGATAACTAAATTCTGAGTGTATCAATCCCCACGCACTCTGCAAGATCACTGGACCTTATCTATCCCCTAAATCCAGACGGATCTGCAATAATTACCCTAAATTCAGAGACTTTAATTTATTTCAAGGTCCGCAACAATTGTCAGTCATTGAGCCATATAAAGACTGTATTCCTGAGACTGTCATTGTTTATTGGATGTATCGCAAGCACTTAAGTTACCCAAGTTCAAGTACATTGTGGACCTTCATTCATTTCATTATATGCACCTGTCGTTTCTGGGAAGGGCGGCGACAGGCCGGAGAATTACCTCAGCATACTAGCCCTCAGCCTGGCGTCACGAACTATAGGGTTAACATTAACCCCTTCTCTACCACAACACCCCAACTACCATACCCCCCAAGGCTACCACACTATGAGGAACTTAGCAACTTTTCCTATGGTTTTGATAAATCTCCCCCTATATATCTCTATATCTGCCACTTGTGATGTGTAAATCGAACCTGTATTGGAAATATTTGCTTTGTCTCGCCTGCAAATATTTCCTTTTTCGGCCAAAGCTGGTAACATATGGTGCATACGTCATGTGAGAAGGGATAAGGATTGAACATGTGGTGCTGTTGGTGACATTTTAGCTTAGGAAGACGACGTTGGGTAACAGGTATGTTAGGGTAGCTCAGAATACTTTGCAACTAGCAAGATCACATTACCTCAGGTTAGCCAATAATGGCTTGCATACAGCTTCCAGCCAATTAGGAGGCAGTATAGGGGTGGGACAGGGGCATCATATAAGACTGTGTACAGAGCTGGAGCAGCCATTTTAGGGAGAGAAGCTGACAGGAAAACATCTGTCATGGACAGTGGGGGGAATTTATCATGTGAGACTTTTGTGCGAATGGCGCATTGGACGTCATTTACACGCTATCTCCAACTAACTCCAACCAGCTCTAAAAAGTAATCTAAACTGGCAGCATGATTTGCCCGTGCTACAAAAGAGCCTTCCGCCACTTAATGTGTTGCACACACGTCAAACCTGCAGAAACTTGTGATCTAAACTAGTGCAGACAGTAGGACACTTAATGACTAGCGGCCAGAAACCAGAGCACTAGAGCAGCCGTATTGTGGTGTGTAGGCTATTTGCTTGTCAGGTCAGGTGGTGGAATTTCCATGCAGAAATGCGCGGAAGAATTTCGCCAGAAATTCAGCAAAAATTACCTGCCCATTGACTTTAATGGGATTCCCATTCTGCTGTGGAAACTCTGCATAATAATAATGCGGAATTCTGCAGCAAACTTCAGCAAGCTTTGCTTAGTGGAATTTGTGCAGAATTGTGAAAACATTTTATTGTAAGTTCAGAAACACATTGGGGGAGATTTATCAAAACATGTATAGAGAAAGAGTGGGGTAGCAATCAGATGACTTCTTTAATTTTGAGAGGCCTTTTCATATATAAAGAAGCAATCTGATTGGTTGCTATGGTTCTCTACTCAGATTTTAATAAATCTTCCCCATTGTCTAATTGACAGATTTACATGTTACCAGCAGTTCATGCAACAGCAGCAACACATGAACAGTTTTTTAAAAACAAATAAAAAATAACTTTTATGAGTAAATAAAGTTGTTAAAAAATTCTATTAAAAAGAAAGTTTTATAACACATTGGGGTTTATTTACTAACGTGATGCCGATTCTTTTTTGTTGGGTTTTGCATCCAAATTGTGTCGTACGTTCCAATGCGACACAATTTGCAACCAAATAAAATAAATAAAGCCCAAAAGGGGGTGTGGCCACAGGAGAAAGTGGGTTTGGCCCCGACAAAAGGGGCATGTCTGGCAGTTTTGAAAAATCCCTACATATTTACTAAGGTTTCCGCAAAAAATGTGGTGGATTTGAGCTGGGCAAACAGACAGAACAGAACAGTTGTTAAAAACGCAGAACATAGGGAAAGTGCAAAATGTAGGGAAACCTTAATACATTGGGAAACCCACAAAGAAAAACTACACTCCACTCTTAATAAATAAACCCCATTGTACATTTTACTTGTTGCTGAATGAAACATGCTTTGTATGTGGTAGATTTGAAATTGTTAAAAATGTTAACAAACAAGTACATTTTTTCAAAACTGAGAAGACAAATTCTTTACTTGTCGCTTAATGACACATGCCAATGATCTTGCTAGCGATGCCCGCCTCAGCCAGTGATTGGATGTCACTTGCTCTCATCCAAGAAGGTGATACAGGAGATTGTGGGAGGTCCAAACAGTTTGACCGCTTACACAGTAGGATGCTAGCAAACACTTCTTCCCTATCCTGTTCCCTGGAGTACCTCTTTAACCCCTTAACGACCACAGATGTATATTTACATCCATGCCCGGCTCACGATCTGTGAAGCGCACTCAGAAACTGAGTGCGCTTCGTATCTGCGTGGTCCCGGTTGGTATCAGCAACCAGGACCCGCAGCTAATACCGGACATCGCTGATCGGGCTGATGTCCGGTTTTAACCCTTTAGATGCCGCGATCAAAGTTGATTGCGGCATCTAAAACAGGAGAAATCCATACCGGCTAGCTCAGCAGAGCTTATCAGGACCGCCATGATGTAATCGTGGTGCCCTGAACAGCTGAGAGGACAGCGGGAGGCACTTTACCTTCTTCCCGACTGTCAGATCGGCGTGTGATTGCTCTGAGCCTGAAATCCAGGCTTGAGCAATCAAGCACAGAAAACATTGATCAATGCATTCCTAGGGCAATGCATTGAACAGTGCCTGCAAATAGTGTATGCAATGTTACAGCCCCTAGAGGGGGCTATAACACTGCATAAAAATAAAAATGGGATTTAAACCCTTCCCTAATAAAAAAAAAAATCAGAATCACCCCCCTTTTCCCATTAAAAAAAAAGTGTGTAAATAAAAAAAATCATGTGGTATCGCCACGTGTGTAAATGTCTGACCCATAAAAATATATTGTTAATTAAACCGCACGGTCAATGACGTATGCGCAAAAAAATTATAAAGTCCAAAATAGCATTTTTTGGGCCACTTTTTATACAATAAAATTTTTTTTATAAAAAAGTGATCAAAAAGTCCAATCAAAACGGTATCAAAATGGTACCGATAAAAACTTCAGATCACGGCACAAAAAATAAGCCCTCATATTGCCCCATTTGTGGAAAAAAAAAATGTATAGGGGTCAGAAAATGACAATTTTAAACGTATTCATTTTTTGTGTAAGTAGTTGTGATTTTTTCCGGAAGTACAACAAAAACAAACCTATATAAGTAGGGTATCATTTTAATCGTATGGACCTACAGAATGAAGAGAATGTGTCAATGTTACTGAAAAATGCACTGCGTACAAATGAAAGCCCCCAATATTTACAAAATGGTGTTTTTTATTCAATTTTGTCACACGATTTTTTTTTTGTATTAAAGGTTTATTGAAATTTGTAAGATAAACAATACAAGAAAAGAAAGTCATCCATGAATGCGATATAATACAGATTATGCAAACAGCATGTAAGTATGATGGGACTTGCATGGTAAGTAGGTAAATTCCTCAGGACACCATATGGATGAGGTATGCCTACAGAGGCCTCTGACAAGCAGAAACGGTAAACAGAACAATATATCATAACAGAACTCTCGCCAATCCTCAGAAGGAAGGCAGGTATTGACATCTGTATCTCTGGAACATCATAAGGCAATGTAATATCCAATATCCATCTCCTACAGATCCCCTTTCGGGGTCTGCAGCGAACATAGGCATGTAAAGAATGAAAAAACTGTAGGATCAGTAATGCATAAATTTGGGGATGAGGGACGGGGGGGGGGGGGGGGGGAGAAGAGGCGTAGAAGAGGGAAAGAAAGACAGAGGGGGAGAGAAAGATGAGGAGAGGGGAGGAGGGTCCCAAGAAAAAGAGGGAAACGAGAGAGAAGGAGGAGAATTACCAGACAAGAGGGTAAGTGCAAGAGCAGAGAGCTATGTCAACAAGCAGTATGCTGCAATCACAATACTAGCAGGCGAACTGACCTTCAGGAGAGGCGAGCGGAGTGGGTCCCCAGGTGTAGCCGATATGAGTGGTGGCAGTAACAAATCAACCAAGAGTCAGTAATTAGAGTTGCTGTTGTCACACAATTTTTTTTATTTCATTTCACCATAGATTTTTTGGGTAAAATGACTGAGGTCATTACAAAGTAGAATTGGTGGCGCAAAAAAAAAAAAAAAAAAAAAAAAAAAATGATATGTGGATTTTTAGGTGCAATTTTGAAAGGGTTATGATTTTTTTAATGTAATGAAGAAAAAACGAAAGTGCAAAAACTGAAAAATGTTTGATAAGATTTTTTAACAACTTTAACCCCTTAAGGACCAAAGTACACATTTTTTTTCAAAATTGAGAAAAGACATTGGCCCTGATGGAGTGTTGGGTATTTACTGGTGTGGAATGTTGTTTCAGACTTGATTCCACTATATTTACTATGGGGTGACACAGGTTAGAAAAGTTCTGCCTACCTTTTTCTTTGTGGGAATTTCCAGCCACTTATTCACAGAATTGTGTATGAATTCAATAGCAAATAGGTCGGGTTGTGAGAACACGCCCCTTTTCCGTCCGACCATGCCACTTTTTTGGGTTCTTAGATTTACTTTGGCACATTGCACCATAAATTCTGGTGCAGACAAAAGCAGGTCATGTTCACAATAGTAAATCGGGGCCAATTTCTACTTAGCGCATCATTCAGTGGCATAGCTACAGAGGTCACAATGGTTGCAATTGTGACCAGGCTTTATATGCCAGGGGGACCTGCAGGGCGTATTGAGGGGGCTCTGGATGGATGGGACATACTGGGTGCATAGTATGGATGGGGATATGCTAAGGGTGACACAGGATGAGGACAACTGCATGGAGCACTGGATAGATGGGAACATGTTAAGGGGGGACAATTGATGGGGAAAGTTAGGACAACTGTATGTGGGCCATTGGATGGATAGACACATGAGAGACAGAGACATTGGATGGATAGAGGCTGAGAGGGGCACTGAATGGATGGAACATGCTAGGGGCACAGTATGGATGGGGACATGCTAAGGGGGACACTGGATGGAGACATGCTAAGGGGTGACACTGGATGAGGACAACTGTATGGGGGGCACTGGATAAGGACATGCTGAGGGGAACACTGGATGGTGACATGCAGAGTAGGACATGCTAAATGGAGGGGCACTGGATAGATGGGGACATGCTAAGAGGGGACACTGGATGGATAGGGGCATACTGGGAGGGCACAGTATGGATAGGGACATGATAAGGGGGGATAGTGTGGATGGATGGGAACATGCTGAGGGGGCCACAGTATGGATTGAGTCCTGCTGAGGAGAGGGGGCACAGTATTGATACATGGGCGCATGTTAATAGGGAGCAAGGATGTAACTTTCTTAGGTGGGATATGGATGGATGGGACATGCTTGGGGGGGGGGGGGGGAGAGGGGAATTGATCCTTCGCACCAGGGCCCACTACACCCCAGGCACCAGTCACTGCTCCATTGTATATGCTGAGAATTGTTTTCCAGCATCTTCCAGGATATCAGAGTGCTGGCTCATTAGCTTCCTCTTCTAGGTCAAACTTCATGGTTTCATCAATGTCATTTACTGCATATTTTTTTAGCATCAACTTTTTTTCAGGGTCCTCTATGTTACATGCAAGGCAAAAGTTTTCATTGGATGATGACTCGAAACGGCAAGAAGATTTCCCATCAGAAAAGTATGCCCTATAGAAGATTAATTCACTGTTCTTTGTTGGTATTTCTTTTGGCAATTCCCTTTCCTGTTCATTAAAAAAAAAAATAATAATAATAATAATTAGTAAGTCAAAAGGCATAATCTATGATCACAAATGCTGCTAAAGAGGTGTGGATTCATGTGACTAATAGAACCACAAATCCCATTTAAATAACTGAAGAAATATAGGAAGCACTATCCGTATTGTACGAACACCAGCTGCAAACCCACCAGACCCTATTAACCCCTTAAGGACCCAGCCAATTTTCACTGTAGGACCCGGCCATTTTTTGCACATCTGACCACTTTCACTTTAAACATTAATAACTCTGGGATGCTTTTACCTTTCATTCTGATTCAGAGATTTTTTTTTCATGACATATTATACTTTATGTTAGTGGTAACAATTTGTCGATACTTGAATCATTTCTTGGTGAAAAATCAAAATTTGATGAAAAAAATTGAAAATGTTGCATTTTTTTTTTTAACTTTGAAGCTCTCTGCTTATAAGGAAAATGAATATTCCAAATAAATTATATATTGATTCACATATACAATATGTCTACTTTATGTTTCCATCATAAAGTTGACATGTTTTTACTTTTGGAAGAAAGAGGGCTTCAAAGTATAGCAGCAATTTTCCAATTTTTCAAAATCAAAATTTTTCAGGGACCAGTTCTGTTTTGAAGTGGATTTGAAAGGCCTTCTTATAAGAAATACTCCACAAATGACCCCATTATAAAAACTGCACCCCTCAAAGTATTCAAAATGACATTCAAAAGGTTTAACCCTTTAGGTGTTTCACAGGAATAGCAGCAAATTGAAGGAGAAAATTCAAAATCTTCATTTTTTACACTCATGTTCTTGTAGACCCACTTATTGAATTTTTACAAGGGGTACAAGGAGAGAAATCTTCCTAAAATGTGTAACCAATTTCTCTCGAGTAAGAAAATACCTCATATGTGTAAGTCAAGTGTTCGGCGGGCGCAGCAGAGGGCTCAAAAGGGAATGAGCGACAATGGGATTTTGGGGAGAGTTTTTCTAAAATGGTTTTTAGAGGGCATGTCACATTTCGGAAGCCCCTATGGTGCCAGAACAGCAAAAAAAAAAAAAAAAAAAAAAACACATGGCATACTATTTTGGAAACTACACCCCTCAAGGCACGTAACAAGGGGTCCAGTGAGCCTTAAGACCCCACAGGTGTTTGACGACTTTGTTAAAGTTGGATGTGAAAATTATTATTTTTTTCACTAAAATGCTAGTTTTCCCTCAAATTTTACATTTTTACAAGGGGTAATAGGACAAAATGCCCCCCAAAATTTGAAAGCCCATCTCTTCTGAGTATGGAAATACCCCATGTGTGGACGTCAAGTGCTCTGCTGGCGCACTACAATGCTCAGAAGAGAAGGAGAGCCATTGAGCTTTAGGGAAAAAAAATTGTTTGAAATGGAAGTTAGGGACCATGTGCGTTTACAAAGCCCCCCGTGGTGCCAGAACAGGACCCCCCCACATGTGAATATTTTGGAAACTGCACCCCTCACAGAATTTAATAAGGGGTGCAGTGAGTATTTACACCCCACTGGCGTTTGACAGATGTTTGGAACAGTGGGCTGTGCAAATGAAAAATTACATTTTTCATTTTCACGGACCACTGTTCCAAAAATCTGCCAGACCCCTGTAGGGCGTAAATGCTTACTGTACCCCTTATTACATTACGTGAGGGGTGTAGTTTCCAAAATTGGGTCACACGTTGGTATTTATTTTTTTGCGTTTATATGTCAGAACCGCTGTAAAATCGGCCACCCCTGTGCAAATCACCAATTTAGGCCTCAAATGTACATGGTGCACTCTCACTCCTGAGCCTTGTTGTGCGCCCACAGAGCATTTTACGCCCACATATGGGGTATTTCTGTACTCAGGAGAAATTGCTTTACAAATTTTGTGGGTCTTTTTTTCCTTTTAACGCTTGTGAAAATAAAAAGTATGGGGCAACACCAGCATGTTAGTGTAAATTTTTTTTACACTAACAAGCTGGTGTAGACCCCAACTTTTCCTTTTCATAAGGGGTAAAAAGAGAAAAAGCCCCCCAAAATTTGTAGTGCAATTTCTCCCGAGTACGGAGATACCCCATGTGTGGCCCTAAACTGTTTCCTTGAAGTATGACAGGGCTCCGAAGTGAGAGCGCCATGCGCATTTGAGGACTAAATTAGGGATTGCATAGGGGTGGACATTGGGAATCACTGGCGTAGAATACCCCTAACAAGGTGCCTCCAGCTGTTGCTAAATTACCAGCATGCCTGGACAGTCAGTGGCTGTCCGGAAATGCTGGGAGTTGTTTTGCAACAGCTGGATGCTCCGTTTTGGAAACACTGCCATACAATAAGTTTTTTTATTTGGGGGGGGGGGGGGGGGGGAGACACAGTGTAAGGGGGTGTATATGTAGTGTTTTACCCTTTATTATGCGTTAGTGCAGTGTAGTGTAGTGTTTTTAGGGTACATTCGCACTGGCGGGTTATGGTGAGTTTCCCGCTAGGAGTTTGCGCTGCAGTGAAAAATTTGCCGCAGCCCAAACTTGAAGCAGGAAACTTACTGTAAGCCTGCCCGTGTGAATGTACCCTGTACGTTCACATGGGGGAGCAAACCTCCAGCTGTTTCAAAACTACAACTCCCAGCATGTACTGACAGACCATGCATGCTGGGAGTTGTACTTTTGCAACAGCTGAAGACACAGTGGTTGGAAAACCTTCAGTTAGGTTCTGTTACCTAACTCAGTATTTTCCAACCAGTGTGTCTCCAGCTGTTAAACTACAACTCCCAGCATGTACTGATCGTCGAAGGGCATGCTGGGAGATGTAGTTATGCAATAGCTGGAAGTACGCAACTACAACTCCCAGCATGCCGAGACAGCTGTTTGGACATGCTGGGATTTGCAGTTTTGCAACATCTGGAGGGCTACAGTTTTAGAGAACACTGCAAGGTGATCTCCAAACTGTGGTCCTCCAGCAGTTGCAAAACTACAAATTCCAGCATGCAACAGTTGTTTGGGCATGCTAGGAGTTGTAGTTTGGCAAGATCTGGAGGGCTGCAGTTTAGGGACTACTATATAGTGGTCTCAAACTGTAGCCCTCCAGCTGTTGCAAAACTACAACTCCCAGCATGCCCAAACAGCTGTCTGGGCATGCTGGGAGTTCTAGTTTTGCAACATCTGGAGGGCTACAGTTAGAGACTACTGTATAATGGTCTCAAACTGTACCCTCCAGATGTTGCTAGGCAACTCACCAGCTTCCGTCGGATCCAGCCGCACGTCATCGCCGCCCGCCGATCTCCGTCGCCCGCAGCCTCCGTCGCCCGCCCGGATCGGTAAGTGGATCTTCGGCGCCGGTCCCCGTCGTTTCCCCGTCCTGCCCCGCCTATTGTGGGTGGGCAGGATGGGGAAAATGAAAGTTAACCCCCCCGTCCCCGATCTGCTATTGGTGGTTGCGTCTAGACCACCAATAGCAGGGATAGGAGGGGTGGCACCCCTGCCACCTCACTCCTATGCCTTCAGGGGGATCGTGGGTGTCTTAGACAACCGCGATCCCCCTTATATTCCGGGTCACTATAGACCCGGAATCACGCAAATTGCAAGTGTGAATTCACTTGCGATTTGCCACGATTGTCGTCATGGGGGGGGGTCTGATGACCCGTCTGGGCGTTTGCACGGGATGCCTGCTGAATGATTTCAGCAGGCGTCCCAGTCCCAGTCCCGCGCGACCAGGGTATCATGATGTACGCTTACGTCAAGGGTCCTTAAGGGGTTATCCAGGAAAAAAAATTTATCTATCAACTGGCTCCAGAAAGTTAAACAGATTTGTAAATTACTTCTATTACAAAAATCTTAATCTTTTCAGTACTTATGAACTTAAGGTTGTTCTTTTCTGTCTAAGTGCTCTCTGATGACACGTGTCTCGGGAAAGGCCCAATTTAGAAGAGGTTTGCTATGGGAATTTGCTTCTAAACTGGGCGTTTCCCGAGACTAAAGTCAACTTCTTCCAAAGGTTCAAAAAGGGGGAGAACATAAACCTACAGTTCTCAGACCAAGTCCCAAATGGGATTTGTATACTGTTCTTAAGGGGTTAAGTCTTTCAGCTCCTGATAAAGATCTGCCTAAGAAAGCAGAGAGTGCTGAGACTTGAACCTTTAAAGTGGATGGGCTAAAACCCTTAAGGCTATCCTGAGGAAACCGTAGTATTGCAGAAAGAGGAGGATCTGAGGTTACTACATCTTTCATAGAACACCATTGAAGGAAAATCTGCTTTATCCTGGAATAAACCTCGTTTGTAGACTTTTCTCTAGAGTGTGCAATGTTTCTCAAGACCTCCATAGGAAGCCCACTACTTAGTAGGGTCCTGTCAATCTCCAGGCTGTCAGATTGAGTCTCCTCAGATCCAGGCAGGAGCCTGTGTTGTGAGGCCCAAGGTTCTGCACGGGGGGAAGCCTCCAATAACACCCCTGACTCATGAGCTGGGTGAACCAGAACCTCTTGGGCCAGAATGGTATGATAGCAATCACTGAGGTCTGGTCTTGCCTGACCTTCATCAATACCTTCAGTATCATGGAAAGTGGAGGCGATATGTAGGCCAGCCAGAACCTCCATGGAATGGACAGAGCATCTATCACCACTGGGTTGTCCTCTTTGTAAAGAGAGCAAAACCTGTTCACCTTGGTGTTCAGACAATTTGCCTTGAGATGTATCTCTGGCATACCCCAACCCTAGGGTTATCTTCCTGAAGATATCTTCGTTCAGGGACCATTCGCCTTGGACTGGAAGGCCGCGACTTAGACGATCTGCCACTATGTTGAGATCCCCCTTGATGTGAACTGCAGAAAGGTGGGTTAGATTGAGCTCTGCCCAGGAGAGAATTAGTCAGGTCTCCTTGAGGAGTACTTGGGACTTTGTGCCACCCTGTCTGTAGATGTGAGCCACCACATTGGTGTTGTCTGATTGAACTCTTATCGCTTTCCTTAGAATAAGGGGTGTGAAGTGGAGGAGAGCTAGACGAACTGCTCTCAGCTCTCTCATGTTGGAGGGGAGTAGTCTCTCCTGAGAGGTCCAAGTACCCTGTACAGGATACTTATCCAGATGGGCTCCCCAGCCCAGAGGGAGGCATCCGTGGTCAAAGTAATCCAATGAGGTTGAATCAAGAACTTCCCATCTGTCAGATTTGTCCACATATGAGAGATGCACAGGCTTCGGACGACAGGGTGCACTTTTTGTCCAACCCTCTGGGGTTGCGATTCCAGACAGTCAAGACCTTATTTTGAAGCAGTCGGAGATGCCATAGGGCCCAAGGGACTGCCTCTGGAGACACTGACATATGACCCAACATCTTCAGAGTTCTGATGAAGACCTTGCGGGGAACCATCAAAAACTCGATGGCTCTTATGATGCAATCTCTTCTCTCCGGAGTGAGAGATAAAGTCATCTGAGAGGAGTTGCGTACAAAGCCCCGGAACTTCCTTGAGGTGGACGGGGTGATCTCGGACTTTTCCCCAATTTAAAATCCAGCCCAGGCGCTGGAGAAAATCTAGAGCCAGATGAAGATGAGACTGTAGAATGTCTGGAGTAGCGGCTTTTAGAAGCCAGTCATCTAGGTAAGGAATGATCTCTAGACCCTTTAGTCTGAGAGCAGAGACCACTGGAGCCACCACCTTTGTAAAGGTGTGGGGTGCGGAAGTAATGCCGAAGGGCAGAACGGCAAACTGGAGATGCTTTACCATACCGTTTATGGTGACAGCAACCCTCAAGAACTTCCTGTGAGCAGGAAACATAGGGACATGAAGGAAAGCATCCTTCAAGTTGATGGTAACCATAAGATCTTGGGGGTCCAGGATGCTGATGACTGAGCGAATGGTTTCCATTCTGAACCGTCTTTTTCTTATGAAACGGTTTAGAAAGCGAAGATCTATGATCATGCGCCAGTTGCCCGATTGTTTCTTCACCAGAAAAATTGGGGAATATACTCCTGATCCTCTTTGATCGGGGGGGGGAACTTCTTCCAGTGCATGCTTTTCTAAGTACTGGAGGACAGAGTCCTCAAGAATAGCCTGTCTTGGCTGAGGAAGTAATTTTGTTAAAACTAATTTCCTTGGAGGAGGGGAGATGAAATCTATTTTGTACCCCGACTGAATAACGTCCAGAACCCAAGGATCCTGGATTTCTTGCATCCAGGCTGACAGGAACAAACTCAAATGACCTCCGACTGGAGGGGGATTGGTAGATAACTTCTCTACCTGATCTTCTAGAGGGAAAGGGAGAGGGGAAATGTTGGTGGACTTTAAAGGAGAGTCATAGCTTGGCCTTACGGTCTTTACCACGGCCACGTCCTCCACCACGCTTCTGATTAGACTGTCACGTTTGGGATCTGGAAGGGATCTGGAAGGGCCCTGGTACTCCCCTACCCCCCCCCCCGGGCCCTGGTACTCCCCCCCCCCCAGCTGTACCTTTGTCGCAAAAGGATTGTACAGGTAGACATTTACCCTTCTTGTCGGCAAAACCCTCCATGATATGGTCTAACTCAGACCCAAAGGGCCAATAAGGCTCAATGGGCATCCCGCACAGGTTAAATTTGGACATGTTATCTGCCACCCAGGGGCGTAACCATAAGGGGTGCCTGCTTGCAGATGAGAGACCCATGGACTTCGCAGCGAGCTTAAAGTGTTGCTGGGTTGACTCACACAAGAAGTCCATCCCGAGGAGCAGAGTCTTGAAGCTGTCTGGGATATCCTCCCTAGCAACATTGTTTTCAATTTCGGACTGGATCCGTAGAACACGCTCCTTAACAAAGTTTGCAACTTCACTAGATGCGAAGGCTACCGAGGTAGACGCTGAAACCGCAGAATAGTTGCGCCTTAACAGGGAGTCCACCTTCCTATCAAGGGGGTCCTAGAGGTTGCTGCCATTGTCAGCAGGAACTAATACTCTTTTGGACAACTTCTTGATCGCCATATACACTTTTGGCAGCGGAACCCAGGAATCCGATTCAGCTTCAGACAGTGGGTACATCAACTTGAACCTCCGGGTGAGAACAGCAGGCTTGTTGGGATGCTTCCACTTGGCCTTCATTAGTTTTCTAAGTGTGTTATCCACTTTGAAAACCCATGGTCCTCTAGAGGTGGATGTTGAGGCTTCACCCTGATCAAACGAGCGCTAAAAAAATAAGACACCAGACCGGAAGTTGTCAGATGACACACTTCCGGTCCGGGGTTCCGCATACACAGAAGCAGAAGCCAGATGCCAACAGCAGACGCTGTATCCCGTTCGACGCCATACAGGTAAGGGCAAAATCGCCCGACAGTAATATAAAAACAAACAAAGCGGCACCCTAGTGCCACAGAAAGCACCACTACCGGAGCATAGACAAGCCAGACTCAGAGCCCCCGACCCCGCGGCACATACACAGCGGCGCAGGACACGGAGACCCCAGGCGCAGTAAAGCAGCCAGAGCTGCAAGTAAATGACAAAATATAAGATATAAAAACCCTAGAAAAGGGGAAAATGTATTCCATGCAGGCTCCTAAAAAAAAATATGGAGCCTGTACTGTCAGACAGAAAAAAAGCAATATGGCCTAGGGGAGGAGGCCTTTTATAAGGGGGGCAATTAAAGAGTTAATTACTTGGGGGGGAATTAAAAATTCCACCGTCCTGCCAGCTTCACAGGGGCAGAACACCCCACTTGTTCTGTTGGTTAGGACATAAGGGAAGTAGTCATTTCTTTTTAGTCTGACCACAGTGCTCTCTGCTGACACCTCTGTCCATGTCAGGAACTGTCCAGAGCAGGATAGGTTTGCTATAGGGATTTTCTCCTGCTCATTTCATGACATGGACAGAGATGTCAGGAGAAAGCACTATGGTCAGACTGAAAAGAAATTAAAAAAGAAAAGAACTTCCTCTGTAGTATACAGCAGCTGATAAGTACTGGAAGGATTAAGATTTTTAAATAGAAGTAATTTACAAATCTGTTTACCTTTCTGGCACCAATTGATAAAAAATGAATGAATAAATAAAAAAATGTTTTCTGCCGAGGTACCCCTTTAACCTTCTGGCATCCGTTAAAAGGGTATTCCCACCTAGACATTTATGGCAAATCCACAGTTCCAGATAGCCTCATTAGGACGCAAGCAGATATAAAGGGGTCAAGGGTCCTTAAAGGGGAACTCCACCCCTAGACATCTTATACCCTATCCAAAGGATAGGGGATAAGATGTTTGATTGCGAGGGTCTTGCCATTTGGGGATCCCCGCTATCTCCCTGCTGCTCCCGGCTTTCGTTTAGAGCATTGGGTGCAGCTCCGGAGGCTCGTGACGTCACGCCCACACCCACTTGTGCCATCACGGCATGCCCCCTCAATGCAAGTCTATAGGAGGGAGCATGGCGGCTGTCATGCCCAATCCCATAGACTTGCATTGAGGGGGCGTGGCCATGATGTCACAAGCCTCCGCATCGCCAGTCATCCGTAGCAGAGCGAAGTCCATTCTGTGCACCGGATGTCTGGGGTGCCTTAGCCAAGATCACAGGGGTCTTGCCGTAGGGAACTCCCGCAATCTCCCTGCTGCACTATATATTTGAATAGTTTATTTACGCATGCGACAATGCCACACATGTTTAGGTTACTTTTTTTTTTTTTTTTTATAAAGGAAAGGGGTTAATGCATATTGATTTACTTTTTTATTTTATTTCCTACACTTTTTTTAGTCCCCACAGGGGACTATACCATACAATCTTTAGATTGCATACACTGATCAATGTTTCTCCATAGGAGAGCATTGATCAGTGTTATCAGTGCTCCATTTCTTCAGCCTGGCAAAGCTGAATGCAATCCTGGAGCACCGATCGGACGGCAGGAAGGAAGGTAAGAGACCTCCCCCCTGTCCTCTCAGTGGGCCTCATCAGAACAGTGGCACTGTGGTATAAGTGAAGGTGAGAATATGTTTATTTTTTTTATTTTATTTTTTTATTTATTTTTTTATTTTTTTATTTTTACAGCAGCCTAAGCAGAATTACATATAAAAATGCATGAATAATAATCAGAATAAATAATAATGCCTCCCTCTGCCCCATTTAGTAATACCACCTTTATGCCCCTATGTAGTAATCATGCCTTCTTGTGTCTCATAGTAAAAAGGATCCCTTATGTCCCATATACAACTAATGCTACTTGCTCCATATACTAATAATGCCTCCTGTGCCCCAAATGTCCCTATGCCTCATATACAAAAATCATGCTCACACACACATACTGCCCGGTTTTTCCCATTATACAAATGATGCCCCCTGTGTCCATATACCAAAGCCCATGCACCCATATGCAAATAATGCTCTGTGTTCCATATAAAAGTAAATGCCTCCAGTGCTCCATATACAAAAGCCCCAGTGCCCCATATGCAAATAATCCCCTGTGCCCCCATATACAAATAATGCTCCCTTTGCACCATATACAAATATTTCCCTATATGCAAATGCCCTCCCGTGCCCCATATAAGGTATGGACTTGGATCTTACCTTAAGAATAACTGAATTATTTTCTGCATGCAGAAGGTAAGTCTTATTGTCCACTTTGCAGCTGATAGTCATTGGTATCCCTTTATTAGTAAGAGCAAGCTCTCTGTACGTGTCCAAGAAGAATGTTGCTTTTTCCACTAAAACATAAAAATATATATTGGATTAAAAGAACAAACAAACAATGATTTCATGGTTGCCTGCCTGGAAAGTGAAAAAATGTTTTCCTGTTCTTTTTAAAGATAGGCACAAACAGGGGGAATTACAAAGTCCAGCTTTTCATACACTAGTCTTAAAAGGGTATGTGGACTTAAATTACCTTATTCCCTATCCACATGATAAGGGATAAGTGAGAGATGGGGGGGGGGGGGGGGGGGCAAAGGTAGTAGGGAGGAATCAAGCAACTATAGGCCAGTAAGTCTGACATCAATAGTGGGGAAATTAACAGAAACTCTACTAAAGGATGGGATTGTGAAACATCTAAAATACCATGGATTGCAAGATGAAAAACAACATGGGTTTACTTTACAAAGATCAGGTCAATCTTATAGATTTTTTGATTTGCTGATAGACAGGCAACAAAAAGTTGTACTTAACGGAGTATATTCAGAGCAAGGTCTTGTTACTAGTGGGGTACCTCAGGAATCTGTACCCAGACCCATTTTGTTTGGATGAGGCAATGTAGCAGCAGGGTCTGGTGGTATTAACCCTTGATTTGTTGTGACACCAGGGTGCAGTTTTGTATAGAAGGCCCTGCCGACAACCGGTCCACAAACGGCAGGATAATAAACGGAATGTCCACAGCAGAATTTATGAGATAACTGGAATTTTTTACTGAACTTCTAATGCAAACAGTCTTTATAAATATACAGTCTCTCTTGAGGTAACCAGGATGCAGGTTCCTCACGGGCTTTGCTGGGACTAATAGTCTTTAGCTGTAAGCAGGCCACTGTGCTACTAATTGTATGAGTTGAGTTGAATAGTAGTCACAAGGATTTAGTAAACAGAGCTTTATAACTCATGGCTTTAGTGGCTGCTGGATCTTTAGGCTCTGGCCTAGTTGAGATGAATTGAGATATGCTGATTGTGCTTGCTTTGGTTCTGGGAGATGAGAGAGGAGAGCGAATTTGGAGACTACAGCCCTTTATATACTAAGGGGGCTCCAAAAGGAAATAAATATTTTGGAGAAGAGCTACTAAACTAGTACATGGATTGCAGAATAAAAAATAAAAATAAAAAATTTACCAGGAAAGGTTAAAAGGATCTTAACATGTATAGTTTGGAACAAAGACTATACAGAGGGGATATGAGGGAGACCTTTACATACATAAAGAGAATCCACACGGTAAAGGAGTTGAGGATATTTAATTTCAGGAAGTATTACTTTACTGACAGACAGTAGTGGATACATAGAACAGCCTTCCTGTAGATGTGGTAGCTGCAAATATAGTAAGGTGCTTAACCCCTTAACCCCTTAAGGACAAAGCCCCATTTTCACCTTAAGGACCAGAGCGTTTGTTGCACATCTGACCACTGTCACTTTCAGCATTAATAACTCTGGAATGCTTTCACTTTTCATTCTGATTCCAAGAATGTTTTTTCGTGACATATTCTACTTTATTGGAAAAAGATGGCAGTCCTGCTAGGCTAGGAGTATGATAGAATAGGTAAGAAAAAATAGAGAGTTGAGTCTAAAATATAAAATCACATTTAATAAAGATATAATACAATGTGAGGTCTTCGGTAGGGCCTTTGCTTCAGACTACTCGCCCTAGTAAAGCTATAAAAATAGACATTAAAATTGGCAATAAAAAATATTAGTGCACTTAGTATGTTAAATGAGACAAAAGGGGGGGGGGAATTGATGAGCGTAATGCGGCAGTCTCAGTTTATATAAGGTATCTTGCCTTGTAAATAATCCAATGTGTGCTTTTGGTAGCGCTGATCGGCGTCCGATCGGCGTTTGATTGCTCCAAGCGTGAGCAATCAAGCCCCTATCTCGCTGATCCATGCAAAGCTATGGCTTTGCAGGGATCTGGGTAAAAGATCAGTGTGTGCAGTGTTATAGCCCCCTATGGGAGCTATAACACTGCAAAAAAAACAAACAAAAAAAAAGTTAAGATCATTTAACCCCTTCCCTTATAAATGTTTGAATCACCCCCCTTTTTCCATAAAAAAAAAAAACTGTGTAAATAAAAATAAACATATGTGGTATCGCCGCGTGCAGAAATGTCCGAACTATAAAAATATATCATTAATTAAATTGCACGGTCAATGGCGTACGCGAAAAAAAATTCCAAAGTCCAACATAGCGTATTTTTGGTCACTTTTTATATCATGAAAAAATAGCGATCAAAAAGTCCGATCAATACAAAAATGGTACCGATAAAAACTTCAGAACATGGCGCAAAAAATGTGAAACGCGAAAAATAAAAAAAAGTTATAGGGGTTAGAAGATGAGAATTTTTAAGGTATAAATTTTCCTGCATGTAGTTATGCTTCTTTTTCCGAAGTACGACAATGTCCAACCTATATAAGTAGGGTATCACTTTAACTGTAGGGACCTACAGAAGATAAGGTGTTATCTTTACCGAAAAATGCACAGCGTAGAAATGGAAGCCCCCAAAAGTTACAAAATTACATTTTTTCTTCAATTTTGTCGCGCAATAATTTTTTTTTTCCTTTTCGCTGTGGATTTTTGGTAAAATAACTAATGTCACTGCAAAGAAGAATTGGTGGCACAAAAAATAAGCCATCATATGGAATTTTATGTGCAAAATTGAACGCGTTATGATTTTTAGAAGGTGATGAGGAAAAAATGAAAATGCGTAGGTAAAGAGCAATGTATAGAAACTTTTATATTGTCTACTGTAACAGTTACAATAAGAATCAAATTGTGTAAGAATCCGCTAAATGTGAAATTTACAAAAGTTGTATGGCTAAAGGAACAAACAAGTAATATCTGTGTGTTTGGGATTAATGAATATAAGGGAGTGAGAATATACAAGGGGGGTCATTTGAGAAATACCTGTGTGTATATAGGAGAATTGGAGATAACAAATGAATATTGGAAGGGAGGTATATGGTGGTTTGACAATCTAAAAAATCTTAAATTTTAAAGTGTTTGAATAAAAAATGGGTAAAAACATTAACGAATTAATGTAAAGATATCTAAAAATAAAAATGGCAAATGATATATATATATACATATACACAAATAGATTGCTTAAAAATGGAGTTATAAGACTATTCATGAAAAGCCAAATAACTCTAATTCTTCATTGAGGCCTTTAAAGGGGTACTCCGGTGCTTAGACATCTTATCCCCTCTCCAAAAGGATAGGGGATAAGATGCCTGACCGCGGGAGTCCCACCGCTGGGGACCCCCGTGATCTTGCACATGGCACCCCGTTTGTAATCAGTCCCCGGAGCGTGTTCGCTCCAGGTCTGATTACGGGCGATCACAGGGCGGCGTGTGAAGTCATGCCTGCGCCCCCGTGTGACTTAACGCTCCGCCCCTCAATGAAAGCCTACGGGAGGGGGCGTGATAGCTGTCACGCCCCCTCCCATAGGCTTGCATTGAGGGGCGGAGCGTGATGTCACTCGGGGCGCAGGCGTGAAGTCACATGCTGCCCGCCCTGTAATCGCCAGTAATCAGACCCGGATTGAACACGCTCCGGGGACTGATTACAAACGGGGTGCCGTGTGCAAGATCACGGGGGTCCCCAGCGACGGGACTCCCGCGGTCAGGCAACTTATCCCCTATCCTTTGGATAGGAGATAAGATGTCTAAGCACCGGAGTACCCCTTTAAGTTCAAGGCTACTGAATTCGTAAATGTTCCTCCCCTCTGCTCTCGACATCTGTAGGACATAATTGCCCCCTCTCCAGTTCTTTTTTACTCTTTGAATTGCCGCAAAGGTGAGGTCTGATGGCTCCGAATTGTGATGTAAATGGAAGTGGGCTGACAAAGGGTGTTCGTCGCTGCTTTTTCTCATATTGTACATGTGGTCAGTGATTCTGGTTTTTGAAGTGCATTTAGTTCTTCCAATGTACTGTTTATGGCAACTGCATGTTATAATGTAAATGACGCCCTTGGAGTTACATGTTAGAAGCAGTTTATCTCCCATTGGAAGGTGTTGGAGGTTGAGGTTACTTTCTCTATTTTTCTTGGGAATTTTGTGGCTTTACAACATGAACAGGTGCCACATTGATTGAAAACACTGGCGGAAAGCCAAGTTTCTGGTTTTTCCTTCCCTTCTAGTACATATGGTAGGGGCTACTTGGATATTTAAATTAGGGGCTCTTGTGAACACAATCGGTGGTGTGTTGGGTAAGGATGGTCCTATGAGTCTATCTTGTTGGAGTAGATGCCAATCTGTCTAAGTTTTTTGTAATCTTGATTGAACGGGATAATCAGGTGGGCTTTGTTATCGGTGATCGGGTGTTCTTTATAGAATTTCTTTCTCAAATTTTTCTACTTTTTCTTTTGAGGTTATTAGAGTTTTGTTGGGATAATTTTTAGATACTTTTCTATATCTTTACATTAATTTGTTATTCATGTTTTTACCCATTTTTTATTCCAGCGGTTTTAAAATTTAAGATTTAGACTATTGCTAACTTTTTCTACATTTTTTAGAAAGCCACCATATACCTCCCTTCCGATATTCATTTGTTATCTCCACTTCACCTATACACACACATAGGTATTTCTCAAATGACCCCCCCTTGTATATTCTCACTCCCTTATATTAATTAATCCCAGACAAACACAGATATTTCTTGCTTATTCCTATAGCCATACAACTTTTGTAAATTTCACATTTAGCTGATTCTAATACAATTTGGATTCTTATTGTAACTGTTACAGTAGACAATATAAAAGTTTCTATACATTGCTCTTTGCAATTATTGCAACTTAATGTCACATCCGCAACACTGCAGATTTTACACCATGCATCGTTAAACCTTTATACATTTAAAACCAACACACACACACACTCACTACACAACTTTCTCACATTAAGTATTTCTTTTAGATCATTACTTTTTTCTATATTTTTTCCTTTTACTCCTTTTCTTTCTGATCCATTTTCCATATTTTCTTTCGTTGTCGTGTCTAACAACTTTATTAAATAAGATTAGCCCAAACACTCCCTGGTTAAAAATCCAAGACCGGAACTTACACCTCACCTGAATGACGTTTACCACACCTGAATGACATTTTCCAAACTTGTTATATAAGGCTCCATTTTCCAGCTATGTTCACACAGTCTTTGTATCTTCACCATTGAAAAAGGGGACGTGGCTCCCCAAAACGCGTTAATCCGAGACTGCTTGTCTGCACAAGAACCGGGACAATTTGGGACCTTCTACTGCCACAATGCCGTACCCCCCTCAACCTCTCACATTTTTCCCTGTGCCGCCGGGGTAGAGAGGACCAGTTCTGGAGGACCTCCAGCGCTGCCATACGCAACCGATAAAAACCACCAGAAAGATCCAGCAACAGCGACATAGTGCCGGACTCCTATCTCCCTCTCATACTTTCCCCGTGGCGCCGGGGTAGAGAGGGATAGATCGGCAACTTCTCCAAGCTCTGCTATGCGCATGTGTTCTACATCGCTAGATCCAGTAAGAGGCACGACATTTATTTCCCTCTTGCATACTGTCCTCTGCCATCGGGGTATAGAGGGTTTATTTGTGGTTATCCACAATTCAGCAGCCTTGCTAAAGCTGAGTGGGCTCACAATCGAGAGTCTCCAGCACTACCAAAAGCACACATTGGATTATTTACAAGGCTAAGATACCTTATATAAACTGAGTGCCGCATTACGCTCATCAATTCCCCCCCTTTTGTCCCATTCAACATACTAAGTGCACTTATATTTTTTTATTGCCAATTTTAAGGTCTATTTTTATAGCTTTACTAGCGTGAGTAGTCTGAAGCAAGGGCCCTGCCTAAGACCTCACATTGTATTATATCTTTATTAAATGTGATTTTATATTTTAGACACAACTCTCTATTTTTTCTTACCTATTCTATCATACTCCTAGCCTAGCAGGACTGCCTCATCTTTTTCCAATTTAGTATCTATTTGGCACATGGGAAAGTGTAATGCAGTATCCTCGGCTTAGGGTTCCTCTGTTTTATGTAGAGCTCCCACTTATTTTGTATATTTCATATTCTACTTTATGTTAGTGGTAAATTTTGTCGATACTTCCATCCTTTCTTGGTGAAAAATTCCAAAATTTTATGTAAAAACTAAAAACAATATGTCTACCTTATGTCTGCATCATGAAGTTGACATGTTTTTACTTTTGGAAAACATCAGAGGGCTTCAAAGTTCAGCAGCAATTTTTCCAATTTTTCACAACATTTTCAAAATTGGAATTTTTCAGGGACCAGTTCAGTTTTGAAGTTGATTTGAAGGGACGTCATCTTAGAAATACCCCATAAATGACCCCATTATAGAAACTGCACCTCTCAAAGTATTCAAAATGACATTCAGAAAGTTTGTTAACCCTTTAGGTGTTTCACAGGAATAGCAGCAAAGTGAAGGAGAAAATTCTAAATCTTAATTTTTTTACACTCGCATGTTCTTGTAGACCCAGTTTCTGAATTTTTACAAGGGGTAATAGGAGAAAAAGCCCCCCAAAATTTGTAACCCAATTTCTCTCAAGTAAAGAAATACCTCATATGTGTATGTCAAGTGTTTGGCGGCCGCAGTAGAGGGCTCAGAAGGGAAGGATGGGATTTTGGAGAGTGAATTTTGCTGAAATGGTTATTGGGGGGGTCATGTCGCATTTAGGAAGCCCCTATTGTGCCAGAACAACAAGAAAAATAAAAAATAAAAACACACATGGCATACTATTTTGGAAACTACACCCCTCAAGGCACGTTAAAAGTCCAGTGTGCCTTAACAGGTGTTTGACGACTTTGTTAAAGTCGGATGTGTAAATGAAAAAAATTATTCTCATTAAAGCACAGTTTTTTTTCCCCAAAATTTACCATTTTTACAAAGGGTAATGGTAATCCCATCTCTTATGATTATAGAAATACCCCATGTTAGGACATAAAATGCTCTGCGGACGAACTACAATGCTCAGAAGAGAAGGAGTCACATTTGGCTTTTGGAAAGCAAATTTTGCTGAAATGGGTTTTGGGGGCATGTCGCATTTAGGAAGCCCCTATGGTGCCAGAACAGCAAAAAAAAACAAAAAAAAAAAACCTCATGGCCTACTATTTTGGAAACTACACCCCTCAAGGAACGTAACAAGGGGTACAGTGAGCCTAAAATGCTGGTTTTTCCCCCAAATGTTACATTTTTACAAGGGGTAATAGGAGAAAATGCCCCCCCAAATTTTTTTTACCCCATTTCTTCCGAGTATGGAAATACCCCAAGTGTGGACGTCAAGTGCTCTGCTGGTGCTCTACAATGCTCAGAAGAGGAGGAGCGCCACTGAGCTTTTGGAGAGAGAATTTGTTTGGAATGGAAGTCAGGGGCCATGAGAATTTTCAAAGCCCCCCGTGGTGCCAGAACAGTGGACCCCCCAACATGTGACCCCATTTTGGAAACTACACCCCTCACAGAATTTAATATGGGGTGCAGTGAGCATGTACACCACACTGGCGTTTGACAGATCTTTGGAACAGTGGGCTGTGCAAATGAAAAATTAAATTTTTTCATTTTCACGGACCACTGTTCCAAAAATCTGTCAGACACCTGTGGGGCGTAAATGCTCACTGCACCCCCTATTACATGACGTGAGGGGTGTAGTTTCCAAAATGGAGTCATATGTGGGGGTCCATTGTTCTGGCACTATGGGAGCTTTGTAAACAAACCTGGCCTTCAATTCCGGACAAATTTTCTCTCCAGAAGCCCAATGGCGCTCCTCTTCTGAGCATTGTAGTTCGCCCGCAGAGCACTTTACATCCACATATGGGGTATGTTCTTACTCAGAACAAATGGGGTTACAAAGTTTGGGGGGCTTTTTTCCCCCCCCCATTTTCCCCTTGTGAAAATGAAAAATTTAGGGTAACATTAGCATTTTAGTGAGCAGCATTTTATTTTTTTTTCTCATTTTCCCATCCAACTTTACGAAAATTAGTCAAACACCTGTGGGGTGTTAAGGCTCACTATACCCCTTGTTACGTTCCGTGAGGGGTGTAGTTTCCAAAATTGGGTCACAAGTTGGTATTTTTTTGCGTTTATGTCAGAACCGCTGTAAAATCAGTCACCCCTGTGCAAATCCCCAATTTAGGCCTCAAAAGTACATTGTGCGCTCTCACTCCTGAGCCTTGTTGTGCTTACTCAGAGCATTTAACGCCCACATATGGGGTATTTCCATACTGAGGAGAAATTGCATTACAAATTTTGAAGGGTCTTTTTTTTTCCTTTTACCTCTTGTGAAAATAAAAAGTATGGGGCAACACCAGCATGTTAGTTTAAACTTTTTTTTATTTTTATTTTTTACTCAGGCTGGGATAGACGCCAACTTTTCCTTTTCATAAGGGGTAAATGGAGAAAAAGACCCCCAAAATTTGTAATGCAATTTCTCCTGAGTATGGAGATACCCCTTATGTGACCCTAAACTGTTTCCTTGAAATACAACAGGGCTCCAAAGTGAGAGAGCACAATGCACATTTGAAGACTAAATTAGGCATTAACATAGGGGTATTCTACGGCAGAGATTCCCAAACTGGGTGCCTCCAGCTGTTGCTAAACTCCCAGCATGCCTAGACAGTCAGTGGCCATCTGGAAATGCTGGGAGTTGTTGTCTTGCACCAGCTGGAGGCTCCGTTTTGGAAACACTGCCGTACGATAAGTTTTCGTTTTTATTGGGAGGCGGGACAGAGTAAGGGGGTGTATATGTAGTGTTTTACCATTTGTGTTAGTGTAGTGTTTTTAGGGTACATTCGCATTGGCAGAGGTTTACTGTGAGTTTCCCGCTAGGAGTTTGCGCTGCGGTGGAAAATTTGCCATAGCTCAAATTTGAAGCAGGAAACTCACTGTAAACCCGCCTGTACATTCACATCGGGGGGTGGGGGGCAAACCTCCAGCTGTTGCAAAACTACAACCCCCGGCATGCACTTACAGACCGTGCATGCTGGAAGTTGTACTTTTGCAACAGCTGGAGGCACACTGGTTGGAAAACCTTCAGTTAGGTTCTGGTTTTCCAACCAGTGTGCCTCCAGCTGTTGCAAAACTATACCTCCCAGAATGTACTGATCGCCAAAGGGCATGCTTGGAGATGTAGTTATACAACAGTTGGAGGTACGCAACTACAACTCACAGCATGCCGAGACAGCTGTTTGTAGCCCTCCAGATGTTGCAAAACTACAGTTTAGAGACCACGGTATAGTGGGCTGAAAACTGTAGCCCTTCAGATGTTGCTAGGCAACTACTCACTGGCTTTCGTAGGATCGTTGCACCAGGGAGCTGCATCACCGTCCTCTGCCGCCGATCACCGATGGGTAAGTGACCGAACTTTAACCACCCGCCCCAGATCTGCTATTGGTTGGTCGCTTCTGACCGACCAATAGCAGGGATAGGAGGGGTGGCACCCCTGCTACCTCACTCCTATCCCTACAGGGGGATCGGGAGTGTCTTGGACAACACCAAACCCCCTTATTTTCTGGGTCATCGGAGACCCGTACGACCTGGAATCGCCGCAAATAGCAGGTCTGAATTCACCGGTGATTTGCGTTGATCGCCGACATGGGGGGGGGGTCTCAGGACACCCTGGGCATTGGCACGGGATGCCTGCTGAAAGATATTAGCAGTCATCCCGATCCCCGCCCGGCAGGGACCGAAATTCCCATGGGCGTACAGGTACGCCCTTGGTCCTTAACAGGGCGTCAGGGCATACCTGTACGCCCGTGGTCCCTAAGTGGTTAAGGACACAGCCCATTTTGACCTTAAGGCCATTTTTTGCAAATCTGACCTCTGTCACTTTAAGCATTAATAACTCTGGGATGCTTTAACTTATGAATTTGATTTCAAGAATGTTTTTCGTGACATATTATACTTTATGTTACTGGTAAATTTTCAGCGATACTTGCATAATTTCTTGGTGAAAAATTCTAAAATTTCATGAAAAATTAGAAAATATATCTTTTTTTACTTTGAAACTCTCTGCTTGTAAGGAAAATAGACATCCCAAATAAAATATATATTGATTCACATACACAATTATGGACATTTATCAACGGGTTTAGTCAGGTTTTCTTTACTATAATTGTCACAAAATTGTCGCAACTGCGACTACGCGATTTTTCGTGCAACATTTTGACTGGAAAGCGAGAGAAGCAAGTTTTCCAAATGTAGTAATAATTTTAAAATTGACTACGGGTAGTCATGTATTTATTAACTGCGACAGTCGCAACTGCGCAAAAAAAAAGGGTTAAAAATTTACTAAATTTACTCCAGCTCAAACATGGAGCAGAAAAAGCTACTACTACCAAAGTAAAAAAGGAAAAATTGCTTACGTGAAAGAAAATCATCAACAGGCTAAACCCAGTTGATAAATAAGTCACACATTAGCAAAAAAAAGTAAGGAAAAAATTACTAAAAAAAAAAAAGAATACATAAGCAAACATTGATATATGTCCCTCAATATGTCTACTTCATGTTGGCATTATAAAGTTGACATGTTTTTACTTTTTGAAGACATTTAAAGGGCTTCAAAATTTAGCAGCAATTTTCCAATTTTTTGTGAAAATTTCAAGATCTGAATTTTTTAGCGACCAGTTCAGTTTGAAGTGGATACGAGAGACCTTTCTGTGAGAGTTATCCTATAAATGACCCCAATATATAAACTACACCCCTCAAAGTATTCAAAAATGACATTCAGAAAGTTTGTTAACCCTGTTTCACAGGAAGCAAAGTGAAGGAGAAAATTCAAAATCTTCATTTTTTACACTAACATGTTCTTGTAGACCCATTTTTTTTTTATTTGGAAGGGGTAAAAGGAGAAAGCCCCCCAAAATTTGTAACCCAATTTCTCTCGAGTAAGAAAATACCTCATATGTGGATGTAAAGTGCAGTGGAGGGCTCAGAAAGGAAAAAGCGGCAATGGGATTTTGGAGAGCAAATTTTGCTGAAATGGCTTTTGGAAGGTATGTTGCATTTAGGAAGCCCCCATGGTGCCAGAACAGCAAAAAACAAAAAAAAAAAAAAAAAAAAAAACACACACATGGCATACTATTTTGGAAACTACACCCCTCAAGGGGTACAGTGAGCCCTCAAGGGGTACAGGGAGTGGTCTTCCGCCGGACACCCCGAGACTTTAGGTAATTAACCTGATCAGCACCGCGGGAGCGAGCATTTAATGAATGCCGCAATGGTATAGCTTCATCCGCCCTTTATTTACGGTGTTCTGCGTGAAGGGGTGTAACGGTTATTATTTTCATATCAACTGGCCTCAGAAAGTAAAACAGATTTGTAAATTACATCTATTAAAAAAAAATCTTAATCCTTCCAGTACTTATCAGCTGCTGAAGTTGAGATGTTCTTTTCTGTCTGACAACAGTGCTCTCTGCTGACACCTCTCTGTCTCAGGAACTGTCCAGAGTAGAAGTAAATCCCCATAACAAACCTCTCCTGCTCTGGACAATTCCTGAGATGGACAGGGGTGTCAGACAGAAAAGAACAACTCAATCCTTCCAGTACTTATCAGCTGCTGAAGTTAAGATTTTTTAATGGAAGTAATTTACAAATCTGTTTAACTTTCTGGAGCCAGTTTATATGAAAAAAAAAAAAAAGTTTACTGGAATACCCCTTTAACGACAATCGACGTAAATGTAAGTCATGGTGACGTGGTACTTAGCGCACCATGACGTACATTTACGCGCCGACATGATCGCGAGTAACGGAGCGGTGCTTGCGTCATGCCCGGCAGGTCCCGGCTGATATAAGCAGCCAGGGACCCGCCGGTAATGGCGGACATCCGCGATTGCACGGATGTCCGCCATTAACCCCCTCCGATGCCCTGATCAATACAGATCAAGGCATCTGTGGCAGTGCGGTAGTTTGAATGGACGATCGGATCGCCCGCAGCGCTGCCGCAGGGATCCGATCATCCAGCATGAAAGCCGGAGGTCCCCTCACCTGGCTCCGGCCGTCTCCCGGGGTCTTCTGCTCTGGTCTGAGATCAAGCAGACCAGAGCAGAAGATCACCGATAATACTGAGCAGTGCTGTGTCCTACACATAGCACTGCACAGTATTAGCAATCAACTGATTGCAATGAATAGTCCCCTATGGGGACATAAAAAGTGTAAAAAATAAAAAAGTAAAAAAAATGTAAAATAAAGTAAAAAAAGAAAAAGAAAAAAAAAAAAAGTGAAAAATCCCTCCCCCCCAAAAAAGTAAAACTTCCATTTTTCCCCCATTTTACCCCCCCCCCCCCCAAAAAAAGCGTTAGAAAAAAATTAATACACATATTTGGTATCACCGCGTGCATAAAAGTATGAACCAATATATTGTTAATTATCCCATACGGTGAACGGCGTAAACCTAAAAGAAAATTTTAAAAGTCCAAAATTGCTGCTTTTTTGTCACATTTTATTCAAAAATTTTTTTTTTATAAAAAATGAATAAAAAGTAAAAACCTAACCAAAAGTGGTAGTGATAAAAACTAAAGATCATGGCGCAAAAAATGAGCCCTCATATCGCCCCATATACGGAAAAATTAGAAAGTTATAGGTGGTCAAAATAGGGCAATTTCAAACATACTAATTTTGTTAAAATGGTTTGAGATTTTTTTTAAGCGGTACAATTATAGAAGAGCATATAACATGGGTATCATTTTAATCGTATTGACCCACAAAATAAAGAAAACATGTCATTTTTACGGGAAAGTGTACAGCGTGAAAACAAAACCTTCCAAAATTTGCTAAATCACGGTTTTCTTTTCAATTTTCCCACATAAATAATATTTGTTCGGTTGCACCGTACATTTTATGGTAAAATAAGTGATGTCATTACAAAGTACAATTGGTGACGCAAAAAACAAGCCCTCATATGGGTCTGTGGATGGAAATATAAAAGCGTTATGATTTTTAGAAGGTGAGGAGGAAAAAACGAAAATGCAAAAATAAAAATTGGTCTGGTCCTTAACCCCTTAAGGACCAAGCCCATTTTGGCCTTAAGCATGCATGGGATAGGCATAAGGCTATCCTTCATGTAAGACAGAATATTGGGCAGACTAAAATGGGACAAATGGTATCTTATTTGCCAACACATTCTATGATTCTATGTGAGCCAGCTGCCCTTGGAGCTACAGATTCTCTACTTGGCAGAGGAGAGGACTGCAATTGCACTGGCTTATCATAACCTCTAAGAAATAGAGAATAAACTGCAGTGGGAAAACCCCTTTAAATCTTTGTTTCAATTTGTATATGAATAGTACAAGGTAATGCCTACTAAGCCTACAATTGGCTCAGCAGGTCACCACTGCAGCCAGTAATTGAAAGAGTAGACATTTCCTGTGAGTGTGTAAAGACTGGGAAGAGGAAATGTAGAACAGCAGTGGCAGTGAATATTGAGGCAAGTACTGCTTTATTATTATTATTATTTTTTTTTTTTAACCCAGTTTGCTTTTTTTTTATTTTATGCAGGGGTACGAGCATTTTAAATGTTTCCATGCCTTAAACTGACAGAGAACGAAGCATACCTTCTACATGTCCCTCTGGCTCAAACTTGGCAATAGACTCTTCCGGATGGGCAATGAGCAAGTCATGAAAGTTATTCCAGAAATGACATGGGATTGTTATTATTGGACTCGCTTTAAAGGATTCAAGCTTACTAGGTTCTGTAGATGCAAAAAAAAAAAACTTGGTTAATGTTCTTTCAGAGATTGCTCCCAAATACAGTGCCTTAACATGGGAGCTAAATATAGATACAGTGCATAACAATGGTCACATTTATAGACAAACACAATTTAACTAAGCAAATAACAGCAGGAGCTGTACAGTTCATATTTTGTTCCGCACATTAAGTAAACATCCACGGTGCAGTAGGAAAATTTATTTTTCAGAACAATTAGACCCCCCCTTTGGCAGCAATCACATCCACCAAATGTTTCCTTAAGCTGTAAAAAATAATTTTGTAACATTCCTGTTTAACATTGAACGGGCGCACTGAGTCCCTGCAAAAATAAATAAATACCCCCGGGTTCCTCCACCCCCCACGAACGTTAATTATGAAAATTCTCAACTCACGGTTTAGAATCCTAAAAGGAAATCTAGAGAAATGGGCGATCTCCAGTATAATAGACAGAAACTTAGCTTATATCCAGATTTCTTCAAAGAGACTTAAATTGCTTGAGCCAGTTTAAAAAAAAATGTTAAAGACCGTTTACGGCAGATTAAGATTCAGTTCTCCTTGTTTTTTCCCACATAGGCTTAGAATAATCTATAAGGGGAACACCTTATTCTTTAATAACCCACAAGAAGCAGTTAGAAACTAAGTCTATTTAGGCCACAAGGCATCTGATGAATCCTCAAGTGTTGTGCGGGGCAGGGGTTGTGGGTGAGGTGGGGAGGGCATTAGAGGCAGAGGTTATTCGGACAGGTTAAGAGATCCAGAGGATCATGCTGGGGCTGTGGGGGAATGGGGGGGGGGGGGGGGGTTGGATATTGGCACTAGAGAGTTTTTTATTTTTATTTTTTATAAGATGACACATGGAATGTCAGAGGTCTTGGGGACTGAATGAAAAGAGTGTCAGTCTTTGAACAAATTAATAGACATTTACCTGCTATTATAGTTCTGCTTGAGACACATTTGATTCTAGATACCGTAGATAGGGTGACAAAAAAGGGGTCTGTTCATTCCACTTTTTCCACATGCTCCTCTGGTGTTTACATTTTTATACACAGGTCTATCTCCTTTAGCCTATGGCAAAAGTCAATAGATCGCAGAGGTGGATGTTTTCATGCATTGCAGCTTAGAGGGGAGAGTAATAATCCTAGCCTTGGTATACATTCCACCTCAATGAATTTACAAAGACACAGAAGTACCTCCAAATTAAATGAAGGACAAATAAGATATTCCGGTAATTATAACTGGTTATTTCAATGCAATTTAAAACCCTGCCTTAGATAGAGCAGCCATGTCTTCAACAACCTCAAGAGATAGGGGTTTTGGCAGGTTTATTAATGAGTTTGGCTGGATAGACATATGGCGCCACTTATATGATCAGAAAATTGTGTTTTCCTGTTATAGTGCCTCTCACAGATCTGCTTCATGAATTGATATCTGCCTAGGGAATTCCCATGCTCTTCCGCCGGTGAAATATATGGTCTATAAAAATCTATAAATTTCGGACCATGCTCCTGTTAGGCTGCGCCTCGTTTTACAAAATGAGTGTGGTAATAAACCTAGATTGTTCCAAACCAATCAATATTGGTTTACAATACTTGATAAAGATCAATATTTTGAAGATGAAGTTAACTTTTTCTGGAACACCAAAGGGTCAAGGAAACTGACTTGGGGATGCCTTGAAGGCATATATGAGAGGCACTATATAATTGTGGCTTAAAAAAAAAATATAAAAAAAAAAAAAAGGGGCTTTAGGGGCACTGAAGATAATTTTAAATCACGGTTAAAGAGGAGAAGCAGCATATACGATAACTCCATCAGTTACGACATATGATAGGATGAAGCTGGCGCAGGACCTCTCTCTCTCTCTCTCTCTCTCTCTCTCTCGTTTAGTTAACACTACATACTTAACTAATTCAAACTTACTGATAATTGGCTTATTAGTACAAGACGTGTAGCTTGCAGAAGCATAGAAGGTTAAAAAAAAACTAATAAACAAATAAAAAACAAAATTTGGGGGACAAAAAATAAATAAATAGTCTCACATCACACACACTACTCTTTTAGGGCAGGGTCACATCCACAGCAAATTTGACTCTGCGGATGTTCCGACAGCAGACACAGAGGGACTGCAAAGCGAACTACCTGGCTGCGGATTGTCTTGTATTATACATTTTTTAAAAAGAGGTAGAATGGTTAAAAAAATAAATAAAAGCCTTACTTACCTTCCCCCTCTCCCACCACTGCCATGCCAACACTACCAATGTCCTGGTTGAACTCTGCTTCTTTGTACCTAGTCTTAACTAACAAGAATGGCTTGGAATTCATGCTCAGCCCATCACTGTGTAGGGCCAGTCACTGCTGTGACAGGGGGCATTTCTTTTGTATCAAGACCATGTACCATTAAGGGGACCTTAGCAGTTTTGCAACAGCAGGTTGTAGGGCAGTGGGGAGGTAAGAAAGGCTTGTTTTATTTATTTTCAAACAGTTAGCCCTTTAAAATAAATAAATCAATACTGTTGAACAATTGCTTAAAATTAGGATTTGCTGTTTCCAGCTAAACAGAAGTCATTTTTTACCTAAGAGGAATGTAAATAAATCTTGTTTATCTTCATCATAGGGCTTTAGTGTCAGACTCTGGTCTTCTTCACTCAATGCAAGGAAAAAGCCACTCATTGATGACGACTCAAACGTTCTGAATTTTTCACAGAGATTTCTTTTGAAGAAGATAAATTCACTGGTTTCTGATGGGATTATTTCTGGCACTTCAATTTCCTGTTAATAAAACGTGATTAGTTATTGGTATTTTCTGAGAGTTTCTATGTTTCTATCTTAAACTGTACTTGCAGCTTCAAGTAACTTTTTAGGATGGGCTGGCATGTGCGTACACAGAGTGAAGAACTATTTCTGGCCATTTTATTACCTGTATGTTGCATTTTATTCAATTTTGGCCAGATGGTGCTGGCCAATCACAACTCTCAGCAGCAAATATGAATCAGTCATGTGAATTTCTATTCACTGTCTGGCTGGAGTTCATAGCAGAGATTGCGGAGCGCTGCAGAGTGCCACCCACTTCTCTGAATTATAAGTCCGGATCGCAACGGGTCTTAAGAATGAGCCCCAGTGCAATCTGTCCTTTAGTGCAGGTACTACAGCTCCAAGCATGAAACAGACTGTTCCATGCTAGGAGTAGTAGTACCGAAATAATGACCGAAATATAGCTACCGTAATAAAGTTAAACAATAGTTAAAATAAATTACAGTTTATAAATTACATTATTGAAATACATTAATAAAAATCCACAAACACAACAGAAAAGGGGAGAGTACTCTTGAGAACAACATCACCTTATGTCAGTAGAACGGTCCTCGGTGACCTATGTCAGTGTCTCCCGCGGGGTGCACATACAACAGTGTAAAGTATCCAAAGTAAGTACAAAAAGAAGCACATACGTGCACTCACCGCAAAGAAGAGACAATCAGATGTGAAGGTCCGGTGACCGGGTGCCGGGTCTCGGCATAGGCGCTGGTGTGTGGCACTCAGAGCGCCACACGCCAGCGACGATGCCGAGACCCGTCACCGGACCTTCACATCTGCTTTGCGGTGAGTGCACATACGTGCTTCTTTTTGTATTAATAAAAAGTTTTACAAAATTAATTTAAAAAATATGTTAGTTTTACAATATTTAATCGGCGTATAACACACACTTTTAAAACGAAAATTTGAGGCCAAAAACCCTCCCTGCGTGCTATATGCCGATAAATTTTCTGGTCACCGATTTAAAGCAGCCACAGCGTCGGCTGTTTGATAAAGATGAGCAGCCCGGCCACGGTCACTTTAAATCAGTGACCAACGGCGACTCCTGCGGGCCAACACTTCCCTGCTCATCATCCCCCCCCCCCCTGCTTTTTATATTTTTTTTTATTCCGTTATCTGGCCGCGCTCTTGCAGGCTCAGGTCAGGCAGGTCTTCCGGGCTGTGTGGCAAGTAAAGAATGATGAGTGATGTCTGCTGCCAGCTCCTCTCACCGTCACTCATCGTTCTCTGCAGCCGCCGCGGGTGCCTGTTCTTCCAAGTCATTCATTTTACATTTATTTATTTTTTACTCAGATTTTCCTGTTAAAATGAGGGTGTATGGCCCCTTTATCCATTTTTAATATTGTGCCTACATTTTTATGTCCCTAGAATTAACACTAGACACTCCACAATATATAAGGCTGTGTGCCTTCTCACACTTTTATACCACAGTGTGAATGATTAGGACCTATTAATGATCGGGTGACTTCCACCTAACATTTTATACATAATACAAAGTCATCTACCACATAATATACTTAATGAAATATAAATGCTTTATTATTCACTTTAAATTAAAAACCATGTATATAAAACCATCAGTATTGGTATTCATTAACAGAATAATTTCCCCTGAGGAAGACACAAAAGTGTGCGTTTGGGGCCTTAGCAGCTGGTGTCCCTCTCATACAGTCATGGGTAAGTGTGACCTTTTGGGTTATTGAGGACCGGTTTACATTCACAGGCTAAACTATTTAGTGAGTTCTAATTACGTACACACAGGTTGCGGTTGCCATCTCCACGTAGGATATATGTATTTATAAGGCACTGTGTATTGATTACTTTTTAACTTCACTATGTGATTATTTACAAGTCACTACTCCCATGTTCTGTTGAATATTAATTTCTATTATGCACTAACTTTTTGATAGCACTTAAGACACCATCTGCCCATTTAAAGTCTCTCTGTTAATGAATACCAATATTGATTGTTTTATATACATGTTTTTAAATTAAAGTGAATAATATAGCATTTATATTTTATTGGGTATATTGTGTGGTAGATGACTTCATATTATGTATACAATTTTTATGTCCCTGCCTGTTCACATAAATTGGTCCCTGATTGAAAATTAATAAAAATTGTGTTCTAAAAAATATAAAATTTGGAGCCCTACAATTATTTCCATCCCTAAAAATCGTAAAAAAAAAAAAAACGCCCACAGGGAAACTGCCAAAAGGGCCAAACATGCAATTTCCACACAAAGGTAAAAACACACCTAAAATAATAAAATGGCCAAAACTAGAATCCTAGCCTAACTCTGGCTTTAACTATACCACCAAGGTGGTGAGGAATAAAAGTAGATAGTGGTAAGATGTATCAGACTTTTAAGCAGCCTAATACTGTCCAGAGCAGGAGAGGTTTGCTGTGGGGATTTTCTCCTGCACTGGACAGTTTGTGACATGGACAGAGGTGTCAGCAGAGAGTACTGTGGTCAAGACTAGAAAGAATTACACAACTTCCTCTGTAGTACACAGCAGCTTTTAAGTACTGGAAGTGTTAAGATTTATAGATACAAGTAATTTAGTTAAAAAAAAAAAAAGTTTACACTAGACAGTCTTAGAATGTGTCAGATTTATCACTGTGGCTCATGAGGTTTGAAAATTTGCTGCATCTTAACCCCTTAAGGACACAGCCCCTCATGACCTTAACCCCTTAAAGGGGTACTCCGGTGAAAACCTTTTTTCTTTTAAATCAACTGGTGCCAGAAAGTTAAACAGATTTGTAAACTACTTCTATTAAAAAATCTTAATCCTTCCTGTACTTATTGGCTGCTGAATACTACAGAGGAAATTCTTTTCTTTTTGGAATTCTCTCTGATGACATCACAAGCACAGTTCTCTTTGCTGACGTCATTATAATAATAACAACCCTTTATTTATTGTTGTCCTTAGTAGGATTTGAACCCAAGGCCCCAGCACTGCAAGGCAGCAGTGCTAACCACTGAGCCACCATGCTGCCCTTAGCATAAAATGCTAAAATGGACAGTGATGTCAGCAGAGAGCACTGTGGTCCTGATGCTATCAGTGTTCCAAAAAGAAGAATTTCTTCTGTAGCATTCAGCAGCTAAAAAGTACTGGAAGGATTAAGATTTTTTAATAGAAGTAATTTACAAATATGTTTAACTTTCTGGCACCAGTTGATTTAAAAGAAAAAATGTTTTCACCGGAGAACCCCTTTAAGGACCAAGCCAATTTTATTTTAGCGTTTTAGTTTTTTTTCTCCTCGTCTTTTAAAATCTATAACTTTTATATTTCCATCTACAGACCCATATAAGGGCTTGTTATTTGCGTTACCAATTGTACTTTGTAATGACACCTCTCATTTTACCAAAATAATTTTTTTAGGGAGGAAATTTTAATGAAAAATGTGTTCTTAATTTTGTGGATCAATACGATTAAAATGATACCCATGGCTAGATACTTTTATATTTTGTACTGCTTAAAAAAAAAAAAAAAATTAAAAAAAAAAAGCTAAAACTTTGTACAAAATCAGTTATCTAAAATTGCCCTATTTTGACCACCTATAAATTTTTCATTTTTATGTATATAGGGCGGTAGGAGGGCTCATTTTTCATTTGCATATATAAAGGAGATTTTTCACTCTATTTTTAAATATTTCACCTTTTTTTTCCTCTTTTCTTTACACTTATGTCCCCATAGGGAACTATCTATAGCAATCATTTGATTGCTAATAATGATCAGTGCTGTCTATGCATAGGACATAGCACTGATCAGTATTAGCAGTCATCTTCTGCTCTGGTCTGCTCGATCTCAGACGAGAGCAGGAGATGCCAGGAGACGGACGGAGGCAGGTGAGGGAACCTCCGTCCGCCATTACAGATGATCTGATCCCCGCTGCAGCTCTGCGGGTGATTCGATCATCTATTTTAACATGCGCACTGCCGCAGATGCCGTGATCTGTACTTATCACGGCATCTGAAGGGTTAATGGCGGACATCTGCGCAATCATGGATGTCAGCCATTACCAGCTGGTCCCCGGCTGCCGCTAGCAGCTGGAACCTGCCGTGTATGACACGAGCACCGCTCCGATGCACGCGGTCATACACAGGACGTAAATGCACATCCTGGTGCGCTAAGTACCTCCGCACCAGGACGTACATTTACATCCGTGGTCGTTAAAGGGGTACTCCCGTGGAAAACTTTTTTCAAATGGTGCCAGATAGTTAAACAGATTTGTATATTTACTTCTATTAAAACATCCAGTACTTTTTAGGGACTGAATACTACAGAGGAAATGCTTTTCTTTTTGGATTCCTCTTTTGTCACGACCACAGTGCTCTCTGCTGACCATTTTAGGAATTGTCCACAGGAGGAGAAAATCCCCATAGCAAACATATGCTGCTCTGGACAGTTCCTAAAATGGACAGCAGAGGTCAGCAGAGATCAATGTGGTCATGACAAAAGAGAAATCTAAAAACAAAAGCATTTCCTCTGTGGTATACAGCCCCTAAAATGTACTGAAAGGATTAAGATTTTTTAATAGAAGTAATTTACAAATCTGTAACTTTCTGGCACCAGTTGATTAATAAAAAAAAAAAAAAAAAAAAAAAAAAAAAGAAAGTACCCCTTTAACCCCTTAACCCCTTAAGGACCAGGCCATTTTATACCTTAAGGACCGGAGCGTTTTTTGCAATTCTGACCACTGTCACTTTAAACATTAATAACTCTGGAATGCTTTTAGTTATCATTCTGATTCCGAGATTGTTTTTTCGTGACATATTCTACTTTAACTTAGTGGTAAAATTTAATGGTAACTTGCATCCTTTCTTGGTGAAAAATCCCAAAATTTGATGAAAAAAATGAAAATTTTGCATTTTTCTAACTTTGAAGCTCTCTGCTTGTAAGGAAAATGGATATTCAAAATATATTTTTTTTGGGTTCACATATACAATATGTCTACTTTATGTTTGCATCATAAAATTTATGAGTTTTTACTTTTGGAAGACACCATAGGGCTTCAAAGTTCAGTAGCAATTTTGAAATTTTTCACAAAATTTTCAAACTCACTATTTTTCAGGGACCAGTTCAGTTTTGAAGTGGATTTGAAGGGTCTTCATATTAGAAATACCCCATAAAAGACCCCATTATAAAAACTACACCCCCTAAAGTATTCAAAAAAACATTCAGTAAGTGTATTAACCCTTTAGGTGTTTCACAGGAATAGCAGCAAAGTGAAGGAGAAAATTCAAAATCTTCATTTTTTACACTCGCATGTTCTAGTAGACCCAATTTTTGAATTTTTGCAAGGGATAAAAAGGAGAAAATTTTTACTTGTATTTGAAACCCAATTTCTCTCGAGTAAGCACATACCTCATATGTCTATGTTAATTGTTCGGCGGGCGCAGTAGAGGGCTCAGAAGGGAAGGAGCGACAAATGGTTTTTGGGGGGCATGCCGCATTTAGGAAGCCCCTATGGTGCCAGGACAGCAAAAAAAAAAACACATGGCATACCATTTTGGAAACTAGACCCCTCAGGGAACGTAACAAGGGGTAAAGTGAACCTTAATACCCCACAGGTGATTCACGACTTTTGCATATGTAAAAAAAATATATATTTTTTTTACCTAAAATGCTTGGTTTCCCAAAAATTTTACATTTTTAAAAAGGGTAATAGCAGAAAATACCCCCCAAAATTTGAAGCCCAATTTCTCTCGATACAGAAAACACCTCGCATGGGGGTGAAAAGTGCTCTGCTGGTGCACTACAGGTCTCAGAAGAGGAGGAGTCACATTTGGCTTTTTGAAAGCAAATTTTGCTCTGGGGGCATGCCGCATTTAGGAAGCCCCTATGGTGCCAGAACAGCAAAAAAAAAACACATGGCATACCATTTTGGAAACTAGACCCCTCGGGGAACGTAACAAGGTGTAACGTGAACCTTAATGCCCTACAGGTGTTTCACGACTTTTGCATATGTAAAAAAAAAATTTTTTTTTTACCTAAAATGCTTGTTTTCCCAAAATGTTTACATTTTTAAAAAGGGTAATAGCGGAAAATACCCCCCAAAATTTGAAGCCCAATTTCTCCCGATTCAGAAAACACCCCATATGGGGGTGAAAAGTGCTCTGCTGGCGCACTACAGGTCTCAGAAGAGAAGGAGTCACATTTGGCTTTTTGAAAGCGAATTTTGCTCTGGGGGCATGCCGCATTTAGGAACCCCCTATGGTGCCAGGACAGCAAAAAAAAACCACATGGCATACCATTTTGGAAACTAGACCCCTTGGGGAACGTAACAAGGGGTAATTTGAACCTTAATACCCTACAGGTGTTTCACGACTTTTGCATATGTAAAAAAATATATATTTTTTTTACCTAAAATGCTTGTTTTCCCAAAAATTTTACATTTTTTAAAAGGGTAATAGCAGAAAATACCCCCCAAAATTTGAAGCCCAATTTCTCCCGAGTACGGCGATACCCCATATGTGGCCCTAAACTGTTGCCTTGAAATACGAAAGCGCTCCAAAGTGAGAGCGCCATACTCATTTGAGGCCTAAATTAGGGATTGCATAGGGGTGGACATAGGGGAATTCTACGCCAGTGATTCCCAAACAGGGTGCCTCCAGCTGTTGTAAAACTCCCAGCATGCCTGGACAGTCAACGGCTATCTGGCAATACTGGGAGTAGTTGTTTTGCAACAGCTGGAGGCTCCGTTTTGGAAACAGTGGCGTACCAGACGTTTTTCATTTTTATTGGGGAGGGGAGGGGGGCTGTGTAGGGGTATGTGTATACGTAGTGTTTTTTACTTTTTATTTTATTTTGTGGTAGTGTAGTGTAGTGTTTTTAGGGTACAGTCACACGGGCGGGGGTTCACAGTAGTTTCTCGCTGGCAGTTTGAGCTACGGCAGAAAATTTGACGCAGCTCAAACTTGCAGCCGGATACTTACTGTAATCCTCCGCCCATGTGAGTGCACCCTGTACGTTCACATTGGGGGGGAAATCCAGCTGTTGCAAAACTACAACTCCCAGCATATACGGTCTATCAGTGCATGCTGGGAGTTGTAGTTTTGCAACCGCTGGAGGCTCCGTTTTGGAAACAGTGGCGTACCAGACGTTTTTCATTTTTATTGGGGAGGGGGGCTGTGTAGGGGTATGTGTATATGTAGTGTTTTTTACTTTTTATTTTATTGTGTGTTAGTGTAGTGTAGTGTTTTTAGGGTACAGTCGCACGGGCGGGGGGTTCACAGTCGTTTCTCGCTGGCAGTTTGAGCTGCGGCAGAAATTTTGCCGCACCTCAAACTTGCAGCCGGATACTTACTGTAATCCTCCGCCCATGTGAGTGTACCCTGTACATTCACATGGGGGGGGGGGGGGGGAACATCCAGCTGTTGCAAAACTACAACTCCCAGCATGTACGGTCTATCAGTGCATGCTGGGAGTTGTAGTTTTGCAACAGCTGGATGCACACTGGTTGTGAAACACCGAGTTTGGTAACAAACTCAGTGTTTTGCAACCAGTGTGCCTTCAGCTGTTGCAAAAGCTACAACCCCCAGCATGTACGGACAGCGGAAGGGCATGCTGGGTGTTGTAGTTATGCAACAGCTGGAGGCATACTACTTTGGCTGGGGATGCTGGGGATTGTAGTTATGCAACAGCTGGAGACACACTGGTTTGCTACTTAACTCAGTGTGCCTTCAGCTGTTGCAAAACTACAACTCTCAGCAGTCACCGACAGCCAACGGGCATGCTGGGAGTTGTAGTTATGCAACCACCAGATGCACCACTACAACTCCCAGCATGCACTTTAGCTGATTGTGCAAGCTGGGAGTTGTAGTTACACAACAGCTGAAGGTGCACTTTTCCATAGAAAGAATGTGCCTCCAGCTGTTGCAAAACTACAAGTCCCAGCATGCCCATAAGGGCATGCTGGGAGTTGTGGTGGTCTGCCTCCTGCTGTTGCATAACTACAGCTCCCAGCATGCCCTTTTTGCATGCTGGGAGCTGTTGCTAAGCAACAGCAGGAGGCTGTCACTCACCTCCAACGATCCTCGCTGCACCAGGTCAGTCCCTCGTCGTCTCCGCCGCCGCCGCTGCTCCTCGGGCCCCGCTCACGTCCTCCGGAAGAGGGGCGGAGCGGGTTGCGGGAGTGACACCCGCAGCAGGCGCCCTGATTGGTCGGCCACCTCACCCCTGCTGGCTCTGGCTGTTCGGGGCCGTCTCTGACGGCCCCGATCAGCCAATAATTCCGGGTCACCGGGTCACTGGAGACCCGATTGACCCGGAATCCGCCGCAGATCGCTGGACTGAATTGTCCAGCGATCTGCGGCCATCGCCGACATGGGGGGTCATAATGACCCCCCTGGGCGATATGCCGGGATGCCTGCTGAACGATTTCAGCAGGCATCGGGGACCGGCTCCGCTCCAGATGGTTGCGGGGGGCCGGTAAAACACATGACGTTCTCATACGTCATGTGTCCTTAAGGACTCGGAAATGGAGACGTATGAGAACGTCATGTGTCCTTAAGGGGTTAAGGACCATTGTCACTTTAAACATTAATAACTCTGGGATGCTTTTACTCATCATTCTGATTCCGAGAATGTTTTTTCATGACATATTCTACTTTAAACATAGTGGTAAGTTTTTGTGGGAAATTGCATCCTTTCTTGGTGAAAAATCCCCAAATTTGATGAAAAAAAAAAAAAATGAAAATTTAGCATTTTTCTAACTTTGAAGCTCTCTGCTTGTAAGGAAAATGGATATTCAAAATAAAAAAAATTTGGGTTCACATATACAATATGTCTACTTTATGTTTGCATCATAAAATTTATGTGTTTTTACTTTTGGAAGACACCAGAGGGCTTCAAAGTTCAGCAGCAATTTTCCAATTTTTCACAAAATTTTCAAACTCACTCTTTTTCAGGGACCAGTTCAGTTTTGAAGTGGATTTGAAGGGTCTTCATATTAGAAATACCCCATAAAAAGACCCCAATATAAAAACTGCACCCCCAAAGTATTCAATATGACATTCAGTCAGCGTTTTAACCCTTTAGGTGTTTCACAGGAATAGCAGCAAAGTGAAGGAGAGAATTCAATATCTTCATTTTTTACACTCGCATGTTCTTGTAGACCCATTTTTTTTTTATTTTTGCAAGGGGTAAAAAGGAAAAATTTTTACTTGTGTTTGTAGCCCATTTTCTCTCGAGTAAGCACATACCTCATATGTCTATGTAAAGTGTTCGGCGGGCGCAGTAGAGGGCACACATGGCATACCATTTTGGAAACTAGACCCCTCGGGGAACGTAACAAGGGGTAATGTGAACCTTAATACAACACAGGTGTTTCACGACTTTTGCATATGTAAAAAAAAAAAAAAAAAAATGTTTTAACTAAAATGCTATGTTTCCCAAAAATTTTACATTTTTAAAAAGGGTAACAGCAGAAAATAACCCTCAAAACCCCATATGTGACCCTAAACTGTTGCCTTGAAATACGACAGGGCTCCAAAGCGAAAGAGCGCCATGCACATTTGAGGCCTGAATTAGGGATTTGCATAGGGGTGGACATAGGGGTATTCTACGCCAGTGATTCCCAAACAGGGGGCCTCCAGCTGTTGTAAAACTCCCAGCATGCCTGGACAGTCAGTGGCTGTCTGGTAATACTGGGAGTAGTTGTTTTGCAACAGCTGGAGGCTCCGTTTTGGAAACAGTGGCGTACCAGACGTTTTTCATTTTTATTGGGGAGGGGGGCTGTGTAGGGGTATGTGTATATGTAGTGTTTTTTACTTTTTATTTTATTTTGTTAGTGTAGTGTAGTGTTTTTTTTAGGGTACAGTCGCATGGGCAGGGGTTCACAGTAGTTTCTCGCTGGCAGTTTGAGCTGCGGCAGAAAATTAGCCGCAACTCAAACTTGCAGCCGGATGCTTACTGTAAACCTCCGCCCATGTGAGTGTACCCTGTACATTCACATTGGGGGGGGGGGGCAGAAACATCCAGCTGTTGCAAAACTACAACTCCCAGCATGTACGGTCTATCAGTGCATGCTGGGAGTTGAAGTTTTTCAACAGCTGGAGGCACACTGGTTGTGAAACACCGAGTTTGGTAACAAACCCAGTGTTTTGCAACCAGTGTGCCTTCAGCTGTTGCAAAAATACAACTCCCAGCATGCACTGATAGACCGTACATGCTGGGACTTGTAGTTATGCAACAGCTGGAGACACACTGGTTTGCTACTTAACTCAGTGTTTGACAACCAGTGTGCCTTCAGCTGTTGCAAAACTACAACTTTCAGCAGTCACCGACAGCCAACGGGCATGCTGGGAGTTGTAGTTCTGCAACCAGCAGATGCACCACTACAACTCCCAGCATGCACTTTAGCTGATTGTGCAAGCTGGGAGTTGTAGTAATACAACAGCTGAAGGTACACTTTTCCATAGAAAAAATGTGCCTCCAGCTGTTGCAAAACTATAAGTTCCAGCATGCCCATAAGGGAATGCTGGGAGTTGTGGTGGTCTGTCTCCTGCTGTTGCATAACTACAGCTCCCAGCATGCCCTTTTTGCATGCTGGGAGCTGTTGCTAAGCAACAGCAGGAGGCTGTCACTCACTACCTATTGCTGCTTCCGCAGCATTGACGCGGGGGATCGGGGTCCCCAGCTCCCGGGGACTTCTTCCCGCACCCGCTCACGTGCTCCGGAAGAAGGGCGGAGCGAGTTGCGGGAGTGACACCCGCAGCAGGTGCCCTGATTGGTCGGCCGGTAAACCTGCCGACGAATCAGGGCGATCGTGAGGTGGCACCAGTGCCACCTCACCCCTGCTGGCTATGGCTGTTCGGGGCCGTCAGAGACCGCCTGTAATTCCGGGTCACCAGGTCACTGGAGACCCGATTGACCCGGAATCGCCGCAGATCATCATGACCCCCCCCCCCCCCGGGCGATATGCCGCGATGCCTGCTGAACTATTTCAGCAGGCATTGGGCACCGGCTCCCCTCCGGCGGGGGGCCGGGATTTGACAGGACGTACTCAAACGTCCTGAGTCCTTAAGGACTCGGAAAAGGGGCCGTTTGAGTACGTCCTGCGTCCTTAAGGGGTTAAGGACCAGAGCATTTTTTTTTTTGCACATCTGACGACTGTCACTTTAAGCATTAATAACTCTGGGATGCTTCTACTAATCCTTCTGATTCAGAGATTGTTTTTTTTTTCATGACATATTCTACTTTATCTTAGTGGTAAATTTTTATCAATACTTGCATCCTTTCTTGGTGAAAAATAAAAAAATTTCATGAATTTTGTATTTTTCTAACTTTGAAGCTCTCTGCTTGTAAGGAAAAGACAGATGGCTTCAAAGTTCAGCATCAATTTTCTAATTCAAAATCAGCATTTTTCAGGGACCAGTTCAGTTTTGAAGTGGATTTGATATTAGAAATACCCCATAAATTACCCCATTATAGAAACTGCATCCCTCAAAGTACTCAAAATGACATTCAGAAAGTATGTTAACCCTTTAGGTGTTTCACAGAAATAGCGTTTCACAGTATAGTGAAGGAGAAAATTCTAAATCTTCAATTTTTACACTAGCATGATCTTCTAGACCCATTTTTTTTTTTTTTTTTAACAAGGGTTAATAGGGGGGGGGGGAAGCCCTCTCAAAATTTGTAACTCAATTTCTCTTGAGTAAGGAAATACCTTATATATGGATGTAAAGTGCTCTGTGGGTGCACTAGAGGGCTCAGAAGGGAAGGAGCGACAATGGGATTTTGAAGAATGAATTTTGCTGAAATAGTTTTTGGGGGCATGTCGCATTTAAGAAGCTCCTATGGGGGCATGTCGCAAAAAAGAAACCCACATGGCACACTATTTTGGAAACTACACCTCTCAAGGCACATAACAAGGGGTCCAGTGAGCCTAAACACCCCACAGGTGTTTGACAACCTTTTGTTAAAGTCGGATGTGTAAATTAAATTTACACTAAAGTGCAGTTTCCCCCCCCCCCCCCCAAGTTTACCATTTTTTTACAAAGGATCACGGGCCACTGAAACTCACTGTAAACCCCCGCCCCTATGAATGTACCTTGTACATTCACATGGGGGGGGGGGACAAACCTCCAGCTGTTGCAAAACTAACTCTCCCACCATGCAGTGACAGTGCATGCTGGGAGTTGCAGTTTTGCAACAGCTGGAGGAACACTGGTGGGAAAACTTTGAGTTAGGTTCTGTTACCTAACTCAGTATTTTCTAACCAGTGTGCCTCAAGCTGTTGCAAAGCTACAACTCCCAGCATTCACTGATCACTAAAGGGCATGCTGGAAGATGTAGTTTTGCAACAGCTGGAGGCACGCAACTACAACTCCCAGCATGCAGAGACAGCCATTTCTGTTTGTGCATGCTGGGAGTTGTAGCTTTGCAAGATTTGGAGGGCCAAGGTTTAGAAACCACCGCACAGTGATCTCCAAAATGTCGCCCTCAAGATGTTGCAGAACTACAAATTCCAGCATGCCCAGACAGCAAACGGCTGTCTGGGCATGCTGGGAGTTGAAGTTTTGCAACATCTGGAGGGCTACAGCTTAGAGACCACTGTAAACTGCTGCCCTCCAGATGTTGCTAGGCAACAAACTCACCCGTCAGTTGAAGGATTGCTACAGCACACAGATGATTGCTGCAGAAAGGAGGATCGCCGCTGCAGAGGAGGAGGATCACCTCTGGTAAGAGACCTACAGTACCGGTCTCAGCACAGTTCCCCCGCTCTGCCCAGACTACCATGGGTAGGCAGAGCGGGGGAACCAAACTTTAACCCCCCCACCCCCGATCTGCTATTGGTCGGTCACTTCTGATTGACCAATAGCAGGGATAGTAGGGGTGGCACCCATGCCACCTCACTCCTATCCCTTTAGGGAGATCGAGGATGTCCTGGAAAGCCCTGATCCCCCATATTTTCTGGGTCACTGGAGACTCGTAATAGCCGCAGATCGCCGGTCTGAATTGTCTCAGCACCCCCCCCCCCCCCCCACAGGCGTTTTCATGGGATACCAGCTGAATCATTTCAGCAGGCATACTGGTCCCACGGGCATACAGGTACGCCCTGGGACCTTAAGTGGTTAAAGGGGTACTCCGGTGGTTTATTTATTTATTTTTTTAAATCAACTGGTGCCAGAAAGTAAATCAGATTTGTTAATTACTTCTATTAAAAAAAATCTTATTCCTTCCAGTACTTATTAGCTGCTGAGTACTACAGAGGAAATTATTTTCTTTTTTGAAACACAGAGCTCTCTGCTGACATCTCTGTCCATTTTACGAACTGGCCAGAGCAGCATATGTTTGCTATGGGGATTTCCTCTGGACAGTTCTTAAAATGGACAGAGATGTCAGCAGATAGCACTGTGCTCGTGATGTCAGCAGAGAGCACTGTGTTCCAAAAAAAAAAAAATTTTAATAAAATTTCCTCTGTAGTATTCAGCAGCTAATAAGTACTGGAAGGATTAAGATCTTTTTAATAGAAGTCATTTACAAATATGTCTAACTTTCTGGCACCAGTTGATTAAAAAATAAAATAAAAAAGTTTTCCACCTGAGTACCCCTTTAAGGCCGAGTTCTTGCTTTGCAGCATATTTTATTTATTTTATATTTAAGAATAAGACATTTTCTGATTAGCTTCATTCAGTTGGCTTACTAACAGCAAAAATGCAATTAAACAACACTCCTTCTCTGGAGGCCAGACCCACTTTCTGGTAAACTATTCTTCCTTGTCAAGACACAAAACAAGTGTCTTAAAACACATTGAAAATATGTTACAAATATATCGTGTAAGCCAGTTTATCTTTTAGAGATGGTAGAGGGGGTCATTGGCCCGTTTTAGTAAGGCAGTTTTGAATACGGTATATTCATAGCTGTGTGGACAAAAAAAAAAAAAAAAAAAAAAAAAAAAATGATAACTTAAACTCCACCCCCTCTTATTAACCATCCTGGCTCACATACATTAGTATTAAAGGAGAAGTCTTATGGATCTATTTGGATCACGGTCCAACCCCCGCAATCTCCTGCACCGGCCCCCTGATCATCCTAGTATCAGACAGTCATGATCCCCTTATCTCCCTATCTCTATGGAGGGAGCGTGTCAGCCACCGCCCAATGCGGGGATTGTGATGCTCCTTCCAGGGGAGAGCAGGGGCCCGTGCAGGAGATCGTGGGGGGGTCCCAGTGGTCAGAATACCCCAAAATATGAACCCCCTGAAATATGGCAAGGCTGCTTGTCTTCATATGTTTTTTCATGTGTTGCAATTTTGTTTGGAGAAAATGAGCTGGAAAGATAAGGATTTTTTTTTAGCTTTTTCACCACATCTAAATAATTCAATAACTAAATTGTAGTCATGGCTGAGAATAGTGGTAAACGGCGTTTAGTGTGTGTTTATAAATTTTTTTTCACACTGTTTTCTCCCTAAATGTACTTACACTTTTTTTTTGTTACTTCTTCTACAGATCCGTGTATCTTGTGGACTCCTTCGACGACCAGCATTTTTCTTTGCTTGATGTTAATAAAATGGCTAATGAGGGCTTGTGGGGGAGTGTTTTTTTGTAACAAAATTTTTTTTAAACCTGGTGTTTTTTTTTAACTTTACTGGACAGGCTTAGTAGTGGAAGCTGTCTTACAGACGGAGTCCATTACTAAGCCAGGCTTAGTGTTAGCCACAAAAACCGCTAGCACTAACCCCCAATTATCACCCCGGTACCCAACGCCACAGGGGTGCCGGGAAGAGCCAAATACCAACCAAACATTAACAGCCTGACGTTAACAGGGTGGGCGAGGACCATTGTTACTGGCCCTCCCCAGCCTAAATAACGCCAGCCTGTTACCGCCTAGGCGCGCCATTTTTGATGCTCCGGGCCTGTTGGTACCGGATCTTCCCGGCACCCCTGTGGCGTTGGGTATCGGGGTAATAATTGGGGTAAGCGCTAGCTGTTTTTGTGGCTAACGCTAAGCCCGGCTTAGTAATGGACTCCGTCTATAAGACAGCTTCCACTACTAAACCTGTCAAGTAAAGTAAGGAAAAAACACAACAGGTTTTAAAAAAATTTTATTACAAAAAACACTCCCCCACAAGCCCTCGTTAACCGTTTTATTAAGATCAAACAAAGAAAAACGCTGGTCATCGAATTAGTCCACCGAATCCGAAGGTGTCCACAGGATACACGGATCTGAAATGATAAGAAAAAAAAATAAAAAATGGGTTAGTACATTTATTATCACCTGCTCACACATCTCCCGCCCCACACGACTACAACTGCCAGCATGCCCTTACAGTAAGGACATGCTGGGAGTTGCAGTTGTGTGGTGCAGGAGATGTGTGGGCAAGTGATAAGCTTGTCCCCTGCCCCCAGCTGCAGGACTACAACTCCCAGCATGCCCTTACAGTAAGGTGGGGCGGAGGCCGGGCACAGTGTTTCTCAACCTGGGAGTTGTAGTCTTGCAACATCTGGAGGCACCCTGGTTGGGAAACACTGTTTTAGGGCTTGGGCCGCAAGACAGTGCCACTCGACGATCTCCGTCACCGACCGTCGCTGGAGCCTCGGAAGGGTGAGTGAACGTCTTCGCCGGTCCCCTTCAGCTGTTCAGTTTTGCAACAGCTGGAGGACTACAGTTTACAGACCACAAACCAGTGGTCTGCAAACTGTGGCCCTCTAGCTGTTGCAAAACTACAACACCCAGCATGCCCTGACAGCCAAAGCCTTTGGCTCTCAGGGCAGGAGCCCGGGCGGCTGCACTGTGATGTCAGCCCGGGCTCCTGCCCTGAGAGCCAAAGGCTCCTCATACTGCCTCCCCGCTACCCTCACTCATGGGGACACTAATATACATCCCCCCCCCCCCCCTTGTCTCCTGCCCACGCCGCTCAGCTCCCGCTGATACAGTGAGGACACTCTGGGAGTTGTAGTCTTGTAAGGGCATGCTGGGACTTGTAGTCTTGCAACAGTTAGCAGACAGATGGGAGTTGTGTGGCTCTGGCAGGTGAGAGGGGTGGGATGTAAATCACTGCAGTGTCCCTGTAGCGAAGTGAGGGTAGCGGGGAGAAAGTATGTCGGAGCCCGGGCGGCAGTAGCTTTCCTGCTCCATGTTGGAGTAAATATAGACAATTTTTACAGTTGTTGCGACAGTTTATTGCGCAGCTGCGACTGTCGCAGTTAATAAATACCTGACCACTGCAAGTCAAAAATGCAAACTAGCGTAAATCAAGCGGGAAAAACATTTTTGACTTTCTAGCTCGCACGAAAGATAGGGTAGGCGCAATTGCGACAATTTAGCGCCAAAAATAATCAGAAAAAATGACTAAACCCCTTAGTAAATGCCCCTCATTATGTGAGGTTTTGTTGTTATTCTTTCTTGCGCAGCTATAAACTTTCGACCCAACTATCCTAAACGCACACGTGGATGCCTCAAGTGAGTATTTATGTGTTTTCAATGGGAAGAGGAGAGAAAGCCGCAGTCAGATACTTTTGGTGGAGGGTTATCTTGAGGACAGTAAAGGGGATTGGGTGTTACAATTCAGTATATCGACCCTCCTTTCTTCCATTATCTGTTGGGAAGAGTGAAGGAACTCCCACATATGGTCAGTTCTAACAAATTTGGCAGACTCAAATAACTTTGCTCTAGTGTGTATGGGGGCCCTGGAGGAATACAAATGTTGCCTTTAATAGACATGTTTAGAATTAACAGCTGAGATACATCAGTAATATTTAGGTAATACATCTTGATTTGGGATGAATTCTTACCTTAAGAATAACTGAATCACTTTCTACACACAGAAGGTAAGTCTTATCGTTTAGTTCGCAGCTGATAACCACAGGTACCCCATCCTTACCCCCGATAACATCTTTGTATATGTCCAAGGATATTCTTGCTCTTTCTCCTACAACAGAAAGATGGATAGATGTCTGGTTTAAAAGAATAATCCATCATTAAATTATCCAAAAAAGATATTTACTAGAGATGAGTAGATATATGAAAACTTACTCTGTGGGGCATTTCCTGTAATTACGATATTTTTGCCATGTAAGACCGTGAAGGCTGATATCAGATTATATTTATCTCAAGTATTTAGTGGATTTTTTTTGTTTATTATTTTAATAAATGAATTTTTTTGTTTTTTTTTTACTTATTACTCTGACATGCAATCTGCTGATCACTCATATATACTACTCTCCTATTGTCGTACATTGTATAATGCCTGTTGTGATGGGCCACGGGGTGTGAGGTGTAAGGGGCAGATGGTGTTGCCCAGGGGTAGATGGTATTACCCCCTTTGTGTTCATGATGCCAGGGCGTGGTTTTCCTATCTAACCACCTGAAGGGAGTACCGCTAGTCCTAGGTCAGGCAGGGGCAATAAAGAGTCCAAGGCAAGGTTAAAGGGGTGTTCCAAGAAAAAAAACTTTATCTATCAACTGGCTCCAGAAAGTTAAGCAGATTTGTAAATTACTTCTATTAAAAAAAATCTTTATCCTTCCAATAATTATCAGCTGCCGAAGTTGAGTTGTTCTTTTCTGTCTGGCAACAGTGCTCTCTTCTGACATCTCAGCTTGTCTCGGGAACTGCACAGAGTAGAAGAGGTTTGCTATGGGGATTTGCTTCTACTCTGGACAGTTCCCGAGACACGTGTCAGAGAGCACTTAGAAACGAACAACTCAACTTCAGCAGCTCATAAGTACTGAAAGGATTAAGATTTTTTTAACCCCTACAGGACCCATGACGTAACGTTACGTCCCGACACCCTGGGTCTTAAGGAGCTCATTCAGCAGGCATCCCGTTCAAATGCCCAGGGGGGTCATTAGACCCCCCCCCCCCCCCCCAATGTCGGCGATTGCCGCAAATCGCATGTGAATTCACACATGCGATTTGCGGCTATTCCGGCGATGCGGATCACGTGTGACCCGCTGACCCGGAGATACAAGGTGATCGGGGGTGTATGATACACCCCCTATCACCCACTGTATCTATGGGGAGGTGGCGATTTCGCCACCCCCCCCCCCCCCCAGGATCGCTGCTATTGGCTGGACGATCGTCCAGGAAATAGCAGCCGGCAGGGGAGGCGTTAACAGCATCCTCCTGCAGCTTCCGCGGCTGGCTGGGTTCAGTCAGCGGTCAGAGCTGTTGGAGGAAGCCATGGACCCAACCTCTGCCGAGATCGGAGCCTCCAAAGAAGCCCCCCATAGATCAGGGAAAGGTAGGGTAAATAGTAAAAAAAAAAAAAAAAAATCCCCCCCCCTCCCGACCCCTTATAGGTCCCCAAGGGTCTTCTGCAGTTTCAGTGTGACCAGGGCCCTATTAGGGGGTTCAGGGCGCTGCATTAGCATCCCCCCCCCCCCCCCCCCCAATTTTTTGGGCTGCAGCATTTCCCCCCCCCAATATAACAGTGTGTGATTTCTAAATCACACACAGTTATATATAGTATACACCAAGCACACACACAGTACATAAACCCCCTGCCACCGTAGAAAAAAAAAGGCTATAGCTCGCCGAGCATTTTCGGTAGCGGAGGCATACGCTTTTCTTGCCTCCAACTCTGAATCTGTCATTGAGGACGATGAAGATCCAACATTCCTGTGTTCTTCATAGTCCTCCTCATCTAGTAGTGATGATGAGCCCCCTGCACGGCCTCGGAGGCGAGGCCACGCACCCCCCCCCCCATGATAGTGGCCCAGTGGCTGGCACTAGTGCGAGTGGTGATGCCGCTCGTACTAGGAGTCCGACCCCCCCAGACAAGTTTACCGGAGCCCCCTTCCGGTGAACCTTTCTGGAGACCCCCAGAGGGTCATCAGCCACGGGTTCCGGAGTTTGTTGGCGACTCCAGAATCCGGATTGACAATTCTGGATTCACTGAAATTGACTATTTCAGTTATTTTTTCAGTGACAGCTTTGTCAAGCACATGGTGGAGCAGACAAATCTGTACACCAGGCAGTTCATCGCCCACCACCCTGATTCTTTTTTGGCCAGGCCCAATGAATGGTGCGCCATTGATGCAGCAGAAATTAGGACATTTTGGGGCCTCTTGCTGCATATGGGCCTGGTCAAAAAGCCCAGTGTCAGACAGTACTGGAGCGGGGACATCCTATACCAGACCCCACTTTACAGTATGGTCATGACACGGAGGCAGTTCGAGGCCATTTGGAAGTGCCTGCATTATGCAGATAATGAGGCATGTCCACCCCGAGGTGATCCCACCTATGACCGGCTTTACAAAGTGAGGCCGTTCATCGATCACTTAGGGGCCAAATTTTTGGAGGCCTATGTACCCCTCAGGGAGCTCTCGGTTGATGAGTCTCTTATCAATTTTAAGGGGAGACTCATCTTCCGCCAGTATATTCCCTCGAAGCGGGCGTGGTATGGCGTGAAGCTCTAGAAACTTTGTGAGAATACCTCCGGGTACACTCTCAAGTTTAGAGTGTATGAGGGACGAGATTCCCGTGTTGAACCCCCAGATTGTTCCCCCACTCTGGGTGTTAGTGGGAAAATCGTTTGGGAGCTTGTGCACCCATTGCTGGATAAGGGTTACCACGTGTATGCCAACTTTTATACCAGCATCCTTCTGTTCACATCCCTTGCCGCCAGATCCACGTCCGCTTGTGGGACAGTGCGGAAAAACCAGAGAGGCCTCCCTCTAAATTTTGTTAAGACACCTATTCATGGTAACGGCAGCTCACCTGTCCCTGTACGAAGTACCACAACTCCGGTCCTCAAGCCCGATTGTATTCTGGACTACAATCGGTATATGGGGGGGGGGGGGGGGGAGTTGATCTTTCTGATCAAGTCCTCAAGCCATATAACGCCATGCAGAAAACACGGGTATGGTACAAGAAAGTTGCGGGCTACATGGTACAGGTTGTCATGTACAACACTTTTGTACTGTGCCAGTATGCTGGCAACACAGGGACATTCCTCCAGTTCCAAGAAGAAGTCCTAAAGGTCCTGATCTTTGGCGACCGGGAAAGAGCAGGCCGGACTTCCCAAGGAACTGAAGTAATAGGTGCCAGGATCATCCCAGGCCAACACTTTCCAGGTGAGGTCCCCCACACTGGAAAGAAGGGACGAGCCCAGAAAAGATGCAGAGTGTGTTACAAGAGGGGGATTCGGAAGGACACCACCACTCAATGTGACACTTGCCCAGATAATCCTGGCCTCTGCATTAAGGATTGCTTCAGGGAGTATCACACTTCCATGGAGTTCTAAATTTTCCCTTTTCATTTTAAATTTTCCACAATTTGACCCAAATGTACCAAGTCCAGAGTACAAAGTTTTAACCCCATAAAACCACTAAATTGCCCAAAAAAAAAAAAAAAAAAAAAAAAAAAAAAAAACACACCTGATAAGACCGCGGGGTATTTTTTATCTATTTTTTTTAATAAAAATGGGTCATGGGTCACTGAGTCACTATCATCGGGGACTTTTTATGTTGCCTCAAATGCGCAGCGCTCTCCCCACTTGAGCGGGGTGCGCATTTGAGGCAACGAGTTAGGGATGGCCACACACACATCACATTCCAGAATGAGGATGCAGAGCATAAGGTTTGGGGCAGGCATATTTTTTGTTTTGGCTATGCTCTGGGTCATCATTCTGGGAACATAATCTGTTTTATAATTTTATGTCCCACTGTACCCCATTTTAGGTACTTCGTGTACCCCAGTTATTTACCCCATGTAATGCCCCTTGAGGGGGGGTCCCACTGTTCTGGCTCCATAGGAGAAAGCCAAAGCTCAAGGACCCTGACTGATCTCCGGCACCTCCGAGACCGGTGTGCACGCTGTTTAGGCCCAGACTTAAGGTATGTCCTTACTCCAAAGAAATGTATTTACACATTTACAATGACATTTTCTCCTTTTACCACTTGTGAAAATGAAAAATTTGGGGTAACCAATGCAAAAGTCGTGAAACCCTTGTGGGGTATTAAGGCTCACTTTATTCCTTGTTACGTTCCTCAAGGGGTCTAGTTTCCAAAATGGTATGCCATGTGTTTATTTTTCTCTTTTGCTGTTCTGGCCCCATAGGGGCTTCCTAAATGTGACATGCCCCCCAAAAACCATTTCAGAAAAACGTACTCTCCAAAATCCCCTTGTCGCTCCTTCACTTCTGAGCCCTCTACTGCGCCCGCAGAACACTTTACATAGACATGAGGTATGTGCTTACTCGAGAGAAATTGGGCTAAAAATACAAGTATACATTTTCTCCTCTTATCCCTTGTAAAAATAAAAAAATTGGGTCTACAAGAACATGCAAGTGTAAAAAATGAAGATTGTGAAAAAAATAGTGAGTTTGAAAATTGTGTGAAAAATTGGAAAATTGCTGCTGATCTTTGAAGCCCTCTGGTGTTTTCCCAAAAGTAAAAACACGTCAATTTTATGATGCAAACATAAAGTAGACATATTGGAAATGTGAATAAAAATTTTTTGGGCAATATCCATTTTCTTTACAAGCAGAGGAGCTTCAAATTTAGAAAAATGCTAAATTTTAAATTTTCTCATCAAATTTTGGGATTTTTTACCAAGAAAGGATGCAAGTATCGACAAAAATTTACCACCATGTTAAAGGAGAATATGTCACGAAAAAAAACAATCTCAGAATGATAACTAAAAGCATTCCAGAGTAATTAATGTTTAAAGTGACAGTGGTCAGATGTTCAAAAACCGCTCTGGTCCTAAGGTGTAAAATGGCCTGGTCCTTAAGGGGTTAATAGAAGTAATTTACAAATCTGTTTAACTTTCTGGAGCCAGTTGATATATATAAAAAAAATTTTTTTCCTGGAATACCCCTTTAAGGGTAACAGTAGCTTTTACTGAAGTTAGACAGATGGTACAGTCTATACAGTTCAACCAGTATCCCAGAGAGTTGGCCAGTGACAGAGACCTTGCACGCTTGCTGTGACTTGACAGACTAATGCTGGCCACAGAGACTAAAGATGACTTGAGATGGTGACAGACAATTGAGATGACTACTTACTCAGGACCGACTGGTGGCTGCAGTAATTTAGATTTGAGGCCTCCAATGGCTGGACACAGGCACTGAAACACTTAACTGCACTGGACCTCAGCAAGAACTAAGAGCATGGAAAGAGAGAGAGATTGCAGCTCCTCCCCATATTATATAGGGGGGGGGGCTGTGCAAGGAGCCCATAGGTCACTGGGGTTCTCTGGGTAACAATACAATCATGTGGTGATGCCAAAGTTGTGGTGTGACCACGGGGTGTGAAGGGTGTAGGTGGATGGGGCAGATGGTATAGCCCAGGGGCAAGGTGTTATTAACCCCTGATGTTCGTGACGCCAGAGTGGTTTTTCCCCGGTAACCACCAGAACAGTAGCACCACTATCCCAAGGTTAGGCAGAGCAATAATTGTCCAAGACCAGGTAAGGGTAACAGCTTTACTGAGGTTAGACAGTTGTTAAAGTCTTTACAGCTAGGCCAGAATCCCAGAGAGTCGACCAGTAACATGGAAAGGCCCTTGCAGCTTGCTGAGACTTGCAGTACTTTTGGGTAAGACTTCAATACAGCCATTCTGACTATAATTGACTTGACTTTGGTAGAGACAGCAGACATAGGAGTTGACATACTGACAATGTGGCTGGTGTGCAGGCTTTAGGGCCTCCAGGTGTACTGGACACAGGATCTGTGATGTCTGTGCTTTGCTGTTCCTCAGCAGGATCTATTAGAGAGATTGTAATGGCTCCCCCTCTTTTAAAGGGGGGCTGAGCAAGATGCCCATAGGTCAAGCTGCAAGTCAACTGGTGCTCTCTGGGTAACAACACATCATATGAACATAACAGGTGATACCTCCAAAAAAGGTCCTTTATACACCTATACATAACATTATGCACTATATTTAGAACACTATACTTACTACTATGGGAGGACGTTGCAGGAGAGCCCCTAGGACAATGAGGGACGCAACCTGACAGGGCCCAAGTACTGTACAGGAGTATATCCCGTACTGGGACATCACAATAATGTTAAACATGTGACATAATCATGTGACTAACAATACAGGTCCTTTACTCTTTAATGTGAAAACTTATATACACAGAGGGAGACACTGCAGGGGAGCCCCGGGGACATATAGGGACTCAACCTGATGGGACTGTAGGACCATATCCCATACTGGGACACCATACTGTCAGATTTTTGTGCAAAATCTGTAACTTTTGAATGTATACACTGTTGGCACGGCTTAGTTTATGCCCCTATGTGTTTTCCATTGCATTACCTAATGCAGTTAATAGGAACATTCAAAAATGAAAATGCAGCTTAAGGGTAGGGTCACATGTAATGTCCCAGTACAGGATATGGTCCTGCACTACACTTAGGCCCTGTCAGGTTGAGTCCCTCAGTGACCTGGAGGCTCTCCTGCTGTTACTTTAAGGTTATTTTTTTATTGTATTATATGTATAGTCAGTATACTAATGTATAGCCAGTATAAAACACCTTTTGGAGGACTAATGTAATTGTCTAAAGAACCTGTGAGATGTTACATGTTATGTTTATGTTACCCAGAGAGCACCAGTAAAAAACATGACATGCAGCTTGACCTATGGGCTTCTACACTATAGACTATAACACCTGTCTGACCTCAGTAAAGCCTCTGTTAAACCATAACCTGGTTGTGGACTCTTATTTCACTGCCTACCCATTGGGATAGCGGAGATATCGTTTGGGTGGTTCCCGATACCCAAAAACCACTCAGGCGTCACGAACATTAGGGGTTAATAACACCTTGCCCTTGGGGTTAATACCATCTGCCCCATCCACCTACACACCCCGTGGTTCACCACACACACATGTAACGGATCTGTAGAGTATTTTACTATGTGAATCCACCGGTGACCCGACCCATAGTGTGCCTCCAGCTGTTGCCACCCAACCACTCACCCGCCCCACCCCTGCCCTGCTCGCAGCGGCAATCAAATACGCTGAGGATCATTTACATGTGACCCTACCCTTAGACTGGATTCACATGTAGTATTTTGATCGATATTTCTATTAAAACCTGAAATGGGTCCCCAGGATCCCCAGGCGAGCGAGCGCCGCTTTAAACTGTGTACACACACACACACAGCTTAAGTCTCCTCTCAGTGTGAGCTGCGGCTTCACTGAGAGGAGACCTGTGACCTCTGCCCCCACGCAGCGCAGGCGCCGATGACGTCACTCATTGGCGCCTGCACTGTAGTGGGAGAAGAATGCAGCCAGCCTGTCCTGCCCAGGAGATCCCTGCCTGCGACATAGGTGAGTAAATTTTTTTTTTTTTTTATGGGATGGGTAGTGCAAGTGATGATTGGGGAAGGGGGTGCAACTGATGGAGACTGCATGTGACGGGGAGGGGGGCGCTGATTATTTGGATATGAAGGAGCACTGGCTGCCGACACAATAACCTGCCTGGCTACCTACCTTATTAATTTCCTGGCTACATATCCACCTACATAGCAACCTAATTACCTACTTTCTACCTAGGTACCTACCCACCCATTTACCTACCTACGAACTTACCTCCATATTTCTTCTACTCTAATATTGTTACCTCCATATCTACTTACCTACCTGCATAGCTACCTACCTACATATATCCAAAGGAAAATCGTAGCTCACCAAAGTATAAAGTGCAGAATTCAGTGCAGTTTATTCTATTTCTAACAGTGATACAGAGCAGGCTACGTTTCGTCGCCTCTCATGCTTGACAAAGGCGAAGACAGGTCGCTGAAACGTAGTTTGCTCTATAACGCTGTTTGGAATGGAATAAACTCCATCGAGTTCGGCACTTCTGGGGACTACACTGGAAAAATGCAGAAACTAAGATGTTTGTCTTGCAGACGCTGCAGTGATGGGTTTTGTTTGGAAGAAGTAGTCATGGTGGTCTGAGCCAGAAGGAGAACAGAAGTAAAGAGGACAACGCTGACCATAAAAGATGTAAATTGTGAGTCAGTTAATGTAACTGTATTTATATTATTGCACAAAATTACTGGGGTCTGTATTATGTAATGGAGGGAGGGTCTGTATTATGGGGGATTGTGATTCTGGTAGGTGGTGATTCTGGGGTCTGTATATGGTGGGGACTGATTCTGGGGTCTGTATTATGGTAGGTGGTGATTCTGGGGTCTGTATATGGTGGGTGGCGATTCTGGGGTCTGTATATGGTGGGGACTGATTCTGGGGTCTGTATTATGGTAGGTGGTGATTCTGGGGTCTGTATTATGGTAGGTGGTGATTCTGGGGTCTGTATTATGGTGGGGACTGATTCTGGGGTCTGTATTATGGTAGGTGGTGATTCTGGGGTCTGTATTATGGTGGGGACTGATTCTGGGGTCTGTATTATGGTAGGTGGTGATTCTGGGGTCTGTATTATGGTGGGGACTGATTCTGGGGTCTGTATTATGGTGGATGGCGATTCTGGGGTCTGTATTATGGTGGGTGGTGATTCTCGGGTCTGTGTTACACAGGTCTGAGTTAAAATGGTTGTTCTCACTGTAAGGTCCTTGCAGCGAGAACAATATATAGGGACAAATCTGTATAAAAAAAAAAAACAAAAAAAAACACACCCCACCCACATGTTGCCGGCACATCAAGAGACTTTGAAAAAAAAAAAAAAAAATATTGGGCACAGCACTACCAAAAGGTTCCCTACCCCTGGCCTATAGCAACCAATCAGATCGCTTTTATTTTGCAGCAGCCTTGTTAAAATTTAAAGAAGAGATCTGATTGGTTGCTATGGGCACCTGGTCGACTTTTCCTCTGCACAGGTTTTGATACATAAAGGTGCATCTTACCCTTTTGTGTTTTATTTCTGTGCTACTTCTGGTAGAACAAATTGATAAGGAGACAGAGATTTCATTTAATTTGTAGGTCTTTACTGGGCTTCAAATTACATGGATAATACAGGATCATCTACCTTCCATTACTTTCACTATTATTGCATACATTTTGCAGGTGTTTCTGGATCCACCCAAATACTTCTGCTAAAAGATTAGCCGCTTCAGTGTTCTGGCAATTCTCTGACATCTTAACCTGCAGGTCTCTGAGATTATACTCTATAGATGTGTTTTGGCCACAGCTGTCATCCTGATTGTGGACAAATTATTCCACTCCACTGATATGTCTTTTTGAAATGGTTTTACAACTGCATTTTCTATCCTCTATTGCTTTGTACTGTACGAGCAATCACCAATCGCACATTCAAGAGGTAGTCACCTGAAATGGTTTTCACTTCACAGGTGTGCTGGGGTGGAGGAGGTGTGATGGTGTGGGGGTGCTTTGCTGGTGACACTGTTGGGGATTTATTCAAAATTGAAGGCATATTGAACCAGCATGGCTACCACAGCATCTTGCAGCGGCATGCTATTCCATCCGGTTTGCGTTAGTTGGACCATCATTTATTTTTCAACAGGACAATGACCCCAAACACACCTCCAGGCTGTGTAAGGGCTATTTGACCAAGAAGGAGAGTGATGGGGTGCTGCCCCAGATGACCTGGCCTCCACAGTCACCGGACCTGAACCCAATCGAGATGGTTTGGGGTGAGCTAGACCGCAGAGTGAAGGCAAAAGGGCCAACAAGTGCTAAGCATCTCTGGGAACTCCTTCAAGACTGTTGGAAGACCATTTCAGGTGACTACCTCTTGAAGCTCATCAAGAGAATGCCAAGAGTGTGCAAAGCAGTAATCAAAGCAAAAGGTGGCTACTTTGAAGAACCTAGAATGTGACATATTTTCAGTTGTTTCACACTTTTTTTTTATGTATATAATTCCACATGTGTTAATAGTTTTGAGGCCTTCAGTGTGAATCTACAATTTCATAGTTATGAAAATAAAGAAAACTGAATGAGAAGGTGTTTCCAAACTTTTGGTCTGTACTGTAGGTAGACAGAAAAAAGATACAGGGGTCACAATATGGCAATGAAAAGATTTTTTAAAGCTGTAAAACATAACGTTTTAAGAGATTATATAAATTAAATATCACAAATCTCCATTCCCCCCCCTCTCACCAATGTCAACCTTGTCCTCCCCCCTGTCCATCCCTGTCACCCATGTCCATCCCCCTATTCACCCCTCTTTTATCCCCCCCCCCCCCTTGTCCACCCTCCTGTCATCCCTATTTACCCCCCATATCTCCTGTGTCCACCCTCCTGTCATCCATGTTCACCCCCCAGTCTACATCTGTCACCCATGTCCAACCCCTATTCACCCCTCTGTCCCTTTGTCACCCCAGTCCACCCCTCTCTTAACCGCTTGTCACCCTTGTCCACCCCTCTGACTCCCATTTCCACCCTCCTGTCATCCATGTCCACCTTGGCCATCCTCTATCCACCCCTCTGTCATCCCTGTCCATCCCTGATTGTCCACATCCTTGTCACCCATTTTCACCCCTCTGTCACCCCTGTAAAAAAACAGATAAAAGCCGCAAAAATAGAGACAGAAAGACTCATTGCCAAAGAGAGTAAAACTAACCCCAAAATGTTCTTTAGCTATATAAATGGCAAAAAAAAAAGAAAAAAAAATGAAAGTGTAGGCCCTTTAAAAAAAAAAAAAAAAATGAAGAAATTATAAACAGGGATCAGGAAAAAGCAAATATATTAAACAAATTCTTCTCCACTGTATTCACCGAGGAAATGAAATGCCAGGTGAAATACAGCGAGATAAGGTAAACTCTCCAGTACAGGTCACCTGTCTAACCCAGTGTCAGGATCCGGGTACTGAGAGGATACTGGATCCTCTGTGTCAGTGGTGTGATGACGTGGGCCGTACCAGGGGAACGGAGTCTAAGGGGTTACTGGTAATCACCAGAGCCCGCCGTAAAGCGGGATGGACTTGCTGCGGCAGGTAACCCCCAGGTCGTTCCACCCGATAGCGACTCAACCCCGACTGACGGCTGAGATAGGCGCGGTACAAGGGATTAGGCAAGAGCAAGGTCGGACGTAGCAGAAGGTCAGGGCAGGCAGCAAGGATCGTAGTCAGGGGCAACGGCAGGAGGTCTGGAACACTGGCTTGGGACATACAAGGAACGCTTTCACTGTTACAATGGCAACAAGATCCGGCAATACAGGGAAGGGGAAGTGAGGTAATATAGACCAGTGCACAGGTGAAATCCCTAATTTGGGCCAGGCGCCAATCAGAGGCGCACTGGCCCTTTAAATCGCAGAGAGCCAGCGTGCCCTAGGGAGCTGGGACTGGTAAGCAGGCTGGGAAGCAAACCGCGACGCGGCGCGTCCCGCATTGCGGATCGCATCCCTGATAGAGACACTAACGCAGCGCTCCCGGTCAGCAGGTCTGACCGGGGCGCTGCGAGCAGGTAAACGCTGCAGGTAAGCGGGGACCCGGAGCGCTCGGCGTAACACCCAGGAAGAAGTACAGTCCCGCCTACAAAAAAAATATATATAGACAAATCACTAGGACTCTGCTGCACATAATGTGGTTGGTTACTATGTCCTGATGACAGCCCTAGAGCGTGATGTGCATGATCATCAAGGAGGGGGCCCCCTCCATGTCCATTTTGCTTGGGGCCCCCAAATTCCTTCAAAGGCCCTGCCTGCCAGCCGTGAAAGGGTAAATCAAAAAATAAATAAATAAAAAAAACTATGTTAAATGACACCAGACGACTGAAACCTACCTTGTACATCTGATTTGAAAGTGATAATAGACTGTTCTGGGTAAGCAGTCAGAGGACAGTTCTCGAAATTCTTGATTACTACAAATAGGGACTTAACCCCTATGAATCCCTTTTCCACAGAATCTGTAATCAGGAAAAAAAAAAAAAATTATGAAATTAAAGTTTGAATTAATTCCCTACAATATTTTCTTCAATAAGCGTGCTGAAACAAAGGAAAAATGTCCAGCACCGCTTGATGCCGACGTAAAAGCTCCCAATCTTTATTCAAATCTTAGAGACATGACACGATGTGCAAAAAACAGGTAGCTGATGTGTTCGATCAGTGTCCCTCCCTTAGTCCAGTTCTTTGCACATTGTGTTATGTCTCTAAGATTCGAATAATGATTGGAAGCTTTTAAGTCAGAGCCAAGCTGTGCTAGACATTTTTTTATAACACACACACACACACACACACACACACTATGATGATGGTCCACATCAGTCTGTGCCACAGCGGGCTATAGGGGTGAGCTCATTTGGACTTTTCTTTTTCAATAAGCATTGTTGTGCTTTGCATGGGAACTGACCAAATAAACTAGACAGATCAACATAACATGCCAAAAGTTGTTTCCTACAAGGTATATTTCTCGCATATGCACAAGATATCTTTACCCCCATCAATCAGTAGAAGGGTTCCCAAGACTTCTATCTAAATAGAGCAGCTTACTGCAACGCTAGACCTTTATAACTGACAAACAGCCAAAAACATGGTATTTTCTCCTCCTATTTGCTTACTTATTTGTTAGGAACTCCTGCTTTTCCTTTTGGTCTGTTGATTTCTTATGGTAAATGTATGTGTGTTGGACCTTTTACAGCTTATGCACTCAAGAATTATGGATTTGTGTAGGAGCCTTATATATAGTGCATAGGACCTAGTTAGGTCCTACTTGAGAGATTAGGAAAGACTTTCCCAAAGCATCTACCAGAATAGGAACCAATCCTACCTCCCACATGTTCTACAAAGTTTGGAAGACACACAGCTCATGCTAAGCAGTCAGATTGCCAAGGTAAGAGATGAGTGTGCCGAGCCTGGCAAACTTGCCATCACTCAGAACTTGAGGGGTGAAAGTGGCTTGCCAAGCATTCAAACTTTACCATGCTCAGCTCACACAAGCCTGGCATCAGCACTATTTTTTTTTTAGCAGAAGGGATAAGAAACACATGGTGTTTTGGTGCCTAAATAATAAGGAATTGCTGGAAACACTGAGACGATGTCAGGCTAGCCCAGCACACCTAGCAGCAGTACAGTAAACAGCAAGCTGAGTGAAGCATTTTGCAGTGGGCTGACCTCAGATAGTGACCCGTCACCTGTATAATGATGTCCAGTTTGTGCACTACAAATCCCAGCAGTGTCACTGCAAAGTGAGCCAATAAAAGCTATCACATTACAATACCTAGCAAGTTGAGCAAAGCAGTGGGCTGACCTGTATTTTTAACATAAATATGCATTAAAAGCCTTGTTACGTGTATTTTCTGTGTAAAATTAAACATACAGCCTTTCTACCTGGGTTTAACAAATACACATTGAAGGACCCCCCACGATATAAAACCCCTGAAGGATTGGAAATAAGTTTTAGATCGTGCTGGGGCCCCCCGCGATTCCCTTTTTTGGAGCCCTGGTGTGCTAGCACAGGAGCACGTCCCGACCCCTGCCTATAGCGGAGGCCGCCACACCCCCTCCATATACTGTAGTTCTAGGGGAGAGCCATTCAGCAATCTTCTAACAACAACAACTTTAGGGGAAGCCCCCCAAAAAGGTACCCTAAACTAAAAAAAAAAAAAAAAAAAAAGTAGTGCATGATTGTGCTGACAGAAACCACTGCGTTTTAATAGTTAACTACGAGCCAGAGTCCTGATGGTGTTTCGCTGGCAACCCAGCATCAGAGGACTGGCGGCAAGTCAATTTTAACCATTGTGGTACACACACACACACACACACACCGTGTAATCAATTGTCACTACACTATTTTCTATTTTAAATGATAATAAAAGTTATCTTTTAATAATTTTGGGGGGGGGGGGGGTTCTAGTTAAGGGTACCCCTTTGGGGGCTTCCCCTAAAGTTTTTGTTATTAGTTATTGCCCTGCAACCCCCTGGGGTTTGTTGTTATTTATTTTTATATTCGGCAATCTTCGGCTCTATCATAGAACTATATGGAGGGGGCGTGGCGGCTTCTGCTTCAGGTGGGGGTCGTGACGTGCTCCAAAGCTAGCGCACTGGGGCTCCAAACAGGAGATCGCAGGTGGCCCCAGCGCTTGGACCCCCGTGAGCTAAAACTTGTCCCCTATACAAAAGATAGGGGATACATTTTTGTTCATGAGACTTGGCCTTTAGGTGTAGGGTATTTGCTACTGCATATTTTCCTACCCATTGAAGTCAATGTATAGCAAAATCAGTTGCAGAAAATATGCAGCAAAATATGACATATGTGACCCTACCCTAAAAGTGTTCTACACTTGTTTTGAGGCTTATTGCATTGCTGGTTTGCAGAGAATCTATTTGCTGCTAACTAAGCCTTTTAGAAGAGTTTATCAAGCCCATCTAGCTCTCTCTGGACTCTAGAGGTTACCATACAACACCCTGTGAGTTCCATACACAAGCCTCGGCAACCTGACTGCCAAGCATGGGCTGCTTCTCTCCATGGCAAACTTTGCAGATCAACTCTGGAGGTTGGCCAGGATGAAAAAATATGGGTAATGTCTTCCAAATATTGTGCCCCATCTGTCCACAGGGTGTGAACGTGCAGGTCAGCTTTACTTCAATGTAACTGAGCTACCATACCCAGCTCAATGTATAAGTGGATGTGGCTGTTTTTGATGTGCATAAACAGTTATACACCTTAAAGGGGTACTCCAGTGCTTAGACATCTTATCCCCTATCCAAAGGATAGGGGATAAGATGCTTGATCGTGGGGTCCCGCCGCTGGGGACCCCCGTGATCTTGCACACCGCACCCCATTGAAATCACGCTCCAGGGACTGATTTTAACAGGTTTCAGCGTGCAAGATAACTGTGGTCCTTTGGATAGGGGATAAGATGTCTAAGCGCTGGAGTACCCCTTTAAAAACAGCTGTGTTTTTATCTTTATACTTTATTTTATTTATCCAGCTTTCAGAAAACACAATTCAGGAGAAGTAAGAAGCAAATACAATTAATTCATATTCTTTTTATAGACAGCCATTGAAGTTGGAGGAAAAGGTTAAAATGCAAATACCAAAAAGAGTTCTAGAGGACCTGTGGCCTATCAACAAAAATATTGTATTTTTATTGTTAAATAGCTTAGGGTATCCTGATCACACCCTTTTTACAGTTTCTTGATAAGCCCTTCTGTTCCTGGGATATGTGGGTTCATAGTTTGACAATTCAGGGAATCAGATGGGCGGGAACTTAATTTTATAATATAAATGACAGGTGATGGGTGGGATTATACAGTCAGGGGGTGTGAATGTTACACATTTAGGGCAAGTATGCCTAATACACCCCACCTCCCCTAACTATAAAAGTACGTCCATCACCTGATCACTCCATTATTAAAATTAAGTTCACGTCACCATTTGACTGATTCCCTGAATTGTCAGACAAACTATAAACCTTTATATCTCGGGAACAGAAGGGCGTATCAACTGTAAAAAGGTGTGTAATCAGGGTGCGCTAAGCTATTTAATGACTATGCAATAAAAATTAAAAATAATAATAATAAGCTGGCCACAAGTCCTCTTTAAAGTGTTAGTCCCATACTTAAAACCCACATGATCTTCAGCTCCAGTGTTGGGAGTCTTGCATACATTGTGCTTTTAAAAAAAAAAAAAAAAAAAAAAAAAAAAAAAAGAAAAGTCGGCCACCCTAAATATAGGTCATTATGCCAACGAGTTCTGCACTGTGCAAGGTTTGCCTCCTGTAGGGGAAAAACCATTGTCCCACATGTTGAAATCCTGAGAATAATAAATATTTCATAAATAAGACATTTATCAATGTCCGAGAAGCCAGAGATACATCAGCTGTGGGAGAATGGTACAGTGTGCATTTCTCTCCTACACAGGTTTGTGGATGTCAGGAGGAAAGAACAGAGGGCGAGTGGTCCATAGCACCAACCATTGGCCACATACGATAGCAACCAATCAGATCACTTCTTTCATTTTGCAGAGGCCTTGTTAAAAATGAAAGTAGTAATCTGATTGGTTGCTATGGGCAACTCAGCAACTTTCCTCTGCACAGGTTTTGCTAAATCTCCCCCTATATTCTTAATCAGCTGAGTGTGTCATGATTCCTACTTACATTATTTGCTAGACATTATTGCACAAGATGGGCCGCATGTTACAGAGAACTGTCATAATTATGACATTCTCAGGATTTCCATATACGGAACATTTTGTTTCCCTACAGGAGATAAACATTTCGCAATGCAGCACTCTTACTAGAGATGAGCGAACTTACAGTAAATTCGATTCGTCACGAACTTATCAGCTCGGCAGTTAATGGCTTTTCCTGCGTAAATTAGTTCAGCCTTCAGGTGCTCCCGTGGGCTGGAAAAGGTGGATACATTCCTAGGAAAGAGTCTCCTAGGACTGTATCCACCTTTTCCAGCCCACTGGAAAGCTGAACTAATTTATGCAGGAAAAGTCATCAACTGCCGAGCCGAGAAGTTCGTGACGAATCGAATTTACTGTAAGTTCGCTCATCTCTAACTCATACCATACCCTAATAGTTTTTCTTCTTGATCAGCCAGTTTTAGAAAGTTTTTTTTTTTTAATCTTTCTTGATAAACTTAAATAGCATGTAATTTCTAACGTACCTGTTAGTCGTGTAAATCCAGACATCTTGTAAAAATCTAAAAGATAATAACAGAGTTAATTTGCTGCTATTATGTTTTCCTGCACTTCCCTTTACTTTTGCCACAAACAAAGCTGGCCATGGACATAGATATTGTTAAAAAAAAAAAAAAGCCCGTTTATGGGCATGAAGGTAACACGGCTATGGGATCACGTAAAACACTATATCCCATACAGAGCTACAGTGTGGAGCAGAATGCAAGACAATCCTACCAGTAAACCCTGTGTGTAAATAGGTGCCACATCTACTTTCACACAAGTTGAAATGGTTTTTGCATTGAAACTATTAAGGTCTCTTCATAAATATGGTGTTCTTGATTAATGTCATTTTTTTTTCAATGCAGTTACTCTATTAACTACAGTGATCCCTCAACTTACAATGGCCTCAACATACACTAGTCTTTTCTGGACCATTGTAACTTGAAACCAGACTCAACATACTGGCCCTCATTTACTATTCTAAACCCGACCTCTTTTGTCGGGTTTTTTTGTTGCATCTTTGTCTGCGCCATGTCGCAGACATCGTGCGCCAGTCTGCGACACGATGCAACATTTTTTCCCCGACGGACCCGATGTGCATTCTCCCAAACCCGAAAAATGGGCGTAACCCGACATTTCTGAGCTTTCCCACCCGAATTTGTTGTATTGTTGTGGATTTTTTCCCCCGACAGCTCAGAGGAGTTGGAAACCAAAACCAACAAAACCCAAGTGCGACAAACAGGATGCGACATAAATACCAGGGGAAAAAAGTAGTCGGGTAAGAAAGCAACATAGACTTACAACCCAATTTTCTTAGTAAATGAGGGCCACAATGTACAGACAGGCCAGATCTGTGATACCTGTCACAACTGGAGAAACTGACCAATCAGAATGGGCATTTTACTGGTAAATCACCTGTATTACTGAAGTGCATGCACTGACTGATGTCTGGTAGCGCCCCCTACAGTACAGGGAGGAAATACATTTTCTGTACTACTCCTTACCTGTACCAGGGTTAGCTGCTCCTTTTGGACACCAAGTAAGGGTGGCTCCATTTGGGACACTGTGTGTACTGTATAGGACCCTGAAGAAGCTCCTGTCCTCTACATAAACCATTGTTTCCCAACCGGGGTGTCTCCAGCTGTTGCAAAACTACAACTCCCAGCATGCCCGGACAGCCAACGGCTGTCCGGGCATGCTGGGAGTTGTAGTTTTGCAATAGCTGGACACAGGCTGGTTGGGAAACACTGACAGACAGTGATTTACAGCTCCCAGCAGATCTTTCTTACTTTTATATGTACGATCTTGCTTTCTCTCTATTAGTTATCTACTTATTTTTCTTTTAATCCTTACTTTTTCCCTATTTTTGGATGACATTTTGGGGCTTCAGAACCAATTACCAGGTTTCCATAGAGTAATGGTCTCAACATACAATGGTTGTCCTGGAACCAATTAATATTGACACTTGAGGGACCACTGTATATATTTTCTTAATGTGCTAAATAATCTATTAAAATTACTACTTTATGTCAAGTGAAGAGATATCAAGTTGAATCAGCAAAACAAACATGTCCTGTCCATACGCATTAGAAAGGAGTTGGCCATGCCAAATCGGTTGAATTTCACTAGCCGTACCCTTACATGATCACTGATCGAATCACAGAAACAGAAGCCGTCTGGTAATGTGAAAGGGGTTAGAAAGTCTAAAAACAAGCACATGGTGCCACGTTCTAAAGAGACTCAAACAGAGATACAAAACCATTTCAAAGACTCAAACTTTCGACCAGCTACAATGATTATCCAGAAAAACCTACCAAAATTTCAAAGAGCTTGACTACTCATCCAGGGTTAAATAATAACCCGGAGAAACAAAAACAGAACTTCAGGCCTCACTTGCCTCAGTTCAGATCAACGTGTATGATAACTCAAGAAAGACACTAGACAAAAATGTCCTCCATATGAGAGTTACAAGCGGCAAACCGCTACTGACAAAAACAACACAAAAGCTTGTCTCATATTTGCCCAAAACATCTCGAAAAGTCATAATACTTGCGGAATAATATTCTGTGGATCTTCTCTTACCTTAAATCTGTCAGGTTGGATGGAGAAGCCGGTGCTGATAGTCTTTCTACACAGAACCCTGTGAAATTCTTTGGACAGCTGCTATTCCTGAACAGCATACAAGTGTCTAGATGGAGAGATACCTTCTCTTTTATAGGTTAAAGACTTTCTGAGTAATGGGCGTTTCCAGCAATTACCTCATTGTGCCTTTACAATACACCCAAACATTACCGAGCAGTGTTGAGCAAACCTGCGTGTCACATTCCCACCTTAATGGTATGTAACTCGCACAGATAGAAATGTATAGCAAGGAATCCTGTCAGAAACTGCTCTTGTGTAAGCCTCGTTGCTTAATGCAGACTTAAAAATAGAAAATAAGTTTAAAAACAAGAAGTGAAAAATATTCAGAAATAAAAAGTTATATTCGCAGTCAATGTTTCGGGTCAAATGTAATTTTCTTTTCATTTGTCTAGGACACGTTATGTATAAGTTTTATTCAGTTTTTTTTACATTTTAGATCAATTACCTATGTTACTGTGGGTATGATATCCTACCTTTGTGTTGTTTGATTATAAGAAGCATTCTGCTTTCTCCCTTATTAGCATTAGCATGGTGAGAGTTAATGACCACCCTACTCCCCTTCTTACCAGGTGGCCTCAAGTCTCATAGGGTTATTGTAATGTCCATTTTTCTGTGTTTTGGTATTTTCTTCTTTGGGGCCTATTCAGATATGCTGTTTATGTCTGAACGGTTTCTCTGCTAACTTCTCTCTGGTAATGTGAGAGTTAATGCTTCAAGCCCTTCAGCACTTGGAGGGTATAAAAGGCCTCCTCAGGTACAGCTCTGGGCTGGTTATTTCTCCTGTTACTCTGACCATGGTTCTTTATGCACCGTTGTCTGTGGAGGAAAAGGAAATACTAGTGGAGAGGTGGCTGGACATGAACCTAGACAATTCTTTGAACATGCCACAAGCCATTAGAGGATATACCGTATTTTTCGCCGTATAAGACGCACTTTTTCTTCCCCAAAACTGGGGGGGAAAAGTTGGTGCGTCTTATAGGGCGAATACACACACCTATCGCGGCGGTCCCTGCGGCCATCAACGGCCGGGATCCACGGCTAATACAGGACATCACCGATCGCGATGATGCCCTGTATTAACCCTTTAGACGCGGCGATCAAAGCTGACCGCCGCGTCTGAAGCGAAAATAACACTAACCCGGCTGTTCAGTCGGGCTGTTTGGGACCGCCGCGGTGAAATCGCGGCATTACGAACAGCTTACAGGACACCGGGAGCGACCTTACCTGCCTTCTCGGTGTGTGCTCCGTGCCGGGATCCCCTGCATGGCCGGCGCTCTCCTTCGACGTCATCACGTCATCGCGCACGCCATCCCGTCATCCAATAGGAGCGGCGTGCTTAGCGATGTGATGACGGCGACGTGATGGCGGCGACGGAGAGCGTGGATCCCGGGGAAGAAGATGTCCGGAGCGACGGGGATACCCCGGGGACGCAGCGACAGCGATGGAGCGACATCCAGGGCAGCGGTGACGGGTCCAGAGCGGCGGGGACACGTGAGTATTACCTCCTTTACCAGTGGTCTTCAACCTGCGGACCTCCAGATGTTGCAAAACTACAACTCCCAGCATGCCCGGACAGCCGTTGGCTGTCCGGGCATGCTGGGAGTTGTAGTTTTGCAACATCTGGAGGTCCGCAGGTTGAAGATCATTGTTGGGTGCAGAATCTTTTTTTCTAGATTTTGCACCTTTAACCCCTTAAGGACTCAGGGTTTTTCCGTTTTTGCACTTTCGTTTTTTCCTCCTTACCTTTTAAAAATCATAACCCTTTCAATTTTCCACCTAAAAATCCATATTATGGCTTATTTTTTGCGTCATCAATTCTACTTTGCAGTGACATTAGTAATTTTACCCAAAAATGCACGGCGAAACGGAAAAAAAATCATTGTGCGACAAAATCGAAGAAAAAACGCCATTTTGTAACTTTTGGGGGCTTCCGTTTCTACGCAGTGCATATTTCGGTAACAATTACACCTTATCATTATTCTGTAGGTCCATACGGTTAAAATGATACCCTACTTATATAGGTTTGATTTTGTCGTACTTCTGGAAAAAATCATAACTACATGCAGGAAAATTTATACGTTTAAAAATGTCATCTTCTGACCCCTATAACTTTTTTATTTTTCCACATACAGTGCAGTATTCGGACTAATTTTTTGCGCCGTGATCTGAAGTTTTTATCGGTATGATTTTTGTTTTGATCTGACTTTTTGAACACTTTTTATTCATTTTTTAATGGTATAAAAAGTGACCAAAAATGCGCTCTTTTGGACTTTGGAATTTTTTTGCGCATACGCCATTGACCGTGCGGTTTAATTAATGATATATTTTTATAGTTCGGACATTTACGCACGCGGCGATACCACATATGTTTATTTATTTTATTTTTTTACACTGTTTTATTTTTTTTATGGGAAAAGGGGGGTGATTCAAACTTTTATTAGGGAAGGGGTTAAATGACCTTTATTAACACTTTTTTTTTACTTTTTTTTTGCAGTGTTATAGGTCCCATAGGGACCTATAACACTGCACACACTGATCTCCTATGCTGATCACAGGCATGTATTAACACGCCTGTGATCAGTGTTATTGGCGCTTGACTGCTCCTGCTGGATCTCAGGCACGGAGCAGTCATTCGTCGATCGGACACCGAGGAGGCAGGTAAGAGCCCTCCCGGTGTCCTGCAAGCTGTTCGGGACGCCGCGATTTCACTGCGGCGGTCCCGAACAGCCCGACTGAGCAGCCGGGTCACTTTCACTTTAGAAGCGGCGGTCAGATTTGACCGCCGCTTCTAAAGGGTTAATATCACACATTGCCGCGATCGGCGATTTGTGGTATTAGCCGCAGGTCCTGGCCGTTGATGAGCGCCGGGACCGACGCTATATGATGCAGGATCGTAGCGCGATCCCGCTTCATATCGCGGGAGCCGGCGCAGGACGTAAATATACGTCCTGCGTCGTTAAGGGGTTAAAATAGGGTGCGTCTTATATGCCGATGCGTCCTATAGGGTGAAAAATACGGTACATGTTTCAAGATCCTACCAATAACTGAAAGTTCAATGGGGCAATACATGAAAAATGTCATGCAAATTTGGGCCCTTTTTTGGAACATGTTTGGCTCACCAAAAACTGGCAATCTCCCAAGTTAACCTTGGTATGAAGTAAGCCATAATATGCACCAGAAAATGACAGGAGATATTTTAAAAATACTTTGGAGATAAGCTTGATCGGTAAGTCATGCTTTTATCTAAAAAAATGTGTTAGATAATAGGTGGTGCCAATAGGAAGACTGACTGCGGTGAGCTTCTCCATGAGGGACCCCCCAATCTAAAATGAGGTTGTCTAAATTAAATAAGTTCCTAGAGAAAAGAAGGTCCCACCATCATTACAGACAGGGATTCTTTACTGCTTTAAAGCGGTGAGAATATAAAACTCTGCCACAAAGTGCTGTGAGGGTTTACCTATTGAACATATTCAAGAGGGCCCTGGATGCCTTTATTGGAAGATATGGTATTAAAGCTATGGTTAATAGATTTCTGGAGGTGGAAATGTTGATCCAGGGATTTAGTTAGAGGCGGGAAGGAATTTTATGCCTTCATCTGGATTAGAGATGAGCGAATTTACAGTAAATTCGATTCGTCACGAACTTCTCGGCTCGGCAGTTGATGTCTTTTCCTGCATAAATTAGTTCAGCTTTCCGGTGCTCCGGTGGGCTGGAAAAGGTGGATACAGTCCTAGGAGACTCTTTCCTAGTACTGTATCCACCTTTTCCAGCCCACCGGAGCACCTGAAGGCTGAACTCATTTACGCAGGAAAAGTCATCAACTGCCGAGCCAAGAAGTTCGCGACGAATAGAATTTACTGTAAGTTCGCTCATCTCTAATCTGGATCAACACAGTAGGGTAAGTGGTGTCTCCAGCTTTCAAATTTTGGGGGGGCACACTGGGGGCCAGGACAAAAGTAGGGGGGGCAATTATAACCACACCACATTTATACATTGCACGAGCAAATTATATCCAAGCCAAGGGCAGCATCGGGGGACCATGAAGATCTCATTGACTTCAAAGGCAGCTTCAGCAGGTGTCTACGTGAAGAAGAAGTGACATGTCACTTATTTTTTGGCCAGTTCCCTGTCAAACATTAACATAAGTAATATATGTGTAGATAGAAGCGTGCTGGCACTACCTGTATTGTGTGGTTCACAAAAAATAAGTTCGTCCTATAATCCGGACTCTAAAGTATCAGACAGCACAGGCTTGCAATAATGTGGTGCTCATGTAATATAGGTAAAGACAGTTCATCCAATCGCAATGATGTAGAAAAATTACAGGCAACTCACCAATCTTTTGCAAGACTTCATGCTTTAATTCCAGGGTGTGCAGGCAAAGCGGCTCCATGCCGCACCAGTGAGCTAGATGCTAGTGCGAACAATGACCTGTATACTGAGACTAATATTACAAATAATATCAGTATACAAGGAGGAATATTATCACCATACATATTACCATCATACTGTAACTGACCAAATCCTGTATACTGAGACCAATATTACCAATAACACCAGCATACAGGGAGGAAATATTGTCATCATACATATTATGGTCATACTGTTACTGACACCAATATTACTGATAATGCCAGTACAAAAAAATAAAAATGGTCAGCACCTCCAGACAAAAGGTGCTTACTGTTAGTTGTGTGCGCTACTAGCAAAAACAAATAATACTGCCACACCATGACCACGACTACCATTGTGACTGACTAATGACCGACTAACACCAATTGTTACTGTATAAAATTCATTTTACAAATACCAATACTCCCACATACACTGGCCTTATAGTGGTAGATACCAGCTGTACACATCACAGTGTGTATTATCCCTGTACTGTGACATCACTGTGTATTATCCATGTGCTGTGACATCACTGTGTGTATTATCCCTGTACTCTGACATCACTTTGTATTATCCCTGTACTGTGACATCACTGTGTATTATCCATGTGCTGTGACATCACTGTGTGTATTATCCCTGTACTGTGACATCACTGTGTATTATCCCTGTACTGTGACATCACTGTGTGTATTATCCCTGTACTGTGACATCACTGTGTGTATTATCCCTGTACTGTGACATCACTGTGTGTATTATCCCTGTACTGTGACATCACTGTGTGTATTATCCCTGTACTGTGACATCACTGTGTGTATTATCCCTGTACTGTGACATCACTGTGTGTATTATCCCTGTACTGTGACATCACTGTGTGTATTATCCCTGTACTGTGACATCACTGTGTGTATTATCCCTGTACTGTGACATCACTGTGTATTATCCCTGTACTGTGACATCACTGTGTGTATTATCCCTGTACTGTGACATCACTGTGTATTATCCCTGTACTGTGACATCACTGTGTATTATCCCTGTACTGTGACATCACTGTGTGTATTATCCCTGTACTGTGACATCACTGTATATATTAAGCCTGTATACCCTAATGTCACTGTACATATTTACCTTGCACTGCGAGTGACAATACAGGGTAAATATGCACAGTGAAATCACAGTTCAGAGTTAATATAAACAGTAATGTCTCTGTACAGGGACAATAAACAGTTTTGCCACTACAGGGTTAATAAACGCAGTGTTGTCACAGTAGAGGGTAACTATACAGTGATGTCATTGTACCGGGAAAATATACACAGTGAAGTCAGCATTCAAGAATAATAAACTGTGATGTCACTACAGGGTTGTTATACACAGTGACATCAAATTACAGGATGAAGCGCAGTGATGTCACAGTTTATTATGAAGCGCAGTGATGTCACAGTTTATTATGAAGCGCAGTGATGTCACAGTTTATTATGAAGCGCAGTGATGTCACAGTTTATTATGATGCGCAGTGATGTCACAGTTTATTATGAAGCGCAGTGATGTAACAGTTTATTATGAAGCACAGTGATGTCACAGTTTATTATGAAGCACAGTGATGTCACAGTTTATTATGAAGCACAGTGATGTCACAGTTTATTATGAAGCGCAGTGATGTCACAGTTTATTATGAAGCGCAGTGATGTCACAGTTTATTATGAAGCGCAGTGATGTCACAGTTTATTATGAAGCACAGTGATGTCACAGTTTATTATGAAGCACAGTGACGTGTCAGTTTATTATGAAGCACAGTGACGTGTCAGTTTATTATGAAGCACAGTGATGTCACAGTTTATTATGAAGCACAGTGATGTCACAGTTTATTATGAAGCACAGTGATGTCACAGTTTATTATAAAGCACAGTGATGTCACAGTTTATTATAAAGCACAGTGATGTCACAGTTTATTCTGAAGCACAGTGATGTCACAGTTTATTGTGAAGCGCAGTGATGTCCCAGTTTATTATGAAGCGCAGTGACGTCACAGTTTATTATGAAGCACAGTGACGTGTCAGTTTATTATGAAGCGCAGTGATGTCACAGTTTATTATGAAGCACAGTGACGTGTCAGTTTATTATGAAGCACAGTGATGTCACAGTTTATTATGAAGCGCAGTGATGTCCCAGTTTATTATGAAGCACAGTGACGTGTCAGTTTATTATGAAGCGCAGTGATGTCACAGTTTATTATGAAGCACAGTGACGTGTCAGTTTATTATGAAGCACAGTGATGTCACAGTTTATTATGAAGCACAGTGATGTCACAGTTTATTATGAAGCACAGTGATGTCACAGTTTATTATGAAGCACAGCGATGTGACAGTTTATTATGAAGCAGTGATGTCAGTTTATTATGAAGCACAGTGATGTCACAGTTTATTATGAAGCACAGTGATGTCACAGTTTATTATAAAGCACAGTGATGTCACAGTTTATTATGAAGCGCAGTGATGTTCCAGTTTATTATGAAGCGCAGTGATGTCAGTTTATTATGAAGCACAGTGATGTCACAGTTTATTATGAAGCACAGTGATGTCAGTTTATTATGAAGCACAGTGATGTCACAGTTTATTATGAAGCACAGTGATGTCACAGTTTATTGTGAAGCGCAGCGATGTCACAGTTTATGATGAAGCGCAGCGATGTCACAGTTTATGATGAAGCGCAGCGATGTCACAGTTTATGATGAAGCGCAGCGATGTCACAGTTTATGATGAAGCGCAGCGATGTCACAGTTTATGATGAAGCGCAGCGATGTCACAGTTTATGATGAAGCGCAGCGATGTCACAGTTTATGATGAAGCGCAGCGATGTCACAGTTTATTATGAAGCGCAGCGATGTCACAGTTTATTATGAAGCACAGTGATGTCACAGTTTATTATGAAGCACAGTGATGTCAGTTTATTATGAAGCA